>NW_026988429.1:9547500-10747500 GCF_030222135.1 Aotus nancymaae
GCTGAAGGTCATTTTCCTAAGTGAAGGAATGCAGGAACAGAAAACCAAACACCACATGTTCTTCCTTATAAATGGGAACTAAACATTGAGTACATAAGAACACAAAGAAGGGAACAATAGGTACAAGGCCCTACTTAAAGGTGGAGGATAGGAGGAGAAAGAAGATTGAAAAACTACCTATCAAGTACTATTAGAACTCTCCACTTGGTTTAATTATCTGAGCTAAGCAGTCACAGACCAAAAAGGCATTGCAAATATCATGAATATGATTTAGTCTACAGGGAGACAATAAGAAAAAAAAATGAAACAAACCACAAAACAAAGTAACACTCAGGAAACAACCTACCCCTAAAAGCTCTTGAGTCATAACTCACAGGTGTGTGCTTCTCTCATCTTGCTCTATGGCTGTCAACACTGAAATATGTTCTTCTGCTGAGAGCCCTTTGCTCATGAGGTTCATCAGTGTCCAGAGCTGCTGTGCAGATGTGAAAGTGAAGTTCACACCTGGACTTTTCTTATAAATGTTAGTTTAGCTCCTGAGGGAAAGAGAAGGAGAGAGGACAGGTACATACATTTGGGATTGCTTACCTTGTTTGTGACAGGATGGCATCTCACGGCACAAAACAGCTCCATATTTTTGTTTCTTAAAATCCAGATTGTCTCTTAGTACAGTCTGTTCTGTTCTCTCTCCTGGAAGTTTCTCCAGTCTTTATTTTGTCTATAAATGAATTATTATACATAATAAGTACTATGCTTATTATCTGACCAATGAAATAATCTGTATACCAAACCCTCATGACATGCAATTCACCTATATAACAAACCAACACATGTAACTCTGAATCTAAAATAAAAACTAAAAAAACTATAAAGTTGCAAAACCACTATTGAATATCATGCTCTCTTTCTCTTTTCAAATCTTTCCTGTCCTGATTCCCATTCTTTCAAGTTCAAGTACTTGTGAATATGATTAACTTCATTGAATTCAGATATTTACATGCAATTATAGCATTATTCATTCATTTCTTTATCTGTTATCTATCTATTCATACTGTCAGCAAACACTGAGAGGATATGAAGCACATAAGATATGAATTACAATCCTGTGTGCTGACAGACATCCAAACAAACAAAAGAGTACTGTCAATAAAATACAGATATAGATTTCTGACAGAAAATGTGGAGAAACAAGCTCTTCTGGGGGTGTGGTGGTGGTGGTGGTGGGTAGGGTGACAGTTAGGGGCCTCCCGGAGTAGATAACATGGATTTTTAAAGGGTTGTTTGTTATCAATCACACAATGAGAAATAACTTATAGTCTAAGAGAGCAACAGGTTCAAGGACAAATTGAATTTTTAAAAAATAATCAATAGACCACCTCTGCTGGTTACTACATTGTCACTGTAACAGGCTCCTCCTGACTCAAGTTAACTTTTGAGAGTCTTTGTGGAAGGTTGCTGGAAGCCTGTCTTTGGTGTGGCTCTGACCACCAGCTAGCCCTGGATAGTACAAAATCCTGGCTTTCTTGTACCGATAAAGTTTTTTTCTGATTTTTTAAAAATCATGGGAACTATCATCTAATGCAATAAACATGGATTGAGCTGGAGGTCATCTTCCTAAGTGAAGGAAATTATTGTCAAAAAATAATTTGTTGGTAAACTACTAGCCCAAGTTAATGTGAGTCTTCAGGGAAAAGACCTGATAATGTGACCTTTGAACAACAGAATACAGGAATTATTATTTTCTTATTCAATGTGATAGTTTGGCATTGGTATAAACACATGCCCAACTTAAAAGGTGATCATTCAGAGGGTCTGATTTTCACAGCAATATCCTTGAGTTCCAGCCTCAGAGGTGGCTTATCTAGCAGGCCAGCAAGAATCCTATATCATTCACAGTTGGAGATGTTATGATATTTTAATCTTTCCAAAAATATCAGGAGCATTCATTAAAAGCTTGATGGGATCAATTCATTTATAGACAAAATAAAGACTGGAGAAACTTCCAGGAGAGAGAACAGAACAGACTGTACTAAGAGACAATCTGGATTTTAAGAAACAAAAATATGGAGCTGTTTTGTGCCATGAGATGCCATCCTGTCACAAACAAGGTAAGCAATCCCAAATGTATGTACCTGTCCTCTCTGCTCTTTCCCTCAGGAGCTAAACTAACATTTATAAGAAAAGTCCAGGTGTGAACTTCACTTTCACATCTGCACAGCAGCTCTGGACACTGATGAACCTCATGAGCAAAGGGCTCTCAGCAGAAGAACATATTTCAGTGTTGACAGCCATAGAGCAAGATGAGAGAAGCACACACCTGTGAGTTATGACTCAAGAGCTTTTAGGGGTAGGTTGTTTCCTGAGTGTTGCTTTGTTTTGTGGTTTGTTTCATTTTTTTTTCTTATTGTCTCCCTGTAGACTAAATCATATTCATGATATTTGCAATGCCTTTTTGGTCTGTGACTGCTTAGCTCAGATAATTAAACCAAGTGGAGAGTTCTAATGGGATCCATTTCATGGAGTCAGATGTTTGTGAAACAGGCTTTGATGCATTATACTATTCCCTGGTCCTTGTCCCCTAAATGCTATCATATAATTTAAAAAGGTGACAGGTCTAGGTGAAAACAAAATTAAAAATCAAAAGAAGGCTGGGTGCTGTGGCTTGCACCTATAATCCTGGTACTTTGGGAGGCCAAGGTGGGCAGATTACTTGAGGTCAGGAGTTTGAGACCAGCCTGGCCAACATGGTGAAATTCCATCTCTACTAAAAATACAAAAATTACCCAGATGTGGTGGCCGGAACCTGTAATTTCAGCTACTTGGGAGGCTGAGGCAGAAGAATCACTTGAACCTGAGGTTGCAGTGAGCAGATATCATGCCATTGCACTCCAGCCTGGGCAACAAGAGCAAGACTCCATCTCAAAACAACAACAACAAAAAAAAATCAAAACAGAAGCATCACAAGTCCCAGAGAACATACACTAAAATAGCTCCTTCCTTCCTTCCTTCCTTTCTTTTCTTTTTCCTTCCCTCTTTTTTAAACAAATTAGTTTATGAATGACATTATCTGCGGTAACAGAAATGCAATGAATATCCTTAGCCCATCTGCTACTGAAAGAGTACCAGGATGTATCTAGATTTATAACTGGATAAACATATAAATCTAGGTATATTCTAAATTGTCCCATGCTTTTCCCTCAGTGAATGAAAGTCAATGAAAAGTTCATCATTGACCATAACACTGAGGGACTTATTTTCCCAGATCCACCAAGGGCGTGGTTTCAAAGGCAGGAGTTTCCCGGCTCCAGGCCTCCATCCAGGAACCAGAGAGGTTTCAAATATAAAGTTCTTTGTTTGCCCAGGTGAAGCTCCTTTGTTCCTCCAACAAAACCCCGAAACTCTGGGAGGATGGGGCTCCCTGTAACTCAGGGCTGTGGACCAATCAGCCAATCTGGTATTACAGTCAAAGATCAATCACTCCAGAGGAAATTTGAAAGAACTCCTCTCACTGGACTAGAACATGAATAGAGAGAGAATAACTCAGGGGTTAAAATTCAGCTGTTCCTTACCTGAATGGATTCCTTCTCTGGGTCCCCTCCTATGACAGTGTGGGAGCTGTCTGTCTTTCTCTCTCTCTCTCTCTCTCTAACAAATCACTTTTCTGCAAAACTCTTTGTGTCCACGATATTTATACCAATAGCAAATTCACTATGCCTCCAGGGCCCCTTTCCCCATTCTTTGGGGTTAGTGAGGCCAAGAACCTCTTAGGAACTGGGAGCGTCTTCTGGACACTCCCCTGGTTACACCACCAGAAACCATATTTTGATTTTATCCTCAAAAATTCAGTCAGATTATAGAAAGAGACAAAAAACAACAAACTGAAAACTTGAAACAAGGCCTACAACGAGACTATCAAATACAAACAAGTCATAACAGTAGACTGGACTTCAAAATCACATCAGACTTGTAACTACTAATATCAATAATGCAAAATGGGTGTAATGCCTTGTAAAAGGAATATATCTTGGGCCTCCAAATCACTAAGCTAAAAGGAAAATGCAAGCTGGAAACTCCTTAGGGCAAACCTGCCTCCCATTCTATTCAATTATCCCTCTGCTCACTGAGATAGATGCATATTCTGATTGCCTCCTTTGGAAAGGCTTATCAGAAACTCACAAGAATGCAACCATTTGTCTCTCATCTACCTGTGACCTGGAAGCTCCTCTGGCTTTGAGTTGCGGCAGCCTTTCTGGATGGAGCTAATGTACTTCTTATATATATTGATTGATGTCTCGTATCTCCCTAAAATGTGTAAAATCAAGCTGTGCCCTGACAACCTTGGGCACATGTCATCAGGACTTCCTGAGGCTGTGTCACGGCCGTACTTCCTCAATTTTGGCAAAATAAAATTTCTCAATTAACTGAGAGCTGTCTCAGATTTTCTGGGTTTACAGCCTTCAACATTCTGGGAAAAAATTATTTTGAAGCCTAATTTCTATATCCAGTTAAACAGTAAAACATGAGGAGAAATATATTAGTAAACGTGCAAATACTAAAACAAAAAAAAAACAGACCTTAAACATTTTATCTAACCCAAGTAGAAAGCTAGAACATGGTCCTTCAAAGTCGAGGAAATAACCTAAGAATGAAGAATTCATGTGATCTACAAAACAAGGAGCCAAATGCAGAAGGGAGCTGAGCTAAGTTTGCAAATTTGCAGGTCCACGGCAAAGAACAGTGACAAAAAGAAGACAATTAACCATCCCACATGTTTATACTCATAGATAGTTGATTTAGGCTGCTGTCCTATATTATGAGATATAGGAATTCCATAAATAAAATAAGTGACAAATATTAATTACAAGTGAAAAAATTAACAAATGTTATAGGCAAATTGTTGGTGCTGCAAAAGAAGGAGCACTCAAATATAAATTTCTTCAGCAAGGCCATTTGCTTCTATATAAGGATGTGTCTCACAGATGGAGCAATGGTGAGTGTACACCTGGAAAGGGAGGGGAAGGGGTTCTTATTCCTGACACAGGTACCCCCTACTGTTGTGTCATTCTCCTATTAGCTAGTGTTAGACCACACAGTCCAGGCTAATTTCAATTAACTATCTTAAAGAGAGCAGGGGTACGAGCCAGAGTGGCAGGGTAGATAGTTTGGCAGGAAGGACGGTTACGGGACAGGTCAGATCAGGTAACCAGGGGTAACTCAGGTCAAAGCAGGTGATTGGAGTAGGTGACTAGAGCAGGTGACCAGAGCACATGACCGGGATGAGTCAGGATGGAGCAGGGGACCAGGGAAATAGATGTGAACTACTGATTAGAACTGGTGGGAAAGATTGTTTACTGAAACTACAAGGAAGTTAAACTTTAAAATGGATAACAAAGAACTGAACATACTGACATGCTGATTCTTTGAAGAGAAATTTAGAACTCATTGTATCCAACACAAGGAAAAAAATAAAAGCCTAGTTCATAACATGAGTCAGCAGGGAACACTAGTTCAGACTCATGGTAATATAGACTATTGATTTAATAAAATGTAGGCAATACATTCAAGGATGAAAAGAAGAAATGCACTTACAGAAATGCAATGTGTGTGTGTGTGTGTGTGTGTGTGTGTGCGCTTTTGTGTTATTTTGAGGGTAACCTGAAGTTAGATTAATGTGGACATTGGAAGGGAATGGCCATGCTTCATTCTAAGCCTTAAAGTTTAATGTTATAAATTATACAGTACAATGTCTATTTTGATTGAAATATAAATTGAGGCTGAGCACAGTGCTCAGGCCTGTAATGCCAGCACTTTGAGAGGCAGAGGAAGGCAGATCACTTGAGTCCAGGAGTTCAAGACCAGCCTGGGAAACATAGTGAAACTCTGTGTCTACTAAAAATAAAAAATTAGCTGGGAGTGATGGTGCATGCCCATAATTCCAGCTACTTAGATGGCTAAGGCACAAGAATAACTTGAACCTAGGAGGCAGAGGTTGCAGTAAGCAGAGATCGCGCCACTGTACTCCAGCCTGGGTGACAGAGAGAGACTCAGACTCAACAAAACAAAAAACAGAAACATAAAGTAATCTACTGGTCATTTTTTCAGAAGCTGTTGATTTAGACCATGGTGTTCTAGAGTTGAGGTTTTGAAGGAGTTACATGCTATCTCTTATGATGTGTAATGTTACTAAAAAAAAAAATCTGCGAAAATTTGTGGAAATAAACAGAATGAGAGAAAAAGGGCAAGACACTGGGGATTGCTACTTCTCTCTTCATAATCAGCCTGTGTGTCATTCTAACGTGCATGCTGCAAATTGCTTATTACAAATTCTGAAGTATGCATGCAACTCAGTTGGGTCTTTTTTCTTCTTTCCTCCACCCCTTTCTCTCTCCCTTACTGCCCAATAATCTACAATTTTGAAAGTGACTTTTGTAAAACTGCTCATCTATCCCCTTTTAAAAATCTAAGGTGTGCTATATAATAATCTGTTTATTTTCTGTGAAAGGTGTTGGGAACTGCTCAGAGCAAATCTGCCTCCCATTCTATTCAGAGTCATCCCTTTGCTCACAGAGATAGATGCATATCTGATTGTCTCCTTTAGAACAGAAACTCAAGAGAATGCAGCCACCTTTCTCTAACCTACCTGTGACCTGGAGGCACCCAGCCAGGAGGCCTTGCTTTGAGTTGTCACTGCCTTTCTGGTCAGAGCTAATGCACTTGTTACATACATTGACTAATGTCCTATATCTCCCTAAAATGTATAAAACCAAGCTGTGCCCTCATCACCTTGGGCACATGTCATCAGGACCTCCTGAGGCGGTGTCACAGAGGTGTTTATAGCCTTGGCAAAATAAGAATGACCTGTCTCAAATTTTCCGCATTTAGATCCCTATATAACTTACTCTTATTTATTATGAACAGGCTGGTTACTTTTTTAAAAAACAAATGTGAAACATTTTGTCGGGGTTTTGTTGATTGGGAGTTTGAGTTGAGCTTTGTCCTCCTGGGAAATAAATTGTGCTGGCAAAATTAGGATTAGCCAGTGTTTGAGGCTATTTCTGCCCTCCAGTTCAGCCTTTCAAATTGCATTTTTTTTCCCTGAGAAATGATAATGTTAAAAGTTTGGCAAGGCATCTTTTTTGGATGTTAAAGACCCAGAAAGACCAAGCTCAGATTTACCAGTCAGTTACTAGAGATGAACTTCAGAGTTTTATTTTGGAGATCTAGCTTCACTGATTCACTGGCTTTATATTTGTTGCATGTGTCACTAGAGTAACAACTTATCTAATTTGTGAGGAGCATGTGTAATGTAACCCTCACTGTTATTAACTCACTTTCAGCTACACAAATTTGTGAAGATTCAATATATTGATGGATTAATGCCTGGTACACAATCTATTGTGAGAAAATTTGATGAACAACCTTGTTTGTAAATGAGATTCTGTAGTGAATGTTTGGCCTACTTAGGAGAGCAAAAATATCTAATGGTTCTCACATATTAGCTATCTCCATGCTAATTGATTCTGCTTCTGATATGGCCGATAGATATATTAAAAGGGTTGCTCCTGGAAAACAGGTCCTAAGCAATATATTCTGATTACCATATGCTTTTGAAAGTAAAGTTGTCTTTTATCTACAAAGGCTTACTTGCCTTTAGCTAGAAATAATCTCTTCTTTTTTTTAGCTATTAATTTATTTAGGTATTTATGAAACCCAACACAAATTTATTCAGTGTTGGGTTTCATAGATGAATGAGACATGCTCTGTTCTCAAAGTTTGTATAGTTCATTAGAAAACAGATATGTAAAAGATTAGGGCAAATTTATTATTTTATAAGTGAAATTGTTCTATTTAAGTAAAGTATGGATGGCTTAAAGAAACAAAAATGCTAAGATTTTCTCCTAAGGGGGCAAATGACATAGCATGTTCCAAATGGAGAGAATGTGTCTACATAACTCAAGGAAACATATTTCTTATGGGAATAGTAATCTGTAGCTCTGCACAGTCAGAGAAGGCTAGAGATATAGCTGTATGCCATATGAAAACAGTTCTTATAATAAACTCTAGGACCTGAAAGTGTAGACAAAATGAGATGCCAGTGGAGATCTGTTGATGGTCACAAACAAATGAATGATGTGAATAGAATTTCAATCAGAAAGCTGTTCAGAATGGCTATAAACCTGGAGACAGCGGCTTTAGTTAAGGGACCAAGTAAATCAAAAAAGAAAAAAAGCGTACCGGACATTCCTAGCATCAATGTCAGAGTTTCAATTTCTCTACATTTTCATCAATACTTGTTATTTTCTATTGTTTTTGATTAGGTATGAAGTGGTATAAAATGATATTTTATATATCTGTTATATATATTTTATATATATATACATATATCTTTTATTCAATATGTCTTACATTACCAAACATACAGCAGATTATATATATATGTATATGTATTTTATATATATACTAATTATACAAATGTGCAACTGTCATTAACTCAATTTGAGCTACACAAATATTTTAAATTTATAAAACTATATATGTGTTATATATATACACACACATACTGTTACATATATAATATGTCATTTGATTCTAATTCAAATCAGGACAAATCCTTAAAAGCTTTCCTTAGGTGTGTATTTACAGAAATTTTGAATATTTTTGTAGCCAACATAAAATACTGTGGATGTACAGTGACAAATTGTGGATATTCCTAAAAGGGAATGCTAACAGCAATGAGAATGAGCTAGCTATCACTACATGAGAAAAGAATGAATAAAAGTCAAAGAGATAATGCTCAAAAAAAGAAGTTGCACACAAAAGACAGCATGTTATATAATACCATTTATATTTTAAAAACATACAAAAATATATCATGTTGGTATTCAGGATAGATGTTTTAGCCTTAGGTAACTAATGCCTGCCAAGTCATATGAGGAGGGTCCAGTCATGTTCTATTTCTTGATGTAGGTGCCTGTTACACATGTGTGTTCACTTCACCAAAATTCCTCAAGCTGTAAATTTATAATTTTTGTACTTTTCTTCAAAGCGTTTTTGCAATTAGTAAAAAAAGGAGAGGAAAAACAATAAGAGTTTTCTACTTGATAAAAGTTTTCATGGATTTTTTCTGAAGTTGAATTACACAAGTCTAAATCTTGGCCCAGTCCAGCAACAGCCATGAGGCATGTATTATCACATGTCAAATATCAGTGCCTCAGTTGCTGTAACTATAAGATTGGAGAACACATATTTCCTTGAAGGGTTTTGTAATGAATAAAATATATAATATGTATATTTTCTGCCACATGATAAACACTTAGTAAGTGTTGCTTCTCTTTCTCTCCATCCATCATACATGTGGTATCACAAAGCTGAAGTTATTTTCAGCAGTTAACATGATGAAATTTTAATATCATCTTGCAACCATTTAGGACATTTATGATTAATCTATTTAAGAGTCAATTAAAATAATCAGCCTTTCTTTTAATTCTCTCATTTTAGACTAGCTTAAAAAGTAAATATAAATTTTTAATTAAGATCTTTGTGTGATTCTATGAATTATAAATTTTAACTTAGAGAAAGACGAAAGATTCTTGAGCAGATTTTCTTTAGCCATAGTTTATGGATTTTCTCATTTTAGGGCACAAAATAATTTTTTAGCTCATTGTATATTCAGGTTTTTAAATCATACTCCACCAACTCTGAGGTTCTGAATAATAAGTCATGATTTCTGTCTCAGAAGTTTGAATTTTCAAAGTTGTTAGGTGACTGCATTAGTTACTCTGTGAATCATATTTTGAGAAATGCCGTTTTCTGGTCTTCATCCTATTTTACCTCCATCCTTTTTGTTTTTCTTATTTTTTTCCCCTGTTCTGTTCAGTATTGCTGGGATTACACAGTGAAGGGAAGAGAAAATTAGAAGTATCCATCTTTCTCACCTCAGCGCTATATCAAACAGTCCATGTGTGAGTTAGGGGCAGAGCCCCATCCATGACTCTACCTCCTACCTGAGAGCTCCACCTTGGTTCCATATTCCACCAGTTAACCCTTGATCCTCAGGCTCCATGACATCACGGCCTCCCTTCGTTTCTCCACCCTGAGGAGTGAAAGAGCTTTCCTGCTTTGAGTAATGCTCAGATTGCCATGCTCTCCTCTTTTTGGCTCTTAGCTATTCCCTCACATTTTAAACCAATTCCCTATGCTAAGGTTCATCTACTTTAAATATTTGATTGAGTTTCTCTTTTCTGGTTTTGAACATGACTGATACAACTCCCATAGTTTGTTTCCCTGACATTAAATTCATTATTTCAAATGTCATTTGAATTTATTAATTCCAAGTTTAAACTGCACTTAATGCCACCCAATTGGAGCACAGGAACCGAATTGGTGACATGGAGCCAAGTATAAGAGAAACTTCTATGACAGGTCCTATAGAATTAGCAAGTAGGGATTTTATTTTTTCATTTATGTATGTATTTATTGAAGTACAGAAAGTAGCAAAAAGGTAAAAAGAAGGACAAAAATAGGTAAAAATACTCACTGATTTGTTTTACTCATTAAGGTTGCCACACAACATCAAGCAAATAAAATAAGATTCAAAGACTGCTGGAACTGAGCTCATTAAATCTTTCAGGAGTCCATCATGATGCTTTGCATTGAGCATGGAGGAAGAGATAATTTCAATGCCTTTTTTTTTTTCACCACACTGGCTTTTTAAACATTGCTTTAATTGATCAATAAAATTGTGTGTGTAAGTTATATAACATTATTGTTTGTTATTGTTTTAAGAGAGACAGGGTGTCACTCTGTCACCTGCTTGGAGTGCAGTGGTACAATTATAGCTCACCTCAAACTCCTGGGCTCAAGCAATACTCCTGTCTCAGCCTCCCAAAGTGCTAAGACTACAGGCACATGCCACCATGCCCAGGTACTTTTTTAAATATTTAAATGTTTTTGTAGAGGTGCAGTGCTGTTATGTTTCCCAGGTGGTCTCCTGGCCTCTAAAAGTGCAGGGATTATAGGTGTGAGCCACCACACCCGGACTTCATAATGTCATTGTGGAGGGGCAAATCAAACTAATTAACATGCATTAACTTTAATTTATGTACTTTTCATTTTTACTGTTAGAACCCTTAAAATATACTCAGCAATTTTCCAGTATAGAATTGTGAAAGGAAAATAAAACTTGGGACACTAATTTCACTAGGTCAAAAGAAAATAAAAAAAGTAAGCTGAAAGCTGAGTTGTGCAAGAAACTACCTTTTCTTTTGTTTCTAAGCAAAAAGCTACAAATAAAAATATATTTACAAGTAGCTACTCTGTGTACACCTTATCTTATATAAAGTACCGATTTACTGAGCATGAGACAAACGTATAATTGACTATTCCCCTACCTGTTCCTTTTCTCTTGCAACATGTCGATTCAGTAATGTGACCATAGTCTTCCTCTTTCCCTTCCAGCTTGCTTTTCCCTGTTTAAATACTGAACCCCTCAAAGTTATCTTTGGAGAAAGACATCGACCTGTCTCCCAGGCATGTATCCTTAACCTTCTCCCAGGCATATATCCTTAACTTTGGCAAAATAAACTTCTAAATTTATTGAGACCTGCCCCAGATACTTTTTGGTTTACAGAATGCACTAACTATAGTCACCAAGATATTCAATAAATGTCTTGAATTTATCACTCCAATAACTTTTATTTTTGTTTCATGCTACAAAGATTCTGGACTAGAACTGTGAAGCCATGGACTCTTATCCTAACTTTGCCACTAAGTCAGCAAGTGACTTGGGGCCTTGTTCTGTCCATATGTAAAATGAAGAAGTTCTAAGGAAATCTCTACCTGTAATACACTGTGATTCTTGCTCATGTGGCTTTTTGGGATTTGTATTTTCTTTTGTTTTCTGATTGGTTGGTTGTTTATTTTTTTTCCATAGGCAGCAATAAATAGATGATGTTAAATGACTCAATACTAGTGAAATGTATGAGTGCTTATAATGCCAACAGAAGAAAAATTTATCACCTAAATAACTGCACATATGCGCTTTCCATTCAGAGAGTCTGTAGCAAGAGCTCTCTCCCAACTACATTAGCCAGGCCACATAATTGGGCAGAATTATGATGCAACATTGCTTAACTTGTGACAGATAATTGTATTACATTTGCACGGAAGATGTTTTATTCTACAGTAAAAAAGACTGAGTTTTATACCAATTCTTAATATATTCTTAGAAAATATGTTTAAAAAATTTTTTGAGGAAATTTAAATTTATCTTCAAACATATTAATTAGTAGTGATGCACAAAATACATCTAACTGTAAGTTCTCTATTCATCATTTTTTGCAAATCAATTTTAAAATATTTTAAAAATAAATTGTCAAAATTACAAATGAGGAAAGAATTAATCTACTCCTTTGATTCTCTAATCTGATGTATTAACTAAGCTCTGGAATTCCCAGACCTTCTGACCGATACAACATCTCTGCCCATTTCTCTTATCAAACTTATCAATTTCCTTTAGCTTTTTCTTGAACTTCCCTTCTAGCATTAATTTTTGTTCACATAGAGTTTTTGTCATTATTACTTTACATTTACTAACCCTCTTTTTTTTTTTTTTTTTTTTTTTGAGACAGAGTTTCGCTCTTGTTACCCAGGCTGGAGTGCAATGGCGCGATCTCGGCTCACCGCAACCTCCGCCTCCTGGGTTCAGGAAATTCTCCTGCCTCAGCCTCCTGAGTAGCTGGGATTACAGGCACGCGCCACCATGCCCAGCTAATTTTTTGTATTTTTAGTAAAGACGGGGTTTCACCATGTTGCCCGGGATGGTCTCGATCTCTTGACCTCGTGATCCACCCGCCTCGGCCTCCCAAAGTGCTGGGATTACAGGCGTGAGCCACGGCACTCGCCTGGCCACTAACCCTCTTTTATTCTCCTTAAATCTGTATCATTTACTTCCTTCTTCTTAACATCATAATGGGGGCCCATATTTCACTATTAGAGTGTTTACTGTACTCTATCACTCATCACTCTCTTCATTCTTCAGGGCTGCACCTTCAAGGTAAAGAAACAAAGATGAGGCCCTGCACGGTGGCTCACGCTTGTAATCCCAGCACTTTGGGAGGCCGAGGCAGGCTGATTACAAGGTCAGGACTTCCAGACCAGCCTGCCCAACACAGTGAAACCCCGCCTCTACTAAAAATACAAAAATTAGCGGGGCATGGTGGCAGGTGCCTGTAATCCCAGGTGCTTAGGAGGCTGAGGCAGGAGAATCACTTGAACCCGGGATGTGAAGGTTGCAGTGAGTTTCAATCACACCATCACACCATTGTACTCCAGCCTGGGCAACAGAACCAGACTCCATTTCAAAAAAAAAAAAAAAGAAAAGAAAAGGATGTATGCCTTTTCACTTTTGACAATGACCAAATGCTACATAAAATTCATAAGACTACCACAACTATATATATATATACACACACACAAATATATATAAACACCAACACATATAAATATGTATGTGTGTGTGTATATATATATGGTTCTGATATATATATTTTATATATATAATTCTGATATATATATAATTCTGATATATATATAAATCTGATGTATATGTACATCAGAATGAACTAACCAAAAATGAACAATTAACATTTTGTCATATTTGCTTTATGTCTTGTGTATGCATCACTTAAGTCATCAATTATTACCTAACAATGAAATTCTACAACCTATAATCAATCACTATCCATAAGTGACATGTGTGTTTGAGTTCTTTGTCACTATTCAGCGAATCTTGAATCTGACAACTGTTTCTTGTTTATCTCCACTTCCATTGCCCTTCTTTAATACTGCCATTAGGAGAAGCTCAATATTCTACCCAACTCCACTCTAGGCTTTTCTTCAAAATGAGTTAGGATGACGGCAAGAGATTATTTTATGTGTAGGGTATTTTCTTTCTTAGGAATTTGATTTCTTATTTTGATCCAGCTGGAAGGTAAGATTTGCTTGAGCCTTATCATGATTAGGCATCTCCTATAAAGACATTTTGGTTACCTAATTTGAAAAGACCTGCAGCAGGCCTTTGGGAAAAAATCTTTTAGTGCTCCATTGTTTTTCTTGGTTTCTATTTTCTTTTATTTCCTTTTTCTTACCATTGTATTAATAAAAATTCTGAAGATTCTGAATTAAGGCACAAGCCTAAGAAAACACCAAGAACTAGTCTTGACACACATGTTCATGGTTGTAAGACCTAGGTGTACCTGGAGAAAAGACAGAAGGAATCATCCTACTTCTACATAATTAAACACAGTTACCTGGAGAAGAGGTGATGGCCTGAAGGAGATGCTTACAAAAAATATAATGTTGCCTGGAGCATTCTGCAATCATTTCTTTCATAAATCTAGTACGGATTTAAGCGATTTCTCAGTGTCAAGGTTTCCCTATAGGCCAAAAATATTTTCATGAAGGTGTTTACTTCTTTTTTATGTGGTATGTTAAAGCTTGTTGGTGTTTCCTACTCTATTCAATCTTCAAGAGTACATAATTCCCAGAATTCAAACTGTGATTTTGTTTGTTCTTTGCTCTGTATCCACCTAGTGCCCTTATTTGTTTTCAATTCTTCAACTGCTATCTCTATGTTTTTCTTTAAAAATCCGTAGTCTTATCTGAAAATACTCTCATGTGATAAACACATTTTATAATGCCTAGTGGACATTTTTATCTGCAAATTCAGTGGCACTTAACATGTATGCTACATAATTTATTATCTGTCTTAAAATTTATGTCCCATTTATGACCCAATTCTCACATTTCTTTATTTCTCTTAATAATACTACGTTTCAAAAAAAAATCCTTAAAGTTAAAAGCACAACAAAAATGACAAAAAACTTGGTGCACAATATGTCTCTCAACTCTATGTAAATAATCACTACATTTTGTCAATTGTAATTTAGATGTATCTTTGAATCTGATTTTTCTTTCTATCCATGCTGCCACTCATTTTATTAAGTCCTTATTATCTGCTGTTTGAATTTCTTACTGCTGTCCATGCCAATGAGTTTATGACCACTTCAGTCCATCTAGCACATGGCTTTTCACTTCCCACAGCCATGGGGTAACCTTTATGCCTTATTCCTGTCTATATTTCTATTCTCATTTCTCACTACTAGATTAACACTGAATTTCTCTCCATTACATTGATTAAATAGGACCAAATTTCAGCTCTATAGCTTTGCATTTTAAATGTCATTTGCCCTAAATATTACATGTTACTCCTTACTCATACATGTGACATACTCATGCTCATTTTTTCAGGATTTCAAAAAAGTGTGTGTGTGTGTGTGTGTATATATATACACACACATATATATACATATATATACATATATACATATACATATATATACACACACACATACAATCACACACACACACATATATATATACACATATATATGAGATAGAGTTTCACTGTGTCACCCAGGCTGGAGTGCAATGACATGGTCTTGGCTCACTGCAACCTCTGCCTCCTGGGTTCAAGCGATTCTCTTGTTTCAGTCTCCTGAGTAGCTGGGATTGCAGGCATTCACTACCACACTGGCTAATATTTTTAATTTTTAATAGAGGAGGGTTTTTACCATGTTGAAAAGGCTGGTCTCAAACTCCTGACCTCAGGTGATCAGCCTGCCTGGGACTTTCAAAATGCTGGGATTACAAGTATGAGCCACCACACCCGACTCAACAAAGTATATCTTTAATAAATTTTTTCTTAGCAACTGGAGAGTGAGTTAGTAGCTCAAATATCACATCCAACTGATATCTTCTTAATAACATATTAATTTAAAAATATGTTTTTATGAGAATTCAGGTGTACAGACATTGTATCTTCTTCAATCCATCTATATATCTTTGAATTTATCCTACAATAGGGAAAGTTTATTACATGTGTCATGCTAGATAAAGAAAAGACAGAGATAAAAATATACCTACTGTATGCTTAAAAGAAATTGTCTCTGATTACAGAAAAGACATATAAACAAACTTTAAGAGTACATATGTGCAATATAAAAACATATACATGATATCTAGATAACTCCAAGGAGAGTAATTACTTCTGTTTTGTACATGACCAGAGAAGGATTGCTTTCAGAAGTGATGCCTGATATGAAATTCTATGGATGAATTAGCATGGGTCAGCTGTACTGGACACAGGTTAGAGAAGACATTCCAAAGACAGAGGATGACACATACTAAAGCATTGTCTGTCTATTGAATTAATTGTAATGTTGCATTCAATCATTCAACCAATGTTTCTGATAACTATTATGTGTAAGGAACATGTCATATTAAGGATTAGGGATTCAGACATGCTCTTGCATTCAGAGTTCAGAATGTAATATTATTACTCATTATCCAAATGATAAATATAATTGCCCAAATAGTAGGGATCAGCTTTCTGCCCCATTAAGGCGTGGCATGGTTTATCAATAAGGTAGCAAATATACTGCAATCGATTTATTACACATTAGAAAATATAAAATTATCATAGAAAGCTCTGAAAACCTAAAATGCACTAAACTACAAAAACAAGAAAGGAATGTTCTACTAGTTGGAACTCCCAAAGGTTTATTTTCCCCAGAAGCATAAAGATAGATGGGCTTTTTGATTTTTATCCCAGCACCTGTTCATTCTATTCACCAAGCTGCTTAATCATGTGCTCCTGCCAAAACAGTGGCAGATCATATTTCCTAATATGTTTTATTAGTTAAAATTACAAAATAGTAGATGTGATTTATTTGATATAGCAACTACAATTTGGGATACTCCCAAATGTTCTCCTGGGCTATTTTAGGCAAAAATTGTCCTCTGGAAAGGGGAAATGTTTTGTATAAATGCAGTCAAATCTTGATTGAAGGCACTAAAATTTAAGGAGAAACAGTAGATAATAAAAGAACAGGTTTTTTAAGCATATGCATATATTAGCTATGTCTAGCAACACATTACTCTTTGTTTTTTTTTAATACTTGGACATTTAAGCTGATTTATAATCTCTAGCCAGGTACCTACTGACTTAAAACTACCATTTAAAATGTTTGAGGCAGGTCAACGTGGCCTGGCAGGAATTAGAACACACATTTGGTTTTATACATTTCACTCTCCCTTAGAGCTTCTGTTAGATGTGGAGTTTCTCTCCAAGGACATGTCAGAGCTGGGACTGTGTAAGAGCTGACGTGGTCTAGCAATAATAAAAAAAGAAAGCAGGGAGATCATAGGGAAAATTTTTACTACGGCAGGCAGGTACTTTCTCTCTTCAAGAATAGCATTTTTATGGTACTTAAAGAGATGGAAATGAACACATAAGCAAAAGGATGTTCAGCCAACCTAGTGGGCTTAGATGAGTAAGTCCCACTTTAATTGTCAAAAATTGTAGAAACAAATTTTCATCTAAACACAGGAAATAAAAATTCCCATTGCCTTGTCAGATCGGAGATAGTTCGGCAGGAAATCTTCCTTGATTTTCTGTATTAGTCCATTCTTACACTACTGTAAAGAACTACCTGAGGAGACTGGGTAATTTATAAAGAAAAGAAGTTTAACTGACTCACACTTCCACAGGCTATACAGGAGGCATGGCTGGGGAGGGAGGCCTCAGGAAACATACAATCATGGCAGGAGGTGAAGAAGAAGCAAGCAGGTCTTCACATGACAGCAGGAAAGAGAGGGAAGGGAAGGGAGGAAGTGCTATACACTTTCAAACAACCTGATCTTGTGAGAACTCACTCACTATCACCACAAACAGCCCTCATAATCCAATCACCTCCCACCAGGCCCCTCCTCTAATGCGTGGGAATTACAATTCAACATGAGATTTGGGTGGGGACACAGAGTCAGACCATATCAGTCATCGACATGTAAAAACAAGGAAGTAAAACAAAAACAAACCTATTGTTAAAAATTATCTTTCTTACTATATTTCAATACTCTGGAAATTCAACGTACCTTCCTAGAAATTCAGATGACCTTCCTATAAATTAATCATTGTTTGTCTAACTGTTTAACCTCATTAAAATCCTGAAAGCTCTGTTGTATCACAATTTTGATAATGCCACACAGGCTGATCTACAGGTTAGAGGAAGTTTTGATTACTCTTTTATGATGGGCAGTTAAGAATAAATGTCACAGACTCACAAAATCACTGTAAGTTTTAAATATACTCATAAGCTCCAAATTTACTCACACACACACAGCACAAATATTAGAGTGGCTATTGGTTACTTTTAGCAACATTTGTTTTGTCAGATGAGAAAATGCCAACAAATTAGAGCATAACCTACAACTCTGCATTATGAGCTTCTCAAACTTAACAATAATATCCAACTGACAAATAACACATCATAGTTGACTATTTTACAAAGGGTAGTGACTCCCAAGAGGCTAATCTAAAAAAACTGTCTTCTCATCTTTCTAAAAAATGAAGGCAATAGAGAATTAATGACATGTTTTTCTCTCTCAGATGATGAAGGGAAAGTTACTATATTGTTACTTCCTTTTCAGGGATGTAATCTGGTCTGCTCTTTCAAACAGGATGGTCAACTAATTCTCAGTGGTTTCACAGCATGAGGGAAACAATGGGTTTCTGGGCAACCTCTGTAACCAAGTGATTAAGAACTTTATTACCCTAGCACAGTGGCTCATGTCTGTAATCCCAACACTTTAGGAGGCTGAGGTGGGAGGCACTTGAGCTCAGGAGTTTGAGACCAGCCTGGGCAACATAGAGAGACCACGACCTTACTAAAAACAAACAAATAAAAAGTACCTAGGTTGATATTATTTGACTGTGTCCCTACCCAAATCTCATTTTGAATTGTAGTTCCCATAATCCCCACGTGTTGTGAGAGGGACCCAGCAGGAAGTACTTGGATCATGGGGATGATTTTCCCCACCTTATTATTGTAATAGTAAGTTCTCACAAGATCTGATGATTCTATAAAGGGCTTCCCCCTTCACTCAGCTCTCATTCTTTTTCTCATTGCCACCATATGAAGGATGTGTTTGCTTCCCCTTCTGCCATGATTGTAAGTTTACTGAGGCCTCCCCAGTCATGCCAAAATGTGAATCAATTACACCTCTTTCCTTTATAAATTATCCAGTCTCAGTTATGTCTTTATTGGCATCATAAGAATGGACCAATACACAGGTGTAGTGGCACATACCTGTAGTCCCAGCTACTCTATAAACTGAGGTGGGAGGATCTGTTGAGCCAAGAAGATAGAGCCTGGGGAGTTGAGGCTGCAGGGAGCCATGAGGTGAGGACGCCACTGCTTTCCAGACTGAATGACAGAGCAAGACTCTGTCTCAAAAACAAAAAGCAAACAAAGAAAAAAGAACTTTTTGAAAATTGTGGCTGCCTTGCCACCTAAATAGGCCAATTTATTTTGACCTTATTTATAATTCTTTAAGAAATATCTTAGCACAAAATTGTTTATCTATAGTTAATCTAAGAAATTTTTTGAAGAAAACCAACATGTGACTTTTGAAAACCTGAAACTGGCACCTGCATTTTTTTATCCCAGCCAAACACCAAGTGCTCTTTCTCTCATCCTCATTCTCTTACCTGTAAGAACAGGTATGAAACAGAGATTTGGAGGGAAACAGATTGACAGTTATTCCTCTCCAGGTCCCTAAAAGGCATTATACCTTATACCTAAAAATGGAATTAGCATTGACCCTAACCTTGAGTAAGTAGTGACAAGTTCACAGTCAATGAGGTCCTTCCTTCTTAACAGTGCACTCACGAAGCCTGTTCATGAAATGGCCAGGGCTGGAAAGAAGCTGTATAAATCCCTAATTGATTAATGCTATGACCTTGTACACATCATTTCATCTTTCTGAGGCTCATTTTTCTTCATCAGGAAAGTACAGAGATTGCTCTAGCTCCCTTCTGCCTTCAACTCATCATATTTATATAATTATATAACTTTTTAGATGAACTCACAATTCATGTATGCTTTTATTATATTAACTCATAAATAAAGAGATGTGATAAACTGTATTGTTTATCAACAAAACAATATTTTTAAAGTCCTATTGTCCCTCACTTCTCCCCAAAATGCTTATACTCCTAATGTTGGAACTCGCATGGCTTAATTACTTTTTTTTTGAGACAGAGTTGTCTTACGCTGTTGCCCAAGCTGGAGTGCAATGGCATGATCTCAGTTCACTGCAACTTCCGCCTCCCAGATTCAAGTGATTCTCCTGCTTCTGCCTCCCAAGTAGCTGGGACTATAGGCACAAACCATCATGCCTGGCTAATTTTTGTATTTTTACTGGGGACAGGGTTTCACCATGTTGGCCAGGCTGGTTTCAAACTCCTGACCTCAAATGATCTATCTGCCTCGGCCTCCCAAAGTGCTGAGATTAAAGGCATGAGCCACTGTGCCAACCCTAATTACCTCATAAATGTTCACCTCTTAATAGTGTCACATTGGCATAACCTGAATTTTGGAGTGGGCACATTTAAGTCATAGTGCTTAGCCATTCATGCTTTTTGACCTATTCACTCCTGCCCTGTGGCTACTGGCTGGGTTTGGACAATAGGTGGCAATAGCAGGAGTCAGAAGTACAGAGAGGCAAAGAGGTCAAGAAGATATCATTCCTAGCCCTCTTTCCTATCATTCTCACAGTAGTTGAACCCCACAGGACAAATTATCTCTGATGGTCATTCCTTTTCCATGGAAATTTACTCCACTGATTCAGTCCCTTCTTCTGCTATCATTTTAGGCCCAGGAGTGAGTGATAAGAGCTTTTCTGTTGTTTCTAGTCTCTTGAACTCCACTACCCTTAACTATGCCCACACCACTTAAATAATCCCTTAATTATTCTATTTATTTGTACCTTCAAGCTTGGCAATTGTTTCCTATGGGGTACTCAATGCTACAGTACTCTGTATACGCTTTTAATTCTTCCAGATAAACCATTTATTATTTTTGTCTTATCCTAAAATAAAATTAATTTTAACTTTTATTACAATTTTATTAATCACACATGAATGCAACTGAAGAAAATCCATGTTTAACTTCTTTCATCAATCCATTCACACATAAAGCTCCAGTATGGTTCTCTTTTTATTCAAATATGCATGTTTTCTCTCAACAAAAATTTCTGCCTGTGTTTCACTGAGACAATATTTTAGATAGTTTTATGTCTTTACATTTCTTACTGCCTTTGAGAATTGGATTTCATTAAATTTTGTTTCTAACTTAAAATTTCCGGCATAGAGTCACACTGTTTTGTATAACTCTATTGTATGCAATCACTTCCAATTGCTTTATGAAATCATTTTATGTAAAATAATTATAATTATATTTCTATATTTGTTTCTATATCATGTATACAAAGACTGGAATTTAAACAGTGATGTTTAATGTAAATGCTTCACAATGCATGAAAGAAGAAACCTAAACTCACCATACTAGAACTTCCCTAGAAGTGGAAGCGCCCATTTTCTAAAATATAAAGATTTTTCTATAATTTTCAATAATCTTCTTATTGTTTTTCATAAGAATAATTGGGGAACAGCAGTTGAGGAACAACAATAAGACCTTTATATTCTTTGAGCCATGTTTCCAAGAGGACAGGGCTACCATACTGAGTTTGCTAGCCCTGCCCTGCTAAAGTATGAATCTATAAAGCAGACAATAATCTCTGTGTAGCTGGCTGTTAAGTATACTTAGACTCTACCTTATGACCTAGATTCCCCACAGGTAGATGTCATGATATTGATTCAAGATGAGACAGTAAGATGTCTCTAATTTTGGCTCTGGGCTTCAGCATATATTTCAAACCAGTTTAAACTTGGCAATCCATTTTTTTTTTTTTTTTGAGAAACTTTATTCAAAGACGTGATAGCCAGTGCACATTTTACTCATTGTATTCATTTTCTTCAAAAACACTATTCCAACCACAGAGAAGTAGTAACTAACATATTCCAACACACAGTTGTATTATGTTTCTTATTTTAAGAGACAAGACTGCCGGGTGCGGTGGCTCACGCCTGTAATCTAGCACTTTGAGAGGCCAAGGTGGGCGGATGACCTGAGGTTGGGAGTTCAACACCAACCTGGTCAATATGGAGAAATCCCCTCTCTACTGAAAAAACAAATTTAGCCGGGCATGGTGGCATATCCTTGTAATCCCAGCTACTCAGGAAACAGACAGGAAAATCGCTTGAACCCAGGAGGCGGAGGTTGTAGTGAGCTGAGATCCTGCCATTGCACTCTCTAGCCTGGGCAACAAGAGCAAAACTCCTCTGGGGTGGGGGGCAGGGAGGAGAAAGGATTTTTAGCATTTCACTGTTTAGCACAACAATAACTGTAGCATATCCTGAATTCAAAGCACTTTCACACATTTTCCATGGCAAAAACCTCATATGCATATTTCTCCATTCTGCTTTTCAACAAATGCATGACTGCTCAAATCAGAAGCTTCACCATGTTGCACATTTACCATATATATATATTCTAACTCCATCTATCTGGCATACCACCTCTGATATTTCTGAACTCATTTGTTTTCAAAATTCTGTCTTGAAGCATTCATTAATTATTCTGATATGATAACATTCTGAGTCACATTGAAATTCCAATGAAACCTTGTTTGAGCCAACATATTGTAATAACAAGTAAAACAATTATAATATCTAAATACATTAAATTCATAGCATGACTGAAGTACTAGGCCAAACATTGGCCTATATGTAGACACAAAAATGTATGTGCATCCTATGCTAATATACACACAGATTATATATTTACAATATATTTGTAAGGTAGATACATTTTCATTTCTATTTTGAAAAACTAGAAACTTAGGTCAAGATATTAACATTAAATTATTTGTTTATTGGTCAACATGAATAAAGTATAAGACGTATCTTTTCATTTTTTAATCATAAATAATTTTTACTTTATATGCAAATGGAAAGCTTTGAATGCATTTTTCTTCACACCCCACCCAGCCCGGAAAATATTTGTTATAACAATGTGCAAACCCCTATTTAGAGAAATTTGAAATGACTGGTTGTCAGGTCTCCATATGCAAGCCTGGAGCCTGAAAGTCTGAGGTCCTGCCTGCCCCAGCTGATGTCTCCCACTCCCTGACTGCATTCGCCATTGTCCCTGATCACCCAGCAGAGCTTCCCTGGACAAGCCCCTCACCCAACCCTGCCATCTTAACTGTTCTTATGATAATGTAAATACTTCTCACTCAACCCCACCACTGTAACTGAACTTACTCTGCAATACCCCTGCCCCCCGCAAAAACTACCCAAACCTATAAAACCCACTCTTATCCCACTGCCCTTTGCTAATGCCCTTTTTGGCCTTAGCCCACCTGTACCCAGGTGAATAAACAGCCATGTTGCTCACATAAAGCCTGTTTGGAAGGTCTCTTCATTCAAAGTGTGCATTTTTCAACACTGGTGATATGTGCATTGGACTGGAGAGGTATGGAGAGAGTTGAGAATATAACTGCAGATAGCAAGGACAGGTGCAATAAAATGTAATCTCTGCATTGATTTGTAAAATATTTCATTTTTACCTGTTACTTTGTGAAAGAGATTAAGAAAGCAGAAGGAGAGGACCTTGTTGATTGCACCGAAGGGGAAGAAAAATGGACAAAGGGTGCACTCACTGCTGTCTCCAGAGACTAAAGGAGTAAACATGCTCTAGCATAACCCTTCCAAAAAAGTGCACTAAGGGAAGACAGTTAATTACTCCAAAGTGATCAAAAACAAAGCACTTACTAATGGTGGCATTTCCCCTGTAATTTTGTAGACAGAGATATTATATTGACAGAGAACACTACCCTGGTATCCCTGAAATCAAACATATAGGGTAATTTTATATGTAAATGTAATTATAGATGAATTAAACCAGCCATGTGCACAAAGACTTTTAGTTTAATGCTGGCTGGAGGATCTCTGTAAAGCTGGCTTGGCAGATTCCTGAGTTGCCAGTATATGAAGCAGTTTTCACTATTTTACATCGTATCATCTTCTGTTCCTCAAATTCCAAACATCGCTGACCAAATGATAGATGATTTATCAAGATGATCTTTGGCTTCCACTTTTATCTCGTATTTGTTTCCCTGGACATTGAACTGTATTCCTGAAACCCTGTCTTTATGGAAATGTTTTCAAAACTTTTTGAATATTACAAATCGGACAAACATGAAATAATTGATCACCATAGACTCAATGGAAATTCAAAAATAAATTTTCATGAAAGAAATACGTCTCTCCTGATATAGCATTAATAATTATAACTTAAAAGATTTCCTTTTAGGACACTAAAGTGTTTGAGGTGAGGAGTCTAAACATTTGTTCTTGCATTTATGAAGTGAACAGGAGTATTGGCCCTTAACAGTTTGGTCGTTTAGGCATTGCATCTGTTTAGGTAGTTTGTCATGACGGTGAGGACTAAGCTGTGATTTTTCATCTCACCCAAATTCCTTTCTAAGGGATCTGGGGAGTCATGCACTACAAACCACAAATTTCCATCATATGAGTTTTATTTAAGCCTGTATATCATGACTTACTTTCCAATCTAACTCTGACATAATGAGGAAGAAAATCAAAATGTTTTACTCCAAAATGTATTTCCTTGCCATACCTTAAAATTCCCTTGCGAAGTCTCTTGTGGGAAAAATCCACATTCTATAGAGAATCCCCTTCACCCTTTGTTTTCCTTCCTTCCTTCCCAGATCCAGGAGATAATCAACTAGGAGTCTTCTAAGTCCAATATAAAACAATTTACAGCCACTCTCTCTAAAGTCTGCTATCTAAGAGCTTCCTCTGCACAATAAAACTTGGCCTTCACAATCCTTTATCTTTAACCTGAACATTCCTTTCTGTCCATATCAGGTCTTCAAATTACCTCAACCTTCAACCAAAAAACGTTTAAATTTACCTACAGCCTGGAAGCCCCCTCTTTGAGTTGTCCCACCTTTCTAAACCAAACCGATGTATTTCTTAAATGTATTTGTTTGATGTCTGATACCTTTCTAAAATACATAAAACCAAGCTATACCACAATCACCTTGAGCACGTGTTCTCAGGACCTCCTGAGGGCTGTGTCACAGGCCATGGTCACTCATGTTTGACTAAGAAAAAACCTCTTCTAATATTTATAGAGTTGAACTCTTTTAGTCAACAATGGTAATTGCCCTGGCTGTATGATTTTCACTGGTGAGATGGTGATTAATATGGCCTTAATGGGCAGGGCATGGTGGTTCACCCCTGTAATCCCAGCACTTTGAGAGGCCGAGGTGGGTGGATCACCTGAGGTCAGGAGTTTGAGACCAGCTTGACCAACATGGTGAAACCCCATCTCTACTAAAAATACAAAATTAGCCATGTGTGGTGGCACACACCTGTAATCCCAGCTACTCAGGAGGCTGAGGCAGGAGAATTGCCTAAACCCAGAAGGCAGAGGTTGCAGTGAGCCGAGATCCTGCCATTGCACTCTAGCCTGGGCAACAAGAGTGAAACTCTGTCTCAAAAACAGATGGCCTTAATGTCCCTCTCAGTTTAAAAGAAACTTTACACAAGTTTCTTCCTGACTATAGTTCCCTTATCTCACTTTTCTTGGAACATTTACATTAGAATACTGGATAATTGCAAATTTTCTCTCTGCCCTTTAAGGATGTAAATCTTTTTAAAAAGCCTATTGGCCAGTTTTAAGATCCAAGAGTGTCTTAAAGGCCTGGGAGCCATCCTTTTGAAATGTAATCATCAAGGAATAGGGAGTTTTCACCTTTCAGTCTTTATGGGAGGGCAGGAGCCTAACTTTTGAATTTCATAAGCAACAATTAACAAATAAAGATAGCCAAATCACATTGACCAACCTCCCCCCAGCTTCCTCCATTACATTTGTACGAGATCACCCCAACATTTAAAAATCTTTTAGTCTTTTGTTTCAGTGAAATTGATTTAATTGTCTCTCCCTTATTGCAATAGTCTTGAATAAAGTTTTCTTTTCTGTTCAACTCAATCCAGTAAAATTTTTCTTTGACAATGGCTAAAGGACATGTGAACCTATTTCAAGAGTCAGAAAAGAGAGTTTATTCTGAAACCTGTGTTTTCAAAATGGAGTTTCTTATACTTTCCAATCTCTGAGCATCTAGTCATAAATGTTTTTCTTTCTTTCTACTCATACATTGACAATATAAAAGCTGAGAATTCAACTGCTGATAACTGTGAAACAAATTTTATAGCTGACTTCACTCTTATGGCCAGGGATAATCTTAGCAATCTAACCAAGCATAACAAAACCCTGATATTTGTAGAAGTGAATTCAGTTTATGCATACATCATTTCTTCCACAATTTAGAAAAAAATCATAATTTAACTACTGTTCTAATTCACATAGTGACTATTCTTCTAATATAGACATTTAAAAAAATCAGAATGCATGTTCTAGTTGGTATTTCAGATAGGTTTTTCTTTTCTCTATAGTTTCAATGAAATATGATGGCAGAAGAGAAAAGAGTTCTATAAGTGATATTCTGGGCCCAAGATACACAAAATAGTCTCTGATCTTGTGTGATTGCCAAGACTTTAGGGCCACATCCCACTAAAATCTACCCAGGTCTGACTTTTTTTATTATTAGAAGTAAAAACAAAATCTGTTACCTCAGAAAGCCTCAGTTGAAATTACAAGTAGTAGCTAAGGAAAGTTATCCAGACACTTTCCATCCACATGAGAGTATGAAATAGAGAAGATCTGAGTGGGGGATTGGAGAATGAAAGGAGTGAGACTCATATAGGGAGAAGGTAGCCAGCCATGAGCAGCGAGGTTTCCAAGGATGCTAGACCATTAACAGTCTTTTTACAAATTATTAAATTTTTAAATATCACAAATGAAAATTATAAATCAGAAATCAATAAATTATTACAGCTATAGTTCCTAATTTTGAAATTTCTGTCTAGGTTCACTAACAAAATAGCCTGTATGTTTCTATTTTAGAAGACAACAGATAGTCACATTCACCATAAGAACAGCTATTGTTTGGGTTTTTCTAGTTAATTACTAATTTCATCACTTTGAAGAGACAACAAAGAGTAGATTCTCTGTTCCGACCTAGTGAGAGCTTATTCGTAGAATGCAGATTTAACACACATAAGGAAATCTAAAATAAGCTTTATTGCATTGCCACCTCCTGGTCCAAGAACAGAGAATAGCATTGTCTTTAGTGCAAAAACAAGTTTTTTACTACCATGTAGAGAGAGCAAGCCCATAGCAGAGAGAGAAGTGATCATGCTTTCCTAGGTTTGACAGACCTTGGGGAATGGTGAGTCAACTGAGACCAGTCAGTGTGGACAACAGAAGTCCCATAGTAGGTTCCAGCAAGTGGAAGAAAATAAAAGTGAATGTGTTTCTATTCATTACTATAAAATCTATTATTTCAGATTACGTTGGGAAGAGAACTAAAGGACTTCACTTAGATGGGATTGACTGGATTTTGTTTTAACTCTTACCTACAGCAGAAAATTCCTAACCCTCACTGTTCAAGAACAGACCACCCTTCACTTCCCTCAAATGAAGTCCCTAAACAACCATTCATACTCTTATTTTAACATTCCATTTGTGTCTAAATTAAACAAAAATAAAAACATCATTGTAGTATCTTATGTACATTTTCGGACCAATGAGCTTCATCAAATTTAAGATTAAAGTTGACAGTCAAAGATACTAAAAGAAAATTATTACCAAGTAGCCTTTGCTAGAGAGAACAGGTGCTCTCAGGATAAACTATGGATGCAGAACTCCGATGGCAATGGTCTTCAGTAGTCAAGCCCAGGCCATAATATTTCCTAGGCAATGTTGCAGATGAAATCTAGCCCTGATTTCCATTGTCCTAATAGATGAATTTCTAGCCACCAAATGCCACAGCCAATTCTTGATTTTTTCATCATGTTTAATGATTCAAACCTTGAAATTAAAAAAAGTCAGTGCCACTGTTTTGGATTTTTTTAAACATGTACATTTTGGGAATAAGATTTAGAAAGCAATATAATTTAACATACCTCCTACCACTGTTGGTTAAGAGTCATCAGTTTGAAGCCAAACCTGGACATGTGTAGCTGACTCTGATTGGAATATAGAAGCCATATTAAGGGCAACAGCATTTCTAACCATGTTTCCCAATTTCAACCCAGGTGTCTAGAGGAGACCCTGCCAATTCCAATCTTACTGTTTCAAAATAGAGATTTGGCCCTTATTAGTAACACCAAATCTAGCTACCCCTTCAAATAGGGTTCTATTTTCCTGTTATATTGAAGAGGAAAGGAAGAGGCATTTCAGATCAACTTCCTCTTTGACTATCATACTGCATTTCAATAGAAGAAAAGGTTGACCGACTGGTGCCTCTGGTTTTACCTTCCTGTAGGTGGCAGGCTGGGCCTTGGGGAAACTCTCCAGAAGGCATTATTTTTACTTAAGACCAAACCAGAAACCTTTTCACATGTGAGTCCTAAAACTGCAAACTGGAACCCTTTCATATGTGATTCCTGAAACTGTAAACAGAAACCTTTTCACATGTGAGTCCTGAAACTGTAAACCGGAACCCTTTCATATGTGATTCCTGAAACTGTAAACAGAAACCTTTTCACATGTGAGTCCTGAAACTGTAAACCGGAACCCTTTCATATGTGATTCCTGAAACTGTAGACCAAAACCTTTTCACATGTGAGTCCTAAAACTATGAACCTAAACCTTTTCATATGTAATTCCTGAAGCTGTAAACTGAGACCCTTTTCATATGTGATTTCTAAAGCTATGAACCTAAGATTCTTTCATCTGTAATATCTAAAGTATAAGCCTATATAAAGGCAGAACCTCCCTTTGTTAGATGAGCTGGGTTTTGGACAAATTACCACCCAGGCTCCTGGCAGTAATAATAACAATAAACCCTTCTTCCTCCTGTATTCAGTGTTCGAGAGATCCATTTCCCGTGGCTGCTCCTGCTACAATATGATTGGCAATCAGCTGTTAGGCAGATTTGTTTCAGGCAATGTCATAAATTATTTTTCTTAGTTTAAAAGGCACTTAAATTCTTGAATCTTTTGTTCAGGAAGGAAGTTTAAGTCTTTAAGAAAACCTTCTGGTTTAAGTTAATACATTTGAAATCATGAGCTGTGATGCCTTCTAGAAAAAAAATTAAAAAAAGGAATATGTTTGGAATCTAAGATGCATGAAAATAAACATGTTAAAGTCTTTCATTTTTACAATTATAAATGTAAGAGGTCAATAAACATTTCAATTCTTTTCAATTTATAATGAATTGAAATGTTTATTGATCTCTTAGTTGAAATTTGAAATTTTAATTTTTGAATGTCTTATTTAACTTAGGGTATCCATGAAGTGACCAATACATGTAGCTGCCAGTGTTCTATACAAAATAAAATTATGATTGGGTAGAAATTATATAGATAATATCAAGAGTTCCCTGTTATTATTAGTCTGACTCAGTAGGCCAGCTACTTTCAGCCCGTTTTTCAGATAAAAATATCATAACTACTCTCTGTATAATAGGCTGAAGCACATGAAACTGCAATATTTGAACTTTTTTTATTTTCAAAAACAGCAATTTCATAAGGCTCAATTTAATAACTATCCTAGGCTCTATTTTGCTGAAGAGAAAAGTGAGGACTAAGAGGTTAAATAACAGGCTCCGAAAAGCACAAAGCCTGCAGTTAGCATAAACGGTGCTCAACACAGTCTCTCTAAAGTTCAAACTTCGCTAAGTTGAGGGTCTACTGACTTAAGGTAGCCTGAGGGTCTATTGATTTCAGGATCCTCAAACTGCCATTGTTTTTTTTCAATCAGTTCAGTTTAGCAAACTGCCTGAAATAAGAGTCATAAATGAAAGTAAGATTTTTTTCTTACTCTGTATACTATATGCACTCAGGCTTTTTGGGCTTGACTTTGAGTACAGAGCCACTCCTTTAGGACCAGAGAAAGAAAATCATGTATTCCCAAATAAATCAGGCAGAAGCCTTCTTGGTTCCAAGTACCATTTTGAGCTGGTTTTTTTTTTTTTAAAACAAGATAGGGGTTTGCAATGCTGGAGAGGGGAGTTTCTGCCTGGTGCACCTGCTTGTGCAAGTGTTATTGTAATCTGATATGAATAACATCACAATTAGCTTCTGTGATGCAGACCTTTGGTTTTCCATATGTCTCTATTTCCCTTTTGTTCCAGACAATCCCATCCCAGGTCCCCACTGCTGGCTCCCTTGGCCTGTTCTTATATCATTATAGTTAAATGTGACCAAATCCAAATACTATCAATCAAACAAGTCATATGACCAAGTATTGGATATTATAAAAGGAAGTGGTATGAACAATCAAAGCTTTAATAATAGCTCTAGACATTTCTGGTCTTTAAAACAAAATTTAAAAAATAAAATCAGTTAAGTTTACCTTTCTACAAAACTTTATACTCACTTAAGACCATTTTAATTCTATGACCACAAAATATGCAACTTTTTGTGGGCCATGAGAAGGTTTAGGCTGTCATGAAACAAAATATATAGCTACTAAAAATGAGATTGACATATGATTTAATACAACCTGGGATCTGAGAAAGTTAACTCCATTTGTTTCTTTAGTTGTGATCTCTGAGACAGTGCCAATGAACTGAGAGCAGATTTCCCAAATAGTGTTTGTAACATGATGTTTTTCAAAAGACATTAACAAGTGTTCCATGTAGGAAAAAATATGGTCCATATATCTGGCAAATACCATATAACTCATTCCCCTTTGGCAGATCCACATTATATGACATATTAAAGTCTTTGCAATTTCCCAGGGGTGAAATAACCTATGCAATATATATTTTTTTTGCAACATTTTTTAACTCATTGCACTACAATCCTATACCCAGATTTTCTCTGACCTTGGCATAGTTCCCCCCCCCCCACAAAAGAGATCTTTTTATTAAGATGTGCTGCAACATACTGTTCAGTAGACCTCATTTTGAGTGGCATTGACATAGAAGAGGAAGATCTGAATCAGGATCAATCAGAATCTTTATTAAGCAATAATTATGCTAAAGGAACTCTGCTCAATGCTCTTTGTGAAACATGCATATGAGGAAAAAGGCCTTGCCCTGACGTTGTTTACTTTCTCAGCAGAACAGTTAGACATTATCAGGGGTTGAAATGTGTTCTCACAAGAGACACTGAAGTCTTAACCCCCAGCATCTGGGGCCGTGATCTTATTTGGAAATAGTCTGAAGTCATTAGAATGGACCCTGATCCAACATATAAAGGCAAAATTTTAAGACAGGGAAACACACACAGGTAAAATACCATGTGAAGGTTGGAATTATTCTGCCACACACTAAGAAACTATAAGAAGCTAGGTGAGAAGCCTGAAACAGGTTCTCCCCATGCACCTTCAGAGGGAGCATGGTCAAGCCAATACTTTGATCTCAGACTTCTAGCCTCCAGTACTGTGAGACAATAATCTTCTATGATTTAACATCCAGTTTGTGATATTTTGTTTCAGCAGCCCCAAGAAATGAATGCAGAAATATTCACAAAATAGCAGCTAGTCATATGGCTCATTATTTAAACATCAAATGACTAGTACAGGTAATATTCATTAAAGGAGTTCAGAGGAAGTAAGACAGTATGAAGTCTAAATATGAAGAGAAAGCTGAGGAGTGGAGGAGGAGAGGAAGAGGCTGCTGGTTGACTACTGGAAATTCAACCTCATCCTGAAAAGAAAAGTTACTACAGAAAGTGATGGATATCTTAAATTGCTTACTTGTAGTAATCATTTCACTATGAATATGTATATCAAAACACCATACGTGTGTACCTTAAATTTGTACAAACAAATTAATTAATTAATTATAAAAACTATCCACTTTCTCTTATTTTTCTCACTGACTGATACGGTTTGACTGTGTCTCCACCCAAATCTCATCTTGAATTGTAGTTTCTATAATCCCCACTTGTTGTGGAAGGGCCGGGTGGTAGGTAATTAAATCATGGGAGTGGTTTCCCCCATGCTATGCTCATGATAGTGAGTAAGTTCTCACAAGACCTAATGGTTTTAGAAGGGGATTTCTCCTTCACTCAGTTCTCACTCTTCTCCCTCCTGCCACCTTGTGAAAAAAGATGTATTTCTTCCACTTCCACCGTGATTGTGATTGTAAGTTTCCTAAGGCATCCCCAGCCCTGTAGAACTGTAAGTCAATTAAACCTCTTTCCTTTATAAATTACCCACTACTGGGTAATTTATAAAGGTATGTCCTTATAGCAGCATTAGAATAGACTAAGATACTAACTGAGGCTATCTTATAGGATGAATATTGAAAACAGCAGAATTTTGTCTTTCTACCCTCCTCTCTTGCAGCAAGAAAAATGAATGTGACCCAGTGCTGGTCAATGGGAACTGACAAAGTCTTCAGGGGGTTCCTGGAAATATTTATTCCCCAGCAAAGAGACAAATGAAGGGAATTCCCCATTTCATTTTCATGATATATTGTTATATTTAAGTGAAGCTGGAATTTCTATGCTCAGCATTCTCCCATGAGGGAAGAAATTGGTGAAAGACCAAGGGTGGCAGGTACAGGAAGCATCAGGGTTTATAAATATGTCAGTGTGGTATTGCCCCAACTCTCAACACACCTTTTTTTTTTTTTTTTGAGATAGAGTCTCACTCTGTTACCCAGGCTACAATGCAGTGTCGTGATCTCAGCTTACTGCAACCTCCACCCCACTGGGTTTAAGCGATTCTCCTGCTTCAGTCTCCTAAGTAGCTGAGATTACAGGCATGCACCACCATGCCCAGCTAATTTTTGCATTTTTAGTAGAGACGGGGTGTCACCATGTTACCATGTTGGTCAGGCTGGTCTCGAACTGCTGACCTTGTGATCCGCCCACGTCGGCCTCCCAAAGGGCTGGGATTTCAGACATGAGCCTTGGCACCCAGCCTCAACACAACTTTTATACAAACTCCTTACACTTAAGCTGATAAAATTCTTTAGCAGTTTTAGTTAAACCTTATGCTATTTGCAGAGATAAAGATAATTCTAAATGACAAGAAAGAAAAGGAGAAACAGAAGGGTAAAACAATGGCATGATCACAGATGTAGAGTTAGGGTACTTAACCTATCCTCAGGGCTCACCTCAACATTGCTAAAAACCTTTTCATTTCAAGGATTTTACTTAAATACCATGCCATTCTCTGGGCCTTAACTGATTTGCATTCCTCCTTTTATGGAACCAATTTCCTGTCTTCCAACTGAGTTGCCAAAGTACCTAATCTCTATCTTCTTAAAACATAATTTTACTTTGTCCCTATGTTGTGACTGCTGATACACAACATCCTTGTTTAACTGCCTACAGTTTTACACCGCATCACTGAGCATGTTACCAGCAGAGAATTCATCTGTGTCTGCATCAACCTCAATTCTTGCCTCTTCAGAAGAAAGAATGTGCCTGAGGGGTATAAGGCAGAAGGAGAAACAAAGGCAAGTTTTAGAGCAGAAGTGAACGTTTATTAAAAAGCTTTAGAGCGGGGACAAAAGGAAGAAAAGTACACTTGGAAGAGGGCTAAGTGGGCAACTTGAAGGACAAGTGCAGTTTTACCTTTTGATTTAGGGTTTTATGTGTTGGCATATTTCTGGGGTCTTGTGTCCCTTCTCCCCTAATTCTTCTCTTATGGTGGGCTGTCCACATGCACAATGGCCAGCTAGTGGTTGGGGAGGGGAGCATAAGCAGTGTTTACTGGAGTTGTACTCATGCTCATTGACGGCTTTCTTCCCTTTACTGGTGGAATGTCCCTGGAAGGCCATACACCAGTTTAAATCTGCCATTTTGCCTTTTAATGCACATACTTAAGCCTATTCACCCCACTCCTGAAATCTTAGGAAGCTGCAGATCAGCAGTTTCAGGTATTTCCTGACTATAGAGAGATTGCCTCTCCCTGGCACTGGCTACAACCAATTATTTTAGAAAGACAGTTAAACAACTGACTGACCATCACCTGATGGTCACCTGACATGCTTGGTTGTGGAAGAGGCTTCTTCTGCCCTGCTCATGTTTGCCTGACTATCTACTATAACAGGCATAGGCACCCGATGCCATGCAGAACCTCAAGCAACTCACATTGTATGAATGTACAGATGAATGAATAAGAATGAATGGGTGCCTCTGCTGCTTCAGTCACATAGTCCTATACAAAAGTGTCTAAATCCAGATAGTTTTGCTTTTCTGTTATTTTCATGCTAGGTACATTTAGGGATACAGCATTGATTTGTGGTACTATGCCCAAAGGAAGGCCATTGAGTACCTCTGACAGGAATAACTTGATCAGATTTTGGCAGAAGCTTTAAGCATGGAATAGAGGGGAACTGTTTAGGAGAAAGTTATGAACAAGTGACTCTGTAATAGCACTGGTCATAGATGATGGAATTTTGCTGACAATCAGTAAAAAGAGTCCTAAGAATAACAAAAAAGAGATGGAGGAGGTAACATGAAGTTGATGAATACCTGAGAAGACGTAAAGAGCCTGCACTTTTATACAGATTTTTGGCTCAGGTTATTAGCCAGCAAAGAAGTAAGATATGAAGTAGACGAGAAATCAGAGTTGTTGTTGTTTTAATGGGGAACACATCAAGATCAGTCGAAGACATTCTCTGTCTCTGTGCTAGTCTGAGGGGAGAAGAGCACATTGCTTGTCTTGCTGTAAGTCTGAATATGGAGGGAAATGTGCCACACTATTATCCTTCACATAAAAGATGGGAACTTATCACGGGATCCAAAGCCACACTGACTTGGGCTCATGATCATCTGAATATTATGTAAAATTTACATTCAAATTTATTAGGGTTATTGTTAAAGGAAACATACGGGTCAATTGAAAGATACTGATGTTTCATATTTTTAAGGAATTTTGGTTTCATTACACTATAGGTAACATATGATGCTGATAAATGTATAGAATTATGGAAACTATATGCTTTGTTGTCAGTTTTATGGCATAAACTTAGAGCTCTTTCCTAGAAAATATGCAAAACAAGTTCTCTCCTAATGGCCTCAGTAGAAAAAAATGCACACAGATATCTTTACAGTATCACATTTCTAGTACTATAACTAAAGGTCAGTTGTCATATTTACTATCATCTCTGATATTTCAAGGGTTTATAGCTTATCAAATCACATCTGGCAGAAACTTGCTCTAAGGCTTTTCAGCTTCATTTAAAAAGGTTTTCATTCTGTGAAATATGTATTACAGTAAATTTTATAAAGATAATTTTGTCAAAAATTTGGAGAAATTTTGGAGATAACTCCTACCCCCTCTTTTAAAACACAAACCAGGGAGGGATATTTTGCACAAATACTTAATTAATTTTAGCATTTGACACTGCAAAGTTAGATTTGCATATTTACAACTAATTCTTGGGACATCACCTGCTGATGCCATTATTGTGGTAATGTTGACAAAACTTGGAATGCTGTCATTTGCATTATTTCAAAAGAAGCAGTGTGTTTGGATAACAAAGACAGTAATTAGAATAGTACTCAGATGATGGGAACTACCATACAATATTAAAAAAAAATAAAATCCCTTGATATTGTGTTTTTCATTTTTCTGATGATATAGAGTAAGAGGGAGATGACTTGCTAAATTCAGAAGGTCAGGGTAAAAGAGCTGGATTAGTCATCTAGTATAAGTCACTACATAAATTAAATATAATCGAACCTAGGTAATAGGTCTGAAAATATCCATAAAGAGTTAAGTGCTTGAAAACTGAAATTTGACATGCAGAATTGAAACAGCAAACACACTGAGTGGAGACAAGTACCACAATAGCACAGTTCATAAGTAAGGCAGGTTTCAGGGGAAACTTACAAGTGACTAGCAGCAAAATATTTATGGTTTCCTGAGCCTTCATCCTCTCACTAAGCAGAATGATCTGGAAGAATGCCATCTATTCTTGAGCTATTTCACAAATCAAGCAGGAACCTGAAAGGCAACAAGGTCACGATCACTTTACTTCACTCTTTGTTCTTTTCTTTTTTGCTTTTCAGACTATAATTTCAAGTAACCTGTCTTCCTGTTTGCTCTGTGTGTGTGTGTGTGTGTGTGTGTGTGTGTTTGTGTATGTTTTAATTCTTATTGTTGGAATCTGCTGTATTAAACTTGAAATTCAATTACTGTATTGTCAGCTCTAGAATTTATTTTTTGTTCTTTGTAAAAATAATTTCTCTTTGTTGATATTCTTGTTTTGTTTACATCTCACATTTCTAATTTTTCTTTAATTTTCTATTCATGGTTTCCTTTATCTCATTGAGCAAATTTATGATAGCTATTTAAAGATACGGTCGAGTACATCTGAAACCCGTGTTTCTTTAGGGTTGGTTTCTAAAGATTTATTTTGTTAATTTGGATAAGTCAGATTTCACTGTTTCTTTGTATGCTTTGTAGTCTTTTGTTTAAAACTGGACATTTGAAAAAGCAGCTACTTCTTCTAGTCTTTGTAGATTATATCTACGCAAGAGAAAACTTTCACTAAACAACCAGTATGAAAACTCAAGGTCTTTTCAAGTCTTTTCTAGGAATGTATCTTTCCTGGGAAATTGTGCATGTGTGTGTGACTTCCCAATATTTTCATATAGATGATGCATTAAAATGTGTTAATTTGCTTAAATGTCTCACCCCTGTCTCTTATCAGGATCTTAGACATTTTATTGCATTCCTCCGTCTACAATGTCTTTTCCCCAGGCACTCACAGGTCTGAAGTCTCCTGCAGCTGGCACATACTGCAGCCCCCACTACTGCTTTCAGTGACCTCCAACTTCATACCCAAACCATGCCACTATATTATCAATGCTCCCAGTTAGGCAAGATAGAAACCAGTTACTCAAGAATCCCACAGATAAGCTAGAACATTGCAAACAAGTTCCACACTTTTCCTTCTGGTCCTGAGGGGGAAACTGGAAATTGGACAGCTTTCTTCTGACCATGCCAGGCCCCACTGGATAGAGAGGGTGGGGCAAGGGTGAGCAAAACGCCACACGTTTTCTATCATTATGAATGCGGCCTTTTCTTTATTGGGGGTTTCTCCTAGTGGCAGAAAATTCTTGTTTTTAGAGTTCTCACAAAGCTACTTTGGACTGTAATGTTGTTGTTTATTTGATATTTCCATTGTAGAGCCAGAGCCTGGACTTTCCTATTCTGCCATCTTGCTTGACTGAATTCTGGACCATTCATTTAAAAATTCTGTTTTATCACTCTTCTTAAAATAAAATAATTTCTACTTCTATCCTTAAGTTTACTGATCCTTACATTTTCCATATCCAAACTACTGCTCAGTCTACCTAGCTTGTTAAAATTATATATATATATATATATATTTTAAAAATCATTTACATTTTTTGCTGAGCCTTATTATCTTTTGTAGTCTGTGAAAATATTTATAAAAATCTGGTCTAAAATCTTAATTTTGTAACTCCAACACGTGGTTCATGTCTGTGTTTATTCTATTGACTGCTTTTTTTCTTAAATTGTGGGACAGATTTTCCTGTTTCTTTCTATATTGGACCTTGTAGATAGGATCTTAAAGATCATACTTAGCAGGGACTCTAGATTCTCTTATCTTCTTATAATCATTTTGATTTTTTGTTCTAGCAAAGGTAAATTACCAACTAATTACTTTATAACTGTAGAGGCTTAGTTGTATGCTCTTTCTCTTTGAGTTGTGCCCTTACTCATATTGTAAACATTATATAGCTCAGTAACAAATTTTACTAAAAAAACTTGGTTCTATTTAGGTTTTCATGTTTATTCCAAGGTTCTAGTTAAGCTGCTGTGACTTGGTAGGACATGAATTATAAACTCGAATTCTAAACTGGCTAGCAGTTAAAGCCTCTGCCTGACACTTGCATCCTTCTAACTGTTGCTTCATAGTGGGCTCATTGAAGTCTCCACTGCACATGTGTAACTCATCAAACAACAATGAATTTGAGACAGTTTAAAGTTCTGAGATTCTTCACTCTGTGGCTTTCTCTTATCTGGGAATTCACCTGTCTCCCCAAATTTCAACCAGTCTGGCAGCATTGAAAAATACTCTCTCCTACCTCAAGATAGTAAGACTTCATGTTTGTATTGGGTTCTAGACATTGGATAGCTGAAACTGAGAAATATTCTCAGAAGAAAAGCTGAATGTATGTGCAGCTTACACAGGGAGTTCACTCCTTGAAAGGTATAAATTCACTCCAATCTCAGTATAGTTTTAGGTCACTCCCCAGTCACTTCAAACAATGTGTGCTTTTAACATTATTTTGTAAAAAGTTTGCTCAATCTGTCCCGCAGTCTCTGGCCTAGCGACAAATGAAAGGAGTACGCAGACACTGGTATTTTTCCTGTGAGTGCGGCTAGCGGACCGCCTGCCTTAGCACTGCGGACAAGAAAGTGTGGCCCGATAAGCCACAGACCCTTGTATTTATTTTAGTATAGATTTTATGACAAAGGCTTGAAGCAAACACCATTTGTGGGTAATTAACATTGTCGATCACCCCTCCCAGTAGGAGGCAGTCCTGCGCACAGATGATGAAAGTTTGGTTTCTGGAGAAATAGGTAAACTTATCTAGATAAATTCCTTTGCACTCCCTTGTTATCTGCCCTTTGCTATTTGCCTCAGGGTAAGAACAGAGGCCTTCAGCTCATTCTTCCCTGAAACTTTGCAAAATTTCCCTGCCTTTAAAGAAGGTCTGGGTCTTTGTTGTAATTTTTTTTCACCACCCTGACCCATCTCCTACAAAAGTTTATTTTTGTTATCTAAAAGATTGATCTGATTCTAGCTTCTTCACTGTTAATAAAATAAATAGCCTATTAAATATCAATTTGATACCATTGAAGTAAATAGAAATCAAGATCAGGCTGAAGAGTTTCTGAGCAGACAAAGCCAGTTAGGCCTCATAAGTTACCTTAGGCTTGCTTGATTTGCAAACATAAGCAAAACTTAACTTGAGCTATTTCTTGTAAATGGCTATATCAAAATCAACAATGACAATAACAGAACTTAAGCTCAACCAATCAGAAACAGCCATCTAACTTATAATATGTAACTAGGAACTTTCCAGTGGAATAGACCAAATAAGGCAACCCAATAAGGTTATACCTAAGTATAAACACTGTTATACTGAATAAGGTATAATAAAAACCAATCAAATATTTTCTTTCCTTTATTGCAGTGCTATAAAAGCCTCTTTCATTTTTCTTGGTTGAGCTCCTGGATCAATTCTGATTTGGAGCTGCCCCATTCATGAATCATTGTTTACTTAAATACACTTAAAAAAAAAAAATTTATCATGCCCCAGTTTACCTTTTAAACATCATTATATGGAACATCTCAAATAGAAGGAACAAGAAGATAAGAAAGTACAGAATATAATCTGGAAAATATGATAACCAGTATTATAGTAGCTATTATCTAGGTCTGCATTTATAATTTCTGGCAGAAATAAATTTTCCCCATTGTCCTATAGTAAAATCATCTGACAGAATATAAGTGAGCTGGTTTTTTTTGAGACGGAGTTTCGCTCCTTACCCAGGCTGGAGTGCAATGGCGCAATCTCGGCTCACCACAACTCGGTCTCCTGGGTTCAGGCAATTCTCCCACCTCAGCCTCCCGAGTAGCTGGGACTACAGGCGTGCGCCACCATGCCCAGCTAATTTTTGTATTTTTAGTAGACACGGGGTTTCACCATGTTGACCAGGATGGTCTCGATCTCTTGACCTCGTGATCCACCCGTCTCGGCCTCCCAAAAGTGCTGGGATTATAGGCGTGAGCCACCGTGCCCGGCCTCTCTTGTCTGTGTGTGTGTGTGTGTGTGTGTGTGTGTGTGTGTGTGTGTGTGTGTGGAGAGTTAAAGAGAACAAGCCATTTCTTCTATTTTGGTTTCCTGTCATACAAAAGAGAAAAAGGATTTTTTCTTTCCTTGTTTTATTTTACAAATGATGGTCGACATTACCAAACCCATTGTTTGAGGTATAGTTGCCAAAATATGCCATTTTCTATGCCTGGCAAAAAATACAGGGATTGCTTTGTGGCTATAGCCACATGCAATTATCATAATTTGCTTATAAACTGAGATTGCATGAATAAACATTATAGGCAGATACAAATCATTCATAGAATACTTCCCAGTCACCTGCAAAATATTTTAGCATCAGGAATAAGCTAAGTCAGGAGTATTCACTAATGTGTAGATACTGTGGATTGAAAACTCTCTGTAGAGATCAAATACTTAAAACACCCATTGTTTGTAAGTCTAGTATAAAAGATAAGCAGTTACAATTTTTAGGATTACATTAAAAAAAACAAAACATAGTGAGCAAAATTGTTCTTTATTTGGTCTGCTTCAGTATGATCAGGGAATATTTTATGAAATTTTACTTTAAAGAATTTTACCTTAGGAAATTTAGGGAAAAATACTTTAGGGAATTTTGTTATGAAAGAATACATGACAATATATCATTTAATCACATGTGTAGATTCTTGTAACTACCACCAGTAGCAGTGGTAAACGTCCTGACTTTCACCAAGCCCTCTTCTGATTTCCCCTAGAAAGGAGTGGAGGGCTGCCACATTTCCACCAGGTGAAGATGGAAGTCCAAACTCCCCATCTAGTCCCCACGACACCATGGGAGGGAACCCTTTTACTGCCAGTAAATGAAATTTTAGCTGCCTATTTGAACATATCTGATACTCATTCTCATGGGGAACTTGGGTTGTCTCATTATAGCCTAGAAAATGTGGAAATCTCCAATCTCTACTCAAACTTAGTTGCTGTGAGTGGGGTGGCATCATAATTTTTTGTGACAGGGTAGAGCAGTTAATGTCTAGAAGTTTTCTTTCTGCTAGGCTACCCCATTTTCTATTCTTTTTGGGATATTTGTTTGTCTTTTGGCTAGAAAGAACATTTATCCAAAAGACCTTATTTATTTATTTATTTATTTATTTGCCATTACTCTGCAATGCCAGCTTTTACACAAATCAAATCTGTTTTTCTGGGACTCTTTCCATGTCATTGTTCCATTTATTTATCTTATACGCATATCTTAAATTCCTAATTGTATAATAGTCTAGTCTTAATTTCAGGCAGAGTGTATCTGCTTCTCTCCTATTTCTTCTATTAATTTTGATCTTTTAAACGTCTTTCAATATTTTAATTTTTTAGTTTAGATGTCTTGCACATTTTTGTTAGAATTATTCCTAGTTTATTTGATTTTTCTTTCTGTGCTTATTTTCCATAATTGAAATTATTGACAATCTGATAAATTATATTTATGGAATTCAAACTCGATATTACAAATGTTTTTTTCTCTCCAAATCAATATATATTTTTAATAGAATCACAAAGAAGATACTCATAGATTATTCTATGCCAATATGAATTTTAGCATGAGAAAAAGATTTAACAATTTTTTTTTGAGATGGAGTCTCACTGTGTCAGTCAGGCTGGAGTGCAGTGGCATGATCTCCGCTCACTGCAACCTCTACCTCCTGGGTTCAAGCAATTCTTGTGCCTCAGCCGCCTCAGTAGCTGGGATTACAGGTGCATGCCGCCACACCTGACTAATTGTTTTTGTATTTTTAGTAGAGATTGGGTTTCACCATGTTGGCCAGGCTTGTTTTGAACTCCTGACCTTAAGTGATCTGCCCACCTCAGCCTCCCATAGTGCTAGGATTGCAAGCATGAGCCACTGCGCCTAGCCAAGATTAACCATTTGATACATTTTTCCCTAAATGTTATAAAAATATTAAGCATCATTGAAAAACTGATTCTATCATATATGGAACCATCTTTTTAAACATTCCTGTATTGATTGGCATTTTGAATAGATTTCAGTTAGTTTAAGATTTATATTGACAAGTTTGAGGTAACTTCAATTTTCTTCTCGGATAATTCATCTATGTTATCTTATTCTCACAGTGACATTGATGTAATGATGCAAAACATAAAGTTTTTTGAAGGGGAGTTGTTAGACTCTATGACAAGACCCTTTCCTATTCCTATTTTACTTACCAATCAGAATTAGGGAGATTATAACTTTTGGAGTTTTTGGGCTGGCTGAGGTAAAATGAAGGTGCAATCTGATGGATAAGAGTTTTCAGACTCCAGCTGAGAGCAGTTAGAAAGGGCAGTGCTTGACAAGAATCTACACTTGAGTGGAGAGCAAAGCCTGTAGCTCAGAAAAATAATGACTCTGCTTAAATCCAATCTGATGTTCATTATATAACAAGCAAAGGGATTTTTGGTAGAAACAGGTAAAATATGACCAAATATTTTTACCTTTTTCTCTTAGAATTTTTTATTTATCTAGAAAAAATTATTTCCTCCTTCAGATTTGTATTTATAGTAGTGGAGTATCCAGTATTTAAACTTAGATAAACACATAAATACATTACTGGAAAAGGCATTTTATAAATAAAACAACACTGGAATGTAAGTCCTGATGCCACAGTTTCATGTCACCATCATGAAAACTGTACACACCAACAGGCAATTCATAAAAATCATGTTGAATATTTGGGCTTATTATTTAATATATATAGGATTCACTTTTCCACTTTAGAACATGAAGATTTGTTTATGGGAAAAATAAAGTTCTGATTGAGCACACACATCTATTAACTTCCTTCTGAAAATTTTATTGTGTCATTCCCCAAACCATTTGCTCACAGTTTAAAACATGCTGCTCTAGGCCAGGAATTAGCAATGTATTCTTTTACTCTTTTTATAAAATCAAAAAACTGAAATCAAGGGTGCATAGTAATGGTATAAAGAATGCAGAATCAAGGTTACAGTAAGTGTGGAATTTTAACAAATTTTTATGGATAATTGAGAGAAGCACAACTATTTCTTCTCTTTTTAGTGCCATTTTTAACCCTTTTACCTTTTTGTAATGTTGTGCACACATTTTACAATCTAGATCTTTATTATTTTCACTTGTCAATCACAGTATTTTTTAAATCAAATCACCTGAAAGCAGTTTGTTTTGAGTCAACTGATGCATAATTCATTTTTATATTCATGAATTATTCATGGCGTTTCTTGCAATGCCAAAGAAGATTAAAGTGTAATACTGTGTGAGAGTGTGTGTCTGTGTGTGTGTATGCATGCACGTGTGTGTTTGAAAGAATGGGAGAATGAATATGAGTGCAAACTACAGGTGTTGAGGGAAAAAAGGTCTTACTCCTATGAAATTGAGCTCATTTATCTTCCTTCCCATTTTATCCTAGTTTCTTCATCTTCCTCCCACCAAAATGTAATGCTAGTATGGGTTAGTGTTTCCCAGTAGGATGAAATGTATTTGCTCATTCAAATTCCTCAAACCAAAAAGCAATCAATACACTATGGCAGGTATGTTGTTCTAGAAGAAAATTGTTTTTGTGCGTCTTAAAGGAAGAGCAATGAGTATCTGGGAGAAGAAAAATCCAGCCTGAAAGTAACTATATTTATCTTTCTTGAAGAGAAAAATTATAAAAAACAAAAAAGTTAACTTTAAAACAATGATTACCTTAAATCTCTTTCATAGGCATTATGTAACACCATACTAATGGAAAAATACATCAGTAACCTAAAGAGAAAGTAAGAGAATGCTATGTAAAGATCAAGGAAAATGTGAATGTTTAGTGCATTTAAATCACATACCCAAGTTGATATTCAGTTTATTTAGGAATGCATGCATTTCTTTTTTAATGTATATTAAATATACAATAGCATGAGTAGCAGTGGAAGCCTAAATTTAAGATAGTTTCCTGCTTGTTAACACTAAATTGACTCTGTAAAGCTTTTAACATAAGATGAGGTGGGACTTAAGGCATCAGGGAATAAACATCATTAGACTTATTGAGGACTCTCCGACACGCCTACCTATGACTATATCTGAAGGATGAATACATAAATTTGCAGATAGGTGAATGACTTTGAAAATAAAAAACATTTTTAGAAACTGATGGGTTGAGATAGTCCAAATTGAAGTTGAATTTGTAGTAAAAGTCACTCCCACAAAACTCATCAAAGAGATTACATGACCAGTTATATAGATTTTATTTAATTCAAAATCATTAGTAATATTGTGTCCTAAATAACCTAGTTCTACTCTATATACCGGTACATGATTTACATATGTTATATATGACCAGGACTAGGGGCAAGTGACAGGGATTTTCTTGAGTGCAAAATTTAATGAGATGACAAAACAGTAATCAAGATAGATACATATTTTTATAGACATTTTTATTTAATTTATATGAAACTAATAATTTTTAAAAAATAATTTTAACTTTTATTTTGATTCAGGGGAGACTTGTATATGCTTATTAAATGAGTGTATTGCATGATACTGAGGTTTGGGGTATAAATGATCCCATCACCAAGGTGGTGACCCTAGTATCCAATAGGTAGTTTTTCAGCCCTTGCCCCTACCCTCTCTCTCCTTCTAGTAGATCCCAGTATCTGTTGTTCCCATCTATATGTTCATGTGTACCCAATGTTTAGGGCCCACTTATAAGTGAGAACATGTGATATCTGGTTTTTTGGTTTGTGTTAATTTTCTTAGGATAATGGCCTTCAGCTGCATCCATGTTGCTATAAAGGATATGATCTCTTTTTTTATGGCTGTATAGTATTCCATGATGTATATATACTATATTTTCTTTATGCAGTCTTCCATTGATAGACATTTAGATTTATGCCATGTCTGCTATCAGGAATAGTGGTGTAATCAACATATGAGTGCAGGTGTATTTTTGGTACAATGATTTATTTTCCTTTAGGTATATATCCAGTAATGGAATTGCTGGGTCAAAAGATAGTTCTGTTTTAAGTGAAAATCAAAATGCAAGGTAAAGATAGAATAGGCATATGCTTATTTATGCATTCTAATGTGCTGTACCTGTCTGGTTAATGAGATTGCAGACCCATGACCAAGGCCTCATCCTAAACAGTTTAATAACTTTTGAACACAAAAACACAATCTTAAATTTGGCATAATTTCACAATTATCTTAGCATATGCATGTTCTTAGCATAGCATATCCAGTCCTTCTCAGCTTCACAGAGTCCACTGTTTGGTGGCAGCAGTTCTAAGGCATCTTTCTGGAAAATCAAGGCACCTGAGGAGCCTCCTTTTGCATTCTTTCCTAACATGGGTGGCATGAGTAATACTCATTTCTAATAACATTAAACTGTGTCTCTATTACAGAAGCAACCAGAGAAAATACTTTTTGCAGAATTTCGCTACATATGTATATATGATTGAAAGTTGCTGGGATAGTTTATAACCACAAAGCAGAACTTTGATCTGTTAAGTAGAATTGATGTAGATTTTAGCATGGAAACTTTACTCCTAGATGGACGAATGAAGGTTTTAGTACAGTCCTTAAACATTAAAATTAAGATCCTTCCAAATAGAAATTACCTCCCAAATTTAAAACATTATACAAAATATTTTTTGATTATTGTAGTCAATTTAAATTGTATCTTGTCAGAATAGATAATGTTCTAATTGATATTAGCGATTTATTTGACATCATCGTTTTAATATTGAAATTAGATTGTTCTTTAAGTGATTGTGTGTTGATATTATTTTATCTTTATTTTAAATGTAACAGTTGACACATGCAAATAGTGTATCTATAATATCTTTTTTATTTATACAGAATGATAATACATCAACAATCATGAACATATCATTTGTGAAAGGAAAATACATCTTGGGACCCCAAAATCACTAAGCTAAAAGGAAAAGTCAAGATGGGAAATGCTTAGGGCAAATTTGCCTCCTATTCTACTCAAAGTCATTCCTTTGCTCACTGAGATAAATGCATATCTGATTGCCTCTTTGGAAAGTCTAATCAGAAACTCAAAAGAATGCAACTCTTTGAATCTTATCTACCTGTGACCTGGAAGCCCCCTGGCAAGTTGTCCCACCATTCTGAACCAAACCAGTGCACATCTTTCCTATATTGATTGATGACTCATATCTCCCTAAAATGTATAAAACTAAACTGTGCCTAGACCCCCTTGGGCACATGTCATCAGGACCTCCTGAGGTGGTGTCATGGGTGTGCATTCTTAACTTTGGCAAGATAAACTTCCTAAATTTACTGAGACCAGTTAAGATATTTAGGGGTCACACAATTACTACACTAAATGAAATGTGCGTACCTGACATATTTTTTATTTATAGACTCCATCACAATTTCCCGACATTTAATATGGTTAGCCCAATTAAATTTATTGTGATTTACATTAAAGTTGGGCTCACTATTTCCATGGTTTCTTATTACTGCCTTTTTATTAATATTTGTTTTATTATTGTAAAAATTTTGTTGGCTTTTTAATTCAATTTATTTTTTATCTACTGGTCTAGTATTTATACAGACTAGTCACCCATAAAATTTTACTGTGCATATTTAATGATGTCTAAATTTAAATAACATTCTAAATCCTCTCCTTCATCTCTTTCTGTGTATCCTGAGCTTGGCACTCCAAGCCTTGGACCCAAGATATGATTTTTTGAGTGAATGGATGGGTTCTTTGCCACCTCTGGGTTCATCAGTCCTACAAAGAATGTATCTTATTCATAAAATAGGTGTTATTGGCATAGGTAACTTCAGGGCACCTGTCATACCATACACACATAATTGGAAGTGTGTTTATATTATCTTTATCAGGTTATGATATGGCTTTATATGGCTATTTTGAATTCATTTTATTCTTTTTTTTTCAAAACTCTCTACTGATTACTTTTTTAATGTATTTGAATTCCAGTCTTTCTCAATAGATTGGAGATGTCAAAATCACCTGATACTAAGCTTTGTTTAGATGATCATTATTTAATAAAATTATTTATTTTATATATATAGTGAAATGATTAGCACAATTAAGTTAGTTAACACATCTATGACCTCACCTAAGTACCATTTTTCTTGTGTGTCAAATAATATTTAAGATCTATGATCTTAGCAAATTTCAAGTATACAGTACATTATCATTAACTGAAGCTACCATTATGTACATTAGCTCCTTGGAGTTTATTCATCTTATAACAAACTTTATACCTTTTTGCCATTATCTTCTGATTCCCTTTACATTCTTGTCCATGAAACCATCATTTTCTTCTGTTTCAGGAAATTCTAATTATACCAAAATTAATTGGTGTATTCCTATTTATAATGTCTTCTGGGCTCAATCAAATTAGTTTATAATTAAATAAATCATACATATGCTATTGTGACTTTTAATGGGCTTCTATGTTCTTCATACTCATTGCCAATTATTCTAAATTGCTGTTGTATCTCTGTAGATTTCTTATCCATAATTATACACTTGGAAGTTTTTTGCGATTTTTTATATTTTTTATTATTTTGGCTTAAATTTACCTATTAACAGAGTTCATTATTAGTTTTATCAGTTATAGTTTTCCCCCCTCTTTTAAAATTCATTCACATATTCTTTAGTTATTTCCATCTCTAGGCACATTTTTGTTTACCTTATAATATCTTGCTTTAAAGAGTTAAATTCTCATCTGAGGCATTCCTGAAATCATTTCACATAAGATTTAATCATATAATTGCTGTCTTAGTGACACTGCAAATCTTGGCTCTTCTCTTACAATCACTGTCCTTGTGACCTTTGGCACATCACCCTTAATTTGCCTCTGTTAACTCTTCTCTAAGAAAAAATTGATAATAAGGATACAAATTTCTCATAGAGAGGTTATTAGGATGAATGAAGTAATAAATGCAAATTGTGCCTGGCAAACTATAAGGTTTACATAAATATTACATTTTAGAGTTGTCATTATTATCATATTTTTTTTACATTATAAGAATCTCTTAAAGTGTCTATAACTTAGCTTTAGTGCTTAAGTTTTACTATCAATTTCTATGTGTATTAGCTATGTTTATTGCTGTGATTCAATAATGAATTCTATTTGTTTTTGCTATTTATTTTCATTTTCAATCTGGCCTTATATAGAATTTTATAAAACATGAGTTTCGTTAAGACTACAAAAAAGTGTACTGTATATGTGCATGTAAACTTTTTCTTTACATTATTTCAATCTTGTCTATTATGTATTTTTGTTAAAATTTTTATGTTGCAAGTATCCTGTCTCTTCATCTTTCAGGCACATGAAGAAGTTAAATTCCTTAATCTCTTTGTAGTTAAGACTGCAGTTAATAGGACAAGTTCTGGTCAATAAGTAAGTAGATAAAAAAAGTAAGTAGAGGTGACGTGGGTTATGTTAGGACTTAGGCATTTAACAGTCACCCAAATATGGCAGCCTCTTCTCCCTTTTTTTTTTTTTTTCTGAGACAGAGTTTTGCTCTTGTTGCCCAGGCTGGATTGCAATGGCGCCCTCTTTGCTCACTGCAACCTCTGCCTTCTGGATTCAGGCAATTCTCCTGTCTCAGCCTCCCAAGTAGTTGGGATTACAGACGTCTACCATCACAGCCGGCTAATTTTTTGTAGTTTTAATAGAGACAGGGTTTCATCATATTGGCCAGTCTGGTTTCAAACTTCTAACCTCAAGTGATTCACCTGCCTCGGCCTCCCAAAGGGCTAGGATTACAGGTGTGAGCCACCATGCCCGACTGCCTCTTCTCTTCTTTTGTGAAAACAGTGAAGGAAGTCTTTGTTAAAATGTTAAGTCAAAGTATCCAACAGCCTGAACCAATGAGTCATCATATGCAGGGCTATGGCTTGAGGAGTCCTCCAGTCTGCAGGGGACTTTGAGTGAATGAAAAACAGCTTTTTGTTTTACTAAGCAACAAAGACTGGGATTCTTTGTTAACTAACTTAATCATAATGTCAACATACAAGACAATAAAAAAGTAAAATAAAATGAAATAAATTAAAACTAAACTTGAGTTGGAACTTGAGGGCAGAATGTATTTGAATTAATGAACAAAAAGGGCAGTGTGTCAAGCCAGAGAATACAGACAAAGTTGCTTGGAGTTGATGTATAGATCAGCCTCTCAGCATCTAGAGGGTAAGAGTTTGGACTATGAAAGTTGGCAAGAGGACTGGCCTGCACAAAAGGACCTGCTTCCAGGATTCACAGCTGGTCGAATCAGTGACAGAAAATACAGTGAAACTCAGCTGTAAAGCATGAGTACAAGAGAGATGTAGAGGATGGACAGGTTTCCAATCTTTACTCGAATCTAGGCATTGATTCAGGTTTTCCAAGATTGCTACTCTTCAGAGAAATGCAAAACTATCCAGGTTACTAATAACTATTGATTGTTGCATAGCAATTAACAAGAGAGATTATAGGTCAACTACTCATACAGGACAGAAGAGAATAATACTATTATAAACATATCACATATTAAAATTGTGAGAAGAAATAAATATATCGATGATTTATTCTAAAGTTCAGTGCTAATCAACTTTTCTAAAGAACTTACTGCCTTACAAAAAGCCAATCAAATCTCAGGTGACTATGTCAGAAGGGTGAGTTAGTGCCACTGTGCTACTGCAGTTGTTTTATTTACCAGACTCAGTGGGGTAAAACTGTAAAACAAACTAATAAAACAACGAAACAGACTATTGATTATGTCTATTTGGGTAAATTGTAATCTTCCCTGTACGTGATTTGACTATGTAGAAATGTTGAGTTTGTCAATGATACAATGAAACTAGCAGGAAAGGTCAAGTAAGACATAATCACATGGAAGGATGTCAAAAAATGGCCTTTAAAAAGAAAAAGTGGATATCGGTGCCTATGAATAAGAAAAGTATCTTTATTCCAGCAAGCTGGGCAAGAAGGATGTAACCTCAAACTTTGAAGAAAAACAACAGTAAATAAATAAATTTAAACACATCATAAATTGTAAATTATAAATTTAAATTTGTTCTTCTTACCTTTAAATACAGTATCTATTGATTTTTGCCAAAAATTCTTAAAAGATGAAAGAGAAAAGAAGACAATTCCATCAAAGATTATTTATTGTTATTTTTAAGTGTCAAGCTCTTTAAAAAATGCAGTAGATGGATATAGTATGAATAAGATTAACAAAGTCTTTGCTGTCAGGGTGATGATAAAGGGAGCACTTTCAGAGTAGCATTCTCTGCAACATGGGCATTCTGCTGCACTTTTAAGACACTCATAAATATATACCCAGTGCCGGTTATCGTACTTTAAAGAGACTCCATTACAAATCTGCTTAGGATTTTTTTTTTCCTCAGGTTTCATTATTTTTATTCTGAGATTAGCTAGATTCTAAACCTGTAATTAGTCTTTTCTCATATATGAAGTATCTTCTTCTGTGGTTAAGACTATTCTTTTCAATATCCATTTTAGTCTCTAGTTGATGGTCATCAAATAAGGCCTCAGTTAAACTAAACTAGCTCAGAAGTGATAGCTCATGTTAAATAGTTCTACAATTTGGTCCAATAAAGGAAAAGTAGATATTGATCAGTTGATTTAATTGAAGTTTTTTTCTTTTCTTTTCTTTTTAATGTTATATTTCTTGTGAAATATCTTATTTCAAAGGTTGGCAATTCCTATCCTGTTGATGTATACTGAGGTTTCCTAAGTTATTTTTCTCTGCTTGATATTAACAGATTTTCATTTAAGGAAATGCAGAAATGGTGTATTAAAATGTAGGAGAGGTTTTAAACAATAGTCCAAAAATACTTTAAAGTATTGAGACCTCAAATATTTCTGTTTTAATAGAATCAAGAAGTAAAATACTTTGAAGGAAGAGAATTTCGTTTATAAAGAACATTAATATTTGGATACATATCTTGGTCTAATAGATAAACTATCAAAGAACAAACTTTAGCACTGTTTCTTCCTTTCTATACGATTTGGAGCAAGTTATTTAATTGCTCAAACATGGTAATCTTGAAGAATTGCCTTTGTCCTTACATGCAATAGCTGAATAGTTTTTTAAAGGTATTTTATGGAAATTTGGATGAAAAAAAGAAGAAAGCCATATTTAAGAAAAACAACCTTTTATATGCTGTATAAATACCCAACTTCATTATCCTGAAATGTAATGCCAACAAGTGATTAGCAATATTTTGTTATATCATTGTATTATAAACTTATTAGTATGATACTCTTTATTGTTTCTGTGTTCAGAAATGGTCTCTTAGGGTAAATATTTGATTTTTATAACTTGTCACCTTACAGCTCCTTTATTTTCACTTGTATAAAGAGCTAAAAGAAAGAGTTACCAAAATATAGATGAGAAGCCTGTGCAGGTAGAGTATTTGAGATCATTATTCACCCAAGAAACCCTTGAATCAGCAGCAGAAACACTTTGGCATAATACCTAGCATTTTAGCTGTGTACAGAAAATGGCCTAAAAAGAGGAGATTTAATGTGCAAATCTCTTGTTTGAGTTCAGCAAGCAACATGTTACATGATGTTGAACTCTCCTACCTAGGGGAGGAATACTGAATTCTCCTATCAAGGAGAGGAATACTTTAGATACATGAGTTAATGTTTTCAAGTATAGTTGTTATTCAGAGGATAAATATAAGAAAGTGAGTCTTTAAGGCGGGAACTACCATGTTGGTTTATTCTTCATTTGCTCCTTCATTTTTACCCCACCCCAGGCTCCAGATGTATTAAATAATGGCAAATATCCTATCAGCTTGTCTTCTCTAGTCTTCACTATGAAAAACAGTTGCTGCAATGAATTAAAACATAAGTAATTTAGATAAATACAGCTATTAAAGTAACTCTCCTTCATCAAGAATGCCAGAACTGGTGCTACTTTCCTGGTTAATATAGGGATGGTTTTCCCAAGTGTTTTTTTTTTTTTTTTTTTTCTCTCTCTCCACTTCTTAAGGAGCACTTTAAGTGTCACTTTGCTGTTTGGCATGATTCCCATTGATTATAACTATGCCCATCACCCTCCTCACTATTGTTACCCTTCAGAACCCACTCCCTCAGGCACTGGCTCTAGAATTTTCCAAATTCTGAATCGCTTGATATAGTCAACTTTACAAAGTATTTAAAATAATATTATATCAAAGTTAATATGTAATAATGTTGGTTTTGATATATAATAATAATACTATACCCATTGTAAATACTATACTGTGGATTTTTTTTTTAGTTTAATTTTATTTTTATAAGACTCTAAAGGCATTCCTTGATTAAAGGGTCATTTCAGAACTCTGGAAAATACGTTTAAAATTTAGGCCTAGCTATGCATTTTTTTTTTACTTGAACCTTCGCTTTTGTTGCCAGGGCATGAGTGCAAAGGCATGGTCTTGGCTCATTAAAACCTCTACCTCCCAGGTTCAAGTGATTCTCCTGTCTCAGCTTCCCAATTAGCTGGGATTACAGGAGCCTGCCACCATGCCCAGCTAATTTTTTTTTTTTTTTTTTTTACTAGAGATGGAGTTTCACCATGTTGGTCAGGTTGGTCTTGCACTCCTGACCTCAGGTGATCCACCTGGCTCGGCCTCCCAAAGTGCTGGAATTACAGGCGGGAGCCACTGTGTCTAGCCTAGCTGTGCATTTTTAAATGAGAATTTGTATACAAATTTTTCAGTAGAACCCTGCAGGATAAATGCACTGTGTCATGGTTCACATCTTGCTATGCTCTCTTGGTGTCAGTGCTATTTGGACAAGAGCACTGTTGACTGTGATCCTGTGTCTCATGTGATTGCTTGTTTAGTTAAATCAACATACACAAATCCTGTCACAACATTTTGATGGTTTCATGTAAGATTTGGAATTTAAATTGGTGTGTATTTGTTAGATGTCAATAACACTGTCAAATAAATGGTATTTTCTCCCATTGAAACTGATAAACAGTTGAAATACTAGATCTAGCATAATATGGCTGGAAAACAGAAAGACAATACTGTCTAAAACATGTTCTACTGACATGTCAATTAAAGAGTTTGCTTTTATAACAGAGAAAAAATAAATAGAATTTCAGTAAAATTTCCAAAATAGTGTGACATTTCAACTCTGGCATACTCAATGGAATAGTATACAACCATTAACAAAATGATAACATCATAATCTTGAATGAACAACTATAATGGAATGTAATTAAAGAATGACCACACTTATTTAAGAAAAAACATAATGCATGTTAGAAAAATAAATCAAATAAAATCAGACATTAAAAATTTGATTAACCTATTTAATCACCGTGGTCTATTACACTTTAAAATTGTGACCATCTACATTCACATGGCATATCTATTAGGACTATACATTGAGATAATCTCTGTCACCATGACTAATTCTTTGGTCCAGGGAAATTTTTCTTGTGAAAGATAAAACTCTAAGCCAATAAATAATTTTACCGTTAGTATTAGGAATTTCCTGCAGACTAATTATCTGATACAACAGTCTCCTGACCTTAGGAAACAATTTATTTAAGAAGCCACAGTTTAATATTTAAGACTAACCATAAGACCTTTGCTTTGCAATGCCCACTAATCCTAGAGTATTACATCAGAGACTTTATACAGTCTCTAATAGTGCCTATCTTGGGAAAATCTACCATAAAACACCAAGTCCAGACTCCAAAGGTTATAAATACCTACTTCGGCTCCCAACTTCTTAGACACTACTAAGTGTCCCTCATTCTTTCAAGCTGGTGTTCCCCCTTACTGTAGTGAGTTCTAACAAATTTAGCTCTGCTTTATTAGTATGTTATATGTTTAGGAGAGTTCAATGGAATGTTAAAAGGCAAGCTGACTTTGACTTGACCTTGAAAGTCAAGTTGACCTTGAAAGTCAAGGATATCAACCCATTTACTCATATCTTCCAAAATGTACTCGCAGCATACTTTCACTAGATTTTGTGTCCTTCAGTCCTAAATCTTAACTACATCAAAAATCAAACTCTAATGAAGTTCCTACCTGTATTTGACGGTCAGTTTGATTATTTACCTCTTATACGCTTTTTCTCCTCTACATACACTTTTTAAAAATACTCATTTCTTTGATATTTCCATTTCTTAATGAAACCTAACTCCATAATCACATTTTTGGATCCAAAGAATTTCATTGTCATATTATTATTATTTTTTAGTGTGTCTATGCTAGACTTTCTGCTTGAAATAAATATTTCAAACAGTTCTTAAGAAAGTGAATATTGACAAATTTGAAATTTTTTTTCAGATAATTAAGCCTGTATTTCATTAAAATTAATTGCTCAATGGTTTAAGGAACTCTTTCACACATTGTATGCTTCAACTTTACCTGTATGATTATCCCTGTGTGTATGAAGAAACAAGGTTTCTATATTAGTTAGATAATTAATTCAATTATATGACTTAGTGATATTTTTTATATGATCAGCCTATAGTACCTTGCTGTCATTACTGAAATAAAACATTGTACAATTTCTTCTTTATATTATTCACCTTTGTTTCTTTAATATCACATGGCCCAAAAGTTCAATCAAATCTGACTTTTTCTGGATAATTTTGTTGTAGGGAAGAGAAAGTAATTGAAAAAAATAAATGAATGTTTCCATATAGAACTCTGCTTTGTCACGACTTTACCCTCAAAAGATAAGGATCTTCAGATCAGGATGATGTCACATGTTTCACTGACTCTCCCAAAATAAACTGCTTATTAAATCTTATGGTAGATATACATGGAATTGATCAGGCAGCTTTACTCTTATGTAACTATGACACAATGGAAGACTAAAAAGAACATTCAGGAGCAGCTGTTTCACAAACGCTTCTAATTTTACTCTTCATCTCAAAGTCATTCCTTTAAAGTTCTCTGAAGAAAGGAAAGTGATACTTACTGTACCTCTTTTATGTAGCTGCCTACTAGTCACCTCGTGCTTCTCATAGAGACTTTCACCCACGAATTCTTATGTTTTTTAGAGAGATTAATTAGTTCTCAAAGTATTCTGGTAGGCCTGGTACATACAATGCGGATGTGAGGAAAATACTGAGGTGGAACCATTTATTCACAGTGACTGGCCTACTATTAAAAGTTAAAAGCCAAAAAATATCACCCCAAGTTCCTGATTTTTAATAATATATGGGATTTTGTGAAAGCCAAGATTTTTATGATAGGTCCTTAATTACTTCTACACCTGTGCAGTAATATAATGCCTTTCAGACAAAAGGAAAGTCAAGGAAATTTCTTAACCATTAGCAGGAAATCAAAGACACAAACTAGCTAGAACCAACTTTGTCCATTATTTTCCTAACACGATTTGCAAGGTAAACTATGTTTGCATGTAAGATATGAAGCTGAACAATATACAGAGTTGTTGGTTTTCTATTTTTATTTAAAATTGGACCATGTGCAGTCTACTGCACCAGGCAAAAAACTGATGTCCTCTATAAGAAATTTTTCAAAAGTCTGGTAAAATTATCAGCCCTTATTTTAATAGCCAGTACGGTAAGTTTTGAAAAGAATATGACTGTTGTGCTTTAATCAGTTCATATTTTGTTTTTGTTATGTTTCAAATTTAGGAAAATGTACTCCCGTTTGTGTGTGATGAAATGAAAATGAAGGATGTGCATGGCGACTTATGTCTGTAATCCCAGCACTTTGGGAGGCTGAGGCAGGTGGGTCACCTGAGGTCAGGAGTTCAAGACCAGCCTGACCAACATGGCGAAATCCTGTCTCTACTAAAAATACAAAAATTAGCCAGTCCTGGTGGCAGACACCTGTAATCCTAGCTACTTGGGAGGCTGAGATGGGAGAATTGCTGGAACCCAGAGGTGGGGGCGGGGAGCGGAAGCTGAAGTGAGCCAAGATTGCACCACTTCACTCCAACCTGGGTAAAAGAGTGAAACTCCATGTCAAAAAAAAAAAAAAAAAAGTGAAATGAAAGCAAATGTAGACATCATGTTGAGAATTATTCAAGAAATTATCTACTTAATGAAGACCTGCCAGTTGATTTATAATCTAAAGTTGAAATTGCCTCCATGAACTGTATGTATTGTGAGTTCTGGGACTGTAAAACAATTTCAACATTAGTCTTTGCCAAACAGAAAGATGGAAAAGCAAATGTCCTTTATCAAATGACCTGACAGTTATTAAAGAGAGATAAAGTGATTTTGGACAACAAAAACAACTTGTGTTGTAATTTACGATATGCTTTTACATGCATTATAATCCCCATAAAACCTAGTGAGGTGGATATTATTTTTATCACTGCTATTGTCCTTCAAATTAACTTAAATGATGAGAGAATATTTCTTTATATACACATAAAATACAATTCATGTCTGAGTAATTCTATTTGCCTCCATGATACAACTCTTTTCTCCAGTGCCAGTTGGACCTGTAACAAAATTTCTGTACATACAGACTGTATTTAAATCAGAAATACAAAAATACAATAATTGATGACTCTTAGCCCTTGCACCTAAACTAGCTTCATTCTAGATATTTAAAGGTTGACACAGCATGTAGAAACTATAACACTATTGTGTTACAGACTTTGATCTCTGTATTCCAAGGAATTCCTATAATCCCTTGGGCACCAATATTAGAGATTACAAAAATTTCATGACTGGGATTCTGTTCTATCTTCTATGGCTATCAGCTTTTCACTAGTGCTAGAGTCTATTCTCTATTATAACTTAATTATCTTAGTTCATTATCTCTTTTTTTTCATTCAAGGCTAGTTACTGCTTCAAACCAGATGGGCACTTCTAGCTCTTAGCACCATTGTTTTGCTACCTACCTGAATACATGAATGGTCACTGTCTAAAAAGTTATTCTACCACCACCATATATCACATTAAGCTCTGGATATTAATATGAGCCCCGATTGTACCATCATTTACTACATATAACCCCACTACAGCAAGAGGACTACTGATAGGCATCCTCCCATGTCTCTCTCCTCGATGCTCTATCTTGGTCATTCAATCAATTTGGCTCATTTAATCTGTGTTTCGTTCTTAAAATAAAACATAAAACAGCACATTATCTTTCCTGTGCATCAGTCATTTTACCTCTCTAAATTTTTGGTCTACCTAGTTATTCTTATTTCCTTCTTTATTTTAGATCTCTAGCTTTGTAATCAAATATTTTTATATGTCTTGGATTCTTTTTGTTTCTCAGCATCTTGTATATCTTGTTTATTGAGCTTTATCCTCCTACTTAGTATTGAGCTTATTTATTCATCCAGTCATACTGTTTATGTAAGGTCATTTAATATTGACCCAATTTATTTCTTCATTTTTATTATTGTGTAAGGTCATTCCCCACTCCAGAATTCATTTCAAAAAATCCCACTAGATATACTAGCACTGTCTCATTCATAGTGGAGAGAAAATAGGTCCCATTTCATGAAGCCCAGGTTTCCTGAGGGCTTGCTGCCCATTTGATGTTAGAAGTAGCTCAGAAGCTCATGTTTTGCACTTGATTATAGCGATCTTTTGACAAACTAGAATGGAGTCATTTGTGCTAAGTGCAACATAATCATATGGACTTTTAAAATGGGCCAATAAAAAAACCTGAAGATTCCAGTCAACGTGAGTCAGAATAATAAAAAAATCCCCTCTTTAAACTTTGAAACAGCCAATCCGCTTTTTGTTATTTTGTTCTTCTTTCCTCAGCTCTTTTCTGCTTATAAAGCCAAATTCTTCTGCTCAGTTCATTGGAATACTCATTCTATTGTATAAAGTTATTACCTATTATAGAATTGCAAATAAGCAATTAAAATCCCTTAAAACTAAACTTGTTATAATTTTGTCTTTTGACACATATTATCACAAGTTTGAGTTAAAAAGTATTATGACAATCTCAGTGTATTATAGAATCTCAAGCACTATCAGATATCCAAAAAGCCTATACTCTCACTTGTTTAGGAATTAATAGATAGAAGGCCTCATAAATTGTATCCAATCTACATAAATGCATTCTGAGGCCATTTGGCCTGTACAATGTCACTCTCATTTTTCTTCCCAGTAATTTTGACATAGAATTTGAATAAGCTCTAAACTAAAGCTTCGCTGCGTTCTTATATAACATTCTAGTAAGCTCTTTAGTTCTTATTTCTTGTGATCCCTTAGTATGAGATGAAATTTTGAGGCTGTATTATTTAAGATACTCCATAATATTAACATAGGCATTGCATGTCTTAGATTCTGATATTTATCACTCCAGAACAAACAAAGTTAACCAATGTCCAGTTCATCCAGGACAAGTTAATATACATAATTGAGATGCTGCAGTTGCTCAAAACTCTGTGCTTTCATACTGATTGGTGACTAGCAATTCTGAAGCAACCCCCTATTATTATACCAAAAATTATTGCTGCAAAATGAATGTAACTTTGGTTGCCTTGATCTTGGTCAAAGTCAATAAACCCATGTAAATATAAGAATTGCTATGAGGAAGATAAAGCAACTCCATCTTTGATGCTAATCTGCCATGTTGATTTTTAATTAACCCCTATTCTGGGAGTGCTTCTAAGATTTCTATTTTATCCACTATTTCTTGCATAAGAGTAAGTACTTACTGTAAATCCTGCCCTTAAATCAAAACCATCCTTGATATTATTGTACACCATAAATTTTGCCATTAAGCAATTGTCCTGCCTCTCCCTTCTGAAGCAGGTATACCCTTTACTGGGTCTAAGGGGAAATGGTAGCGGGATATGGGAATTCATCTTATCTTGTGGTTGTCTGGGATATGGTTTCTGTTCAAAAGTTTTTATTTGATGTTTTGTTCTGAGAAATTAGATATATCAGCCTGTTTCTTCAGCCTCTCAGCTCCTTGGTCTTTGGAGGTACGTTTGCATAGACCTCACTGTAGATCATGATAGAAATAAAGGTTTCTTTTAAAATACAGAAGAAACACCTCAGAAGAGGTTGGCATTCCTCGGCAATTTGTTCTGATCTCTGTACCCTGGATCATGTGACAAATATAGAAATTCAGTTCTGGAATGAAGTGAGTCTGAATTAATTGGAATTTATTGTCCCACCAATTGCATGCCAATCAACTAATTATGTAATGGGAATGCTCTTATGTATATCACTGATTACCTGACTGGGACAAATCTCCCAGCCCAAGAATGGTAGGACCATGTATTTGTGATTAGCATAATGATAATTATGAAGATAAAACTGGCTAGTTATAACGACTCTTCCAGAAAAATATTACCCAGATAACAAAGCTGAACTTGATGCAACTACTGACTCCATTCTGAAATCATGTCAATAGCCAAATGATCTTAATCTGTCCATGAAGAATGTGTTACGAAGAATATGTCGAGTCATTTTTCTGTCAAGTATTTGCTAGATTATAAGTCCAGGAAATAATTTTCTTATTGATGATGACACTAGGTAGAAGTGCATGGGTTAAAATGTTCCAGTATTACGGGAAAATATTGGAAATATAATCACCCAACAGGTTCTTCCCCCCTGCTCCACAGAAAATAACAGTTTACTGAGACCATGGTATTGCAGAAAAGAAAGAGTGTAATTAATAAGAGGCTGGCCATAGAGCAGAACTGGAGTCATCACTCAAATTGGTCTCCCCAAGGCTTGGAGGTTAAGGATTTTCAAGGACAGTTTGGTGGGCAAGGGTTTAGGGAATGGCTGTGGCTGACTGGTTGGGGATGCCATGATGGGGTGTGGAAAATGATTCTCCTGCATTGAGTTTGCCTCTGGGTGGAGGCCACAGGACAGGTTGATTTATGAGTCATGAGTCTGTTGGGTCAGTGGGTTGCCAGAACACATACATCTGATAAACATCTCTAAAAACCAATATTAGGGTCTGCAATTGTGATGTTATCTATAGGAGGAGTTGGGGAAGTCAGAAATCTTGTTGCCTCTGGTCACCTGACTCCGGAGCAATAAGGTATTATCGAAACCACATCTACATTTTAGCAGCATTCAGGCAGGCCCCTCCCATAATCATAATCTTAAACCCTTTTTATGAGTTTTACAAATGTAGTTTCAACCACTGAACAAAAAGAGAATTAGTTTTTGAGAGAGACTGTTACTGTTAGCATCTTTGCTTCAAAGTTAATTATAAATGAAATTCTTCCCATGATTTGGCCTATGCCCAGGAATGAGAGAAGACAACCAGCCTGTGAGGCTAGAAGCGAAACTGAGTCAGCCATGTTAGATTTCTCTTCTCGTCATAATCTTTGCAAAGGCAGCATCAGAAGAGTGAAAAATCTATGCAGACTGGACTTGAGACTTGAATAAAAGAATGAGGTTCATGTCTGCCAGCCTGATGAGAGGAACATAAATACACAGCTGAGTGTTACACTTACGAGGATGCAAAGAGATCTCTGCTTGTTAAGTCCACTCACAACACTCTAAGACTGACTGCGTCAGTCTCATTTAAGAGCCTAATTACTGGTAGCAGGGAGTTTTCAGGAACCCCAGCTTTGATTTCTGTAAGCTCTGGGCCTGAATTTAGTCTCTAGCTATGGTGACTAAAAAAATAAAACAAGTTTCAGAGTTAAATGTGCCTGCATATGACTCTCATTTCTGCTACTTTTTCCTGTGTACCTTGGTTGAATTACTTAAATCCTCTAAAATTGCTTGTTTCTAAAAATTATTTTAAATCTCAACTTATTGGATTGTTTCAACTATTAAATAATATATTTTATGTAATATACTTAGCTAAATGCCCTTAATAAATAATGAAAGTCCATTATACTAGAAACAATAATTTTAATAGTAGTAGTAAAAGCAATATCTACCATAATTTTTTTTTTTGAAAACAGAACTCTAGTTTATTATTTATATTTTTGCCATTGGTAGCAGTTTCTACTGCTCTTAAATCTCTGACATTTTTCTTTTCTAATGCCACGGTTAAATTGATATTCAATTATAAACATTTAAAATACATATTCTTCTTCATTATACAAAACTTCAAAAGTAAATTGTATGCAACAGTAGAATAAAATTTGCTACTTTCTCAAACTGCTATGTAGCAGAATACATGGATTGTTTCTATTTCTGTATTTCATCCACATTATATTATTGACTTATCAATGTGCATCTACAGTGTGACACTGTTAAACCAATGCTTCATCAAAAAAGCCAAGAGCTATCATCCCTGGTTTGCCTCAAGGTTAACTTCCCTGTCAAAGCAGAGAATTGGGTGAGTTCATGGTAGCAAATAGATGAAACCCACAATTTAATGATTTTATGGTTTTTAATGTTCAGTGAAGTGTTTGGGGAAATATAAAGCAATAAATAAATGTTGCTGTTTATTGCTGCTCTTTGTAACACTTTGGTTTTGCTATTATTTCCACCATGTGGAAGTGGAATTTTTCATGAATCATTTCAGAATCTTGAGGAGGTTATAATAGAAAAACAAATGAAAAAGTAGTATTCAGAAATTCAACAGCTAGCCTTGTGTTTACAAATTGCCAGTTGTGTGCTAGCCTCTTAATCGCACTATGCTTTGATGTCTCCCTCTGCAAAGAAAACATAATAATCCTGTCTTGCTCAAGTCACAGGATTGTGTCTATTATCAAATATGCTAATAAATAAATGATTCATAAATAATACAGTTGTGTTAAAAAGTCAAACTCAAGCTTCCTTGCTGTTATTAATAGACAATGAAAATACAGGTCAACATAATGTGACCTCTTCTTTCTACCTGACTTACTTAATTCCCATTTTTCTCTACTTGCTAATGATATAGGAGGAGGAGGGAAGTATTGGGAAGAGAAGGGCATGATCCCTTCAGATGATAAGGAAGGGAGGAAAGGAAGAGCGTGGTCCCTGGCTAGGGCTCCACCTCCCAGCCTGTGCCCACAGACCTAAGTGAGGAGATGCATTTTTGTTTTCCTGCCCAAATGTTCCATTTCCCAAGACCACCCTGGCCTGCCACACCTTCATTCTGTGCCTATAACAACCCCAAGACTGCAGCAGGCACACTCACAGATAGCTGTACATTGAGAGAAAGGCACTGACAGGCACATGCACGCCAGCAGGCCAGTGAGGTGGAGTTTGGCCGGGGCAGTTGGAGGAGAGCGCAGGCCTCTGAACACCAGACTCCAGGAGAAAACCTTCCCACTTTATCCTCCTTCTGGCTTCCCCATCTGCTGAGAACTACCTCCACTCAGTAAAACTTTGCACTTATGCTCCAAATTCACGTGTGATCTGACTTTTCCAGTACACAAGGCAAGAACCCAGGAAACAGAATGCCCTCTGTCTTGTCAGCAAGAGAGAGGGTCTAATTGAGCTGGTTAACACAAACTGCCTGTCGCACAACCTGTGAGGGGGACAAGGTTTTCCCATTTCAACAACATACACCACTTTAAGCAGATGTTCAATTGAAGAATGAGATGTCATTCTCTCTTTTGCAAACATTCTTGTTATCTAAGAGAAATATACAAGTGATGCCTACAAGCAATGGGAAAATGTATGATCCAATGCTATTTTGTAAAGGTTGGTTACAAAAGGGGTGTGCTTTATGATGACTATTTATTTGTAATATGAATGTACACTTAAAAATCATGGCTCTTGGGAAATATGGGCTTTAAGTATTTTTTTTTCATTCAACATACACTGTCTATGTAAGACAAATTAATAAATTCACTGATGTAGGATATACCATGTAATTTCTTCTCTTACCATTAGTGTGTGTGGGTGTGCGTATATGCACTCATACACATATAATGAAATAATCTGTACCAATATCAGAAAAATATTTATGACTTATGGGCAATCTATCTGTAATGTGTACAAAGAAATATGAATATATACATGCTGTTTTGTTTTCCCAAGTTTACTTTAATTACTATTCATTATCTATCTTAATAATTAAAACAATTACAGGGGCCTGACATACTGTAAACATCATAAGCATCATGTGAAAGTCAAGACCCTTTGGAAATGTGTATTGAACTACTTTACCTTTTTTCTTTACTTCAACATTCAACATGCCCTCTCTATGCAAGCCAAATTAATGATTTGCTGTCTTTAGGCTGTATCATGTAATTGCTTTCTCCTACACTATTTCTACTTTTTTCTCCCATAAAATTATTGGGATAAGGAATCTTGCATTTTATACTCTTTCACTTTTAATGTTTACAGTAGCATATATTCATAGCAGGCACTCAAATATTCTTTGATTTTTACTGGTCCACTGATTAGTTCTTAAACATAATTATCCTCACTGGATTTAAATAAATATACTTCTAGCTTCTACTTAACCACTTTTTCTGACCCCTGAAACAAGTGCAAAAACAAAACAATAAAAAATTTCCCACCATTTGCCACTTTAATTTCTATCTCAGTGATCAAAGGGGTTTGTTTTTTAAAGACAATGACCTTAAATTATTTTCCTCCATTTACTGCCTTAGAGGATCTAAAATAATGAATTGAAATAAAAGGTACAAGTTTAGTGAGACCCATCACATAAAATAGAAAATCAAAATTAATGGAAAAGGGAAAATAATGTTAATAGTCAACACCAGTGATTTACAAACTGTTAGTTTATAACAGTTTTAAAAATAGGTGTTTTAACAAACAGACATTCTCTGCCTTAAACATGATCTTACTTGAAAAACCAGCATATTTAATAGGTTATTTGGAGCCTTCCTAATCCAAGTGAAGCAAGGTAAGATCCAAAAGTACTAAAAAATAGACACTTCTGGGACTCCATGTTTGGAACCCCTTCCACGAACACTCCCTTCGTGGAAGCCTGTCTTCCCCTCCTAAACTCCATCTCTCTCTATTTCTTTCCACTCAGTACGGAAGCTGCTTTTCTCTCCTGGATTCCATCTTTCTAGATTCTCTCACTCAGTGTGAGAGTTAGCTGTTTCTTTCTGTCTCCTTCTCCTGTTTCTCTCTCTCTCCCTCTCTAAATAAATCACTTTCTACGAAGACTTTTGAGCAGGGCATTTACTGCGCACTGCACCGTGGTCCCCTCTCTCATTCGTGAGAGGGCAGGAGGCCAAGAATCTGGAGAAACATCCTCTCAGGGGAGCTAAGGGCACCCTGAACCCCTGAACCTCAATATTACATTTTGGCAAGCCAGCCAGGAGAGGGGTACACCAGAAGAGGGGTACAGCCAGGAAAGGCGTACACCCAGAGAACAAGACCATAATTGTGAGTAAAACCGGCCCCACTCTGTCCTGTCTCTTCAAGAACACCTGAAGCGGCCACAGCGAGGCAGGGCTGGGGAACCTGAGCGGAGGCGCCTCAGAAGCAAGACCCAGCCAGCATTAAAAGCACAGTTTTTTACCTTCAAGGTCTGTCTCTGCTTTCTGTCTCCTTCTCTATCCTTCGGATATTATCTCTAGGACTAAAACCTGAGGGAGCCTATGAGGCAGAGTGGGCGAGCACTGCCCCCGCCCCCCGACCTTTTGCTCCTTGCTGGGGGGAACAGCCCAGTCCCAGGGGCAGAACTGAGTGCGCAGCCGTGGGCTGGAGAAAACAGCGGGGAGGGGCGAGGTACAACCGGAGCCTGAGGGGAACCCGGGAGTGTGGCAGCCTGGCGCATGGCTCTGGCAGGCCTCTCCGGCATTCCCCAGTCCCAGGCAGCAGGGTGAAAAGGCTCCCCAGGGCATTTGCCTGCCAGCCATGGGTCCCTGTGTGGGCAGTAGCTTGGGAAGTGGCCCAGGAGTGCAAGTGGTTCTGGCGGGGTTCAACGTGGCGACCGAAAGCCGTGGGGGCGAGGGAACTTACAGCGGCCCAGCAGCGGCTAAGAACACGGCTTTTAAACGGACACGGCAAGCGGCTTTTTTCCTCAGCTGGTGCAGCTCTGAGGGAAAGGAAGCGGCCAAAGCGACTGCTAGCCATCAGCCCCGACCGGCTTTTAGGCAGGCCACATTGCCTCAGGGTGCAGCATTCTCATTCAAAATACGACTTAAGAAAGCTTTCTGTCTTCTTTTAATGTAAGTGGCCTATTTGCACGGTTGGTTAAGTTGTAGTGCTTGCAACTGCAAGGTTGCTGGTTCAACTCCCTGGTGGAGTCAGTCTTGAGTTGGTGGAGTCTTTGGGGAAATTCAGAAGCTGAAGGCTATGGGGTTTTGTGTTTGCTGTATAATTTGTCATGCTAAGGATGGGCTCTCTCTGTGGCAGAACTTTTCCATCTAGAAGATCATAGTTAAACTGGTTCCAGGCCCAAATAGGCAATGGCAGGTCTCACAACCTTAAGAGCATTTTCCTACAAAGGAAGATGAGTTAGGGAGAGGAGGCCCCGGTCCTGAGGGTATTGTTCCAGCCTCAGCCACATGGCCTGCCTTCTTTGAACTGTGTGTTCTAATGGCCCCTCCCTAGAAGTTTACCCTTCTGGGGCAGCTTTATAGACTGGCCTGTGTAAATTGGACTTTTGATGGGAAATATTGGTACCCATCTCCCGAGCCTCAGTGGCCTCATTGGGGCTTATTGGTACGTGAATATCCAACCCAATAGCTCCTCTTGTTCCATGCCTCTGTGGTATTTGCTGGAGGTCCTGCAGGCAGTGAGAGTGGTCCTATAATGCTGGTAGGTCGTGACTCAAATCCAGTACATGGGAGGCCCTCTGATAAGATGGATCACACATCTTGGGCACATGAGATTTCGGGTACTGACTGAAAGACGTTTCATTTTAGTACCCATTTTACCTGGGAGACGCCTCGGGTCAAAGCGGCTGTAATTTCTTTAACTGGGGATGCGGGCATCCCTTGTGTTTGATTTCAGATGAGTGCTTCTATTCCCAAGCTCAAGTCCCATTAAATGGTGGAAACTGGGATCAATTTGGAAAATTGGGATCAATTTGACACACGGTATTTAAGGAAGAAGCGGCTCATTTTTCTCTGCCAAATAGTGTGGCCAAATTACCCTCTGCTGCATGGAAAACCTAACCCCCAAAGGGAAGGGAAGAAAACCCAACAGTTTTCCTTGAGTGATTGCGGGAGGCTGAAAGAAGTACACCCCCCATCACCAGACTCCATAGAGGGTCAGTTAATACTAAAGGACAAGTTTATTACTTATTCAGCAGCAGATATCAGGAGGAAGCTCCAGAAGCTGGCGTTGGGACCAGAGCAGAGCCTAGAATCATTACTGAACCAGGAAACCTTAGTGTTTTATGCTAGAGACCAGGAGGAACAGGCTGAAAGAAATATGAGAGATCAGGCTTAGTTATGGCTTTCAGGCAAGCAGACCCCAGGGGCTCAAATGAGGGAAAGGCTTGGATTAGCCACCAGTCTGGCAGAACTTGTTACCACCAGTGCGGTCTGAAGGAACATTTTATAAGAAATTGTCCCCAGAGGAATGGACCACCATCTCGTCCATGCCCACTGTACCATGAGAATCACTGGTCCCAGGGGACGAAGGTTTTCAGGGCCTGAGGTCTGACCAGATGATCTTAAAAAATGAAAAATGGCCAGGCGCGGTGGCTCAAGCCTGTAATCCTAGCACTTTGGGAGGCTGAGGCGGGCAGATCACGAGGTCAAGAGATCAAGACCATCCTGGCCAACATGGTGAAACCCTGTCTCTACTAAAAATACAAAAATTAGCTGGTGTGGTGATGTGCACCTGTAGTCCCAGCTACTCAGGAGGCTGAGGTAGGAGAATTGCTTGAACCCGGGAGGCGGAGGTTGCAGTGAGCCGAGATCATGTCACTGCACTCCAGCCTAGCACCTGGTGACAGAGTGAGACTCTGTTTCAAAAAAAAAAAAAAAAAAAATGAAAAATGTCTAACTCTCAAGAGTTAGGTTAGTATAGGTTAAGAAATAATTTTATGAGGAGGGGTCAGTTTTATATGCAATGCTGGAAGTTTGTTTATTCAAAGATCTTTGTAGCCAAAAGCCTATAAATACATTTTTTATATTTGGCAAGAGCAAAATTAATGTTGTGATATGAGAGGGAGAAATAGTGAAAAAGAAATTCATATGAAATAATAAAGAGGTTTAGCTTTATTCTGCATTATTTGCAGAATAAAGTCATGGGCAGATAATAAAAAAGTGGGTGAACATGAGATGAACATTTGAGATAATATTCCTGGCATAGGTATGAAGGGCTGAATGAACAAAAGCCAGTGGAGACTAGAAGATTATCTAGGAACTTATTATGAAAATCTAGAGAAGAGACAATGAAAACCTGAGTCAAATTTGAAGTAGTGAAAAAAAAATTCAGATACAAATCTGTAGAAATCAGTGAGTGACTATTGATTGAATGTAAGAAGTGGCTGAGGAGAGACTACAAGACATTTCAAAATTTTTTGTATAAGAAGACAAAATGAATGTTGCAACCATTGCTAGCATTTAAACAACTCAGAAAAATAAGGAGAAGAAAGATTTGGGTTCACAGATGATGTGTTCAGGTTTGTTATTATTGTGATAGATACAGCCAAAAGAACATTTATCTTAGCACTTTGCTTTATTCATTTCTCTTTTACGTAACTTGTTTCTATATTTGTCTCAGCATGACAGAGTAGCATAGGCATATAGGTTCATATTCCAAAGCTAGACTGCCTGATTTTATATCCTGGCTCAAAGATTATAGCCTGTATGAATTGGGCAAGTCATGCCTCTAGTCTGCTTCAGTTTAATATCTGTAAAAGGGATCTAAAAATAAAATTGGCAATGCCTGTTTCATGGAGTTGTAGTGAGAAATACATTACTAATATGTGTAAAAAGCTTATATAATTGTGAATTATTATTATACATTTGCTCGATATTTTCTCAATACATTCCACTGAAATACTTTTGTTTACATAAGTCACAATGTTTTAAGCACAAATTAATTATTGTTGCCCATCCCTTCCCCTGAAAAATGACCAGTATTGTCTGCCCCTTTACTATTTGCCCAGTATTATAACTGGTATTATATACATCCCATAAAATATGTATCTGCCACATGCATGCAGTAGCCCATATAATTGATAGGGGCCATGGAGGTGAGAAAGAATGTTAAGTATTCAGAATAGACTGAATCAATTACACTTGGGGAGTTGGAACCTAGAATTATCTGTATTAGAGTGAAGTTTGAAGACCTCAAATTCAGGGTCTTGTAAGTACAAAAATAATTTTGAATTTCAAAAAGAGGGCAAAGACAAAGAACCTTATGTGAACTGAGTTCTAAATGTAGATCATTGCATGGATAGGGAAAGAAATGTGAATCAATATTGGGATCACAGCGATAAACCTATGGTCTCTGAACTAGAGATGGAAAGTGAAGAAAAAGCAAATAGAAACCAAATCAGAAGATTTCAATTGTCAGCAAATGGCAAACTGAGTTTTCTGGGAGTAAATCCCTGCTGCTAAATACACAGAAATGCTAGATAATATATTTTTAAGAAATGGTTATAATACATGGATAGTGAAGTGAAATGAAAAACTAAGATAACTTTCCAGAGTGGGTTGGTGGGAGGAAGAATAAACATGAAGAGGAAAACACAAAACTCAGGGATAAACCTGAAGGTATTTACCAATATCAGAAATAGAAACTTGGTGTTTAACTACCACTCCTGGAATGTTAATAATTCCTTGAGCTCCTCAAAAATAGAAAGCTAGAACTGAAAACTCCACCTAAAGACAGATCTCAGAAAATTTTTCTTTCTATAAAAGAATAAGATAGGAAAAAAATAATTCTATTAGCAAAATAAGACAACCAAAATGGTTTCTTTTTATCTTAAATTTAAGTGAAAAACCATATTGAAAATCAGCCTCTGGAATTCAAAATACAGCTCTGCACTCATCTGCATTTAGTATTTCAATGTATAACACTTGCATAAATAGAAAAATCCCAAGTCCATGCATTAATTTAAAATCTGTTGAACTTGGTAGTCTGTGGAGGACGATGTAAATCTGACATGGAGAAGGTAACCATAAAACAAATCCCTTTAGATGCCTGATTAACTTCTAAAAATATAAGTTCAAGCACAAATATATGTATGTGTCTATGTATGTACATGTAAATATATACAAACTTGCCCCCATAATTGACACTTGGAATAAATAAATGATCTTTAGACTTATCTTCTCAGAAGCTACATATATTTAAATAGTATATAAATATTGTTAATATATTTGAAGAAAATACACAGCATTGATTATAGGTCTAAGAAACAAGAAACCATTAAAAATGACCAAACCTATTAAATAGTTTTTCTAGAAAGGAAAAATGAAATCAGTGAATTAAAAACACCTCAATGAACAAAATGGAAGCAAATTAATAACGTTAAAAAATAGACAATAAATAACACAAAATACAAGCAAAATACACAAAAACATGCAAAAGTTAAGAGAGAATGGTAATGATTGTGAGTATATTGGAAAAAAATATAAGGCACCAAACTTCAGATTGAAGAAGTCTAGTGAATCTCCACAAATTAAAATAAGCAGAAATTTCTATCTAGGAGTTTCTTTTCAGGACTTTTTCCTGAAAGTCTTAGGAAAATCTAGAAAGGGGGAAGAAAAGCAGATGACTGTCAGATTAACATTAAGATGATATGGTAACAGCAAAAATATTTGTCTAAACACAGTGGGAAAATGACTTCAAATTTATAATATAAAATTACCATGTACTATTAGTGATATGTTCTATAATTTCATAACAGAAATTTAGAACTACCAGCAGACATTCAATTTAAAAAATTATATAACTTTTTCCAGGAAGAAAATAAATAATCCTATAAAAAAATCTGAAATACAAGAAGGAAGAGTCTGCATAGAAAAGTGTAAAAGAGGCCAGGCGCTGTGGCTCACACCTGTAATCCCAGCACTTTGGGAGGCTGAGGCAGGTGGATCACCTGAGGTTGGGAGTTTGAGACCAGCCTGACAAACATGGAGAAACCCCATCTCTACTAAAAATACCAAATTAGCTGGGCGTGGTGGCATATGCCTGTAATCCCAGGTAATCCCAGTTACTTGGGAGGCTGAGGCAGAAGAATGGCTTGAACCTGAGAGGTGGAGGTTGCAGTAAGCTGAGATCATGTCATCGTACTTCAGCCTGGGCAACAAGAGCAAAACTCCAACTCAAAAAAAAAAAAATGTGTAAAAGTTTAGCACCAGCATATGTTTATCTATGAATGATCAAAACACATTAAACAAAAAGACTAAATGTAAGTAGAGACCAATAATAGCATAAAATTCATCAGTGGAACAGCAGGATGCTAAGCATCCTAAAGTCTTTGAATTGTCTTCAAGTTGGATAACAACAGTGGGTACATTTAGATTTTTAAGCGGTGTCTTAAACTTTAAGGGTAAAAATAAAAGGATAAAGTAAAACAGAGAAATAATAGTCACTACAGACAAGAGATAGAAAAGAAAAAGGTAAAACTACACCAAAAAAAAAAAGCTTATAATAAAAAAGAATAAAGTATTCAAAAAGAAGATCAAGAAAATAAGTTAGATTTTAATCCAAATATATGATAGCAAATTGGGTCTAGAAGATGTTCTTAATCTGATTATGTATATTTAAAAAGAAAAAATAATAAATATTATCTAGAGGAGTAAGATAGTAGAACTATTTCCTTTACAATAAAATACAATTCAGATGTCTGCTATTACTGATTCAATTTATGGTATTGGTGGTTTAAAGCAGCAGAAAAAAAATACATGTTTTATTTACATATCCCCAAGGAGATTTAATTTGCCTGCAAAAGAAAAAAAGATAATCTAAATACAAATCATTAGAAGTAATAAGAAATAATAGCAACAGTATTTATTATAAAGATAAGTGTATCTTTGGATTAAGTATATGATAAAATGAGTAAGTATAGAGATAAAAAAATGAATTTTATAAATCTACAGTTGAGCTTAAAATACTGTTTCTAAAATAATACCAATTAAATAGTCAGATAAAAAAAGATACTTAGGAATATATCTTACAAAAGATGTTCATAGCTTTTATGGGGGGGAAAAATGAAGTTACTGAAACATTAAATAAAACCAAAATAAATGGTGCAATATATTATGCTTATATATATAAGAAGAAAGCATGGAAATGATGTAAATTTCTCATATTAACCCATAATTTAAAATATTAAAGAGAGTAAATATAAATTTGAGAACCTAATAAGCTTATCCTAAATATTACATAGAGGAACACAAAATGCAAGGACAAAAATAGTTTGAAAAGAAACAGAGCTGGTGAATTCATCTTACTGGATATCAGCCAGAGAAATCAATAAAGTGAGGTGTTGGTGCAGTGATAAACAAATAATTTGCATGTAGTACAGACACACAGAGCCCATGCATATATGAATATTGGTACATGCCATTTGTGTAGTTCAACACTCTGAAGGAAAGGATGAGATTTAAGAAAATGATTCTGGTGCAGTTGTTTCTGAAACAAACCACTTGGGAAAATCAGTTGGTTTGGATTAAACCACTACATTCAAAAGCTACCTTTCGTACAAAAAAAAAAAAAACATTATATAAGCATTTATCTTTATAACAAGAAAATGGGGGAAATGTTTTAATTAGGAAAAATACAGCCAAACCATAAAATGAATACCAATACTTCATATTTCAAAGCATAGAAAAAGTAAACAAACACCTATAAACCAATAGAATAGAGAAGAGGGAATCCAGAAATAAATCCACCAATTTATAGTCAATTTGTTTTTGACAAAGTCATCAAACATGCATTGGAAAAGCACACTCTCTTCAATAAATGGTTCTGGAAAAACCAGATATTCATACGCAGAAGAATGAAAATAGATCCTATCTCTTACCATGTACAAAAATCAACTCAAAATGGACTAAAAGCTTAAATGTAAGACCCCAAACTATAAGACTACTAGAAGAAAACACAGGATAAATGCTTCATGACATTGGCCTTGGCAAAGACTTTTTTTTGGATAAGACTTCAAAAGCATAGGCAACAAATAAAAACACAGAAAAATAGAATTATATCAAGCTAAAAGGCTTTTGCACAGCAAAGGAAACAATCAATGTGAAGAGTGAAGAGACAACCTGTAAATTTAATGAAAATATTTGCAAACTATTCATCTGACAAGGGATTAATATCCAGGATATACAAGTAACACAGTAACTCAACAGCAAAAACAAACAAATAAATAATCCAATTAAAAAGAAGCAAAGGATCAAGCATTATATTCACTTGAATTTAGAGGGCAACTTTGTTCATTTCTGTCCCTGGTAACTGCACTTCTGTAGTTGAAAAACCTACCACTGTGTCTGGAAGTTAGAAATTCAACTGGGCACTCAAAGAATAATTTTAAACCCTAAGTCTCTGAAAGACTTATCAATGTGGCAGATCATAGTAACAAAAACAACTAATCAATTGTTTTCTTTCTCTTCTTTCAGACACTAATGGACTATCTTTTCTTTATTATTATTAGTATTATTATTTAATTGTACTTTAGGTTCTGGGGTACATGTGCAGATCATGCAGAATTGTTGCATAGGTACATACATGGCAAAGTGGTTTGATGCCTTCATACCCCCATCACCTATATCTTGTATTTCTCCCCACGTTATCCTTCCCCACCATCCCCACTCACAACTGTTCCTCCCCTAGCTCCTCCCAACTGACTGCAGTGTGTGATGCTCCCCTCCCTGTGTCCACGTGTTCTGATTGTTCAACACCTGCCTATGAGTGAGAACATGTGGTGTTTGGTTTTCTGTTCTTGTGTCAGTTTGCTGAGAATGATGGTTTCCAGATTCATCCATGTCCCTATGAAGGACACGAACTCATCATTTTTTATGGCTGCATAGTATTCCATGGTGTATATGCCACATTTTCTTTATCCAGTCTTATCGTTGATGGGCATTTGGGTTGGTTCCAGGTCTTTGCTATTGTAAACTGTGCTGCAATGAACATTCGTGTGCATGTGTCCTTATAGTAGAACGATTTATAATCCTTTGGATATATACCCAGTAATGGGATTGCTGGGTCAAATGGAATTTCTATTGCTAGGTCCTTGAGGAATCTCCACACTGTCTTCCACAATGGTCAAACTAATTTACACTACCACCAACAGTGTAAAAGCATTCCTATTTCTCCACATCCTCTCCAGCATCTGTTGTCTCCTGATTTTTTAATGATCACCATTCTAACTGGTGTGAGATGGTATCTCAATGTGGTTTTGATTTGCATTTCTCTAATGACCAGTGATGATGAGCATTTTTTCATGTGTTTCTTGGCCTCATAGATGTCTTCTTTTGGACTATCTTTTCTATCCCATTGAGATGTTTGTTGTTGCTTTAAGAAATAAAGTTCCTGATTAGTGTTTTTTTTTTCTTTTTTTTGAAAGGGCAAAGAATCAGAATAGACATTTCTTGAAAGAAGACACACAAATGGCCAATGTGTACATGAAAAACTGCTCAAAATCACTAATCATCAGATAAATGCAAATGAAAAATGCATTGAGATATCATCTCATATCAGTTAGAATGGCTAATACCAAAAAGATAAAAGTAACAAATGCTGCCTAGAATGTAGAGAAAAGGGAACTTTTATGCACTGTAGGTGGAGCACAGCCATTATGGAAAACTTAACAAAGATTCCTCAAAAAACTAAAAATAGAACTACTCCATGATTGAGCAGTGCCACTAGATATCTATTTAAAGAAAAGGAAGTAAGTATATTGAAAAGGTATCTGCACCCCCATGTTTATTGCAGCACTATTCACAGTAGCTAAATATGGAATCAACCTTTATCCATCAACAGATGAACAGATACAGAAAATGTGATATGCATATGCAATGGAATATTAATCAGCCATAAAAAAGGGCGAATTCCTGCCAAACTCAGCAAGTTCCATTGTTCTATAGCATTGTATGTTGACATTAGTTAGCAAGAACTTGTATTATTTTTTCAAACAGCTAGAAGGGAGGATTTTGAATGTTCCCAATACAAAGAAATGATAAATGTTTGGTCTGCTGATATGCTAAATATTCTGATTTGATCTGTATGCATTGTATACATGTATCAAAATATTACTCTGCACCTAATAAATATGTAAAATTATTACATGTCATTTAAAAATTTAAAAAAGCAAAATAGCAGCCACCCAATAAGCACATGATGGTGGCATGGTGGTGGCTCACACCTATAATCCCAGCACTTTAGGAAGCCGAATCAGGAGGATCACTTTAGCCCAGTAGTTCAAGACTAGCCTGGGCAACAAAAGCATATCTCGTCTCTACATTGTTTACTTTTTTAATTAACAAGATGGGGGAGTGTACACCTGTAGCCTTAGCTACTCAGGAGACTGAGGTGATAGAATCACTTGAGCCCAGGAGTTGGCCACTGCCACAAATTATGATTGCATCACTTCACTCCAGCCTGGACAACATTGCAAGAGCCTGAATCTTAAAAAAAAAAAAAAAAAGAAAGAAAGAAAGAAAAAAAAGAAGAAGAGTAGCCTCAATCTGAGGGACTGTATATATGAAACATTTAAATAGTGAAGAATAATTACTAAAATTATATATACATATATTTTCTCCTATATTTTTCCCTGATAATCAATAGGAAAGAGGCAAAAAACCTATTAGAAAATCTGCAAATATACATGAAGTATTTAACGTCATAAGAAAGGAGGATGGCAGAACGGCCAATTACATATAAATATTTTTCTATTTTTTTTTAGAAATTTAAACAATACAAAATAAATAATGAGATATATCTTTTTAAAAACCAATGTATTGAGAAAAAATTGAATTCTGACAATAACAATTATTGGTGAGGGTACAGCACAATATGAAATTTTATATGCTACTAGGAGAACTATAGTTGAGATAGCCATTATAGTGAACATTTCTGAAAAACCAATTATTGCTTTTATTATTATATTCTCTTATTTTTTAAGCACAACTCAGAATGGTTGAATTCAGGAGGTAGGATTCTGGGTATGTGATTACTTAGTAAAGGCAGATGCTGAATTCTTTCTTTGTATCTAAGAGGTGTGGTAGTAGATAAGTTTATGGGATATAAAGAACTCAGAGTGCACCAACATAGATGTACTTTACATAATCACTATATTTAAATAAATATAATTGAATATAAAAGCTCATTACTGAAAATAACTCTGCTTAGCATAATCATTTTCTGAAATGAAGACACATAATCTCTCATGTGCTCTCCCTGCCTCCCATTTGCTCTCTTGAGATCACTTTCAAACATTGACATGTCTAATGATCTTACAGACTGGCTTAAACTCACTAATCTCCTGGGTTCTGGAGTGCCTACTGGTGTGATGTACCTCCATAACAATTATTTAAACTAATTTTGCAGACATAATAAATACCAGAAATAGAGGCAGAGTTTAGCTGTTCTTTTTAAGATTCTGTTTTTAAATACAGAAATGCCCCCTTTGTTCTCTTCACTGATTAATTTCAATATGTGCTCACTTCTGAGGCTTTCATATAATAATACAAATTATTCTGCAAACAAAACCAAGATGAGATGGTATTAACCATTATAGCCTATTTTTTTCTATTTTAAACCTGAGGACAGCAAATAGTTTTGCTGAAAACAGAGAAAATTCAAAGAATCATAAAATTACTAGAGCCAGCTTTTGAAAGTGTACATATGATAATCTAATTATAATAATCAGGAAGCCTCATTTATAAAAGAGAAGTCTGAGCTCTCACAGCCAGTTAGTTCAAAAGTGAAAACCATGTAACAAGTCCTGCTGCTTCCCCTGGAATCCTCCCATTGCACATCAACTTCCTTGAATTAAATTAGCATTCATCTCAGCATTTTACTGGATTCAATAATCTGTTTGGACTTGACTGGAAAATTCAGTCGAGGGTCTAAACTAAAAAATAAAAAAAGTAGCATATTAAAATTTGGCCAGCACTCCTAAATACTGATGAAACACTTGGATGGGCAGTATAGGTAAAAGGGGTCATAGACTATGAGATAATTTGTATTCTTCATGGGGCTTGATAAATATGCATGACTGTAAACATTACAGTTTCTTCAACTGTAAAATTGGTGCTTACACAGAGAGCCTGTTCAGAGTCCAGCAGGCGTGTGATTTGTGAGGGTCCTACACTCACTGATAAAGCATTCTTTGTCCTTTTGACTCTCATCAGTTCTGAGTCTCAAACTTGTTTAGGGAATGGAACTGGTGAACTATTGCACTTCTTTATATTAGGGTACAAGTGCTTTTTAAGGGATTGTCATTTTCAGTTGTCATCTTGTCACTTTCAAGTGATTTTGCAGTTTGGTTGGGAACAAAATGTTAAACCAAGAGAATACATAGTTATAGTGTGTGAGCTATAAAGGAACAATGGAGAGAAAAAAATTAAGGTAATCAATATAATAATAAAAATATGCAAGAGATGTCATCCTGCTTTCATATCCAGAAATATATAGTAATTCTGTCCATAATTAAACTAGTCAGATTAAACATAATTTTTTTAATATCTATTCCTTAGGTTTTTATAGATTGTATTCTCCAAGAAAGGCACAAAGAAAGGACAAATAAGAGTTTTAAGGAAATGCTAGAACTACTAAACTTATTTATGATTTTTGCTCAAGAATTACAAAACTGGCTTAGGCATGGTGGCTCACAACTATAATCCCAGCACCTTGGGAGACGAGGTGGAGCATCGCTTGAGGCCAGGAATTTGAGACAACGCTGGTCAACATAAATCGATCCCATCTCTATTAAAAAAAAAATTCATAAGACTGGAAAGCCCCTTCATATAAGGATAGTGATTGACCAGATTTAGGCGTAGGATAGAGGCTACTGTAAAATAAGGAAAAACACAAAATAAACTTAAACTTTGGACTGAGAGAACCTAAATCGGAGTTACGATACTAATAATTACTGTGCCTTATCATGGATGATTCTTTAATCCTTCTGAGTAAAGTTAATTGAGAGTTAGAAGACCACATACTAGTGATAATATGATATGAGGCAGATACTGTGATATAATACGAGTCAGGGAGAAGTTCATGGGTAGTAAACCAACCTGACCTCTTATTAACTCAAAGTCACTAAGAAATTAGTGAGTATTTTTGGAATGAATGCATCCTCTTTAATTCTCAATGTCTTTGCCTGAAATGGAGACAATATTTATCTAAACAGTGAGACTTGAGGAGGATCTAACTTATATGCAAAATACATGGTGGTTATTTGTAAGAATGTTGAATAGTTGATTATCATTCTGTTTGAGAATGTGGAATTGTGTAAATGCAAATTAGCAGTGCCTACACCCTAATCTAGACTACCTAGTCCTAAGCAATCTATTTGTATGCCCACTAAGAATGCCATTTGTCACTATTGTCCTTTAAGAAGTGGGAATAACTAGATGGAGCAGGTTCCCTCCACTAGATCACAGACCCACACTGCATGTGTAGCAGAGCAAAACGTCCCTGGTACTTCTCTCAGTGGAACAAGAGGAAGATTAGGAAGCCTGATTCTTCTCACCTTTAGGAGTCTTTTGCTTGCAGATTTCCCATGGAAGCCTTTTCCTTCTGACCTAGTATGTGATAGTGAAAATTCCTCAGACTCTTAGCTAACTGCAAATAAACCTATTTTATAGAAAATAATAACTTAAAGAAAATAGTGGAGTGTTGACAAAGGCTGTATCACTAATGGTATTGATGGAACAGAGGATGATCTCATAAGGAAGATAAAAATGATAAAGATTCTCTACCACAAGATTTGGGTGTTGAATGTAAAGAGGCTTTAGTAATACCTTTTACTGAGAATTTACTTTTGTGTATGCATAAACAATATATGATGACACTTATGTTTAAATAACTGTAAAAATTTTCATTCAATAAGTATAAAATAGAAATGCTAAGATATTTAAACAAACATTGAGTTGTGGTTTAACTTAAAGCCTTGATTGTTTCTTAGTGATTCAGAACATCTGAAACATGATTATAATTGGTAGCATCATAAATTTTATGAAATACACAAAAACCTTATGAAAAGGAGAGTAGTACCCTCAACAATATGACCACTTTCATTTGTATATAATTCAATTTTATTAAAATAATTTCAGGGTCGTGGTGCCCATTTGCACTCTAAGCACATGTTGTAGCCACCTGCAGAGCAGACACACCAAAAATTGGAACAAATGATAAATATTTTGATGTTAAGATACATGAAGTAATTATTATTTTTAAAAAATCAGAATTGGCTGAATGTGTCCTCTATTGGTGTTGCAGATGAGTTGTAAAGCCAACTGAAAGAGTTCTTCAAGGAGTTCTCTGATAGGAAGCTGTGAGTGTAGGATGAAGTTTTACTTGAAAGAACGACCTGTACATGGCAGCTAACAGTGCTTTTTGCCGACCAGGATTGGTTTATATGATCAAATAAATATTTGCTTAATAATAATAAAAAACAAATCAGAATTGATGGATAACTGTAATGTTGAGACTAATAACTGATTTAGTTATATGTAAGAATGGAGTTTGAGATGAGGATGGTAATAATTTAACTGTACATGCATACCACTAAAGCTCTTTAATCTGTGGTTTCTACTATTTCTAGAAACCATTTGGTTTACGATTACCCAAAGTAATAAGGTAATTAAAAGGAAAAAAGAAAAATTAAAAGCTGACCTGCTAAATTACAGAAGTATAAATTAGATATTCTCCATGGTAACCTTTTCTTCCGAATCCCCATACCCTTAACTGATGCCATGAGATCATATCTTACAACTCAAATATTTTGCTTACTTGGAGTGGTCTATGTTAGTGTACTCTCCCAGATATTGAGAAGAGAAAATTAGAGGCATTGCAAGAGTGACAATTCCTAGCAATGTCTATATCCTCAAACCCAACACAATTAAATAACAAAGTTTTTTTCTTTTCTTTTTACCTGTTGTTCTACTTCCTACCCAAATCTCATAGCCTTCTTATGGCTTTCTTATTTAGGCTGTAATTACTTTTGCCTAAATCTTAAATTTATTTTTCTTATGGAAGTTATTTTGGCTTATTGACCTTTATTTTTATAATGGTTATTATCTCTCACCTTTTGGGCAATTTGAATGTCTCCCTGCTTAATTTATCAACTTCTAATCTTCAAAGAAATATGAAATCTTCATATTTCTCAGGAGTATAGGTATGATTACACTAACTGGTGTTTCTCATGAAATATATGACATCTTTTCATAGGCTGAAGAAAGAGAAAAGATAATTGATTTTATGTAACTTAAATTTCTATGAGTGTTTTTGTTTAAGTGTCAAGAATTCAAATCACAACCCTATCATTAACTAGTATCTGTTTGATTTTGGGAAATTTGGAAATTATTTACCTGCCTCTCATGTGTTCACACATTGTATTGTTTTTGGTGGTCGTATGTCTTTATATTAGTGAGTATTTTTGGAATGAATGCACACGAAAATAGGAGCAAGTTTTGGCAATTCGGCAACTGCTGCTGCTGAAACAGGTCTTGAATCGCAGAACTCCAAGATGTGCATCAATCTACCCTAATGCCGAACTGTTCTCAAGGAAAACCTGGTCTCAAGATGCTAATCAAGAGAGCTAATCCAGAATGACCCTATTTTCTGAAGGTTTCTGTATCATATTTTGGTAGTGCTATTGAGTGTAAAGGATAATGGGGTACCCCCAAAGCTAAGAATCCCAACCAGTCCTCCTATTGGCCTTAATCAGAAGTACGGTATATATGTGCCATATTTTCTTTATCCAGTCTATCATTGATGGGCATTTGGGTTGGTTCCAAACCTTTGCTATGGTAAAGGCCAATAGGAGGACTGGTTGGGATTCTTAGCTCTGGGGGTGCCCCATTATCCTTTACACTCAATGGCACTACCAAAATATGGTACAGAAACCTTCAGAAAATAGGGTCATCTCTGGATTAGCTCTCTCCATTCCTGGATGAAAGAAATCTGAAGGCAGTAGACAAGTGTTTTCCCATATCCTCTGCTTTAGGGCTATGGAGTCTAAACTATAGAATCACCAGTGTTTCATCATTATTATCTGATGCCAGATTAAGCAAATGTGGTGGTAGTGGGGTGTGTGTGTGTGTGCATGTGTGTGTGTGTATGTCATGTTTAATCCAGCAATGGTTATAGAGCTTCTCGAGCCAAGTCTCTTTTGTTTTCAAAATACAATAGCAAGTTGTAAAGGCTACGTTTTCAATCTTAGTTGAGTATAAATGAAGAGGTATCTCCTCCAAATTACCAACATTTCAAAGAGTTGGCAAGATGTTTTCAGCTTGGCAGATAGAACCTAAAGACTTTTTGCACTGTGTATTTAAACTTGTCCAGTGGCAGAACATGCTTTATGATACCACTAAATTTTAAGTACAATGGCTCTAGCAATGACATTGTTTACATGAGCAATTTCCCTTTTACAAGACCTATAAAAACTGTGCTAAAATGTGAATAATCTGGACTAATGAGAACTAATTCCTTAAGTAAAACCATGATTTTCCAAAAGGGCTCTTTATAAAACATGCTTACAATTACACAATAAAATATTGAACTATGTGAATATCAATACTAGGAAACACAATAATCCTACAATGGGCAACTTGCTCACCAGATATTTATGCTTCATAATAGTCAGTAACCATAGATAAAACATATAAATAGCTTTTGATATCTCTGGTTGTAGTGTAGAGAGTGTTGTTTTCTATTTATTTGTGGTGTCAGTAGTGTCAATAAAATCATTTATGCAAATATTTTAAAAATACAGGTTTGTATAAAATAACACATATAAAGCTTATAGAACAGATTCTCTAAGTGCTTAAGGGACATTACAATTTGAGATTTATTTATAATCTCTACAAAGCCAACTAACAGATTGTAATTATAATTTTATATCTAAAATTTAAAAATAATCCTAAAAGCGCTAGTGATATATAGTGTACAATTTGAAGATCAATTATTATTGTTCAAAGACATTTCACTTGGCTTACCACATTTCGTCTTAGAAAATATCCCCTTGCAGCAGGTAGAGTTGATGTTATTTTCACTTTATATTACATAGCTGATGGCCAGAGAGCTACTGTGTACAAGAAATAGGGCTTGCCCCATGACCTGACTCCCAGACACCTGTGCTTTCCATTGGAATCATCTTTGTCTGACAACTCTGCTGAAAATCTTGCTGACCAGAGGAAGATTTTTGAATGTTTTTGGAAATGATACAGCAGGTGATGTTCACGGAACACTCCTCCATAGTCTGCCTATTAGCAGTACCTCCATCTCTCTTTCTCACTCAAGAAACTCTATCAGAATGTGAATCAGGAAGAGGCTATTAGAGTTTGATCTGGTGAATCTCTCATATTATTACCTTAAAATTATTAATGTTCACTCCTTTGAACACCAAACACTTTTTCTTTGGACACTAAAATAATGAAATTTTCATTAACCAGTGTTGGAAAGTCGGAGACAGGAAAATCAAGACATCTTACTACTGGCCTTTATAGATGCACTAAGGCTTCAGATGTAAAGACTTTAAAAATATAAACAATTTAGATGATGGATTTTTGTTCCTGCTATCACCATTATCTATTATCGCAACCTAGAATAACCTTGGAATTTGGTAAAGAGGAGAAGGAATAATTGGGCAGAGAAGAGGATGCAATGGAACATCTGTTCCCAACTCACCCCTCTGGACTACAGCCCAGTGGAAGAAGAGATAAGACATGTCAGGAAACCTTAGGGAAAATAACTAGTTCCACCTCAATCCAGGCCAGAATGCCTGTGCCGAGCACATGATTTGCATGAGTGATTCTCAAACTTTTTGATCTCAGGGGCCATTTTCTTCTTTCAAAGTTATTATTATAGACCTCAAAGAGTTTTATTTCATGGTGTGTGTGTTTGTGTGTGTGTGTGTGAGACATTAATACTAAGAAATTGTTTAAAACAAAAGAATACATAAATACTCATTTCATTAGCCACAAAAGTGATGCTATTACATGATATGTAGTCTCTGCAAAATTCCAGTAAAATAAGCATATAACACCTAAATATTATTATAAGAAGGATTCTGACCTCACAGACCCCTGAAAGGGTCTCAGGAAACCTCAGCATTCTCTAAACCATTCTTTGAGTACTGTTGCTTTAGAGGACCCTACAGATCTCTCCCTCCCTCTCTTTCTCTCTCTGTCACACACACACATACACACACACACCTGAAACACAGATATTATTTTTTGTTTGTGGTTAAGTGAAAAATATTTTTTGAAAATTTGGTGACCAAATGAGTACTACAGGAAAGCAAGGTGAATTGAGGACTTATCTTTACCCTGGAGTATACAGGCTCAGATTCCAGGAGTGTGAGCTGCATACAGTAGGCCAGGAGTATGGAGAAAACCACAGTTTCTGCCCTGACAAGGCAGAGAAAAAGATATTGCTTTGGCTTAAATATTAACTGCCTCCAATCACCAGAGCCAGTGTCTAGGTAGACTGAGTTCACCACACAACAGAACATGATGCTTCTTCCTTCCTCTCTGTTAGATTTGGGAGACCCTTAGGACCACCTGGAAATACTGGGTCAGAACATTTAGGTAAAAAGCAGGAAAACATCTGCTTGGTTCAGCTACCCAAAAACCTAAATCAGGTCAGTTCATGTATTAGTCCATTCTCAGATTGCTATAAAGAGCTAAACATTACTCTCTTCAGATCTGGGGTAGGAAGAAGACTATGGACTTAAAAAGAAAAAAGAAAAATATATATATCTTCGAAATATTTTGTCATAGGGTATGTGAGTACATTTCTACACTTTCCCCAAGCCAATTAACACATGTGTGTATGCACACACACACACACACAGGCTGGAGAGCAGAGATGCGATCCTTGCTCACTATAGCTTTCGCCTCCCAGGCTCAAGCTCCTGCCTCAGCCTCCCTAGTATCTAGGAACACTAGCATGTCACCACATCTGGCTAATTTTGGCATTTGTTGTAGAACACAGGGTTTCATCATGTTGCCCAAGCTGGTCCCAAACTTTTGAGTTCAAGCAGTCTTCTCACTTTGGTCTCCAAAAGTGCTGGGGTTACAGGTGTGAGTCACCGTGCCTGTCCCCTGATAGTTTTATGTTCAGTAGCCCTGCTATGCTCCCCAACTCAACAGAAATACTGCTGTCAAAGAAAATGATGGCAAGGTAGATCTGGATGCAACATTGGCTAGGGACCACCCCTGAATTTTTTTCATGGCTTTGAAGAGATTTGTTGGAGAACCTAATTCCTTGTCAATAATATGAACTAGAAATGAGAGCAACATGGCCGCCAAAATGCTACCAGACACAACAAATTTTACAGTGCACATTTCCTATTTTCCAGACAAAAGCAAATCTAGAGTGAGCCTCCAACCAGGGACATAGAGGGAAAATTGAAACCTCAGAGGATGGCCAATGGCAGGACATTTATACAGGGGGCTGGATTAGTGAGGGAAGCCTAGTCACCAGGGGCCCCATCTCTCCAAAGCAATCACAGTTTAAAGCACAAACCAGAGGAACTGCCAAGTCCATTAACTGTGCTAAGTACAGAGAAATAACCAGGGCTCATACACTGTCATCGTGAAATTGTTTGATTTATCTTAGACACAGGTGCCACTTTTGGTAGAAGTAGATAGAAGGGAAGACCTGGAAATGAATATAATGTAGTTTGGGAAAAATAGCAAATAAGTCTAAGGAAACCATGGATAGAACTGACTAGATTAGGCATCCTATGTCTTCCCTTAAGAGAGTTAATTATAAATTCATTAAATAAACATAAGAAAAATTACTTTGTTATTCACTGCAGGTGGTCACTATGGAAATTTCTAGTTATGCCATTAGTAATATTGAATCTTCTTTAATTTATTCAAAATCTAAGAGGTGTTAGGAAAGATAAAATTTATAAGTTAGCTCCTAATTAAAACATTTAAAAAGCAGCAAACAATGCAAAGTATTGGAGGTAGAGTTTAGATTCAATAAAATAAGAGTCATTTCCCTGGATATGTGTTTTCGCTAATGCTGACATTTTTTGGTGTGTGTGGGAGAGGTGAGGGTTCTGCTGTTAAAGATGATTTTTCTTTTCCATTAAGGATAAGTCCAGCTTATACATTCCAGTGCAGTTAAAATAAAAACCTCACCATACACAACATATTGAAACGAAGAGTTTAGAACAGCACCTAATAAATAATAAGTGCTAAACAAATATGAGCTACATTATTACTCATACCATTGCAAATTCCTTTATCCACCTGAAATGTACTTTCACTGGCCCACTTATCCCTGTGAAAAATTTTCTCATACTTTCTACTCTCAATTTGGCATTTTCTTTGCACAATTGCCTTTTACTCTCCAAGAATGAATAATAACATTTTCTCCTAAGACCTAGAAAATTTTATACACAAATCTACTTGGACAGTTATCAGAATGTGCTAAAAATGTGTCTGTATACAAGCCTCTCAAGATTTTAGTCTATTCCTCACAGTGGGTGCTCAATGAAGCTTTCTGCATAAATAATTAGTAAATTGTTTTTACTTTACTAAAAGTGTCTATGTGATAGCTTCTTTTGGCCTGGGACCATATGATGCTATTAATCTGTTTCTCTCCGATCAGAGAATTTTAATTCTTTGGACTGTTTTCTTTCCGTAATAAGCCAGATCCTCAATATAGAATTGAGTACCTGTGAGTTTGCCTTATTTATTCCATTCAACCTTTCATAATGATAACAATAATAGTAGTCATATCAGATAATTTTATTTAGTTATTTTTTTGAACTAAACATTGTAATAAGGGTTTTTGGAGGATGTTCTTAATTATAGTCATATGAACTTTATCATTTGAGTAGTGTATTGTATCCATTAGAGTTCATCAGGTAAACTCTATAATTTGAGTAGCAGTATTGATCCATTAATTGGATCCATTGTATCCAAATTAATACAAATTAATACACATGAGAAATGAGAAAACTAGGCTAAAGATAAATTAATTTGCTGGAGTTCATATAGTTCATAAGTAGCCACGTCACATTTCTACAACCAGGCCATGTTGTAAAAGGACCCCTTTAATTCTAATTGCTAATGCTATTTTAGAGACAAGCATTAATTATGAATATGATGATTTTTTGTTTTTGGCTGACTGTTCAGGTAGATGTTAATAACCTTGAAGGCTGAGTATTTATTTATGATGGAAATAACTTGAAACTATTTTTTCATATATAAGGTACATGTGTGTGTATTATTGCTTATATACACAATTATGAGCAAGAACAAAAAAGCATAACACATTCACTTATAAATGAGGAAATTGAGAACAAGCTGTAGCAATAATAGTATCTCTCATGAGATGAAGCAATACTGGATAAAAAGAATCCCAGAATTAGTTTTATTTGGCGGTGTTTCATCTCATGAAAGATATCATTCTGCAATTTTCCTTCATATCTTTATCTAGTTTTGGTTTTAGGGTAATGTTGGCTGAATAGAATGAGTTAGAAATTGATCCTTCTAATTTTGGAAAACAATATAGAGTATTGGTATTGTTTCTTCTTTAAATGTTTTGTGAAATCCACATGTGAAACTATCTGGGCCTGGTGATTTTTGGAGAAGTTATTCATTATTGATTTAATTTATTTAACAGACATAAGCCTATTCAAGTTACATATTTTTCCATGTGTAAATATTGGTATTTTGTGTTTTTCAAGTTCCATTTAATCTAAATTTGTGGGCAGAGATTAGTTCACAATTTATTTTCTTTTGCTTGTTTAAGGCTTTAATTTGTTCTTCCTCAAAACTTCTGAGATAGAAGCTCAGATTTTTAATTAGATCTTTTCTCTTTTCTATATATGTATTTAGTGCTACAGTTTTTTAAACTTGTGTTTCATGGTTTAGAATGTGATCTTTCTTGGTGACCGTTCATTTGAACTTGAGAATATGTATGGGTTTTGCAAGGGCTGTAATGCTTATACTTTTTCCTTGATAAGTAAGCTAGGCTTTTTCTCCTGGCTTCTTTCAACATTTATTCTCCTGCTTTATCTCCAGTTTGAATATAATGTACATAGCTGTGGTTTTGTTTGGCAAAACCAGAATCTGTGATTTAAACCAGAATCTGAGATTCCAGAATCTGTGGTTTAATGACTGTCATTAATTTTTGAAAGTTATTATGTTTCTTTTGTTTCATTGTCTCTCTTCTGGTGTTCAAATGACATTATGTGTATGTATTTTGAAATTGTTCCACATTCTTGCATGTTATTTTTTGTTTTTACCTTTACTTTTTTATCACTTTTCATCTTCGTATTTAAGTCTGAGAAATTTGTATTCACATACCTTCAAGCCCACAGATTGTTACCTCAGTGAGGTCCAGTCTACTGGTAAGTCCATTAAACCATTGTTTATTTCTATTTTGTGTTCTTGATTTCTAGTATTTTCTTTTGATTATTTCTTAGGATTTTGAGTTCTCTGCCAACATTACTCACCTAGTCTTGCATATTATCTACTTTTTCTGAGAGTCCTTAATAAATTAATCATAGTTATTTTAAATTTCCTGTCTAATAACTTCAATGTCTATGTCACATCTAAATGTCTGGTTCTTATAATTGCTTATCTTTTCCGACTGTGTTTTATGTTACCTTTTGGCATGACTTGTAATTTTTTGTTGAGAGATGAACTGAACATGTACTAAGTATTTGGAACTGGGGTAAATAGGCCATTAGTACTGAGAATTTATTTAAATATGTCAAGGAGTTGAACTATGTTTATTGCTTTCTGTAGCTCTTCTTACAGGATTCAATTTCTTCTAGTGTATTTTCTTTTTCTCCTCTATTGTTTGGTGTTACTTAAGAACTCCTCCTCAGAGATAGTTTGCATCTTTCAGCTTTTTCATTGTAATCTGCTGCTATTACTTGGGAGCTTTGCTGGTACACAGTAAGGGAGAGAGATGGGAATGCACTTTATAATCTCAGTGCTTTAGTGTGCCTCTGTCTCTGGGATGTTACCTACATAAGTGTTTCTCCCATGATAAAGATTTTTTTCCTCCTTGCTCCCTACTCTGTAACCTGGCCTTTGTGTTTCAAGTCTATTTTTGTGAAACACTGATTCCTGTTGACTATATACGCACATGCGCACACACACACAAACACATATACACACCTCACTTCTTAAGATGGGAAGGCTAGAGAGTTTGAAGAAGGAGAACTGCCCTTTCTTCAGCTAAGATAAGGCTCACAAAGTATTTTCCCCAAAAGAGTAGGTCTGTGTTATGGAGAAGGCTCTAGCTTTATTTCACAGTGATTTCACTTCTCTTTCCCCTGCCAGAACCATTAGGCATTGTTCTGAGATCTTTACTGGGAGATGCTGATGAGGCTCCTAAGAGGTAAGTTTTATGAAATTGCTAGGGTCCTCCGGACACTGCTGTCTTATTGAAAGTCCCGCTCTCACACTTATCCTTACTCAGACTCCAGCACTCAAGCAGTTCATCAAATTGCCATCTAAGTATCTCTAGCAGTTTATGTTTCTACAATTTCTGCTGCAGATGGGCAGATCTTGGTTGTGACTCTCCTTTTGGGCATGTCTCTCTAGATTTTAGGAAGGCAGGTAGTTCTGAAACCTTAGTTCCCTGAGGTGTTTAACAAAAGGCATTAATTTCCAGTTCACCCAGGCTTTTATTGTTGCAAGACAGGGGTGCAGATTTCTAAGGTCTTTACATTTTGGCACTAATGTCCTTTTATAATTGTTCACTAATTTTTCATCCCTTTCCTATACTCTAATTCCATTGTGTATTAATCTAAATTTCATGTATTCCTGCATTTATACAACAATTTGATGCTGATGTACTAGTTAATAACTGCTCAAAGGATGAAAGTAGTCAATATCTCGTTCTCAATGGCCAGAAACATAAGATCTATTGTGCTTATGCCAATCTGAATTATTTTCTTGTTTTTAAGCCATCATGTGTGATCTGAGTGGCAATTGTGGAAAGAATCTTTCAAAATTACCAGTCACAATCAGGCTAGTGTTCAAAATTAGAAAATTAAATCTGAAAATGTTTTGAGTATCTAGAAATTAAAAGACAACTATTTGTGTGGAGGTTTGAAGATATTGGGATGAAGGTAATCCTAAAGATATTAGCTATTAAATGCTAAAATTGATTGTACAGATCAATTTAAAATGGCAACAAATGGGATATATTATATGTAAATGTAATAAGAGATCCTATTTTACTTGCTATGAAATTTCAGACAGAGAAGAGAGACTACTGTGTTGTGCCAATCTAGGCCTACACAAAGAATACAGTATCTTAAACCACTATGTGTAATCACATGCCTGCTTTTTACACTCATAAATGGAAAATTTCTATGTACACATGAACCTTTTAAATGTATTTTGTTTAAATTTTGTGTATTCAGTATTCTTTACAAAAATAGTATATGTTTATGTATATACACAGAAACTAAGCGTTATTTTTCATGCTTAAGAGTAAAATGAGAAAAATTAGCTTCAGTAGTCTGTGTGTGCATGTGTGTGTGTATTTTTCATTTCGGATTCCAAATTTAAATGATGTACAAATAAAAGTAATGTTTACAATTGCCTCACATTTATTCCAGCTTATGGGGCATCGGTAGACTTCTCACTGGCTCATTAGTGGTGCTTATGAAACAAGAGCAGTTGAAAGAGGAAGGAACAGCTGTTTGGAAATGCAAGGAGAGAAATTAGAGCGGAAATTCAGGTAAAATATGGGGACTTTGAAAATAATTGTAGTGACATCAAAGAGGTACAATTTAAACATTATTTAAAAATACCTTGCAAACTACTTTAAAAACTCAGGAATCCTGACTCAATAATGAGTTTATGCATCAGCTACTCCAAATGTAGTTGAAATGTGGAGAATGCTGTCTGTGTTATTCATTAAAAACTCCATCCCAGCTGGGTGCGGTGGCACATGCCTGTAATCCCAGCACTTTGGGAGGCTGAGGTGGGTGGATCATTTGAGGTCAGGAATTCAAGACCAGATTGGCCAACAGGGCAAAACCCCATCTCTACTAAAAATACAGAAATTATCCAAGCATGGTTGTGGGTGCCTGTAATTCCAGCAACTTGAGAGGCTGAGACAGGAGAATCACTTGAGCCCGAGAGGCAGCGGTTGCAGTAAGTGTGATCATGCTACTGCACTCCAGCCTGGGCAACAGAGTGAAAGTCCGTCTCAAAAAAAAAAACCAAAAAAACTTCATCCCATCGTGAAGGAGGAAAGTAACTTCTCCTTGAACACTTTAAGAGTTTGAAATTTAAAACTACCAGAGAGGGGTCACTAAGGCCATCAGTGTTTTAATTCATGACTTGAAGGATATTGTGTATGAGGGGAACCTTTTCTCATTCAGCTGCTAGCTTTCATTGTCAAAGAAAGGGAATTGGAGAAGCAAAATGGAAAGAAACTTAAAAAAAAATTAGGTTAGTGAGATTTATTTTGTGTATTCTTCATATACAGAGTGATTCGATTATCGTCAAGTTTGGTAGAACAGTAATCTGTCAAATTTACTGTCTTGCACTATGAATTTCTCTCTTTCTAATCAAAGTCCAACTCAAACCCCACATTTCTGGAACCCAAATTCTGCTGTTTCTGAGTTTAATTTCTTCAAACCTATCTCTATTCTGAACTTACAGAGTTCTCACATTCTCATGGCAGCATGCAATAGCTATAATCATATAACTTACAAGCCAAATGTAATCAAAATGACATTGCTCAATGATGTTTGGTGAAAACAATGGAGTGGTATTATTATAATGAAAAATTTATTACAATATATTTTAATCTTGAATGCAGTAGTATGACTCTTCTAGTTGTTTAGACAAGTATATGTCAGTAAGTGGCATTTGGAAAACTCTCCTCAAACATAATTTACTCTACACAATTCTATATGAGTACCATTTTTGTTTATATTTTTCAGTAAGCCAAGTGTTTTAGATTATGTCCATGCAGACAGAGAATCATTTATTTATTAACTGAGCTTCGGAATCTGAAAGGTGCTGAATAATATAAGTGAGAATAAAAAACAAAGAAAAATCCCTCTTAATGGTCATATCATCCATGTAGCAAGAAGTCCAGGTTTAGTTTAAGCAGTGCCTATTCTACAGGCACTTCTTCCCTTTCTGAAAGCCAGAAGAGCTCTGCTTCTTAAGGAAATAAGCATTTCATACAACTCACATTGGTAGACAATCAAGCACATTATTAAGAAAATCATAATGACGCCTGGATGAAATAACCCTGAACTAGGTCTTTCTAAGCCTTCACCATCGAATTCAGTGCCCCAGGGTTAGGTCTTCATATTTGGAATTAAAGTCAAGCCCCATAGACAAAATTGTTCCTTTTCATGCTATTATTGTCGATGTTGCTGGGTGCCATCCCCAACCCTGTACGTGGGTGCCCTTAGTCCCGGCAGTGATGAGGGAATGAGAAAAGAAATAAAGACAAAGACAAGAGTCTTGTTTCACAGTATGGGTCCAGGGGACCAATGCAAGTGCTGGGACTGCGTTGGCCCTGAGCTCTGGGCGCCACACACTTTTATCAGGTGATTTATCTTATTAATCTTGCAGGCTGTGGTGAGGGGAGGTGAGAATGGTAAACTAAAAGCTGTTGCGGGATAAGATAGCCAGGGAAAGGGCATGCGTCTGCAGCATTCAATAGCACATGTGGTTCTTCTAAGAAATGCTAACTTAGGACACTGAATTTTACCACCGATTGTTATCAAGATGCATCTATATAGAAGCCCATCAAGGCACAAACAGAGCTAGAGCCAAGAACACTTCTCTAGTTCTACATAAAGGATTAGAGAATGAAATTTCTAATTCTCAAAGACAGTGTGGAACCCGCTTCCAGTTTTTTTTTTTTCCCCCCTCTGTCCTCCTATGGCTGGCAAAGGGAGCTCCTGGGAGCTTTAAAGTACCCAGGATATTTATACAGAGAAAGAAAAGCCCAAGAGATAAACTTACAAAATTGTTTAAGATCTACTGGTTTCATCTCAACTTCACATGCATGAACCTGATCCTAATCAGCATACCAAAGACTTTGAGAATGAATCACAACCAAGGACCCAGGTTGACTACAGAATAGTGCACACCAAGACAGATATGGATTAGCAATGCAAATAAATTAAAAAATGAACAGATATTAAAACCACAACTCACAGAAGTGTTTTGGAACTAGTGTCTTGAAACTAATAAGGCATGTTACCAATTAAATTAAAAAAAAATAGAATTTAGATAAAAGCCAGAGCTCTATAATATAATAATAAAAGTATACAGGATATAACCCAGAATTACTCAGAAAAAAACAAAAACAAGGGAAATCTCAAACTAAGATGGGAATAGACAATCAGATGATACAAACAATAAATTGACAAAGATTTGAAATGTTCTACCAAAGTATTTAACTAACTCATAAATAATACTCCAACAAGTAGTTATGAACAATTAAAAAATGGAAAAATTTCAAGTTTTGGTAATGAAATAGAGAATATAAAGAAGACCCAAACAGGAGTTTTATAATTAAGATTTTAAAAATAGATATGAAACCTTCACTGATCTGGATAAATAGGAAAATAAAGATGAGAGAATGAAAGAGTGAACTTTAAGATCTAGCAATATAAATAATCTAATCTGAACAACAAAGAAAAAATGTTTTAATAATAAATAATAAGCAGAGCCTAGAGGTCTTTGGGACCAACAGGAAATATCTCACATTTGTGTTATCAAACTTCCATAAAGGTAGGAGAAAGTAGTGCTGAAACGGGATTTGAAGAAAATGATTGAAAACTTCCAAATTTTATCAAAAGACATAAATGTTTGGATTTATTCAAAAAGTCCATAAGTTCCCAAATAGGATAAACCCATACAAATTCACACCAAAACACATGATAATCAAACTGCTCTAAACTAAAAACAACGTATTTCAAGAGCACCAAGAGAAAATAAAAAATGACATATTACCAATGGAGAAAAACATTTTGAATGACAGAATTTTATTTCAGAAACTATGGAAGTAAAAGAAAAATGACACAAGTGCTGAAAGAAAAGAACCATTATTCTGAAGTTTATAACTAGCAAAAACATCTATCAAGAATGAAAATAAAGAAGTTCTCAAAAAATTAAAACTAAGCAAATGTGTTTTCAGCATATCTGATATAAAATAAATGCTAAACAAACTCTTTACACAAAGAAGTGATATAAGAAGGAAATATGGAAAATAAGAAACTACCTATGATAAAGAGGACTGTTACTTAATGATAAAAATTTTCATTCACCAAAATACATAACAGTCCTAAATAGGTAGGTAACCAATAACAGAACTTCAAAATATACAGCACAAACACTGAGAGGTGGAAATAAAAAATATATAAATCTGCAACTATCAAATATGACTTCAACACACCTTTCTCTGTAATAGATATAAATAGTAGACAGAAACTAATCAAGAACATATAAGTACAAAATGACATCATCATCCAAATAGATCTAATTGACATCTATAGAATATTACTCAAAGCAACAGGAGAATATGCTATTTCAAAGATGCATATGAATCATTCACCTGTATAAACTATATCTGTGGCATAAAATAAATTTAACAAATTTTAAAGAATTGAATGAATACAAAATGTTATCAAGTCTTACTGAAATCAAAGTAGAAATGAATGACAAATATATTGAAAATATTAATGTTTTAAAATAAAAATATATTTGTGCAGAGTTTTTTGTGGATATGTTTCATTCTGTAGTGTAAATAGCATGTGCATGTTTAACTTTACAAAAAAGTGCCTATTCATAATTGTCCAAACCTCAAAAATGCAAATATTCTGTGGTTGAATAGATAAGCAAATATGGTACATTCACACAATGAAATACTACTCAGGAATTAAAGTCAATAAATTATTGATATGTTCAACAACTTGTATGAACATCATAGACAATATGTTAAATTTTAAAAGCCCAGTTCAAAATATTGCATAGTGTATAAGTCCATTCATATGTCACTTTTGAAAAAGACAAAATAATAGTGATAGAAAATAGATCAGTGTTAGGAATTGGATTAGAGTGTGACTATCAAGGGATCATACCAAGGATTTTAGTAATACTGTTACTGCTCTGTATCTTGATTGTGGCAGTAGTTTCAGATCTATAGATGTATTAAAATCTAAAACTGCACCAAAATCTAATCAATGTTATTATATGATACTTTGAAAAAGAAAACATTGCTGAATTATTAAAACCCAAAGGAACAGATTATTTTCTTTCTTGTATTAAACCCGACAGGTAAGGATAATATGTGACTGCAGAGATTTAACCTAATGGGAGTAGATAACATGTGAATCTTACTGATATTGAAATATTGGAGCCAAGATTAAAATGCTGAATTACATTTAAAATATCAATTGCATGATTACTTTCAAAACCATTTCTCCAAGTAAGATTTTTATTTTTGTTTTGCTATTAAATAAAAGGTTTTAGGCAAATAAAAGTCGGTTTTAGATTTGATTTTATCATTTTTTTTACTATATCAAAGATTTGAAAATAGTCAACACATACAAGTATAGATACCTGTCATTGTGCTACATACTTTTGGGGAAGCAACTTCTAGTTAGGGGATTGAGAAAGTAATAAGAAAATGTAAAGGAAATTAAAGCATAAATGGTTCTTTTAAAGTATCTTACAGTATATTTAATAATTTAGTTCAAGAAAAAGAGTGAGGGAGAGGAGAGATGAAAATTCGTTTCAGATATATGACAGGTATTATACATTATTTCATAATAACACTATTCAATAGAAGTATAATGTAAGACACGCAATTATAAATTTTTTAATAATCACCTTAAAAAGTAAAATAAACATTAAGAAATTAATTTTGATAATGTATAATATATGTCATTTATTTCTTGTTAAATATATAATAAATATATAATAGTAAATTTTTATTAACATAACATACTCAAAATGTGTCCCAATATATAACCAATATAAAATTGTTTATGAACTATTTTACATTCTTTTTCAGTACTAAGTTGTTTTTGTACCATTTAACAATTTTATACATTTCAATCCCTATATAGATTGTCATCAGGAATACATGATCTATATTTAGATTTCATAAAATTAAATATTGAGAAAGTAGGTTCACATGCTCAATTTGTTCCAAATGTCCTTCCTTATACGTTTTCCAATAACTAAATTATTAAGAAACCATTGTGAAATGTAAACTGATGAAACTTAAATTTAAAATTCTGGTTTTTTGGCACCTTAAACACATTTCAAGTGCTCTACCTTTATGAGATCAAAATATTTGGCTATTACATGTGACTGAGAACATGCAATATTTGTTTTTCATTGTCTGGTTTATTTTACTTAATGACGTCTAGCTCTATCCATGTTGCTGCAAATGATACAATTTCATTATTTTTTCAGAAATCTCCAGACTGTTTTCCATAGTGGTTGCACTTCACATTCCCACTCAATGTTTGAGAGTTCCCTTTTCTCTGCAGCCATGTCAGCATCTATTATTTTTGGTCTTTTTATTAATAGTCTTTTTTTTTCTTTATGGAATCTCGCTCTGTCACACAGGCTGGGGTGCAGTAGAGGGATCCTGGGTCACTGTAACCTCCATCTCCTAGGTTCAAGCAATTCTCCTGCCTCAGCCTCCTGAGTAGCTGAGATTACAGGTGTGTGCCAGCATACTGGGCTAAATTTTTTGTATTCTTAGTAGAGACAGGGTTTCTCCATGTTGGCCAGGTTGGTCTTGAACTCCTAACCTCAGGTGATCCGCTCACCTCAGTATCCCCAAATGCTGGGATTACAGGGGTGAGCCACCACATCTGGCCTAGTAATAGTCAGTCTAATTAATATAAGATGATACTTCATTATGGTTTTGATTTGCATTACTCTGATGATTAGTGATGTTGAGCATTTATTCACATATTTGTTGCCGATTTGTATGTTTTGGGAAATGTCTATTTATTTCCTTTGCCCACTACTTAATGAGGTTTTTTTTTAGTGTTGAGTTGTTTGAGTTTCTTAGGAAATCAGTCCACTTTTCAGATGTTTTCTCCAATGTTACAGGTTGTCTCTTTATTCTGGTTACTGTCTCCTATACTATGTACATGCATTTTGGTTTAATATAGTCCCATTTGTCTTTTTGTATTTTGTTGCCTGTGCTTTTGAAATTTTTGTCATAAGTTTTTTGCCTAGGTCAATGTCTGAAAGAGTTTTCCCCAGGTTTTCTTCTAGTACTTTTAGTTTGGGGTCTTATGTTTAAATCTTTAATCTACCTTGAGTTGATTTTGTATATGCTTAGAAACAAGGGTCTAGTTTTATTCATCTACATATGGATATCCAAATTTCTCAGCACCTTTTCTCATTGTATATTTTTGACATCTTTGTTGAAAATTAGTTTTCTGGAAGTATGTGGATTTATTTCTGGGTTCTCTATTCTGTTTCATTGGTCTATTTGTCTATTTTTATGCCAATACCATGATGACTGGGTTAGTATTGCTTTGTAATGTATTTTGAAGTTAAGTTGTGTGATAACTCCAGCTTTGTTCTTTTTGATCAGCTATGGCTATTAGGCACTTTTATTTTCCATACAAATAAAATTCTTTTTTTTCCATTTCTGTGAAGAAATGGTGTTGGTATATTATAGTGATTATATTAACAGATTGGTTTGGTAAACATGGTCATTTCAAGGATTCAATATTTCAATCCACAGGCATGGGATATTTTTCCATTTGATTATGTCATCTAGTTTCTCTCATCAGAGTTTTGTAGTTTTCCTTGTGGAATCTTTCACCTCTTTGGTTAAACTTATTCCTAGATGTTTTATTTTATTTTACTTTTGTAGCAAAATGGAATTGCCTTCTTGATTTCTTGTTAGCTATTTCAGTTTTAGTTTATAGAAATGCTTTATATGCTATTTTGTAGCCTACAACTTTACAAAAATTTATCAGGTCTAAGAGTTCTTTGTTTGAATCCTTAGGATTTTCTACACATAAGATTATATTATCTGCAAAGAGGGATGATTCAACTTCTTTTTTTCTATTTGGATTTTTTTTTTATGTCTTTCTCTTGCCTGATTTCTCTGTCTAGAACTTCTGGTACTATGATGAATCAGCATGGTGAAAGTAGGCATACTTCCCTTATTCCTGTTCTTAAAGGGAAGGCTCTCAGCTCCTCCATTCAGTATTATGTTGGCTCTGGAATTGTCATATATGGTCTTTATTATGTTGAGGTATGTTTCTTCTATGCTGAGTTTATTGAAGGTTTTTATTTTGAAGGACTATTTTATCAAATGATTTTCCGTGTCTCTTAATACAATTATATGTTTTCTTCTTTTATTCTGTTGATGTGATGTATTGCATTTATTGATTTGTGTATGTTAAATCATGCTTGAATTCCTGAGATAAATCCCATTTAATTATGGCATATTATCTTTTTAATGCACTTTTGGATTTAATTTGCTAACATTTTGATGAGGACTTTTGCATCCATGTTTATCAGGGATATTGGCTTGTAGTTCTCCTTTTTGTTTTTTGTTGTGCCCCTATCTGGTTTTGGTATCAGGGTAATATGGGTCTTGTTGAATTAATTAGAGAATTCCCCACTCTCCAATACTTTGGAGTAGTTTGAGGATAATTAATTGGTATTAGTTCATCCTTGAAAGTTTGACAGTAAAATCATCTAGTCCTGGACTTTTTTGTTGTTGGGAGTCTTTTTAAAACTGATTATACGACTTTTTATAATTGATTTTATTAATTGATTTTATAACAGATTCAATTTCATTACTTGTTATTACTCTGTTCAAGTTTTCTATTTCTTCCTTGTTCAACTTTGGTAGGTTGTATTTTTCCAGGAATTTGTCTATTTCCTCTGGGTTTTACAGTTTATTTGTGTATAGTACTTCATAGTAGTCTCAGATAATCTTTTATATTTCTGTGGTAGCAATTTTAATATCATTTTGTTTTGTTTTGCTTTCTGTTTTAATTTTGTTCATCTGAGTTCTCTCTGCTTTTCCTGGTTAGTCTATCAAGTGCTTTGATTTTGCTTAACTTTTTGAAACAACTACTTTTGTTTCATTGATCTTATGTATTTTAATTTTTTAGATTCTACGTAATTTAAAGTTTATTTGAGATAAGACAAGTCCCTTCCACCTATGAACTTGTAAAATAAAAAACAAGTTAGTTACTTCCAAGATATGATGGGGATGCAGGCATTGGGTAAGTACACCCATTCCAAATGGGAGAAATTGATCAAAACAAAGGGGCTAGAAGCCCCATGGAAGTCTGAAATCCAGCAGGGCAGTCATTAAATCTCAAAGCTCCAAAATAATCTTCTTTGGCTCCATGTCACACATCAATGCCATACTGATGCAAGAGGTGGGCTTCCAAGGCCTTGGGCAGCTCTGCCTCTGTGGCTCTACAGGGTCTAGCCCCTTTGGCTACTTTCATGGGCTGGTGTTGAATGCCTATGGCTTTTGTACATGCACAGTGCAAAATGTCAGTGGATCTACCATTCTGTGGTCTGGAGGATGGTGGCTCTTTTCTTACAGCTCCATTAAGCAGTTCCACAGTTGGAACTCTGTGTGAGGGCTCCAACCCATCATTTACCCCTTGCCTTGCTCTAGTAGTGGTTCTCTATGAGGACTCCACCCTTGCATCAAACTTCTGCCTGGTCATCCAGGTATTTGAATACATCCTCTGAAATCTAGACAGAGGCTCCAAAACATTAACTCTTGAATTCTGCACATCCCCAGACCCTATACCACATAGAAGCTGCCAAAGCTTGGGGATCACACCCACTGAAGCCATGGCCCAAGCTATACCTTGCCCCTACTTTAGCCACAGATCTAGCAGGAGCTGCTAGTACACAGAGCATTATGTCCCGAGGCTGCACAGAGCAGTAGGGCCCTGGACTCGGCTTACAAAACCATTTTTCCTTCCTAGGCCTCTAGGACTATGCTGGAACGACTGTTGCAAAGATCTATGAAATGCCCTGGAGACATTTTTCCCATTGTCTTGGCTATTAACATTTGGCTGCTTGTTACTTATGCAAATTTCTGCTACTGGATTGAATTTATCCCCAGAAAATGGATTTTTCTTTTCTACAACATGGTCAGGCTGCAATTTTTCCAAACTTTTACAAACTGCTTTCACTTTAAACATGAGTTCCAATTTCAAACCATCTCTTTGTTAATGCATATTAATTGTATGCTTTAACTAACATATTGATTGCATGCTTTAATTAATTAATATTAATTAATTGAAGCAGTCAGGTTATATCTTAAATGCTTTGCTGCTTTGAAAAAATGCTTTGCTGCATTTTTTTTCCACTGGATACCCTATGTCAAAGTTTCATAGATCTGTAGGGCATGGGCAAAATGCCACCAGTCTCTTTGCTAAAAGCGTAGCAAGAGTAACCTTTAATTCAGTTCCCAAAAAGTTCCTCATCCCAATCTGAGACTACGTCAACTTGGACCATATTACTAGGGTCCATATTACTATTAGCATTTTGGTCAAACCCACTAAACAAGTCTCTAGGAAGTCCCAAACTTTTTCACATCTTCCTGCCATCTTTTTAATCGGTTGCCCAAACTGTTCCAACCTCTGCCTATTATCCCATTCCAACATCAATTCCACATTTTCAGGTATCTTTATAGCAGTACCTCACTCCTGGTATCCATTTTCTGTACTAGTTCAGTTTCACAATGCTATGAAAAACTACCTGAAACTGGGTAAGTTATAACAAAAATAGATTTAATTGACTCACAGTTCAACATGGCTGGGGAGGCCTCAGAAAACTTATAATCATGTTGGAAGCCAAAGGGGAAGCAAGGTCCATCTTACATGGCAGCAGGAGAGCGAGCAAGGAGAAATGGCCACACTTATAAACTACTAGGTCTCCTGAGAATTCACTCGCTATCATGAGTACAGCATGGAGAAAATCTACCTCCATGATCTCATCACCTATTACATTTCTCTCTCCTGAGCTGTAGGGATTACAGTTCAACATGAGACATGTTTGAGGACACAGAGACAAACCATATCATGTAGAATTTATATTTTTCATCATATAGAAATCAAGATATATATTTTCACTCCATTCAATTTGTAACTAGAATGCCATTTTTAAAAGGAAAGATTTATACAATCTGAAGAGAAACCAGAGTATTGGAATGCCATTTTTTAAAAACCATATTTTTAATGGGATTGCCACAGACCCAGTAATTTCAACATGTCTTTTTATTCTATTTCATTTTCAGTAGTGTCTTACAACTGTCTGTATTAGTATATTTAACTCATACTTCTGATATATATATATAGGTATATGTATATATATACACATATATGTATGCATATGCACACATATATACAAACACACATACACACATATATAATGTGACAAAATTGCATGTAATTTACATTTCAAAAATTTTCTTCAAAGAAAGCAATGAAAAAAATAGCTAAAGCAAAGTTTATGACTTATTTAGAGATTTCACTTGACCACATATACTTTGTTAAATTTTGAATTTCTTTTATTCTATGTTTTAATAATGGGAGTATTTCAAATATTTCACATGACAGAATAAGAAATTTATCTTGGCAGAAAATATCAAGAAAATAGTATTTGCTATGCACTTTATTTTTAACAAAGGCACTGTTTGGCTATATTTTCTACTCTTCTGTTGGTCCACATACCATTTAGCTATAGCTGTACATATTTTTTGAGAACAATTTTTCTCAATAGTACTACCAAATGCTAAATTCTGTTTTATATATATTAATACCTCCCTACCCCCATTCATAAGTCTGGTGAGTTTTTTTATATCACTGGTTAATATTTTTTATATCAATTGCAAATCAAGATTATGATGTCCTGAGAGCAAAATATAATATTGATTAACTATGCACAGTGAAAGTGTTATATGTTATTAATTTAAAAAAATTAAAAAAAGGAGGGGAGTAACAGGGAAGGAGAGATAGAGATTGATAATTGAAGAATATTATTTCATGTTGACTATATTTTCACTGTGAGTCAGCTGAGGTATTGTAATCATTGGTCTCTCATGAACTTCAGATGATGGAACATTTATTACCTGGATCATTGCCAGGAAAAGAGACTTCCAGAATCTCATGTGTGTAAATCAAATTACTTTTATACAGAATGCATTGACTGTAATGTTGTCATTCAGCCCATTCCATCTACTAGGAGCTGGAAAATAGTTTGTGATTAGCACAAATAAGCATTCCCTACTTTGGGCAGATTTCTAGGTAGAGTGATCTAAAACGAAAGATTAAACTTAAAACAGTATAAATAATTTAGTTAAGATATAACTTTTGCTAGCAATTTATGTAGGCCCTTTTCCTATTAAATAAGAATAACATGAAAATTCTTTTAGCTTATTAGTTTTCTCACAGCATAGTTAACAAAAAATACATATTTCTGCTTTGTCTTCAAGGACAATACAGTGGGAAAAAAGAATAATTAATTGGGGTGTCATTGTTAGTTCCAGGCAAGAGGAACTTCTTTCTCAGCCTCTGTGTTTTTGAAGTGTTATAATCCCAGCATTTTGGGAGGTCAAAGTGGCAAGATTGCTTAGGGTCAGGAGTTCAAGACTAGCCTGGGCAAAGAAGAGAGATCTCATTTCTACAAATAGTTTAAAAACTTAGCCAGCTATAGTGGTGTGCACCTATAGTCCCAGCTAGGTAGGAGGCTGAGGCAGAAGTATTGCTTGATCCCAGGAATTGAAGGCTGCAGTTAGCTATGACCATGCCATTGAACTCCAGCCTGTACAACAGGCTCTGTCTCAAAGGATTATAAATCATTCTATTATAAAGACACATGAACACGTATGTTTATTGTGGCATTGTTCACAATAGCAAAGACTTGGAACCAACACAAATGGCCATCAAGGATAGACCAGATAAAGAAAATGTGGCACATACACACCATGGAATACTATGCAGCCATAAGAAAGGATGACTTTATGTCTTTGCAGGGACATGGATGAAGCTGGAAAGTATCATTCTCAGCAAACTAACACAAGCACAGAAAACCAAACACAGCATGTTCTCACTCAGAAGTGGGAGTTGAACAATGAGAATACATGGACACAGGGAGGGGAACATCACACACCAGGGCCTGTCGGGTGGTGGGGGGGGCTAGTGGAGGCATAGCATTAGGAGAAATACCTAATGTAGATGGAGTGATAGATGCAGCAAACCACCATGGCACGTGTATACCTATGTAAAAAACCTGCACAGTCTGCACATGTACCCCAGAATTTAAAGTTTAATAAGAAAAATAATTAAAATTTAAAAAAGAGAAAAATTAGGATCTCTGTATCACAAAGAAATCAACTTATTAAAAAACCATGGGATCTGTGCTTAGAATCATGTACTTTGTTTAGTAAGATATGATCTGTGTTCTTCAACTCTTTCATGAAAAATATCCTCAGATCATGGGGGAATGCCTCTCCATATCTCATGCTCTATATTTTCTGGTGGCTGCATTCTGATGCCATCAGGTGTTTAAACTGTACCAATATTTCTGAGACAAGTCTACAAGGAACATCTGAGTGGTGCAAATTCTTTGGAAAAATAAGAGTTAGCTTTTCATGCATTCTAATTTATAATTCCAGAGGTTCTCAAAATTTAGTTTAATTGCACATGTACAATGAGGAATATTCTGTAAGACTAAATAATTAATATCAATCTTAAATTTTTATATGTGCATATATGGGCATAACATGCATAAAGCCTAATACTGCATACAACTACATATTGCTTTAAAGATATTAAAAATTGTGATACAAGTGATAGTTACTTGTATGATAAAATAAAATAATCTGCAGTATTTACTGACCCTTTCCCAATATTTGAAAGGAATATACGAAATTTATTATTTATTTTCCAGTTTTTTTGTTTGTGTACACTTGTAGTTTTATTGTAACAAAGCAACCTGTACATTTTTAAAGTTTAAAACTGAGCATCATCTTTCCTTTCCAGTGAAACAAAAAAGAAAATTTAAAAATAAACAGGAACAAAATTACAATAGAGAATGTCAATTCCAAATAAGATCCTACAGGTTCTGCTGATTCACCCATTGAGTGGTAGGGCTCAAGTCATCATTAGGACATAATTTATTTGAAAAGTGTCATCTTAAACTGCAAGGATGTCTGTCAAATATCACAATTAAACATGCCAAAGGAGAAGCCATGTTGTCAAATGCCCACTTAACTCACCCAAACCTCTCAAACCCACCCTTTGCTGACCTTCTATAACCCCATTTTTAAAGTTTTTTTTTCTTTTTTTTTTTTTTTTTTACAAGAGAAAGTAAACAGATACCTGTTGGTAAATGCTAACTGTCCATATTCACATAGAGACACAGTGTACTCTCTGAGCCCAATATACAGAGAAAGGAAGGAAAAAGCTAGAACTCTATGCATGACTACACAGGGACCTAGCATCCTCCAGCTTCCAGCAGAGCGAAGGGAGCAGGTTTTTCTTTTTTCCCACAGAGCTTGGTGGTGTTGATTCCATACAATTTTTGTTCAGGCAGGAAGGGATAAAAATGAACTTCAAACAGAAAGGGGTAGAGGTTATTTTCCCATTGTATTCTGCTCAAGGTATTTCCCCCAAAATAAGTTGAGAACCACGGTGTATAGAAAAGAGACCTCAAGAACAGGGCGACTGAGTACAAGAGGGGAAAAAAAGGCTGTAACTTGCTCCCAGGGGCTGGAGAAAATTTACAAAAAGGAAGGTTGAAATCTGTCAGTGTTCTGTTAGACATCATCTTCTTCATCCTCCTCTCTTTCCTTCCCTTCATCAACATCTTCATCTTCTTCACTTCATCCTCATCCCCTTCATCAATATCTTCAAATCCTTCCTTGTCATAATCATCATCATCATCTTCTTCTCCTTCTCCTTCTTCATCATCCATATTGAGAACCAAGAAGTATTGTAATGGGTTTGGCCAAATATCATCTTTGATGACCTCTCCTAACTCATCAGCACCTGCATCAGAATGGTCAGAAAACCAGGTAAAGCAGCTCTCTGGTTCCTCATGCTGCCTCTTTTTGATGGCTTTATTCTGCATTTGACTTGAACATTTCATCAAATCCTTTCAAGATTACCATTTGATTTCAGTGGACTTTGAAGATGAATCACCACTCTCAATCAGATGAAATTCTTTGGAGAGAACTTTATTTTCAAAGTAAGGATTTTCACCAAAATAAAAATCTATTCTGTTACCTGATTTCATATCTTCAAACTCTGTCACTTCAACTCTGGTCAAATAATGCAGTGCCTCTTTGTCCTCTTCCCCAAGCTGTGTAGACACTTGTGGATGGTTGACAAATGTCATTACCCATAAATTTGTTATTTTAGTGATCAATTATGACCTCTTCTGAAAAAATGGTTGGAGAAATTTGTTATATTTCTGTTTACTTTCAAAATCTCCTCACTAGCTTGTTCATTAAGTCTGTCTATTTATTTTTGTACTTCATCAATGTGTTCAGTTGCTTCTCGTTGTTCTTTTTCTCCCTTCTTTGGTGAGCCTGCAGAGACCGATGTCTCCTCTGATCTCAGGGCAGGAGGTGGTCTTGGTTTCTTCCTTTGAGGTGGGAGTGGAGACTGGTGTTTGAGGGCCATGCTGCTTGGAAAGTCCAAGAGCCAGAGCACAAGTCTCTTTGCTCATCTGGAAGCAGGCAGAACACTCATTTATTTTCCAGTTTAAAGATTATCTATTTTTTTTTTCCTCAGGAGAGTAAAATTTATTTGTGACAGCTCAGAAAAGTCATTTATTTTACCATTATTTTTAATAAAACAAATATTATGTAAAATATTGACTATAACAATAAATTTGTATTTTTTTCAAAATGAATATTAGAAAAGTAAATTACAAGGAACCAGCTATCCATCTATCTATCATCAATCATCATATTCTATTGCTTTTCTAAACTTCATTTCAGTGATTATGAAAAGGGCACACAGACATTTTCAAAAATAATTATCTTGTATTCTCTGAGACATTGATTATTTTAGACATTAACTTAAAGCTTTACATGTTTCAATTTTATAAATTTTAAACCATTTTTAAAGTTAGATGATCAAATATACTATTACATGTATTTATTATATTTACATTTTTAAATATTTAGAAATATGGTCTGAATTTAGAAATATATCTTTATTTATACTCATTTCTGGAACCCACAAAAGATAGTGGCAGGCCTGAAAGAAGCATAATATTCTCTTTATATTATATTTTGTAGCCTGATGCAATGAAGAGAAAATATGACTCAAATGGAATCTTTTGGAAAGCAGTTGAGGAGAGGACAGAAGACAATTCAAGTGAAAGATGTTATAAAATCAAAGACACTGAAGTGAAAGCAACCAAGCATGTCTATGGGAATTAAAGTTGCTAAACTATGCATCCAACCCTAATATCCTGAATCTATTAGAAACATTAAAAAAACAACAAACAATCTCATTAAAAAGTGGGCAAAAGACATGAACAGACACTTCTCAAAAGACATATAAGCAGCCAGTCATGAGAAAGACGCAAATTAAAACCACAATAAGATATCATCTCATACCAGTCAAAAAGGCTATTATTAAAATATCAAAAAATAACAGATGTTGGTGTGGCTATACAGGAAAGGGAACACTTATACAGTGCTGGCAGGAATGTGAATTAGTTCAGCTGCTGTGGAAAGCAGTGTGGAACTATCTAAAAGAAGTAAAAATAGAACTGCCATTCAACCAGCAATCCCATTATTGGGCATATGCCCAAAGGGATACAAATCTTTTTTCTGAAAAGACACCTACGCTTGTATGTTCATTGCAGCACTATTCACAGTATTAAAGACAGGAAGTCAACTCAGGAGCCCATCAGTAGTGTAATTAGATAAAGAAAATGTGGTACATACATACCATGAAATACTATGTAGCCATAAAGAAACACAAAATCCTGTCCTTTGCAGCAACATGGATGCAGCTGGAGGCCATAATCCCAAGTGAATTAATGCAGGAACAGGAAACTAAATACTGCATATTCTCACTTTAGAGATAGACATTGAGTACACATGGACATAAAGATAGGAACAACAAAGTAGATACTGGGGACTTCCCGAGGGGTGAGAGAAAAAGGGAGAAAGCATTGAAAAACTACCTGTTGGGTACTATGCTCATTACCTGGCTGATGGGATCTCTTGTACCCCAAACCTCAAATAAAAAAATGCTGAGGATTGCCAACAAACAGCAGAATTAAGAAAGAAGTGAGGAAAGATTCTTCCCTATAGCCTCCAGTTGTAGACTTCTCCAGTACTACCAAAGAATAATTTTATGTTATTTATAAGCCACCCAGTTTTTAGTAATTTGTTGCAGCAGTATTGGGAATCTTACACAAAATGGCTCTGCTAGATTATATGATTATTTGTTTAGTTTTATGGGAAATTATCAAACTATTTCTTTTTAGCATTCCCATATCAATTCTAAAGTTCTAGTTGTTTCACATCCCACCCAGCACATGGTATCATTACTCGTGTAGATTTAGAAATTTCTCTGGGTATATAATGGTATATAATGTGATCTTAATTTTGCGTTTTCCCAGTAATTAATAATGCTAAACATTTTTGATGTGGTTATTTGCTATCCTGATATCTGGATTAGGTATTTTAATGCATGTTTATCTTTTTCCCCATTTCCTAAAATCTGTTACCCTTGTCTCCTCTCCTATTATCTTTAACTTATAGATTCATATCGATTTTAAAAATATTTTATATGTCACGATGATGAGGTTTCGGTAAGGAAGAGATAAAAATACATAAATTCAATTCACCATCATTTCCAGAACTCCAGCTCTGGTTTTTACTCAAGAAATTAGTTATAGATTTTAAGGTTGGAAATTAATGAGAAAGTTATGATAAAATAGACAAATCAACAAAAATTGCATTGCCTTTGAAATTAACTTTCTCTTATAACAATATAGACTTATTGTGTATATTGACTGCATGCCTATTGTCAGTAAGGTGTGAGGTAAAAGTACATGCATAAGCATGCATAACATTTCACTTCTTGACTCGAGAGATTTCAACATTCTCAGTCAGCACTCCTAAACCACTTAACCTCTGTGATGGTTTTAAAACATGTTTCAAATTTTTAAAGAAGTGGTGCTAAATTTATCCTTTCTTGGGTATGGACTAGACCCAGTGATTTGTTACTAATGAAAATAATTTGTTAAAAATGATAGTGTGTCTTATAGCTTCTTTTTCTAGCCAGCTAAAGGGCACTGTGATTTAGCTCTTACAATTTTACTTCAATATCTATCATACTTGCCTCATACAGTATTTTGGAATATCCTAAGGAAACAAAGGGGGAATAAAAGGCATAGACAGACAAAATAAATCCCTCTCCTGTCTCTTTATCCTTCTGTATTTCCCCTATCCCATTCAAAATAATGTTGATTTCTTTATCTTGAGTTTTATACCATTTAATTATACTAACTACAATGGCAAAATCCAATGGTTCAACATCTGACATGAAAAAGAGAAATCCTATATCTCTAATAAGTTGAGACATAGCAAGAAGAAAACAAAGTTCACAGAAAATAAAAACAGAACTGAGATTATTCTAAAGGTTATTTCCTTGAAATAATCTTGGTTTATCTCTAAATAAAATGACTTAAGGCTCTAAAAAGTACATAATTTTTCTCTGTTATACATCTTTTAAATATGTAGTGAGTAAAACTTGTAACCACAGCAAGAAGAAATCTGTAATTTCTACAAGGAGCAGTCATTCTTTAGCTCTTTTTCATGTCTATTTTAGTGCAAATTAATCTCAGATTATCATCTCAGTGCATATTCTGACAATTCCGGTAGTGCTAAGTAGAGGAGAGATATGACTTCCTAAGAATGGCACTAATAAGGTGAATAATAGAAAAAGAGTACATTACTTAAAAGCATACTGTGTGTAGTTTACCTTTGAGTCTTTGTCTAATTACTCAAGAATAGCCCCACTTTGTCATTAGGTAGAAGAGTCCATCTCTGAGTTTTACTTGCTTCTGGAACTAAATGCTTGGCCATATTTGAATAGTTCTTGAGTCATTCAGTCATGATTTCCACTCATGTGGGAAACTTAGCATCAGAAAATTTGCTCTCGCAGTTAACTGAAATTAAGGAATTATAGTCAACATATGTAAAATTGGATTCTGTCTCAGGTTATTTTTTATCCTTTATCCTATCCACATTATTTGAAGGCCAAAGTTAGTGTTAGGTTGGCGCAAAAGTAATTGTGGTGTTTGCCATTAAAAGTAACGGCCAAAACGGCAGTTACCTTTGCAACAACCTAATAGTTAGCCCTCATAACATTTTAAGACTGCTATGAAGCTTTATCCTTCTATTTCTAGTTTCCTCTACCATTACTAAAAATAAAATATTTAGTTATTTGGCCTTTGTTGTTTTTTTAACTTTCTACTAATTATTTCAAGTATCTCTTAATTTAGGCTAAGATATTTAGTACTTTTTATTTTATCTATTTTATTTTTATTTTTTCTTATTTCTTTTTTTTATTATTGTAATTTAGGTTCTGGGGTACATGTGCAGATCATGCAGGATTGTTGCATAGGTACATACATGGCAAGGTTGTTTGCTACCTTCATCCCCCCATCACCTATATCTGGTATTTCTCCCCTCATTATCCCTTCCCACCCTCCCCAGTCCCACTCTCCCTCCCCTAGCCACCCCCCCTACTGACAGCAGTGTGTGATGCTCCCCTCCCTGTATCCATGTGTTCTCATTGTTCAACACCCACCTATGAGTGATAACGTACGGTGTTTGGTTTTCTGTTCTTGTGTCAGTTTGCTGAGAACGATGGTTTCCAGACTCATCCATGTCCCTATGAAGGACGCGAACTCATCATTTTTTATGACTGCATAGTATTCCATGATGTATATGTGCCACATTTTCTTTATCCAGTCTATTGATGATGGACATTTAGGTTGGTTCCAGGTCTTTGCTATTGTAAACAGTGCCGTAATGAACATACATGTGCATGTGTCTTTATAATAGAACAATTTATAATTCTTTGGGTATATACCCAGTAATGGGATTGCTGGGTCAAATGGTATTTCTATTTCTAGGTCCTTGAGGAATCGCCACACTGTCTTCCACAATGGTTGAACTAATTTATACTCCCATCAACAGTGTAAAAGTGTTCCTATTTCTCCACATCCTCTCCAGCATCTGTTGTCTCCATATTTTTTAATTATTGCCACTCTAACTGGTGTGCGATGGTATCTCAATGTGGTTTTGATTTGCATTTCTCTAATGGCCAGTGATGATGAGCATTTTTTCATATGTTTGTTGGCCTCATATATGTCTTCTTTTGAAAAGTATCTTCATATCCTTCACCCAATTTTGAATGGGCTTGTTTGTTTTTTTTCTTGTAAATCTGTTTTAGTTCTGTGTAGATTCTGGATATTAGCCCTTTGTCAGATGGGTAGATTGCAAAAATTTCTTCCCATTCTCTTGGTTGCCAGTTCACTCTGATGATTGTTTCCTTTGCTGTACACAAGCTCTGGAGTTTAATTAGATCCCATTTGTCTATTTTGGCTTTTGTTGCCATTGCTTTTGGTATTTTAGCCATGAAGCCCTTGCCTATGCCTATGTCCTGAATGGTTTTGCCTAGGTTTTCTTCTAGGGTTTTTATGGTGTTAGGTCTTATGTTTAGGTCTAGTACTTTTTATTTTGAAATAATTATAGATTAACAGGAAATGGCAAAGATAACAGAAGATTCAAATAGCTTTTACTTGGATTTTCCCAGTGTTTACATCTCACATAATATAGTACAATATCAAAACCAGAATGTTGCATTGATACAATATGTGTATGAAGTTCTGTGTCATCACATGCACAGATACATATAAGTACCTAAGCACCACTTTAATGAACATACAGAACTATTTCATCACCACAAAGATGTCCTTCAAGGTATTGCTTTATGGTTGTACCTACCTTCTCCCCTCCACCTTCCCTAATCTCTGGCCACCACTAACATATTCTCCATCTCTATAATTTTGTCACTTATATAATGCTATATATATGGAATTTGTATAGTATGAAATCTTTTAAGATTGAATTCCTTCACTCTGTATAATGCCCCTGATGCTCATCTAAGTAATTGCATATATCAATAGTCTGTTCTATTTCATTGCTGAGAATCCGATTGGTTTGTTTAACTATTAGTCTATTGAGCGATATTTTAGTTGTTTGCATTTTTTGGCTACTATGAATAAAGCTGCTATGAGCATTCGTGTATAGGTTTTATGTGGACATAACTTTTTATTTCTCTGGATAATCATTCAGGTGTAATTGTTGGGCCATATGTTAAGCATACATTTAATTATTTTTTAAAATTGCCAAATTACATTCCTTAGTGGCTCTACTGTTTGACACTCTCACTGGAAATAGGTCTAATTTCTCTTTATACTTGCCAGCATTTGGTTCTGTCATTGTTTTTATTTTAGTTTCTTTAATAGATGTGTAAGTGATATCTCATTGTGATCTTAATTTGTATTTTCCTAATAGTTAAGTCGAACTTGTTTTTTTGGACATATTTTGCCTTTCTATGTGAAGCCTACATTTTGTTTATAATGTTCTATTTTACATCTATGTTTTACATTTATATTGTGCTAATGTATGTGTTGTATATATGCAACAAATTATCATCAATTGGCTTCCTGGAAAAATACTATTCCATCCATTTTATTCCCTTTGACCATAAAATATAGGATTATTTCTAATTGTGTAAAAGTCATGCTTTTTATTCTATGATTTCACTAAGGATTGAAAGCTATGAACAAATATACATAGCAAAATCATAGTTATCAGATAATTAACCAAGCCTCCTAACTAATTTAATGCTTTTAAAGCTTACTCAAGCCAGAAAAGCACAAAGAAGATTTATTGATTGTACTGGAAGTGCACAGTCTGCAAGGCAGAGACTATTCAGGTTTAAATATTTTTTAGCAATGCAGTTGGCATTGTAAATTACACACAGATCTTGTAACTCCAATGCCAATTTACTGTTTCTGGTTTCCAAGGAATTAGTAATATCAAAGTTGCAGTTTTATATAGGATGCAAAATATTTTTCTTTTGCCATTATATTTAAAATAAACATATAAAATTATACATTTATCCAGGAAGACATATTTTTACATATAAAACTGACAGTCAAATTAAATATCACAATGGTCTAAATTCTGATAACATAGAAAAATTATAATGAGTTTTTCTGCCTTTGCTTTAATTTATGCACCACAAAAAACTCTTTTAAACCCTGAACCTGTTTCACATACAGATTAGACATTTAAGTCAAAATTTCAAGTTTATTAAAATCCAGAACTTCACAGATAATATTAAAGGAATACTCTTATCATGTTTGGTTCTTAGGTTTGTTTGCTTTCTTGTTTCCACTTTCATATTGTCTCCTCAGTAGTAGTATAAGCCTAGCATGCTGTATGGTTTAATCATCTTAATATTATTCGTATAGGCTTAGAGTGGCCTGTAGACCTGGTAGACAATAAAGTTTGGGATCCAGGGCTCTTAGGTTCCAATCCTGGCTCTCAGGATTCCTCAGAAGGAATTAGGGCATGTTATTTTAGCTTTTCCATTTCCATTTTTCATTTTACAGTTTCCTCATCTGTAAAATAGGAAAGCAATGATGCATAGCTTCTTCAGTTTGGGAAAGTAAAAATTGCGGTGACAAATATAAACAGTTCAAAACAGTGCCTAACATCCAGTAAAATTCTTCATAAATGTTACCTATTGTTTTATCATTTAAAATAATTACCAACAATTAATAATTGGAATTTTTAATTAAATGAAAATTAAAAACAATACTATTCATATAAGCACCCCAAAATGAAATACTTAGGTATGAATCTAACAAAGTATGTGCAAGATATATATGAGCACAACTACCAAATTCTGATGAAAGCCAAAAATAAATAAAGATATGTTCTATATTCATTGATAAGAAGACATGATAATGTCAAGATTTCAGTTTTTCCCAACTTTATCTACAGACTTAATGCAATCCCAAACAAAGTTCCTCAAGTTATTTTTTGAATATTTACAAATGATTCTAAAATTTATAAAGAGAGGTAAAAGGCCAAGAATGGCTAACATTATTTTGAAAGAGAAGAACAAAATTGGAGAACTGACAGTACTTGACTTCAAGACTTACTGTAAAGCATAGTAATCAAGAGGGAATGGTATTGATGCATAGAAAACTACATCAATGAAACAGGATAAAAAGCCCAGGAATAGACTTACATAAATATAGTCAACTGATCTTCAGCAAAGAAACAAAGCAATGCTATACAGAAAAGATAGTGTTTTCTATAAAACTAATAGAAATAAACATAGAGAAAATGCTTTATGAAATTGGACTGGGCAAAAACATTTTGACAAAGACTTCAAAAACATAGGAAACAAAAGCAAAAACAGATGAGTGGGATTACGTTTAACTAAAGTTTCTGAACAGCAAAATAATAAAGTGAAGAGAACATCTACAGAAGGGAGAAAGTATTTAAAAACTATGCATCAGATAAGGGATTAAATTCCAAGACATAAAAGGGACTCAAACCACTCAATAGCAAAAAGAAAACCAAATAATGCAATTTTAAAATGGGCAAAAGACCTACATAGATATTTCTTAAAAGAAGACATGCAAATAGCCAACAGATATATGAAAAATGTTCAACATCAATAATCATCAGAAATATGCAAATCAAAACCACAGTAAGGTGTCACCTCATCCAACTTAGAATGGCTAGTATCAAAAAGATTTTTTAAAAAACTGCTGGTAAGGGTGCAGAGAGAAACAAACTCTTATCTAGCGTTGATGGGAATGTAAATTAGTGCGGCCTTTATAGAAAACAGTGTGGAGGATGTTCAAAAAATTAAAAATATGTACCATATAATCCAACAATTCTTTACGAGGTATATATCTAAAGGAAATGAATGAAATAAATATGTCTAAGAGACATCTGTACTCCCATGTTTATTGTAGCATTATTCACAATAGCCAAGATATGAAATTAACCTAAATGCCCATCTACAGATGAATGAATAAAGAAAATGTTATATATATGTGTGTGTGGTGTGTGTGTGTGCATGTGTCTGTGTATGTGTGTATATGTATATAACATATATTACATGTATATAAGGGGTTGACTATAAAAGAGTCAACCCCTTATTCCACTAACTATAATATACATACAGGACACTATATTACTCTGCTAAATATGTATATTTTTAGTGGAATAATACTTAATAATATTCAGCCATAAAACAAAATGAAATCCTGACATTTGTAGCAACATGGATGAACTTGGAGGACATTCTGTTAAGTGAAATAAACCAGACCAAAGGAAGGCAAATACTTCATAATCTCACTCATATATGAAATATAAAATTTGATTTCATAGAAGCATAGAAACATAGAGTAGAATAATAGTTACCAGAGAGTGAGAAGGATAAAAGGAAGTAGGGAACCAGGAGAGCATGATCAGTGGGTACAAAGTTATAATCAGACAAAAAAAAAAAAAAAGGTTTTGGTTTTCTATTACACAGTAGAATGACTATAGCAAATAACCATATAATATATATTTCAAGATATCTAGAAAAGATTTTGAATTTTGCCACCACGAAGAAATAATTTAAAGTGATGAATATGGTAATTATCCTGATTTGAGATGTATACATGCATTGAGGCATCACATTTACTCCCATATGTACAAATATGTGCAAACTTTTTGTTTTATAACAGTATAGAGTGACTATAGTTAGCAACAATGTCTTGTATATTTCAAAGTATCTAGAAGAGAGGACGTCAAATAGTACCAATAAATATGTGCAATTATTATGTGTATATTATAATTTGGACTGGTCATAACTTGTTTTTTTTGAGATGGAGTCTTTCCCTGTCATCCAGGGTGAATGCAATGGTCTGATCTTGGCCCACTGCAACCTCTGCCTCATGGGTTCAAGTGATTCTCCTGCCTCAGCCTCACAAGTAGCCTCACAACCTGCCATCATGCCTGGCTAATTTTTGTATTTTTGTAGAGATGGGGTTTCACCACGTTGTCCAGGCTGGTCCTGAGCTCCTGACCTCAGGTGATTCACTCACCTCAGCCTCCCAAAGTGCTGGGATTATACGCATGAGCCACTGTGCCTGGCCAGTGATGACTTTTTAGGTGCAACATAGGAAGCATGATTCATGAAGGAAGTGATAAGGTAGTTCTTAAAAATTTAAAAATGTTTGATCTGATGAAAGATATGTCTAGAGAATAAGAAGGCAATTCACAGACTAGAAGAAAATATTTGCAAAACATATGTGATACAGGATTGTTATCCAAAATATACAAAAATAACCTCTTAAAACTCAACAGTAAGAAAACAAACAGCCCAATTAAAAATGTGCAAAAGATCTGAAGAGCTGTCTTGCTAAAGAGGAGATATGGATGGCAAGTAAGCAAATGAAAACGTGGTTAACACCATGTGTCATTAGAGAATTTCAAATCAAAATAGCAATGAGACACAATTACACACCTATTAGAATGGCCAAGATCCAAACCACTGACCATACAAAACCTTGACAAGGATGTAGACCAACAGAAATTCTCACTCATTACTTGGGGGAATGTAAAATAGCACATTCATTTTGGAAAACAGATTGACAGTTTCTTACAAAAGTAAACACTCTTACCATAACATTCAGCAATTGCTCTCCTGGTACTAATTGAAAACACGTTCCCACAAAACCCTTCAATATGGATGTTTACAGCACCTTTATTTATAATTACCAAAACTGGAAAGCAACCAACATGTCCTTCAGTATATAAACTAATAAATGAACCATGGTATATCTAGACATTTGGAATAGTATTCAGTGCTAGATACTAAAGAGCTATCAAGCCATGAAAACGCATGGGGGAAACTGAAATGTATATTACTAAGTGAAAGAAGCTAATCAGAAAAGGCCACATATGTCATATGATTTCAACCATATGACAATCTTGAAAAGGGTGTAGAGTTAGTAAAACTATCAGTGGTTGTCAGGCACTTTGAGGTTCGGGTGGTGAATAGGTGGAGTAGAGAGGATTTTTATGGCTGTGAAACTGTTCTGTAGGATGCTATAAGAGAAGATACATGCCATTATACATTTGTTAGTGCCCATAGAATGTATTAACACCAACAGCGATCCTTAATGTAAATTAGGGACTTGGATGATGATGATGATGATGATGTGTCAATGTAGGTTTGTCCATTGTAAAAAAACATATGACTGCTATGGAATGTTGATAGTGGTGGAGGTTGTGCAGGTGTGTGCAATATGCGGCAACTCTGTAGTTTATATTCACTTTTTATGTGCAGCTAAAACTGCTCTTAAAAGTAAAGCAAGACTATGGAAGTGAAAGAAAGGGAAAAAAGAAGTGACATTTTAAAAATAATTGTGTAATATATAATTTTATACATATAATCACATGAAAACTTTACATTGTTTTTGACTAGGGTCTGATGAAGAGTCAGGAAGCTGACTTACGCTTCCTTAAACTAAGCCTTACTTTTTATATATGTGACCTCAATTTTGGGCAGTCTTTTCCAGTGAGGAGATTTTGTAGTTTCTTTCTGGATGCCTTTTCAATTCAGAATCATTAATGACATTGTTAAATTTATAGGTTCTGTATTGCTATGTATACTTTAGTAGGGGTTGGGAGAACAAAGGAGGATCTGTTATTTCATTGTTCCATTTGAAAAACCTCTTCCCTAATCCCTTTGATTTGAGTCTTGCATATCATTTTAATACAAATATTTATTTCTAAAAGCATTGCTGTTTTCATTTTATATCAGTATTTTATAACATTATTTTTTCCATCTTTTAAATTTAGTTTAAATACTTTTTTCATGTATGGAGCTATGTTTTTAAAAAGTATATGGTTTGTGACTACTACTACCATCAAAATATAGAGTAGTTACATCATTTCCAAAAAAGGTTCATTATAATATCCTCTTGTTATCATACTTTCCCCCATAAGCTAAACACATGGAAAACACCTATTTTTTCCCAATTCCCATAGTTTTCTCTTTTGAATAGAATTCCAAAATACAGCCTTTGCATCCACCTTCTTTTGCTCACATTAATGCATTTGGGATCCATCCACATTGTTTGTTCCTTGTATCAATGTTATGTTCTTTTTATTTTTTAATAGTATTCTAATGAATTGGTGTATCACGGTTTGTTTATCCATTCTCCAATTGAGAGACAGTTGAGTTTCCTTCTTTACATTTATAAATTAAGCCACTTTGAGCATTTGTGTACAGGTTTTTTGTATAAGTATGAAATTTTATTTTATTTTGGTAAATATCTGTGACTGTTCATATGGTAAATGTATTACTAACTGCCAAACTTTTCCTAAGAGGCTGTGCCATTTTGCATTCCCACTTACAAAGCATACAAGTTCCAACTGTTCAACATTCTAATCAGCATTTGACATTATCCGGGTTTTATTTTGTCAATCCCAGTTAGTGTGTTTGGGTATTTTCCTCCAGTTTATGGTCTTAAATTCTTTAAATCATGCTTTTCACAGAACAAAAGAATTTAATTTTGATGAGGTCCAATTTATTTCTTTTTTACAATTCATGTTTTCATTGTCATGTCTAAGAATATTCAGCCTAACCCAGTCATAGATTTTTTTAATACCAATGATTTTACATTTTAAATTTATGTATATGATCCATTTTAATTTTTAAACAGGTAAGGGGTTGGTGATTTTTTTGAATATAATCAACTACTTTTTCCATGAGTATGTTTTCAAAAATATATTATTTATCCATTTAGTTGCTTTTGTATACTTGTCAAAGAACATTTTTGTATACATTTTAGAAGGTCTGTTTCTGGGCTACCTATTCTTTATCACTCATCAATGTGTCTACTTTCACCAACATTATACTGTCCTGAGTGCTTTATATTAACTATTTAAATCTAGTGGCTCAGCACTTTTTAAATTTTTCTTATTCTATTTTTTTTTAGTGTTAATTTTAGTTTTTTTCTCTTTACTTTTAAGTGTCAGAATCAGCTTGTCAATAACTACCCAAAATGCTTTTGGGATTTTATTTGGAATAATATTACATTTATAGATTAATTTGAAGAGAACTGATATTTTGAGAATATCATCTTCTAAACCATGAACATGGTATATTTCTCCTTTTATTTATTATGCCTTCTTTGATCTTTTCATCAGAGTTTTGAGTTCCCATCATACAGACCCAGCACATATTTTGTTAGATGAATTCGTAAGTATATTTTTATTTGGAAATGCTATTTAGTCATACATAAAATACTGTATAACCTTGATTTCCAGTTGTATCTTGCTAACATATTGCAATACAGTTGAATATTTTCTGTTGGTATTAACTTTTTATAATCTGACCTTCCTAAACTTACTTATTATTTCTGTTAACATAACAATTGTGAAATCCATCATAATTTCTAGAGAGTCAATCATGTCATATATGCATAAAGATAATTTCATGCCTTCTTTTCAATCTGTATGACTTTTTTTCAGTATTATTTTATATGCTAGCAATTCCCACATGGTGTTGTATAAAAGCAGTGAGAGTATATCTATGCCTTGTTCTAAATTTTAGGTGAAAAGAATTTAGTCTGGCTAAGAAGGATAAAAGTGCTAAAATTTTTATGAATGAGTTTTATCAGATTAAGGAATTTCCCTTTTATTCCTAGTTAGATAATAGTTTTAACCATACATGGATGATGGATTTGGTCAAATTATTTTTCTGCATTAATTAAAAAAGTTATATAGGTTTTTAATTTATAGCGTGTTAATATTATGAATTAATTAACTGATTTTTGAATGATAACCTAGTCTTGCATTGCTGGAATAAACATTTGGTTATAATTTATTTTTATTTTTACATATTAGATTTTATTAATAATATTTTATTGATGATTTTTGTATATATTTCCATTGAAAATATCGGCCTGTAGTTTTATCTACTGGCAAAGTATTAGGTTGGTTTTAGTGTGAGACTAATTCTGGCATTATAAAATAAGTTAAAACAGTGATGTCCTTTGTTATTTTCTGAAGAAGATTATGCTTAAAGTCTATTAATCTTAAATATTTGGCAGAGTTTGCCAGTGAGATCATCTTGGTTTAGAGTTTTCTTTATCGAGTAGTTTTATCTATGAATTCAAATTATGTTACAGAAATAGAAATATTTGCATTATTGATATCTTTTAGTGAGTTTTGTTACTTGGCATCATTTTAGTAAATAGTTCCTTTAATCAAGTCATTGAAATTATGGATGTATATCTTGGTCATCATATTTCTTTAATACCAATTTTATATATGCAAATATTTGGTGATATCCTATATTTTTTCCTGCGACTGGTAATTTTTATGTTCTTTTATTATTATTGAAACACTCATCTCATGTTTTAACAATGTTGTTAAATTTTTAAACAATTAAATTTTGATTGGTTTATCTCTATTCTTTTTTAGTTTTTAATTTCAATAATAAATTCTGCTTTTATCATTGTTATTTCCTTCTTTCCGCTTATTTTGGATGTACTCAATTTTTCTAGTTTCTTGCTTTTGAAGCTTAGACTTTTTATTTCAAACCTTTATTATTTTATAATATTGGCATTTGCTGTAATAAAATTTAGGTCAATAACTTTTAGCTGTATCCCCAGATATGTTGTATTTTAATTTTACTAATATTTCTTAAGATTTCCTCTTTGGCAAATGACTTACCTAAATTGTTTTAGTATTTCCAAATATTGGCAATTTTCTAGGTTTTTAAAATATATTCATCCCTAATTTAATTGCTAAAATTAGAGACTATTCTTGCATTATTTCCATTATAATTCCAAATGCTTTATTTTTGCTCAAAATGTGATCTGTCTTAGTGAGTGTCCCATGTACGCTCAAGAATAATGTGTATTCTGTTACTGGATTCAATGTTGTATAAATGTCAGCTTTATGAACTTGGTTAATAGTCTTGTTTCAATCTTCATATACTTGTTGATTTAATGTTTCCTTGTTATATCAATAGCTAAAAGAAGAGTGTTCAAATCTCTAAGTAAAATTTCAAATTTTTCTACTTCTCCTTGCAGTTCTCTCAGTTTTGCCTAATGTATTTTTTAGCTTTGTTGTTAGGTGCATACACATTTAGGATGAGTTTTTTGTGTATTGCTATTTTATATTTATTATTATGAAATGCTACATTTTGCCCTTATGACCTTCCTTGTTACGAAACTACTTTCTATGATATAAATAAAAATGCACTGAATGTATATATACATATATATATGTATTTTTTTTTTTTTTTTGAGACGGTGAGTCACTCTGTCAGCAGGGCTGGAATGCAGTGGCTCAGTCTCAGTTCACTGCAACCTCTGCTTCCCAGGTTCAAGAGATTCTCCTGCCTCAGCCTCCTGACTAGCTGGGATTACAGGTGCCCACTGCTACGCCCAGCTAATTTTTTGTATTTTTAGTAGAGATGAAGTTTCACCACATTGGCCAGGATGGTCTCAATCTCCTAACTTTGTCATCTATGTGCCTTGGCCTCCCAAAGTGTTGGGATTACAGGTGTGAGCCACTGCGCCCAGACAGTTTTTTAAATCAAATATTAGAATCTCTCTTTTAATTCATGTGTTTAGATAATTTACACAGCATAGAGTTATAATACAGTGAGATTTTTCCTGTCAATTATTTTCCTCTTTCGTTTGCTTTTTATTACTCTATTTTCAATTTCCTACCTCTCTGAAAATTATTTGAACATATTTTAGCATCCTATTTTAATTTATTTATTGGATTTGTTTTTTAATATAATTTTTTAGTTGTTTTAACTTTTCACATCCTATTTTAGTGAAATATTTTACCGCTTCCAGTACAACATGGAAGATTTACAACTACAGTGTATAGATTCCTTGATCTTCCATTTTATATTTGAGTTTCATATATATTACATCTATTTATATTATGAGACAATATTAAAATATTGGCATATATAGTTTAAATGACTTTAGTGGAAAACAATCATTTTTTCAATTTATCTTGATTTTTAGTTTCTGTTTCTCTGCTGATAAATTTTTTCCTTTCATTTCAACAGTGTTTATTTTCATCTTTTGGAGGATGTTGATAATGACTTTTTTTTGTTAAATAATGGGAGGTTCTTATCTTGCCCAGACTGGCCTCGAACATGTAGCCTTGCCTCCTTAAGCACCAGGACAACTGGCCTGAGCCACTGCAGCTCCCCGATAATGACTTTTTAATAGTCTTTGCTTAATGATTCTAACATATGGGTCATTTTTGGGTTGGGAGCTATTAACTGTCTGTTCCCTTATGAATTGTTCAGATATCCTAGTTGTAATTTCATATTATATACTGGATAATTTTAAATTATCATCATAATGTTAAAACTAAATTAACAGAATATTTTGAAATTCTAATTCTGTTAAAATTCTCTGTAGAATTGTTTATTTCTTTTTCTTTGTTTTACAAAAGAAATCTAGTAAACTTCATGCTGTAAATTGTGTTATATGTTGTGGGTGATGGATTAAAATGTCAATTCGGTTTCAGATTCCTTTTTATGATCTTCGACTCCCTCCTATTTGCCAGTTCAGGTTCATTCTTAAACTTGGGTAGTTGTTTATGTTGTAATTCAATTATCAAAGGCTTTAGTGGAATCTTTTGAGTATATACTACAAGTTCAGTGCTTAGAGGAATGGTGTTGGTTCATACACAGAGTTAGGAGATTAACATCTTTAGCTATTTTCTCTCTGCCCTCAGAGACCGTTTTTATGGTTTCTCTCAAGTGTGATAGGGTTCTTTTAGAATGTTAGCTTCACACACAACTGTATAACGGTTGACTCTTGGTTAATGTGGCTATAGAAAAAAAATAAGAAAAGATCAGGATTCTCTTCACTCAACAGGTATTTTGTTTGTTTGTATTGTTTTGTTTTCATTTTTCTATTCACCCATTGAAATAGGTTCTTTTGGAATTTTGGGTGCCTTGCTCCCATTTCCCATGACAGTAGGATTTTTGGGTTTTGTACAATGGGGCAAGAACATGGTAATAAAATTGAAAAGAGAAAACACCAAATAGGTGATCACTCTATTTACATTCTTGAGCTCACATATATTCCTTTCCCAGATCTCAGGCTAGAAAAATAGACTATTCTTAGATGTTAATGTCTCTGTTTTTTATACAATTCCCTGATTGTACCCACTCGAGTCAAGCCTTGGGGAAAGGGAGGAAAAAAGGAAGAATCTCACCATCGCTACATGGGCATTTCTTCAAGTTATGACTTTCTTCACTCATCAATCACTTAGTATTTATTTTTGAGAGTCCTTTCGGAGTTTATATTTGTAATCTGTTGGCAGATTTTAGTTGGAGCAAGTTAGAAAGAGAACTTGAAGTGGAATAACTTTTTCTTGGCTTGTAGTACAATTCTTACTAACTTGCTGTTTTTTAAATATTTATTTTATATAGTTTAGCTTTATAGAAATTCAACTAATATACAAATAACTACATGTATTTAATGTATAAAATGTGATGATTTTGTACTTATGCATATAGCCGTGATACCATCACCACAATTAATGTAATAAACTTAACCTCATAGCAAGACATTTTCTTATGTCTTTTTGCTTTTATTTTTTGTGTGTGTGTTCTAGGAACACATAAGATAGAGCTACTCTCTGAAAATTTTAAATGCACAACGCTTTATTGTTAAATATAGGCACTATATATATAGCAGATCTCTGAATTTACTCCACTTGCATAACTGTAATTATATCCAGTGAATATCTCCACTTCCCCTCACCCCATGCCATGACAATCACTATTTTATTTTCTGCTTCTATAATTCTATTTTAGATACTTTCATATATATGGAATCATGTACTATTTGTCTCTCTGTGATTAACTGACTTCATATAGCATAGTGTCTTCCTTCTTTTTTGAAGACTGATAATAGCTCATTATATATATATATATAAACATATACATAATGTCATTTTATGTCATCAATATATCATTTTATACATTTTACATCAATATATCATTTTATATATATACACACATATGTGTGTATATATGGTCTTTCTTTTTTTAAGGCTGAATAGTAGTTCTCTCTATATATAGAACTATAAACATTGTAGACATGTTATACTTAGAACTTAAGGCACCCATGCATGCTTCAGAGTCTATTGCTAAGTTATTTAGCTCAGATGGTTTCTGAAGTAAATGTATACATTAAAATTGCTGGAGATTGAATGGCTTTGATCTATTTTGTATGCTTATGTTAACGACTGAATCCATTTAAAAGTATATCTGCCAATAATGCATGAACACACACACACACACACACACACACAGACATACTACATTTTAAAGATCCATTTATCTATTGTTGGGTTGTTTCCATAATGTGGCTATTATGAATAATGCTAATGCTACAATAAACACGGGAGTGCAGACATTGTTTCAAGATCTTAATTTCAATTCTTTTGAATATATACTCATAAATGAAAATGATAGATTGTATGGCGGTTTTATTTTTAAATTTCTGAAGAAAAAACACATAACGTATTACGTGTATTTATTATGTATAATTATATATCTATATACTATATTGCATAATATATTTATTAATACATAGATGTATTTATACATATATTTTCATTAATAAAAATAAATACAATTTATTTCTTAATAAAAATATTTATTATATTATATGTGGAATATATTTATTATATATCATATAAATATATATTTGTATATTAATTTATATTTATACAAATTTAAATATATTATATTTATTATATATTTACATGATAATTATTACATAATATATAATATATAACATAAGTAACATACATTTTATCAAGTGTGAGGATTTATGTCATTGTGGTTCAGATTTGCATTTTCTGCTGATTGTTTTTTATCTGTTTTCTTTATTCAAGGCAAATGACCCTTTTATTTTACAAACAACAACAAATATCCCACAAGCAAACAAACCTTCATTCATATATAGACACACATTTTTATTTACTTCTGATTAAAAGGATTGGTGCTAGTCTTAGAAAGCTGTAGCACTGACAGTAAGAGGAAAGAAAAGACTATAGTATTGGATGATGATTTATTTTATTTCAAAGACAATTTTATTTCTACTTTCTATGTAATATAGTTCTTGAATTTTTAAATCAAATTTTCAGGATTCTTGACTTTCCAGTGTAAGCAGGGACATAAAATATACTGAAGTTAAGGTAAACTGTGCTAGTAGAAATATAATTAGCAGAGAATTTTGTAATAATTCTGCCTTCCTCTACTTTCTCTTTTCACTTTATTGTGTTCTCTGAGATTCACATTTTTTTGAATGTGATAGTCCTTTTAGTTTTGTTCTTATTAGAGCTTCCTTTATTAATAGAATATGTATAAATACATACACATATACATAATTTTTAAATTTTATCTGACAGATGTATATCTAGAATATTTTACCAATAATGTTTGTGTCAGAAAATAATAATACCAAGTGGAAAATTATTTTTTCAATATGGCTACAGATCACTATGGTGGCTAGAATGATAGCTAAATGTATTTCATGAGGACAAAGTATTTCACAATTAGCAAAATAAAATCTAGAAAGATATTTGTTGGTTAGTTAATAAGTGAATATAATATTTGCCCTAAATTTGATAATTTCTGATTTCTTCCCCTCTGCTTAATATTCTCAAGGGAAATTCAAGGGAACACATGTTATTTGCCCTCGACATTAGCCTAGAACTTAGAGGTCTGAAGCTGCATTGCAAGGTAACTTCCCTTTGCATAGCATGGCAATTTTGCCAACCAGATTTGGCTTTTACTTGTATACTTAGAGGGATAGTCAAATTAGAGAACTGCCTCAAGTAAAGATCTGAATGATGTGAAGTAAGAGTTTGCCTTAAGTGCCTGAAAAAAAAAATTTCTAAGGCTACAGTTGCAAGAAGTGACTCACTGTGAAGTTGGGAGAAGATTAGGAAGAATAGGACTATCAAAGGTACCTTGATGTGTGCAGTGTTATACACTTTGTCTACCACAGTTGATGACCCTATGAAATGTCTTTGTATTTGACCAATCCAAGTACACTCTCTACTTAGAGTGAGATGGAGTGGGGAGAAAGTGGGATGTCAAGAAAGGGTTTTTTCTTTAAATTGAAAAAGAAATAGGCAAAAATGAACATGTACATATATGTGCATACTCACTCCAAGGAAGAAACAAAACTGCAATAAAGTACAAAAAAAGGTTGTCCAATTATAAAACGAGTTAAAATATGGTAAAAATTTTGAGCAACTGATTAAGTTAAAGTCACAAATTTTGTTTGTTTAGTTCCATTTTGTTTTTATTTTTTCTACTTTGTGTAAGAAACATAATAACCTTCTCCAGCGAAGAATAATGATATATTTTTTCATAAGTAAAATTTAAGTAAGAAGCTAATGGATGTGTCATTACATCCAAATGCTCATTTCAGTTAGTATTATTTATTTATTTTTCATCAACATCTATAGAGTTATTATTTTAAAAGTAATGTAATTTCAAATCTCAGCTTCAAAATTCTGTGTTTTTTCCAACAACTATATTAAAACATTTCAAGAGGTGCTTCTATTTTTCTAAAATACCATGTTAGTAAAAATTTCTTTTCAATGTTAATCTTATTAAAATGTCTCAGATTCATAGATCTTTCAATGATATACACACATATCCATGTGTATATCTGTATGTATGTGTGTGTGCATGTCTGTGTTTATGTGTGGGTGCATTTTTTTTTCTCTGTGTGTGTGTATATATATATATAGTTATCTATATACACATGGATAGATAGATAGACATGGGAAGAAGTACACCCACACTGACACACAAACACACATATATCTATCTAACAGATAGATAAATAGACATAGCTGGGGAAGTAATACACCCCTTTTAAAATTTTACCTGATTGTCATAAAATGTTTTTTTTTTTTTAATAGCATGCCAATCTCTGTCTTTTCCTGTCAGTTGAGATTAGTTGATATTTCCATTCTTCAAAATCAGGCAAAGAAAACAGAAAATTTTCATGCATATAATTATTTGCCTCATATATATTCTTGTATAAAACAATTCTTATTGCCAGGAACAGTGAGTCATCTGTAATCCCAGCACTTTGGGAGGCAGAGGCGAGTGGATAGCTTTAGCCCAGGAATTGGAGATCAGCCTAGGAAACATGGCAAAATCCAAAAATTAGCTGGTCGTGGTGGTGCACACCTGTCATCTCATCTACTTGGGAGGCTGAGGTAGGAGGATTACTTGAGTCTAGGAGGTGGAGGCTACAGTGAGCTGTGATTGTGCCACTGCACTCCAGCCTGGCAACAGAGCAAGATTTCATCTCCAAATCAAAACAAAACACACAACAATTACCTTATTTTTGATAAAGCTTCTTAAGAAATCTGAAAACATTTTAATCTTATATATAATTACCATTCCTAGACTTGTATATACATCAGACTTGAAATACAAGATAAGCTATATGTAGTAAATTTCAATTCTTCACTTACTACATTAATTTTCCAATCAAAAGTACTTAAAATTAGAAAAGACACTGAATGTGAACCCCCAAATGCCTCATTCAAAAGCAATTTAATTTTTGTAATTATCATAAATCACTCTAATAGGGTAATTTTCTTTCAGATATGACACCATCACATTTGAGTGTGTTGGGGCTTTTCTAAATAAAATATAACCTTTCATTGTGAGATAATGTCAGTTGCTCTTCTGTATTTTGATTCAACTAGGTGTCAACTCATAACTCTGAAAGAATGAAATACTTGATAAGATTTTACTGATGAGTTTCATAGTTATCTATCAAACAAACCTTCAGTATAATTCTAAAAATTTATATCATTCCATTATGAATATTTAGACATCGTAGTCATGTTATGCTGAGGATTTAACCACCCATAATCCAAAGTCTGTTGCTAAGTTATTTAACTCAGATGGTTTCTGAAGCAAATGTATAATTTAAAGTTGCTGGAGTTCAAATGGCCTTGTTCTATTTTGTGAGCTTAAGTTAACCACTGAATCCATTTAAAAATATATCAGCCAATATTTTAAGCTCTATCACAAGGGGTTTTGTAAAGATTTATATTCATTTCTATTAAAAGCAAACTCAAACTCAAAAAGGAAGACTTAAGGGCCATGATCTAATTAAACTAATATTACATAGGACAAAACACACACTGAAGATAAAGCCACTTTTCCTTGCTATATTGTAAAGGGAAAATTAATTTTTCTGAGTTGTTTGTGGGGAGCCAGGTATTTTCATTTGATTCAAAGATCTAATAACTTTACTACATTCAGAGACTTATCACTTCCTGTATGAATATATTCCTCAATCAGTAATCTTTGATTGAGATTGAGATAAGATTTTCTCTGTTTGAGAAAAGCTTCTGGGAAGTTTAGTCACCTTATTTATACTTCAGGTTACTTATCAATGAATTTGAAACTAAGGCAATTCTAGAATAATGAACATGAGATAGAATAAAATAAACCTACAAGTGCAAGAGTAGAAAAATGTGAACTGATGTTGGAACAATGAGATCAGATCAAGACAAAGTATCAGCATATTCCTATACCTCAGAAAGAGGTATTACATTGACAAAAATAATGCTATCTCCTATTTCTCTCATTAGCAAGAACAACCTAGAATCAACCTAGAATTCCCCTTATTACTGTAAATTATATAATTCATATAAACCTGATATGGTTTGACTGTGTCCCCACCCAAATCTCATCTTGAATTCCCACGTGTTGTAGGAGGGAGGTGATGGGAGGTGGTTGCATCATGGGGGCAGGTCTTTCCTGTGCTGTTCTCATGATGGTGGATAAGTCCCTGGAGATCTGATGGTTTTAGAAAAAGGAATTTCCCTACACAAACTCTCTCTTTGTCTGCTGCCATCCAGGTAACATGCTCCTGGATCTTGCTCCTCCTTGCCTTCCGCCATGATTTTGAGGCTTTGCCAGCCACGTGGAACTGTGAGTTATCCATTAAATCTCTTTCCCTGTAAATTGCCCAGTCTCGGATATGTCCTTATCAGCAGTGTGAAAACGGACTAATACAAAACCCTTTTAGTATCATTTCCCATTCCACTTCCCCACTTAGTTATTTTATGGCTTATTACACTGTCCTTATCACAGATGCTCTTTGCTAACTTAAAGTTTCTTGTGGGATTCTAAACCTTAAATGAAAAAAAAAAAAAGAATGAAATTTCAGAACAATAACAATATCATCCACTTTACTGTTTCAGTATTTTGAATTTGGATCTGAATGCAATTCCAAAAGAGTCCTGATTCTTAAGACAGTTCCTAAATATTCATAAGTGGCTCACCCTTACATGAAGATGATTTAAATGTTCCAATGTCCTCTGAGAACAATGCAAAGTATCCCTGAATTTCAAAACCATCATGAATACAATGCTTAAGAGTGTGGGATAATGATTTAGACTGACTAGGCTCAAATTCTAGCTCAATCATTCAATGATTTTGTAAAATTTGCCAAATAATATTCTTCTGGAACTTTAGTTTTCCATTTTATGTCACTATGATAATAATAATAACAGTAACAATATAAACTTGTATACAGCAAATTTTAGAAAATGTATGAAATTAGTGACTATAAATATAATCACTTAATATTATTATAAGTAGTAGTAGTAAAAAGAAATCAAAATTTGAGCACTGGAAGGAGGCCATTCAAGGAAAAACTGCATAATCAAGTAATGTCAGTTCAATGCCTCTTGCTTTAATTTACCCTAGCATTTATGTAATTTTAATTACCTCTGCTCTTCACATAGAAAATCCTCCAAATGCAATCAGTTTGACTGTAACTTCTTTGCCCAGTGAATCCAACTTGGAACTAATGCTGTTCTGTTCTAATTGTATTTCTGAGAACTTCCCTCTTCCTCAGACAACTTCTAGGGTTATCCTAAATCCTGCATTTTGCAGAATTGTTAAACTATTTTTGTCTGTCAATCTAAAGTCTTAGTACATATTTGTAGTATTTTTCTCATTCTCATTCTTTATATAGTCAACTAGAATCTTTCTTTTCTAACTCAGTAGGTCTATTTCTTGTGTATCTCTTACAAGTGCTTAACTTGTATTTCTATTCCTTCTGATGTCACGTCTGTATTATTGGACCACTTTACTTAATAGTGTTGATGTTCCCATGCTTTCATCTAATCTAGTCCATGATCATCAGTTCCAAAATTTTTTCTAAAATGTAAATTTAATTACACTAGTAAAAAATTTTACTTTATGTTACATTGTAAACACTTGCAGATATATTTTAATCATCTTTAACTTTACTGTTGTTATTATTTCTACTAATTCAAATCAAGCCCATTTAAAAAGGCAAAATGTAGAAGTAAATGAAAAGTTCTGGCTGGGCACTGTGGTTCATACCTGTGAATCCCAGCACTTTGGGAGGCTATGGTGGAAGGACTGTTTAAGTCTAGGAGTTCAATACCAACCTGAACAACCCAGTGAGACTCCTTCTTTCCAAAAAGAAAAAAAAAAAAGCTGTGCATGGTGGCACACACCTGTATACCTGTATGTAGTCTCAGCTATTCTGGAGGCTAAGATGGGAGGATCTCGTGATCCCAGGAGTTTGAGGTTAGAGTGACCCGTGATTATGCCACTGTAATCCAGCCTGGGCAATGGAGCAAGACCTTGTCTCTCAATAAATAAATAAATAAAAAGAAAAGAAAAAGAAAATGTTCCCTCACAATTTATACTCCCAGTTAAACTCCTTAGAGGTAATTCTTTTTGAGAGTTTTACATAAATACTTTTAAAGATATTTTAAACACAAACACACACATTCACAAACACAGACACAGTTAGCATAGGTATTTGTACATAGATATGCATATGAAGTTGTTAGAATCAGAGATCTTATCTAGTATAAAGCTTTCCAAATAATTTAAATAATACCAGTAATCCTAAAACACAGGTGAAGAGTAGTGAAGCTTGAACTTCCAAGGTTGCTCCCAGGTTGGGTTCCTGTGTCAAATTTATGAGATCTATCCCAGATATAATACAAGTGGGCACATCACTTACCCAAAAGAAAACTGCTTGAGTTCTGCAGCATCACTATTTTAAAGTAGCAGTTATATAACATGTTAAAGTTTCCTATGATATTACACAATATATACTATTTTCCCATTTTTATTTTTATTTTTTTGAGATGGAGTCTCACTCTGTCTCCCAGGCTGGAGTGCAGTGGTGCAATCACTGCACCCTCCGCCTCCCAGGTTCAAGTAATTCTCCTACCTCAGCCTCCTGAGTAGTTGGAATTACAGGCACACGCCACCACAGCCAGCTAATTTTTGTATTTTTAGTAGAGACGGGGTTTCTCCATGTTGGTCAGGATGGTCTTGAACTCCCGACCTTGTGATCTGCAGGCCTTGGCCTCCCCAAGTGCTAAGATTACAGGCATAAGCCACTGTGATCAGTCTTAATTTTTATTACTATTACTATCTATAAGTTTTATTTTTATACATCTTATGTGTAATGGCTTTCCACTATTCTTTTCTTAGAAGATATACTCTAATTTATGTTTCTCATCCTATAGTGATTGATATTTTAGCTGTATTTTAATACTTTAATGCTACCTAAATTTGTACATATTTTTATGATTTGTACAAATGTATCTAAAGAAAGATTTTTAAGGGCATTATAGATTTTAATTTTGACAGACATGGTAAAATTCAACTCAAATCAGGTATTTCAACTTAAATCCTCGTTAATGGAGTTCAGTACATATTTCAGTTGATATTATTATACTTTTTAATCATAGTCAATTTTATAAGTAAAAAGTGTCATGTCACAATTTCTGTCTTATTCATCCAACAAACACTTTTGGAGTGCTTATAATTTGCCAGGCACCATTCTGGCAGTTAGAATATAATGAATAAAACACTAAAGTTCTCATGGAGCTTCTGGGAACAGAAAGACAATTAAAAAAGCACAATAAAATAGAATGGGGAACTAGTGATGAGTTCTATATAAATGCTCTAAAAAAAACAAAGCACTTTAAATGGATAAAAGGATGTGGCATTCCACCAGCAATTACATCAAGGGAATCCTCTCTGGGATTCAAACATTTACAAAACAAAAACTTTAAAGTTTTGATTTTAAGATACATTTAAATGACCATCCAGAATTTGCAATTATTAATTACACTTAAGATTTAGTACATTTCAATATATTTATTTGTGTTTGATTTTTGATGAAATGTTGATAACATTGATTATCCTATTAAAATGCCTATTTTATTGTACAATTTAATAATTGGTCTTTTTATCAGAAGTAATAACATATAAGGCCTTTAAATTCCAAGGTTTTATCTCGTCTCTCGTACAGTCTGATCACATGTATTATACAAAAATTATGTAATTTGTAACTCTATGCTTCTGTCAATATCTCTCCATAGAGAACACTCATACCCATTTGGTAAAACACAGCTCATTCATCTCCTCATCTGTGGAAGTATTCTTAATTTGTCAGAAAGAGATGTCTCCCTTCCTCCCTCAGGTCTCCCAGTATCTTATTCTTATCTCAATTATGGTATTTATTACCCTATATTGTAAGCATATGCTCATTTTTGACATAAACACTCAATTGTGGCCTCTTAACCATTTGCTTCTTAATATTTATCACAATGTATGACCTTTAGTAGGTTTTTAATGAACATGTCTAAAAAAACAGATAAGTGGTTGAATAAATGCAGCATTCAGCTCTGTAAGACAGAGTGACAACAGTTAAGATATTCACTTGTGGGTTTAAAACTTATCATTTTGTGTCTTCTACTCATAAGAAACATACTCTAGTTGGATATGAGAGCTACTTTTAACCTTCTTCAATTTGTACTGGCCTTTTGCTTACTAAATAAAACCTGAAGTTAGCCACATTTATCTGATTGTGTTGATATGAGCCCTCTCTCACTATGTCAATTTCATTTTTACTCTATGTTTTAATTCCTTCCACCAGAGCATCCCATTTCCCTGGTGATTCAGCATTAGCTAGAAGTTTAATTAGTACCATCCCTACAACCTTTTTGCATTCTTTCTAATACTACAGCAAGAGGAAAAGTTGGAATAACTCCTGAGGTAACCTAATACCTCATGATTATTGCCTACAAACTTTCTAATTATTCTATGTTTGTATCCTTGAGTTATGTCTAAGACTAATACCTTTGGTATGCTTTCATCTCAAGATGATAGACAGGTTTGCAGCATAAGAATAATAAGAGTGGACACTGTAGCTATTGCATTCAAGCACACTTCCAGGCCACTATCTCCATAGCTCTATGCGTTGGAATTAGAATCTCAATTTAATCTCAATCAAAGTGTTTATATTTTGGTTATGAAAATATCAGATTCCTCCAGCTGTGCAGAAGCAGGAAAATTGGTTAAGTGCTTGGAGAGTGTCTAGGAGTCCATTTGCAGAAGGAGCACTTACCAAGCAAGTACTTGTTCCAAGAAATCTGGTTAGGAAATTATGGTACAGTTTGTGCCTCATTACAAGCAACAGCATATCATAAACATACTTTCTGGTTGATAGAGTTTTCCCACAGTTATTTGTTAATTAAATAACAAATCTAAAAAAAAATTAAAATGGGAGATTATATTGGAGAGAGGGGCAGGTAATTCTTAGATATCAGGACATCTTGGTAGATATGGGCAAATATTTTGTGTAAAACGTCAAATGGGAATGTCAATATTAGTATAATACCTAAAAGGAGAACTAGGTCTCCAATGAATATTCTTCCTAGTGTACTCCTGTGGATGGGGAAGTGCTTTGAGATACTCCCTGCATTCGAAAATACTGCAATTGGGCCCAAAGTACCTTATTGATGATTTAAGCTCCAAACCCTTAAAAAGTGCATTACAATTCACATAGATGAGTAAATCTCTCAGTAAGATTGAATGTAAACTATTTGTTGAATTTTTTCAGAGACATTCTTTTGTGACAGATAACCATCCACTTATGTCAGATTGCCTCTAATGCTTCTGCTTTTCGAATGAATAATAGATGAAATCAAATTTATGCAAATTTATTAAAGTTTCCTATGTGGAGAGTAAAAGTCACTAAGATAATGTTAAGGAAGATGTAGATGGTGGCTGTAGATGTAAGTCGATTTCTGGGTTATGTAGAAAGTTATTGCTAATACAGTTAATTATATAATTTATTATTTAACAATAAATTGGAACAGTGATTAAAGTCAGAAATGGAAAAAATAACAGATTATACAAATTTTTAAAAAGGTTTATACACTTTTTTCTTAATATTTAGATCAATTTCTAGATATATCAGATTTCAACTCACTAATTTATATGCCATTCCACTATAAACAATCTCATTTTCTGAAAACTCACATTTGTAAAAACAAAAAAGGATCAATTTGTGGATAAGAATTCATTTCAAAATGATTTATTAATTTTAAAGAAGATTTTCTGTGGTGTTACTGCACTTAACACAAATTCCGAGGAAGAGGAGGCTGATCATTTTCAAGATCCTTCCATGGACCAAAATACAGCGTGAGGCATGACGCTTAATGGAAGGAGACGATCAGAGCCATTATATACAGGAAAATGCAACAAGGTGTGCAATACCCTAAGAAAAGGCATTTTAAAATCGTGACTAAATATATAAAATAATGTTGTCTAAGCCTTACGTATGTTTTTAAGTATTGTTTTTATCTGTGTGGAATTAAGTTTTAAATTTTTAAAGTAGATTTTTTTTTTTTTTTTGAGATGGAGTCTTGCCCTGTCGCTAGGCTGGAGTGCAGTGGCACGATGATCTCGGCTCACTGCAGCCTCCGCGTCTCGGGTTCAAGCTATTCTCCTGCCTCAGCCTCCCGAGTAGCTGGGACTACAAATGCGCACCACCATGCCCAGTTAATTTTTGTATTTTTAGAAGAGACGGGATTTCACCATGTAGTCCAGGATGGTATCATCGGTCTCTTGACATCGTGATCCCCCTGCCTCAGCCTTGCAAAGTACTGAGGGATTACAGACTTGAGCCACCGCACCAGGCCTAACGTAGACTTAAGTTTGAAAGCTCAGCATTGTTTTTACTTTTTCTCTCTTTCTCTCTCATTTGATTTATGTTATGGCTTTTGCATTAAAAAAAATAATAATATATCACTGAAGTAGTTGAGAGATCAGAATAAAGTCCAGAATTGAAGATATTAGAAATGCATTCATTATGGTTGACTCCAAGGTATAGGGTTAGGAGAGAAGTAGATAAAGAGGACATGTATTTTTTATTGCCTGTGATTTCTTCTTTGATTCTAGCAAAGGGACAAAGGAAAAGATTCAGGGCAAATTCTCAAAGAATAAAGATGTTGCATTTGCTGCAATTTCTTTTACACTCAGATATTCTCAGTAGCCCGAATGTGATGGGTAAAGAAGAGTAGAAGAGTGGTAGTCTGAAAATCCAAAATTAAAAGTATTTATTTAAAAACTTTGATTCTCAAATCACTTCTAAATATGATTCAGTGTTTCAGACTTTATTCTAAGAACAATGTTTCAGCATATCAGAGATTAGTAATAACGAGTGTCACTGGCAGGTTAATGCCTTATAATAACAAGTCATAGAACCAAATTGCAATCATTTTGACATCATAGGATAAAGAGATATTTGGAAAAAGATACAGGCAAAAATAAAAATATACTTGCAAATATGTATTTATATTTGCTCCTGTGTGCTACTAAATTTCCATCATTATGTTATTTTCATATAAAAAAGAAACATAGCTTTTGAAAAATTCCTAAAATATTTTAGAAAATAAGTCATTTGTGTACCTTTTAATGGCTTCTCTCACATACAATCAAAGGAACAAAATGTTCTTGGCCATAAAACTCAGATTCAATTTTGAAAAATATCTTAAACCTGTTGCTCCAAATCTTTGACATTTTCCGTGACCAAATATCTGACGCTTCTGGAAAATAATGTTTCACAGAGTATACGTTTACTCAGACTTCACTTTTTTTTTTTTTCAATTTTTTCTTTTATTATTATACTTTAACTTCCAGGGTACAAGTGCAGAATGTGCAGGTTTGTTACATAGGTATACATGTGCCATGGTGGTTTGCTGCATCCATCACCCTGTCATCTACATTAGGTATTTCTACTAATGCTATGTCTCCCCTAGACCCTCCCCCCGATGCTATCCTTCCCCTAGCCCTCCAACCCTTGACAGGCTCCGGTGTGGGATGCTCCTCTCCCTGTGTCTATGTGTTCTCATTGTTCAACACCCACTTATGAGTGAGAACATGCAGTATGTGGTTTTCTGTTCTTGTGTCAGTTTGCTGAGATTGATGGTTTCAGACTTTACTTGAAGAATTACAAAGTCTAAAACAAAGCTAAAAAAATGTAAGTTTAACAACAACAGCTGCTGCATACCACAGATATTTAAAACAGGAATACATAGAAAATGAGTCAGATGAGGCTTCACAATTGGAGACAACATAACAATAGTTATAGCAAGGAACAGGTTTTGTTTTTTCCTAATTGCTAGACATACTGTATTAGAGACACTGAAACAGAGGAATTAGTCCTGTTTTCTTTAATGACTGTTTCATTTGAAATTACTCCAATTATGTTTTCAAAAATAGTGCTGAAAGTATTGAGCAAGGATGTTCAATGAAACATTTGTTACTTATTCTAATTTTATACCTTGCTCTCTTTCTGTTGCAATATTTATTATGGTAGAAATTAACGGATTTAAGATGTAGAAATAAAGATTATTGCAATTAAATTATCAAGGAAACATGAAAAGATGTTAAAACTAGTTTGAACTCTGAAAAAAAGAAAAATATTTATCATTAGATCATTATGATTCTTATTTTTTGAGACAGAATCTTGCTCTGCCTACCACTCTGGAGTGCAGTGGCATGATCTTGGCTCACTGCCATCTTTACCTTCCTGGTTCAAGTGATTCTCCTGCCTCAGCCTACCAAGTATCTGGGATTACAGGCATCTGCCACCATGTCCAGCTAATTTTTTGTAATTTTAGTAGAGACGGGGTTTGATCAAGTTGGCCAGGCTGGTCTTGAACTCCTGATCTCAGGTGATCCACCCACCTCGGCCTCCAAAAGTGCTGGGATTACAGGCATGAGTCACTGCGCCTGGCCACATTTTCTTAACAGACACATTTTTTTAAACCATTTTATACAGCCTGAAATCAGTAACCTTTTTGTTTTATCTTTTCTATTAGATAGAAATTTACAAATTAACATGTAACTTCTTATTGGGGGTTCTAGAGATATAGGAAGAAGCAATATCAAAAATTCAGATGTGTATTCCTGAATAATTCCAGACATATATCAAATTTAGATGTGTACTTAGGAGTACTTTGATCATTTTATTTTGAAATAAAACAATCAAAAGGACTTGCAGTTATCCTCATGCTTTTTTACCAAGTTTTGAATTTTTTTTTTCTTAATAATCTTTCCTAGATATCTAGTGTAGTTAAATGATCTTATAGGGAAAGGAACACAGGAAAGCATTTCTGTTCACTTTTAAAATTACCATTTGGTCCATACTAGGGTGACTGTATGGAATAGAGAGTGCAATGGTACTTTCAAAGTAGAATCAGACTTCTGTAAGGAACTAAATGCCATCAGATGTTTGCAAATGGAAGAAAAAAATTGTTTCCTCAGTTCCATAAAGATTATTCCTAGAATCATGGGATTTAAAATTATTAGCAAGATATTTAGTATATTTTTCCTTAATAGTTCAGGTAATTAATGGAGACAGCAGACAAGAACAGTTGTTCTCAGAAGTTGTGTGTTTATGACATACACTAAACTTTGTCCTACAAACTGCTGACTTGTACATTAAAAACAAAGTACGCAGAATGAGTTGTCCAAAAATAAGCTATGATTATTATGTAAGTGATTAATGTGGAAAGCTTGGCTAAAAGGCATCTTTTGAGGTCTAAGTGCCAAATCAAAACACTTGGTGACTAATTATAAAGAGAGATAAAAAAAATTAGGAATAATTCTGAAGCTGCAAGATAGCAGTAATTGAAAAGAATTTTGTTACTATATTAGTAATGACAAATTTACATTTATTAATATAAAGCACCTCTAATTGATGTTTAAACAAGTTAAAATAGCCTTTGAAACAAATAATATTTAATTTTATGTCCATTTGATTATTTGTTCCACGGTCAAAGAAATGTATCTTTTTGACACAATCTGGCAAACTTAACTAAATGCAAGATTTACGTGGGAATCAGTTCATAAAAACAAACTATAATACTAATAACATTTCAAATAACTGTATATTCTTTAAAAATATGACTAATTGTGGTTCACGCCTGTTATCACAGCCCTTTGGGAGGCAGAGGTGGGTGGATCATGACGTCAAGAGGTTGAGACCATCCTGGCCAACATGGTGAAATCCTGACTCTACTAAGAATGCAAAAATTTAGCGGGGCGTGGTGGCGCACACCTTTAGTCCTGGCTACTTGGGAAGCTGAGGAGAAGAATCACTTGAACCTGGGAGACGGAGGTTGTACTGAGCCGAGATTGTGCCACTGCACTTTATGACGACAGAGAGAGACTCTGTCTCAAAAAAAAAAAAAAAAAAAAAAATGACAAAGTACAATGAAAAATTACTTAAAAGGTATTTATTTGGTGGCAATTGAGAAAACCTAGAGATCATAAAAATACCAAAATTTAATGTACAAAATTCATTTGTAAAGTAAATAATTAGAAAATCACAACAAAAAGGCTTCTAAGAAAAGGCCAACACTTGCATACTACACTTAGCACTGGTTTCAACCAATAATAATTTAATATTCATTAGATATTTATGTTTTTACCCCTAGATAACTGTAAGATGACTAACATTCTTAAAATGTTTACTATAATGGCCAAGGAAAGGCCAATAGAAAATGTAGAAAAGCATTTCACAGATGCTAAAAAAAACCTCACCTCTTACTTTCTCATTAAAATCATTTTGAATAACTTTGAAAAAAATAAAATGACTCAGATACATCTTTGAGAAAACTACTTTCATTTTAAATAAAGCATGGAGAGATTTGAGGAAAGCTAGTAATCATATACAATTCAGTTCAAGTTCCTGAATTGTTCATGGTCTAAATGCCAGGGGCATTTTTGTATTCATGGCATCTAAAAAGAGAATATTCATGCTCTTAGAAATCCTGCTGCATAGTGCCTTTTAGAAAATACAATTTTAATCTGGACATTTAGATTGATTTCTACATAAAACCTGCTTGCCTGTACACAAGTGTCTCCTGTTTAAATTTGTTCTAGGTTAAAAATAAAAAATGCAGCCATGGTTGGTATTTTGCTGTAAATCAGCTTCAAATTATAAAACTGAGCTTTTGGCGCTCTTCAGACATAGAAAGAATTACATGCAGTTTACCTATTCTGTTGGATTTCTCCCCTGAAAATTAAACGCTTATAAAAGATTATTTAACATGTATCAAAAAACAGCAATAAAAAGAAAACATTTTAAAAAGACTTTATGGGAAATAGATGAGGAGTTAACATAATAGTTATTTGTTAGTTAAAATTTGACATTTTCTGAACTGAAGTCAAATTCCTTCTGGAGACATTCTAAAACTCAAAATGATAATCAGTAATGTTTTAAAGATTATACTTTATACTGATAAAATGACTTTAAAATTTCAGTACACTGAGAAAAGGTGGCTAGTATAATATATTGCATATTTGTGCAATTGTTTGTGTGACAAGAGTATCAGTAAAATTTGCTGTGCTTCTTTCTGGTTGAATAGCTTTCAATAAACCATGTTAGTAAACAAGTACATAAAAACAAATGAGTCTTATTCTTATATATTGACATTGCATATCAAGCCTTTAATGTTGAAAAATAAATTTTAATTTTATTCCTTCAAACTATTCAAGGGAAGAATATGCTTGACTTATCTTACTATACATTTGAAAAGTACAGGAAAACCCTTATTTTGTAATGATACAGAGCTGAAGGCATTAACTGCAGGTTCTCATTGATTATTGGACCCACCATGGCTCGATTCATGCTTATTTATTGCCTTTATTTTTTAGAAACGTGCTTATATATTTTTTTCTTTCATGTTCTCTCCTTAGACAACCAAAAAACACTTTTAAATATCAGACATTTATCATCTATCTTGGCTCTTCTTTCCTTAGTTATTTTTGTCTCTTTAAAAATAAAGTGTGGTCAATATGAGCTTGGGTGAAAATGAAAAGAAAAAGACAGAGCAAGTAATGACACCTTGGAAAGCCTTAGCTCAGATTTCTAGGTCTATTTTTTTCATAAGAACATCACCTATTATCCTAGCAATGATACTCTGCCTGCTCTTTCTGGGAAGGGGGCTCTTATAAGAGGAGATCCCTGGGACCCCAGGGTCAAAATATGGCAGATGACAAATCTGGCATCCCAAACTCCCTGGGAAGGAGTTAAGGTACAAACTATATAAGGAATTAACATAAACCATCAAGTAATCTTATTAAAAATGAGCAAAAGGCCTGAATATATATTTTTCCAAAGATGACATACAAATGGCCAACAATCGTATGAAAAAGTGCTCAATATGACTAATCATCAGGGATATGAAAACTTAAACCACAATGAGATATCACTTCATGCCTGTTAGAATGGCTATTATCAAAAAGATTACAAGTATTGGCAAGGATGTGGAGGAAAGTAAACACTTGTACAATGTTCATGGGGATTTAAATTGGTACAGCCATTATCAAAAACAGCATGGACGTTCTTCAAAAAATTTAAAAAAGAATGACCATATGACCCAGCATTTCCACCACTGGGTATATATTCAAAAAAACTGAAATTAGTATCTGTAAAAGATATCCAAATTTCCATGTTCTTTGCAGTTTTATTCACAATAACAAAGATATGAAAACATCCTAGGCATTCATCAATGGATGAATTTATAAAGAAGAAAATGCATACACAAACATACACATACACACACACACACACACAGAGCGAGAGAGAGAGAGAGAGGGAGAAATATTATTCAGCTGTAATAGGAAGTCCTGTTATTTGCAAAAGTATAAATGGATCTGGAAGGCATTATACTAAGTGAAGTAATCCAGATATAGAAACATAAATACTGTGTAATCCCACTTATATGTACTATCCAAAAAATCTAATTCATAAAGGCAGAAAGTAGGACAGTGGTTTCCAAGGAGTTGGGGATAGAAGAAATGAGGAAGTTTCATTAGAATTCACCAACTTTCAGTAATAAGATGAATAGGTTCTGGGGATTTAATGTACAGCATGGTAACTAATGTTCATAATAGTGTATTACTTAAAATTTGATGACAGCAGACTTTAATGGTCCTTGCCACACACACACACACACACACACACACACACACAAATAGTAATTAGTTGTGGTGATGCATGTGTAAATAGATTTTGGTAAGCAGCACACAATGTATATGTACATCAAATCATCATGTTGTACACCTTAAATATATACAATATTTATCTGTTAAATAAATGTTTAAATTTTTAAATAAAGAAAAAATGCAGATAATACTGATTTCTTAAAAGCACAGATAAATCACAAATGTATGACAAAATAATAGCCTAGTTGAGTTGATTAACGTGGCATTTTAACTTAAATGGTTTATGTTTAACACAGGTCTTTGAATTTTCCTTTTACTGATTCCCCCATTTAACTACTTAAAAACTTTTATCCAGGAGCTACTTTTTGTTGTTTTTTTAGAGATATCATTGCACTTTTAATAAATATGTCATTAAAACATGTTGTTTAATTATAGAATATATATCTATTAAAGATAAATTGGGAAATAAAAAAGGAGGAAAAGAAAGCTAGCAGTGCTGCATGACAGGAACTTTACTAAAAGCTTCTTCATTTTTTTCTCTTTTAAGATACTCCAAATGGATACATTTTTATATCATTTTATTGAAGATATAATAAACTTCATAAATTTTACAAATATAAAATCCAAGGTACATAGTGGTCAAGTGACTTTCAAAGGACACTTGGGTAATAAGAAGTATTTAAGTCAAGTATTGACTCCAAAACCCATCTCATTTATAAGATTTCACATACACAAGTTTAAAACATTGTTAGAAACTGACTTTTTACACAAAGCATTTTGTGATGTTATTCAACAAAAGTTACTTATTTAATAGACTTTAGAATGGTTTTAGATTTCCCTTAACATAAGCATCTTACATTAGTGTGGTACACTTGTTATAATTAATAAAAAATATTAATGCACTGTTATTAACTCAAGTTCATATTCATATTTCCTTAGTTTTTGCCTAATGTTCTTTTTCTGTTTTAGAGCACTATTCAAAAGACCACACAACATTTAGTTTTCTGGTCTCCTTAGGATCCTTATGACAGTGACAGTGTCTCAGACTTTCTTTGCTTTTGATGACCTTGATAAATATGAAGAGTATTGGTCAGCTTCCTTATATGATGTTCCTCTATTGAAATTTATCTAATGTTCTTACTTATTCTGGTTAACAATTATTATGTGTTATTGGAGAAAAAAAACACAAGAGATAGGTGCCATTTTAATTAAATCATATCAAGGATACATACTATCAACATTATTTATTACTATGGATGTTAACCTGACACCTCTCTGGGGTAGTGGCTGTCAGACTTAGCCACTGTAAAGTCAATCTTCTTCTCGACCACTTTCTACACTGCCATGTTTGAAAGTAAGTCACTACGCACAGTCCACACTTAAACAGTGAGGAGTTATGTATCCTCTACTTGAGAGTGGAATACCTACATAAATTATGTGGACTTCTTTTGAACAAAATATTTACCTCCCTTCACCATAAATTAACTTATTTTGAATGTATTTATATGAGTATGTACTTATGTATATTTATTTTGTATTTGGGGTTATAATTCAACACTACTCCATTTTATCATTCAAACTGTTCCAGTGGCCACAGAAGGCACTTATGATTGGATCCTATGTGTCTTTGGACTTCATAATGAATGTGTGTCATCAGTGTTTTTTTCAACCTGTAAAAAGGAGTTAAGTTCTTCTTTCAGGTTTCGTTTGGCTGGTCCTGAGAATTAAATTGATATATGCCATGGTTTGAGTATGGTTTATTCTGTCCAAAGTTCATGTTGAAATTTGATTGCCATTGTAGTGATGTCATGAGGGGGGACCTTCAAGAGGTGATTAAGTCATTAAGAGGAATTGATGTCTTCTTTGAGGGAATGGATTAATGATCATTGGAGTGGGTAATTGTGAGATCAGGTTGTTATGAAAGTAAGTTGGATTTTCTCAGTTTGTCTTTTCACACACATTTGCTTGTTCCTCATCCCTCCTCTTTTTTTTTTTTTTTTTTACCATGTTATGATGTAACATGAGTCCTTGCCAGATGCAACTGCCTGATCTTGAACTTTCCAGCCTCCAGAACCATGAGCTAGACAAACTTCTTTTCTTTACAAATTACTCGGTCTCAGATATTCCATTATTGCAACTGAAAATGGATTAAGATAACATAAGACAGAACAACAGAATAAAAGTATACAACTTTATTCAACAAGTTTTAAGTGGCACCTTCATAAAGAAATGAAGACCAGAGAATTTAGACTTAGTTACTTATATACTGAATTAGAAAAAGAGTAGTAAGTAGTGAAGAAACAAAATTAAATTATGTGAAAGAGGCTTGAAATATCAGTTCTAGCAAGGTCTGTACAGAATTCCCTCAGTTTTGATTTATTGTCCTTGCAGATGAGGATATTCTCTCTCCTTCTAGTATGAGGAGAATGTCTTTCATACAGAAATGTAATCTTCTACTTTTAGGAAACAGAAAAGAGGTCAGAATGATCTGTTTGCACCTGCTGTTTTTCAAGTGCCTTTAATGCATAATAGTTAATATGCCAGGGTGGTATATTTCTAACTTTCATACCTTCTGGCACTACAAGATGTTCCAGACTCAGCTTGTATATTTTCTGCTTCACTCCTAGAATTAGCCACTTCTCAAAGGAGTTCTGGTTTTATTATTGGAGAATAATATTAGAAACCAAGATGTAGATGTTAGGTGTGCTCATTGCTACTGGTACATCATTGCTTCCAGGACTTCTTAACTGACAGTGCAAGAAAGTATATGTGTATACTAACTTGTGTATATACACGTGTTAGTATACACATATACTTTTTATACATACACATATATACTTTTTATAAACACACAAAAGTTCATACTGGTATATCCAACTCAAATCTCTTAACAAATAAATCTTTTAGCCTCCTCCCCTTGCAAATCTTTAAACTTCTGCTTCCATAAAGAGAAACCTAGCTCTCATCATCTGCCATCTACTTACTTAAATGATGAATACCTATATACATGTAGAGCAGTATTATGATTGTTAACCTATGTACTCTGCAGAACAACTTTATAACATAGATTAAGAAGCATATGTGCAGTTCCTTTTACCTTTAGTCTTAACAACCTCCACTAATGTCTGGTTAATTAGGTCAACAACTTTTAATATAGACTTAAGTGAAGTTATTTCATACATTTATAATATATTTAGATTCTTTTGTCAGTCTCAATTTACTCCTGGGATCCTCAGCCTACTAGGCAATTTTTTAAAAATTTGTATGCACTAAAGTTCATTCTTAACTGATCATTCTATGGGTTTTAATAAGTGCAAAATGTCATAAATACAACATTATAGCATCACACCGACTAATTTGCACTGCCCTAAAGAGTCTCCAGTGTTTCATTATTTTAATCCTCCTTCCTTCCCTGAATCCTGGGGAATAATTGATAGACTTACCTATAATTTTGCATTTTTTGGAATGTCATATAATGGAAATTATACTGCATGCAACCTTTTCACCCTGGCTCATTTCACATGGCAATGCATACTTTGGGTTCAGATTAAGATATTTTGGTAGTTATTCTGTTTGATAGTCTCTGTACTTTCTGGATCTATGATATGGTATTTATCAGTATTTTTAGAAAATCTTCAGCTATTGTGATTTTAAGTATCTCCTTTGCTCTATTCTCTCATACTTCTTTTTTGGGTATTCTAATTATATGCATATTACAACTTTTGAAATTGTTCCACATTGCTTGGATGATTTGTTCTGTTTTTATATACTTCTTTCTCTTTACATTGTATTATGGGAAGTTTCTGTTGACATATTCAAACTCACTGATTCTTTATTTGGCCTGTCTACTATTGAGCCCATCAAAGGCATTTTTAAATTTCTGTTAATATTATTTTTACTTTTGGCATTTTTTTCAATTCTTAGAGGTTTTGGGTTTTTTTTCCCTAATGATCCATTGTTTTTCTATACTGTTTCCTTTTTCTGTTAGAAGCCTTAACATATTAATAGTAGTTGCTTTAAGCTTCCTGTCTGATTATTCTAAAATCTGTGATCTGTATTATATATAAATCTTGTTTTGATGTTTGCTGCGTTTCTTCAGACTATTATTTTTCTTTCCTTTTAGCATAATTTATAATTTTTGTGAATAGAAAACATAATATATTGGGGAATAGTGGAGGTTGTAAGACTAAAGGTAAAATGAACTGCACATAAGCTCCTTAATCTATGTTATAAAGTTGTTCTACAGAGTACATAGGTTAACAATAATAATACTGCTATACATGTATATAGGTATTCATCATTGAAGTAAGTAGATGGCAGATGATGGAAGACAGGTTTCTCATTATGGAAGTAGGAGTTTAAAGATAGACAAGGGGAAGAGGCTACAAAGATCCATTTGACTAAACAAAGTGAGCTTTTTTTTTATTTTTCTGGAGATACTTTTTTGCCTAATATTTAATAATTATAGGTACCAGAGGCTTCTGATTTTTATTGCATCATGTTTTTGTCTCTTTTTAAAATAGTCGGTTTCTTGCAGCTCTTCCAGCTATTATGATACAAGAGTCCTGTTGATGTGATGTAATGTGTGAGTGATGTAAAGCATTCCGTATCCAAAAGTTAAGTCTTAATCTTTTAGTTGGCTTCTTTCCCTGGGCTGCAACCTTTACAAGTGTTTCTCAGTTTTCTCTTCCCTTACTCAGGTGAAAGAGCAAAGCTAGAAAGAGTTCAAATTGGGTAAATGAATTTCTTAATAGATAGGATAAGGCTTTGGTAAAGTCTTGGTTCCAAGGGAGTAGGAATTTGTTACGGAAAATTCTCTTAGTGTATTTTAAAATGGTTGTTTCACCATTCCCCTGCCAGAGCTCTAGGAGAAGTCTTCTTGGTTCTTAACCATGACATTTTGGAAAATTTCTGGATGTAAAACCCAGAACACTTTTAAGACTGCAGTCACCTGGACATTCTCACTCTCATGTTAGTCCACACTCCATCTCCAGCAAGTGATCAAAATGTCCAATAAAATGTTCCTACCATTGTATATCTCCAGCAGTTGAGGCTTCATATAAGTAGATTTCTATTATGATTCTCTGTATTCACCTGTTACCTCTGATTCTGGGTTGGTGGTATCCAGTGTGACTTCTGTTTTCTGAAGTGGTCCAGAAAAGTTATTAATTTTCAATTTGGATTGCTTTTTATTATTGTAAAGAAAGAGCTCAACAGCTTCCAAGATTTTTGCTTATCAGTGCTGAAACTATACATTTCCACACGTTTTTGTTTTTTTCTTTCATCAAAATAATTAATGCAGGACATCTTGGTCAGGGGGTCTTTATTAAAGACCTGGTGAAAAATAAAGCAACTCTCTCTATCAATACTGTGGATATCCTTTCTAAATAAAGAAAAACAAAAATCTGTAAGAGACTGTGTACTAACAGAAGATTCAAATCTGTAGATCTTTTTTAATAGTTCTTCTGAGCCACACTACCCATCCAGCCTTATTTTAGAACACTTAACTTTCAGTAATATATTATGCAGTGAAGAAATAGCCTACAATTCTTTAGACATTCTTTGAATTTTAATGATTGCACTTCTTTGATTATATTTGCTCAACACAGCATGAAGTTTTATTTTTTTCTTCTGTCAAAATTCTTCTCTTGTATTTAGTCTAAACCGTGTTTCCTCTCGTTTTCTCATTAGAAACAATTACTTTGTTTTTTCCACACTCCAATTGGACCTGTATTTCCTTTTACCACCTCATGCAAATGCTTGCACATTCTCTCATGATAATTAGCATCTATGTGTCTTGAGACCTTTACCTACTACTTTGTTCAGAATAATGTTTATAAAGCAGCCCCTCAACAAATGATAGTTGAAAAAGGAAATGAATAAATCAACACAATATATGAATAAAGTGCCATTTCCCTTGAGAAGTGGAAAAAGACAAGGATGCCCACTCTTACTGTAACTGGGTTTTGGGGTTCCAGAGAAGCACAGCTCCCCCGAGATAATTTTGTAGGTTCTTGGTCTCTCACCCTCTCAAGAATGAGAGAGGGGACCACAGCAGGTGCACAGTAAGCTCGTAAATGCTGGACCCAAGAAGTGTTGCAGAAAAATTACTTATTTATTTAGAGAGAGAGAGAAACAGGAGAAGAAGAGAGAAAACTTCCACACCAGAGAGAGAGAGCAAGAGAGAGAGAGAATGTGTGTGAAAGGGGATCCATACATGGAATCCATGGGGTGTGGAGACCTTGGAGGAATGTCCACCTTCTCTAAGTTATCTGGCCAATGAAAGGAGTTCCTTGGAACTTCTACTGGAGTGGTTGACTTTTGGCCCTTTCCCATGCATATGAAAATTAAAACAGAGACCATTAAATCTCCCGGATGGAGAGGCATGGGAGGGGGGCATGTCGCTGAGGAGTTTTTGCCCTTAAAACTACTCCCCATTGTGGACCCCGAAAGAGTACACATTCCCCCATTACCACATCTATTCAGTTTAGTACTGGATGTCCTCCTCACAGCAGTCAGGCAAGAGAAAAAAAAAAAAATGCATCCAGATAGGAAGGAAGAAGTCAAATTTGAATCTCTTTTGGCTGATGATATGTTTCTATGCCTTGAAAATCCTAAGGAATCTGGAAAATGGCTCCTAGAACTAATAAATGACTTTAGTAAAGTTTCAAGATACAAAATCAATGTATAAAAAAATCAGCAGCATTTTTATATAGCAACTAATGTGGTTTGGATTTGTGTCCCCACCTAATTCACAAATTGTAATCTCTAATGTTGGAGGAAAAGACTGGTGGAAGGTAATTGGATCATGGGGGTGGATTTCCCCCTTGCTGTTCTTCTTGTGATACTGCATAAGTTCTCACGAGGTTGTTTAAAAGTGTGTAGCACCGCCCCCTTCTCTCTTCCTCTTATTCTGGCCATGTAAGATGTGACTGCTTCTCTTTCACTTTCCACCATGATTGTAAATTTCCTGCAGCCTCCACAGCCATGCTTCCTGTACAGCCTGGAAAGCTCTGAGCCAATTAAATCTGTTTTATTATTATTATTATTTTTAAACAAATAACCCAGTTTCAGGCATTTCTTCATAGCAGTGATAGAGGAGACTAATACAGAAAATTGGTACCTATGAGAAGTACCAATTCATAGGGATTGCTATAAAGATACATGACTATGTGGAAGCAACTTTGAAACTGGGTAACAGGCAGAGGTTGGAACAGTTTGGAGGGCTCAGAAGAAGAAAGGAAGATAAGGGAAAGGTTGGAACATCCTATGAACTTGTTAGATTACTGTGACCAAAATACTTATAGCAATATGGACAATAAAGTCCAGGCCGAGCTGGTCTCAGACGGAGATGAGGAACTTATTGGAAACTGGAGCAAAGGTCACTCTTGTTATGCTTTAGCAAAGAGGTTGGAGGCATTGCTCTGCTCTAGGGATCTGAGAGAGATAATTTAGGGTATCCTGTGGAAGAAATTTCTAAGCAGCAAAGTGTTTAAAATGGGGCCTAGCTGTTTCTAACTACCTATGCTCATATGTGTGAGCAAAGAGATGATTTGAAACTGAAACTTATATTTTAAAAGGAAGCAGAGCATAAACGTTTGGAAAATTTGCATCCTAACTATGTAGTAGAAAAGAAAAACTCATTTTCTGGGGAATAATTCAAATTGGCTGCAGAAATTTTAATAAATAAGATCTGAATATTAATAGTCATGACAGTGGGAAAATGCCTCAAAAGTATTTGAGAAACTTTCATGGCAGCCCCTTACATTATAGGCCTGGAGGCCTAGGAAGAAATTATGGTTTCCTGGGTCCATGTGAGGGCCTTGCTGCCCTGGGCAACCTCGGGACACTGCTCCCTGCATCCCGGCCATTCCAGCTCCGGCTGTGGCTAAAAGGGCCCCAGTAATGTCTTAGGCCACTGCTCCAGAGGGTGCAAGCTGTAAGCTTTGGTGGCTTCCATGTGGTGTTAAGCCTCTGGGTACACAGAGGGCAAGAATTGAGGCTTGGGAGCCTCCTCCTAGATTTAAGAAGATGTATAGAAACATATGTATGAATTTTCAGGCAGAAGTTGGTTGCAGGGGCAGAGCCCTCATGGAGAACGTCTGCTATGGTAGTGCCAATGGGAAATGTGGAGTTGGAGGCCCCACACAGAGTCCCCACTGGGACACTGCCCATGGAGCTGTAAGAAGAGGGCCACTGCCCTCTAGACCCCAGAATGGTAGATCCACTGACAGCTTGCACTGTACAACTGGAAAAGCTTCAGACACTCAATACAAGCCTGGGAAAGCACTGTAGGGTCTGTACCCTAGAAAGCCACAGGGACAGTGCTCCCCAAGGCCTTGGGAGCCCACTTCTTGCATCATCAGTATGGCCTGGATATGAGATATGAAGTCAAAGGAGATTATCTGGGATCTTTAACATTTAATAACTGCTCTGCTGGGTTTTGGGATTGCATGGGGCCTGTAGCCTCTTTGTTTTGGCCAATTTCTCCCTTTTGGAATAGTAGTGTTTACCTAATCCCTGTACACTAATTGTATCTTGGAAGTAACTAACTTGTATTTTATTCTACAGACCCATAGGCAGAAGGGACTTGCCTTGTTTCAGAAAAGAATTTTGACTTGGACTTTTGAGTTAATGCTGAAATGAATTAAGACTTTTGGGGGACCATTGAAAAGGAATAATTGTATTTTGCAATATAAGAAGGATGTGAGATTTGGGAAGAGTCAGGGGTGGACTTATAAATTTGGATTTATATTCCCACCCAAATCTAACATCTGATTGTCATCCCCAATATCAGAAGAGGGGCCTGGTGGGAGGTAATGGTATCATGGGGGAGGATTTCACCTTTGCTGTTCTTGTGATAGTGAGTTCTCAAAAGATCCAGTTGTTCAAAATTGTGTGCCACCTCCCCACTCTTTCTCTTCCTCCAATTTTAGCCATGTAACACATGCTTGCTTCCCCTTCACTTTCTGCCATAATTATAAGTTTCCTGAGGCCTCCCCAGCCATGCTTCCTGTATAGCCTGTAGAACCGTGAGTCAATGAAACCTATTTTCTTTATAAATTACCCACTTACAGGTACTTCTTTATAGTAGTGCAAGAACAAACTAATATACCAACAAAGTCTGGGCCGAGAGTGAAATCAAGAACACAGTTTCACAATAGCCACACAGACAATAAAATACATAGAAATATAGGTAAACAAGGAGGGAAGGGTTTCCACAAGGAGAACTACAAAATACTGCTGAAAGACATCAGAGATGACACAAATAAATAGTAAGATCATTTCATGCTAATGGAAGAATCAATATCGCAAAAATGGCCATACTGCTCAAAGCAATGTATAGACTCAATCTTTTTAACCAAACTACCAAGATCATTCTTCACAGAAGGAGAAAAACATATTCTAAAATTCATATGGAACCATGAAAGAGCCCAAATGACCAAAGCAATCCTAAGCAAAATGAACAAAGCTGGAGATGTTATACTACCTAACATCAAACTATGCTATAAAGCCACAATAACCAATATAATTTGGTGCTGGTACAAAATTAGACATATAGACCAATTCAACAGAATAGAAAACTCAGAAATAAAGTTGAAGACCTACAACCAACTGCTGAGCAATGCTGAGTGTATGATTGCTGAGAAATGCTGAGTGTATGATAGAATTATATCATTTGCTAAGAAGAATGCTGTCAAGGAAAACCTAGCCACCTCCCCGCAAGTGGAAAACTGCTTAGGGCATTCTAAAGTAGCAAAACAGTGTATGTATATCATACACCGGTGAAAACAATTATTTAAGCATGGAATATGTGGCCCTGTCCCCGTGGCTCCCTAATGGAGAATAATTTCCAGTTTGTCCTTGATCACTGGTAAGGAGGCACCAGCTGCCTACCTAATTTATCTTGGCTCCATGAGAAAACACAGAATGCCTGTTTGTTAATAATAATCACCTGTTCAGAAAGAACAAATACCTGGATCAGAATCTGCTCGAGTTCCTCATTCCAGAATGCTGTCAGTCTCTGAGGCTCTCAGCTTGGAAGGCCGTTGGCCCCCAGATACTCCCACTTTCCTGTTCTAATTGGGTGTCTTCTTCTTCTTTTTTTTTTTTATTGCATTTTAGGTTTTGGGGTACATGTGAAAATCATGCAAGGTTGTTGCATAGGTGCATACGTGGCAGTGTGATTTGCTGCCTTCCTCCCCTTCACCTATATCTGGCATTTCTCCCCATGCTATCCCTCCCCAACTCCCTACCCCCACTCTGTCCCCCCACTCCCCCCCCAACAGACCCCAGTGTATAGTGCTCCCCTCCCTGTGTCCATGTGTTCTCATTGTTCAACACCCACCTATGAGTGAGAACATGTGGTATTTGATTTTGTGTTCTTGTGTCAGTTTGCTGAGAATGATGGTTTCCAGGTTCATCCATGTCCCTACAAAGGATGTGAACTCATCGTTTTTGATGGCTGCATAATATTCCATGGTGTATATGTGCCACATTTTTCCTGTCCAGTCTATCATCGATGGGCATTTGGGTTGGTTCCAGGTCTTTGCTATTGTAAACTGTGCTGCAGTGAACATTCGTGTGCATGTGTCCTTATAGTAGAACGATTTATAATCCTTTGGATATATACCCAGTAATGGGATTGCTGGGTCAAATGGAATTTCTATTTCTAGGTCCTTGAGGAATCGCCACACTGTTTTCCACAATGGTTGAACTAATTTACACTCCCACCAACAGTGTAAAAGTGTTCCTGTTTCTCCACATCCTCTCCAGCATCTGTTGTCTCCAGATTTTTTAATGATCACCATTCTAACTGGCATGAGATGGTATCTCAATGTAGTTTTGATTTGCATTTCCCTAATGACCAGTGATGATGAGCATTTTTTCATATGCTTGTTGGGTGTCTTCTTCTTAATGCCTTCAGCACCGCCTGGGTGGGGGTGTTTACTGCCGAGCTGATCTTGGTAAGTGGCTCCCAGATATGGGACTCGAACCTAAGATGAAGGGTCGCCTGAGTAACAAAGAAAGAAGCTGAGCTGACGGTATTCCATGTACTCTTGAAAAAATCTCCCAGGGTAAGTTGGGGGAACTCTGAAGTAGCCCGGGAACTCTTGAAAGAATCTTCCAGGTAAGTTAGGGGGAGCCCGGAAGTAGCCTGAGAATTCTTGACAAAATCTCCCAGGGTAAGCTGGGGATGCTTGGAAATATCAGGGTAACATGGGACAAGGACCAAGCAAATGCAAGCCTTAGAAATATGATGGCAAGGAAAATGTAGCCACCTCCCCACCAGGTAGAAAACTGCTTGGGGCATTTTAAAATAGCAAAACAGTATATGTATATCATATACCAGTTAAAACAATTCTTTAAACATGGGATATGTGGCCCTACCCCTGGGGCTGCCTCATGGAGAATACTTTCTAGTTTGTCCTTGATCAGTGGTAAGCAGGCACCAGCTGCCTATCTAGTTTATCTTGGTTCTATGAGAAAACACAGAACACCTGTTTGTTAATCACCTGTTCAGAGAGACTACGTGGGTCAGAGTCTGCTCCAGGCCCTCAGCCCAGAATGCTGTCATCACCTGAGGCTCTCAGCTCAGAAGGCTGTTGGCCCCCAGATAGTCCCACTTTGCTGTTCTATCTGGATGTTTCCTTCTTAATGCCTTCAGTGCTGCCTGGGAGGGGGTCTTTATGGCTGAGCTGGTCTCGGTAAACAACAACAAGCAATGGATAAAAGCCTCTCTATTCAATAAATGGTGCTGGGATAACTGGCTTGCCATATGCAGCAGACTAAAACTGGGCCTCTACATTTCACCACATAAAAAATTAACTCAAAATCCATCAAACATTTCAGTGTAAAACATGAACCTATAGCAATCCTGGAAGAAAATAAATATCAGAAATACTCTTTTTTTTTTTTTTTTTTTTTTTTTTTTGTGTGTGTGTGTGTGTGTGTGTGGCTTAAACCCAAAAGAGTTTATTCTCTCACCTAAAATAAGTTCAAAAGTAGAAAGTACAGGTCTGATGTCATCAGAGGCAGAAATACTCTTTTAGACATTGGCCTTGGCAAAGAATTTTTGGTTAAATCCCCAAAAGCAATTGCAGCACAAACAAAAATAGATAAGCTAGAGATAATTAAAATAAAGAGCTCCTGCACAGCAAAATAAACTAGCAAAAGGGTAAACAGACAACCTACAGAATGAGAAAAGATATTTGCAAACGATGAATTTGACAAAGGCCTAACATCCGGAATCCATAGGAAACTTAAACCAACATGCAAAAACCAAATAACCCCACTAAAAATTGGGCAAAGGACATGAACAGACACTTCTCAAAAGAAGGCATAGTAATGGCCAATATACATATGAAAAAATGCTCAGCATCACTAATCATTGGAAAATGCAAAGCAAACTACAATGAGAGACCATCTCACACCAGTCAGAATGTTACTAAAAAGTCAGAAAACAACAGATGCTGGTGAGACTGCAGAGAAAAGGGAGGACTTATACACTGTTGGTGGGAATGTAAATTAGTTCAGTCAGTGTGGGAAGCAGTCTGAAGATTTCTCAAAAAATTGAAAACAGAGCTACCATTCAACCCAGAAATCCCATTACTGGTATATACCCAAAAGAAAATTATTATTTTATAAAAAAGACACACACACTCATCTGTTCATTACAGCACTATTCACAATAGTAAAGACATGGAATCAACCAGTTTCCCATCAATTATAGATTAGATGAAGAAAATGTGTTATATATATACTATGGAATACTATGTAACCATTAAAAAAAGAGAATAACATCATGCCATTTGAACCAATGTAGATGGAGCTAATGCAGGAACAGAAAATTGAATACTGCACATTCTCATGTATAAGTGGGAGCAAAACATTGAGCACACATATGCATAAAGATGGGAACAACAGATACTGTGGACCACTGAGAGGGAGGGAGAATATGAGGAGGGCTGAAAAGCTACCTATTGAGTACTATGTTCACTGCCTGGGTGATGGCATCTGTGACCTCAAACCTCAGAATCAAAATTTTCCCATGTAACAAACCTGTGTACCCCCTTTATCTAAAATAAAAATTGAAATTTAAAAAAAAGAATGCAATAAAATGAATAAAAAATAATGGCTGAGCATTGCATAAATATAAATAATTCTGAGTTATATGTGAAGATATGGCCTGGGTGAACTTCCTTCTTACCTCTCCTTTCTAGAATAGAGTACCTACTTTTCGTAACTCATATGCCATTTTATGTTCTTTTTTTTCCAGCATGTAGATAGAGATAAATTTTGGTCTCAGGCCTCATTTTTATCTTAGAACATATTAATCTATTTTACCTTTGAAATCTCTATTATTTTTAACCAATAGATAACATATTTGTTAAGCTATGCTAAAGTGACAGCCCTCACATGTAAAGGTCTTATATGATCCAAGGTTTATTTTTGCTCCCTAATAAGGGTCTATTCTGTGCTGCCTATGACTGTTGCTTACACCTCCTCATTATCCTCACTCCAGAGACCCTGAAGGACAGAATAGCCACCAGTTACAACATCGTGGTGACTACAGCAGAGAAAAAGAAAGTCTGGAGAAGGACACACTAGCTCTTAAAGATGCTTGTTAAAAGAGACAAATATCTCTTTTCCTTACCCTTACATTTTGGCAATAAAAGTCACATGGCAACCTGCTGGCAACAGGATAGAGAGGGAGAGGAATAAAATATTTTCAAAAAGTCATATAATCTAACATGGGTAAATAAAAATTCAGGAGCATAATTTGTACATGCTTTTTGTAATAGAGGTAAGCCAAATGAATTATTTAGTCAGGAGATTGTTTCTACATCAAAGGAAAATAAATGCAAATGCTTGTATTAGAAAGGCACCACATCTGGCTCTCAAAAAAGAAGCGATTCTGTCACTTCTTTTCAATAGCAGGTGAATGCAAAATTTGGCAGCTTTTTATTTTGCAAAACAGCTAATGTTCTGGAAAGTCACATTCGTATTATATAAAAATAATAATGGTTTCTGATTTTTACAAAGACCCTGATTGCTATTATACTAAGGATATGATAGAGCAAAAGAAAGTTTTGCAGCCATTCATGGGTGACTTTATTTGGGGCCAAACACATACAGATAATTGACATTATATTTGTTTTTACATCTGATTAGTCATAATGGTAAACCTCACTTAAAATACAGAACTTTTTATACTTGCGTATAAAACAGCAAACCCAGCAAACCTCAGTAAATAGAAGTCTTAATTTTTGGGCTTCATTGCTTTTATGTTATTGATTAAAGAGCTTCTTAAATTGGTTACGCAAGAAAAATATCTATAGAAGGAAGAAGGACTACATATATATGATTCTAAATGCTAGTATCTGTTTTGCTTTTCTAAGAAATCTGAACCATTACATCAATGCCTTGTATCCAGCATCTTCTTACCTTTAGTCTCCCATTCTTGCATAACACACAAGAACATCTACTATGCATCCTACTTGTTTTACAAGTGTGCAGTTGTTGGGTACTGTGCCATATCTCAGCATTTCAGTCCTGACTTCACTGTTTCCTGCCAACTGTATGCCCTCTACTACCTATGCATAGCCTTCCAAATCAATTCTCAGTAGATTATCAGTACAATTGCCTCTAAGCCAAGTGGCAAAGTCAATAACCACTGCAGAATATTATTATATTATTTTGTTCATGATATCAAAACCATGTCTTCAGTAATTCTATCAGACTTCTTGGATTTTCCATCACCACAATTATTTGAAATAGAGTCATTTCCCAAGTTTTATTCAGTTTTTAAAATACAAACATATTATGTGAATGATAAGTGTCTTAAGCATGTCATGCTATCAAGGAGGTTTGACCAGGTGGTACCTAAAGTTCCTGAGGACAAAACATCAAAGTTGGGATTATATGAATGTGTCCCCACACTACTTGAGTGCAAAAACTGTGCTCTAATTTTCTCTGTATTCTCAATGCCTGCCGCAAAATAAGCATTCAATAACTGTTTGTTAGTTATTGTATCTCTAGAAACTCAGATTTTGTATATGTTAGCATACTTGATTCTCATGGGCAAAACCCCAATCCTTGTTTCATATTATTGTTCTATAAGGAAATAGAAAAACAAGTGTGAATATAATGAAATAAATAGGTACTATATTGATATTGATCAACTGCTAATTGAGCAACAAATATTTAGAAAATATTTCTCCAAAGTTATAGAGATGTGCAAACTATAGAATTAAGCACATCTCAAAGCCTTTTTTATAGTAAGAAAATGGCAAATAAAAGCAGTGGTCCAGACAGATGGTAAAGGCTGTGCCTAAACATTTCTATTACTGGAGGGTTACAAACGGCCTGAGACCACTGAACTAAACATGCCTTCATTGTAAACGTGTGTTTTTCTCCAGATAATTCACATTACTAAGTTATAATTTTTCAAATGTTAAAAACATGAAGTTTCTTGTTTTAAAATATGGATTTTATTTTATCAGGTATGGTGATACCAATGGATCAGGAGATTACCATTAAATGATCCTTGACTGCCTCCAGTTCCTGAAAGGAGAGGGGAACACCACTCCAAGGAGAGCCATGTGAGAGAACAAGGTTGGTCACAGGCAGAAAGAGTAAAAAGAACAGCATGAGGACATTTATTGTCTTTTTGCTTCAATAGAAAAAATAGGCGAGGCAGAGTAAGCAGGGTGCCAGACATGTCAGTTAAGAAGCCTCCACTTGATTGAAACCACTAGTCATTTTAGTTTTCCCAGTTGAGGTCTTAGATGTTGTACAGCATAGAGTTACTGTGTTCTGTCCAAAATCTATGAGCATATTAAATGGTATTGCTTTTTACCACAAATATTGGTATGATTTGCCTTGCCTTATTAGATCAACAGAACAGTGAGTATACTAACTGAATAGCTGAGGCAGAATTATATCCTAAAAAGGTTTGAAAGAAATGGGATTCTTAGGGCATTAGAGAGCTAGAAAGAAAAAAGAGACAATAGTAATTATAAAAAGAAAAAGAGCAAAGAAAATGAGTTTTTAGTCAGTGAAGGATGAATTTGGAGACTTTCAGAAGAGGAACCATATGAAGATGTTTTTGTATAGCCTTGTGCTGTGAAGTACATATAATGCATGGACAAATTTCATATTCCATGCAAAATGGTCTTTTTCCCTTTTGGAGAGAATGGATTTAGGGAAAAAGAAGTACTGTCTGATTCAAAATAAGGAGGCTTAAAAGATGTCATGGATAATGATTGCATTTTCTACTTCCTATAAAAGTTTAATATCTTTGGTTGGGCATTGTGGATCATGTCCTGTAATCCCAGAACACTGGGAGGCTGAGGTGGGTGGATCACTTGAGTTTAAAATTGGAGACCAACCTGGGCAACATAGCAAAACCTTGTCTCTACAAAAAAAAGAAAAAAATTAGCCAGATTGGTGGCGTATACCTGTGGTTTCAGCTACTCGAGAGACCAAGATGGGAGGATCGCTTGAGCCTGGGAGGTCGAGGCTGCAGTGAGCCCTGATCGCATTACTGCACTTCAGCCTGGGTGGCAGAGCAAGACCTGGTCTCAAAAAAGCAAAACAAAACAAAAAAGATTAATATCTTTAAGCAAACTTTACATAGCAAATAGTTGCAATCATTGGGCCTAAACCTTTTGTTAATGTTTGAAGCAGATAATAGAACTGAAATATCAAGCCGTCGTCCATGAAAAACTGAGAACGATTAATTAATCTGACTTGCCTTGTACTTCATATTTCTATTTTTCCCTCTTATTTCCTGGACAACTTAAGTGCATGTAACATTTAAAGTTTTTGCTAACAACTACCAAAAATAAGCACCAGTCTCATTTTCAAACTGAGCTTTTTGTTAGCAGTAAATGTTTTTTTTTTCCATTCCTGTAAGTCTTACTCTAAAATTAACTATTTCTAGAGTAATCATTTATCTATGCATTTCTGTCAATCATGATAATCCATATATTTCAAATGATACCACTTTTTAAGTCTCTGAATGTTCTTAATTAACTTGATATGAAAAATACGGGAATTCTTTTGACTGAGCTTGTTACCTACCGTCAGAGTGAGTGGAGAAACAATGTAATTCAGTGCTTTTCATAGCTATCTTGGTCCGTAAACTTTCCAGAAGTTGATAATCATATTTATCACGGGCAAAACACTCTGAGAACTCTATGTAGGAAATGGTTCTTTAGTCTTGGTGTTTGTTACCTCTGGCTTTTATAGATATTATGCTTTCTGTCACATATTTCAGTTTTATCCTTCCTTAGTTGCCTTTGATTAAGATAACAAAGATTCCCTGTCCTATGGCTTACTGAATTGCATTTGTTTATAGCCATGCAATGTTCATTTGCTACTTTGGTAATTGCCTGGATGATAAAAACTTTATATTTAGTTGGAGGGTGGAATATTTGGTAATTGTTGCATTTTTCATTCAAGTCTTGAGAATTCCTATTGGATAACCTTATAAAAGAAATGAATAGAGGAAAACCAAAAGGCAAGATGGGTATTTAACAAGCTCATTTGTACTTTATTTTCCAAGTAATGATGTTGTTGCCAAAGACATTCAAAAGACCCTCTTAGGAAGTTTTGTAAACACTTTTTTAGAAAACTTACATTTTCCCCATAAGGAAATGAGACATTTTGCTTGTAAAATCAAAATTATAATACCTTGTAATGAACTACTACACAGGTGTAGTTCCTTATGACAACAAAATTATAATTGTAGGCAAACAGCTGGATGCATTCTGACTTGGTTCATTGTTTTTGTCTGGGAGATGTTTTAAGGAATAAAGGGAAAACAACAAAGCTTTATTTTTTCCTTTAACATCTTATGGCTTTTAAAAAAATGATACAACTCAAAACAAATACTCCAATAAACACTTTACCTAAAAGAAAATTAATTGAACTAGAGAATGAGCTTTACTACATCAATTAGTAAAAATAATTTTTAAAAATACTTGCCATCTTTTAAATAATAAGATAATACTCATCATTTGTCCAAAGCCAAATTGTTTTATTTTTTAAACTCAGGAGATAATGTGAGGCTGTATTTTATCCAACTATTTTAGAGGCATAATGAAAAATTTAATTTAATTCTCTAATATGGTTTGTGACTAAATGAAGTGTCTGTTTTTTGTGAGTAACTTCAAGGACTGAATTGTGTCTCCCCAAAATTCATATGTTGAATCTCTACCCACTCATGTGACTATATTAAATATAAAGCCTTTTAGGAAATAACTAAGGTTAAATGAGGTTTTAAGTGTAGGGACTGATCTAATAGAATTGGTGTCCTGATAAAGCTACCAGTCTTTGTGTATGGAAAGCTCTCTCTCTCCAGGCACATGCATCAAAGAAAGACCCTGTGAAAACACAGAAAGGAGAAGGCCAACTGAAAGCCAGAAAGGCAATGCTCACCAGAATCAGCCCATGCTGGCACCCTGATCTTGGATTTTAGCCTCCAGAACTGTGAGAAAATGAATTTCAATGATTTAAGCCATCTAGTCTGTGGCATTTTGTTATGGCAGCCTGAGCTGACTGATACAGTGGGATTAATCAAGGTTTACGGGATTATTGGCATATTTGACCTACTTAAAATCCCTGCTCTGTTTGTGGATGTATACTGCCTCTTTTCTTATAATCTGAGATTTAATACATATATAGACTCTTCTTTCAAGACAAATCTACTTAAAAAGAAATTGTTTTCACAATGGCCGATTTCCTATATTACACACACACACACACTCACACCCACACACACACACACAATCATGCCATTATCCCTGGAAAAATCTCATGGTGTTTTGCCCTAAGGTTTAAAAACAAAGGGAAACTTATTTTAATACATCCACCTTAACCAGGGAGTTTGCTTTGGGTTTCCTTCCATATTTCTGCTATGGGTGAAATGAACTAGATGTTTTTCCTATTTGCCAGTATTTCCAATATGATGTGGTAGAATTGGTGGGAGTAGATGCTATTGCTTCCAGCTAGGGAGGCCTTTCTCATAGATAGTCTTCTTGCTTTAGAGCAAAGTTTCCCAAATTTGAATGTGAATATAAATCACCAGGGCATCTTGTTAGATCTCACCTGAGATTGCACATGTTGACCTGGGGAAGCTGAGGTGGCTACTCTGTGGAGCAGACCTTGAATATAAAGAATTAACACTGTCCCACGTATCACTAAAAAATAAAACACAAAACATGTTTCCCCTTTGAAAACCGGAGTTGCTTTTGTTCCAAATTATGTACTCCAAATTACCTAAAGTGGAGGTCTAAACAGACCAACTTCCTCAGACCACTGTGCCCTTTGAGTTGGATGATAGATATTTAGAAAGTGCTTAAAACTTCCTAGAAATGCGTAATCATTAAAGAAAAAACTGGGGTGGGGGGAGTATACTTGTTCCTTGTCCCTGGGTAGTTTGACAGGTTAATCCTCATCCTGGGTTCAGAAATATCCAGTCACCATCCAGGAGTCCTGAGAGTAAGTCCAGTTGCTGTTTTTATTTAGACAGTTTCTGCTACCACTCAGGTAGGTTGGCTGCAAGACATCCCACAGGAGAGCCAGTAGGCTTACGCCTCTGGGTCAGGACAGCAATCCTGGGAAAGATCCTGGAGGATTCTCCAATAGAGAATGGGTGGATAATAGATGCACCTTGATTTATAACATTTAACTTTTGAGAAAAGTATATATGAGTCTCCATTTGAATTCTTATTCTAATGCACACAGATTTTAGGGCCAGGATTATTTGTAATTTTTTATCTGTACTTCCCTCAAAACACCAGAAAATCAAATCTTATTTTAATTTGTAGCAGTAAGAGATAGCAAATTTAGGAGAAGATATTTATAGAATTTTAGGTACTAGTTGCAGTAATTTTACGAAAGATCATGATAGGCAGGAAATTGATTGGAATTTGGGGGAGTTTATAAAATTAGTAGCTAAGGAATGGTGGTTATAGCAGGGTGAAGGTCCTAAACCAAGGATTGATATGAAAGCTGTTTGTTTTAATAAGTAAAATAGTTGTTCTACAATTGTTTTCAATCAGGGAGGATGTGATCATTTGGACATTTTCACCTCAGAAATCCCACTCATTCCCCTGGCTCTTGGCACCTCTACTAAGAGGCTTCTTTTGGGTGTGGCCATAGCTGAAAATCCAGATAATTGGTCTTGTCTCCAGAACACATAGGAGATGGCATAGGCTATGGCAGTTTACAGCCATAGGTTGCAGAGTCACCAATGGATGTCACGAATGAAGGTGCGGTTTGAGAAGCCTTTCTGAGCAACCTATTTAAGTAGCTTTCTGCCTGGTGGCTGCCCTGGACACCTAGCCACATATGGGTATGGTATCTAGACAGAGTTACTGCAGGGAAAATCAGAACGCGATGCTTGGGAAGGTGAAAACTCAAAAGCAGCCTACCTCCTCAGAATAGTGGAGGCTTTGTGATTAGCCAACATGTAGGGAGCCAACATGTAAAGTGATTAGCCAACATATAGAGAGACATAGTTTTCTAAGCTCCTACATGTCCATTAACTAAGTTGATCTAACCGACTAACATGATTACATTCCCATTTCATATATAAGCAAACTGAAGCCTTGGAACATGGCTTAGCCACCCTCGACTGCACAGAGGAGCAAGCAGTGACTCAAAGACAGGCATGTGCAAATTTTGAGCCCAGGCTATTTCTGTTGTCCCACTGGCTTTCTGGCATGGAGCAAAGCCCATCTGGCTTGGGTTCTCTGGCAAATAGGCAGCTCTCTACAAAGTGTTTGGAGTGCTAGTCCAAGAGTTTTGGCTTTCCAGAGCAGCTCTCTAGCCCACAGTCTGTGGCCTTTTCTTGTTGCCCTAGCTGAGAATGCTGCCAGAGATAACTCTGGCTGATGTCGGGAGGAGGATGAGTCAATAGTCTGGAAACTCAGCACATAAAGAAAAAGCAACACAGCATCAACATAAAATCAGGAAAAGCAAAATAACTACTCTTTGTGGCTGGTTGGTCATGTGGGGCCCTGGTCTGGGTCTGAGATGGACCAAACACATTTCTGTGTTGATATTTCATATAAAGTCCAGGGCCTAGATGCCCTAAAGTTATGCCGAGCACAGAGTCTGACCAGTCTGCCAGTTGTCACAACTAAGAAAGGGAGCACTAATGACATCTAATTGGTAGAGGTCATGGATGCTGCCAAACATCCAGTCAGGAATGGTCAGCCTCTGCCATGGTGAAGTTTGTGTGCCAACTTGACTGGGCCACAGGGCACCCAGGTGTTTGATTAAACATTACTTCTGGGAGTGTCTATGAGGATATTTCTAAGCGATAATAACATTTGAATTGGTAGACTGAATAAGCCCTCCCTCATGTGGGGATGCTTCAGCCAATTCCTTGAAAGTGTAAGTAAAATAAAAGAATGAGTAAGAAAGAATTCTTTTTCTTTGCCTGTCTTTGAGATGGTACATCAATTTTCTGCCTCAGACCTAGATTCAGGCTGGAACTTGGACCTCTCAGACTCCATAATTGCAAAAGCCAAATCTTTGATAAATCTCCCTCTTTGTTTCTCTCCCTCTCTCTTTCTCTTTCTCTTTATATATCTCTATGTATCTATCATCTATCTATCTCACCTCCTATTCTGTTTTTCTGGAGAACCCACAACAACAACAACAACAAATAATCTGGCCCAAAGGTCAATAGTGCCAAAATTCAGAAAGCCTATTCTACCATCTTTGGTCCATTACCTACTTATTTTTAGTATTGTTCATGATAGAGGAAATGTTTTAGAATTTTTTTAGCACAAGAACAGGAAAATATATTGGTTTCAATTCTCAGATCTGGGCTAAGCTCAAGGAATAGGCTATCATGTGTCAGAGTTTCTTGTTTCTCTGCTTAGAAGATTATTTTTAAGTTATATGACAGAACACAGCTGGGTGTGGTGGCTCACGCCTGTAATCCCAGCACTTTGGGAGACCAAACTGGGTGGATCACTTGGGGTCAGGAGTTCAAGACCAGCCTGGCCAACATGGCAAAACCTGTCTCTACTAAAAATACAAAAATTAGCTGGGTATAGTGGTGTGCATCTGTAATTCCAGCTACTCGGGAGGCTGAGACATGGGAATTGCTTGAACCAGGGAGATGGAGGTTGTAGAGAGCAGAGATCATGTGACTCCAGCCTGGGTGATGGAGTGAGAGTCTCTCAAAAGAAAAAAAACAATGTATAACACAACAGTGTCTGAACAGAAGCATTTAAAATTATGTCTATTACATATATGAGCATTGCACCCCAGGAAATAGTAAGAGAATAATTATGGTCAAAGCATGTAGTCCAGACATAAGTCAAGATCCAAGAATTCCCAAATTGAACCAAAGGAAGTGATTTCTTTGACAATTTGAAGCATGCACAGATCCAAACAAAAGGGCTGGATATGGTGGCTGTCATCCCAGCACTTTGGGAGGCCAAGGCAGGTGGATCACTTGAGGTAAGGAGTTCGAGACCAGCCTGGCCAACATGATGAAACCCCATCTCTACTGAAAATACAAAAATTAGCAGGGTATGGTGTCACGTGCCTGTAGTCTCCGCTACTCGGAAGGCAGAGGTCAGAGAATTGCTTGAATCCGGTAAGTGGAGGTTGCAGTGAGTGGAGATCACGCCACTGCACGCCCCAGCCTGGACGACAGAGCAAGACTCTGTCTCAGAAAAAGAAAAAAAAAAAAAAAAAAGAACCAGATGTAAGAATATTAAACAAATCATGATAATTTGTTGATTTGTTTCCACTTTATTTCTGTATTTATGTTTGTAATATTAAAAGTCCCAGAAAGTTTTGTGGTGACACTTTTCTCCTAGGCTAGCAAAAGTTTCTCCTTGAGGGTTCAACATTATATCCAAGCCAAGTCTTCTTTATTTTGAACTAACGACTGTCCACCATCATGGAACCTCTAGGGGAGGGAGTTCTAAGACCTGAATTGCATGGCTTAGTGGTTTCTGCTCATCTAGGAACTAGAACAAGGAGGACTCTGCCAATTTTTGAAGTTTCTTACAAAATATAGTATGAAGTGGCTTTTGGCAGGGGTAAGCTGTGAAAAATTCTGCTTCATTTGTTAAAGGTTTTTTGAATACAATCTGATAAACAGTTTTCTCCTCTCCTTTTTTTTTCTTTTTGGGGACAAAGTCTCACTTTGTCACCCAGGTTGGAGTGCAGTGGTGCGATCTTGGCTCACTGCTACCTCTGCCTCCCAGGTTCAAGTGATTCTTGAGTAGCTGAAACTACAGGCGCACATCACCATGCCTGGCTAATTTTTTTCTTATTTTTAGTAGAGACGTAGTTTCACTATGTTGGCCAGGCTGGTCTCAAACTCCTGACCTCAGGTGATCCATCTGCTTCAGCCTCCCAAAGTGCTGGGATTGCAGGTATGAGCCACTGCACCCAGCCTTTTTCTTTTTGAATTAACTTTATAATTATCCCTCTTTTCCTGCAAAGAGAGAGGTCAAAATTGACCTAAGGGACTATTTTGAAGGAAGACATCAGTTTATTGAGATAATAGATCCCCATACAATTGCCTACAGTAGGGAATATAGGATTTTGTATCTCAACTATAATACCAGATGTTAGATATCATTTAATAATCTCTCTTTATTCATAATACCTTATGTAGTTGTTGAGTATCATGGTAATGTTTTGGTCCCAATGAATAGAATGGGTACATGCCAGATGATGAGATTTCTAGAAGAGATCTTCAGAAATAGAAAGCAAAATATCTGGGGGTTCAGTGTAAGTACTGTCCCTTTCCTGTGAGACCTGTAAAGTTGAGGCAGCCTCTGAATACACATCATTTCTAAGCAAGGTCTATTCTAAGCTCTTTTATATAAACAGTTAGTCTCTAAAGCTAGCAAGCCTCCCAAACAATGTTTCTGTGCTATAAGAAGGACTCAATGTGTCCTTTTGTGATATGACATGATCGCTTATTGTAGATTTCTGTCTAATTTGCTTTATTAACCTTTGTCATTTACCTTTTCTGAGAATTGTGGGAAATATGAATAGTGAAGTGTCTGATTAAGCAACAAGCTTTAGCACAATGTTTAATGACAGTGTCAGACAACTAAATAATCTTGCGTGGGAGAGATTGGCTGGTCCTTTTTGTGTTTTTCTTACTTGGGTACCATTGATTTTCTTCAAACTGGATTAATATTATTTATCATCAAATTCTGAAAAATTCTAGCCATTATTTTTCTGGATATGTTTTTCTAACCCATTTTCTATCCTGTCTTCTTCTGAGACTTTATTATACATTCATTATTAATTTTGTCACAGCCATATAAGTCTCTGCTTATTTTTTTTGTCCATTTATTTCTCTCATAACTTTTTTCTGATTGGCTAATTTCTATTGCTCTCCCTTCAGATTCATTGATTCTTTCTTCTGTCATCTCAAATATGCTATTGATCCCAATTAGTGAATAGTTGGTTCCATTATTGCATCTTCTAATTGAAAATTTCCATTTTTATACTTTCTATCTATCTAATAAAATCTCAGTTTGTTGAGTCATTGTCATTGCAGGTTTCACACATTATGCCTGTTAAGTTTTTACCCTCTGTTAATAGATCTGTGTGTAGGTTTTGGGTGCATTTTCAAGATTCAGTCAGCCCTCAATTCTTGTTTTGTTTTTGCTTTCCAAGGGGTTGTCTTGAGTTTCCCTATGTGGTCAGGAATGTGCAGACAGCTTTCAATCATTACCATAATCTCCCTGTGAAATACCTGATTCACCTGTCACTCCTCACAACCAGAATAATAGAGATATGGGTTGTCCCCTTTCATTTCTTATTGAATGTATTACTTTTAGCTGATAGATCCACAGCTTTCCCCTACCCCTGACCCACGTCCGTATCTTCTGACAACTCTGCCAATTTCCTAGGCAGTGACAAGTGCTGCAGCTGCCAACAAAACTGAAGGAAGGCGTAATCGAAGCATCCCCAAGCGTGAAGGCTTTAGGCTCCTGCTGTTCTTCCCACAGCTACAGCAATTTCTAAATAATACATTATTCTCATATTTTTCTGCCTTTGAATTCTTGAAATGATTGATTTTGAACATTGTATCTAGTTTAAGAGATTGAATATACAAAAGGGCAATGGCCAGATCATATAGGAAAACAGAACTCTGACCTACTACTCCTGCAAGAAGTATCCAGGAAACCACACTACAGCTACTGTAGCAATAGACCCAGAATGGTCAGGACTTTCCTATTTTTTTCTTTTTTCCATTTTCTCTGAGGATCAACTGTACAACACAGTCACATAGAAGTCCGTCTTCTAGTTAGCCCACCTTCCATGCCGAAAACCTCTAATCAGAGTATCACTGAAGCCTCTATTTCTTTTCAAAATAAAGTTTTCCCATTTATCTGTCTGTCTCTGAGACTCTGTCAAATACAAAAAAAGTGCATCTGACTTTCTTGTTATAGCAAAGTCTGAACCATTGCTTATTCGTTCTCATTTGTGTGGACCTGGTTTATTTCCACAACTTTTATGTTCATTTGTTGTGTAGAGTAGTCATGCAGTTACACCTGGCATTTCTTTCCCTAAGATTTTCTTTTAATAGAAAAGTAGAAAATCCTTCTTGAAGTTCAAATGTTAAATGGGCACTTTGTTCGTCCTAAGAGAACGTTCATTATTTTTATTCTTATTTTTTTCCCTTTACTTGATAAGCTATTTCAGGACAATCATGTTTTGTTTCTAAGTCCCTTCTGCTTACAGTATCTGTGGGATCTTGAGAGGCTTATTTTCTGGTGTTTTAATGAATTGGGTAGAAGAATGTAATTGTTTTATACCACTGTAAATTCATTAGTTTGAGAGATCTATGTCTGACCTGTTCTACATCTCATTTAAAATGTTTCATGAGTGGTTAAATGTCTATTGTAGTATGTTGAATTTTGCTCCAATTCATTATCCCAAAAGATATACTTAATTTCTAATCCCCAGTATCTGTGAACAGGAATCTGTATATGAATAAAGTATTTGCAGATATAGTCAAATTAAAATAAGGTTCTGTTTGAATAGGATGGGCTCAATGAAAAGTAGTTGGCTCTCAGATGCAATGTAAGCGGACTACATTGTGGTCAGACAGACTTGCCAATAGGGAGCTCAGAGATACAGAAACATACTGTTGAAGTTTGGGAAGCTCAAGCTAGGGCAGAAAAAGAATTTTGACAGAATCTTGAGAAGATTGTCATCAATTTATTCTCAAAAAAACAACCAGAAAAGCTGTTAATCAAGCAAAATATGGTTACTAGTTTTACAGCAATATGAGAGAATACCACTTTGTTACAGAGTATTAATAATATGTTAAAAAGGGAAAATCAGTACAGAATATTTATAGGATTTTATAACTTTTTTCTTGGTAATTTTAAGAAATTCTCATTTAGGCAGAGAAGTGACTGGGAATGGGCATAAATGATACAATTGCAGCTTTGGCTGTGCAGCTAGACGAGGACAAGATGAAGGTCTTGAAGCAAGGATTTAAGATCAAACTCCCAATCATGATGTGTTGGCCTTTTTAGTTGGTTCAGAGCCTTACATTCCGGCAGTAATTATTCATGAAAAAAAGAAGCTAATTCATTTTTGCATACTTACCATATTGTTTAATACAGAAAGAGGAAATCATGTTTGATTCAGAATGATTTAGTGAAGGATAAAAAAGGTGTGTCCGTTTAAATTCTTAAAATAAAGGACATTTCTGCTTAATTTCTTATCTTGCCAGAAGTGTGTTTCTGTTGAAGGAGAATTCCATAAAAAAGACTGGAGAAGTAAAAAGTGATGAATTTTGAAATTCAGCTCCTTTCCCCTTGTATTTAAAAGGAAGAATGTCTTTTTAGCTATTCTCAATAGGCTATACCATTAGCAAGAAAGAAAAGGACCTTCAAAACTCCTTGCCTATAAATATAATATAATATTACATAATAGTAATTATGAAGTGATGCTGCACTTTTTAAAACATCTAACGAATATATTCTGAGACTATTATGCTCTTTTTCAGATGCTTTGGATGAATTCCACAAAGTTTGCATTTGATTCTCATATTCAGTTTGTGTTATTCAAAAGAATATTCAATAAACTACTTTAAATAATTCCATTATAAAATATTCAAATGTCAGTAAATCCTAATCTTATTTTTCTATTAAATGCTGAATAGTTTCTAGTTTATTTACATGTAAACAAAGTTATACATTAACTCCAAGACCAATTATTTTATAACATTGTATAGCAAGATTTAATAATGACTTCTCTATGAAAATACATTTTAGAAACAGGTCACTATGTAAACTTTGACAGGTGAATCAGAAGTATAAAAAGTTGAATAATATTTCTATATTAAAACTCCCTTCATTTTAACTTACATAAAAGTTTTCTCAATACTCGTCTCTATAAAAATAAAAAGCAAAGTACCATCCAAAAAATTGATGGTAACCCTATATCATAAATATGTGTCTGGATATGTAAATTCATTTTGAAAAACATCTATTTCATTAAAAGATATATTTCCAATAACATTTTATTTTTTATTATCATTTATATTTAAACAGTTAAACATTTGTATTATGTTAGTCAATTATTGATTATATAATGTGCAATGATAACATGCTAAGAGGGTTAGTGTAAGAATAATTGTTTTTCATTGAAATATTTTTATATGTACAACACAAACACATATGCATGTACTGTTATAAACAACAACAAAAACACATAAAAACAAAAACAGAAAACCTAAATGGGTGATTTTTTAAAGTAACACACATTTTAAGGACATTACAGTAAGCACATTTCTGGGAAAAATAGAGTGTGAATATGTGATTACAATTTTAAGATAAAAATGTACATTGCTTAGTGTTAATAAAGATACTGTTAGAATTCTGCTCAAAACACAGAATGTGTACATTGATAAAACAAATTACCTGTTCACATAAACTAATCAATATTTTTTAAGAGAATACAATAGAATCTGAATTTTGTTTACAAATAAAATTTATGATGTTGAGAATATAATATCATAATCTTCCCATAAGAAGATATGGAAAAATGTGACCTATCCATAAGATAATAATAGAGATTAACTCTGAGCTTACCTAGCCATAGGTATCAGGAGATGAGAAACTTAAAAGGGCTCTTATAACCATACTCATGATGTTGGGGAATAGTGGGTTTATAATGAATAAAACGATGGAAACACACAGCAGAAAGATTAATAATTTTTTTAAAAATCTAGAATTCACAAAAATAAAATATTTAAAAATAAGTGTTGTGTAGGCTTAACTAGGAATGGATATGATATAGAAAAGCCTACGCATTTAAATATGTGCAATAAGAATTATCTAATGTAAAAAACATAAAGATTTTAAAAAGACCCAAATCTCAGGGAAATATGAGAAAACATGAAAAGATTTAACAAACATATGACTTTTAATCAGAAAAATAAGGGAGAATGGGGTAGAAAACAAAATTTTTTTCAAAGCTGTAACTACCTCCCAAATTCTCAAAGACATAAATCTACAGGCTCACTCAACTTGATAAAGAATAATTTTGTAACAGCTATCAGCAAATGGTCAATATGTGAAAATAGAAATAAAAGTAGTACAGAAACATTTAGAGAAATATTAATCACTAACCAGAAAAAAAAAAAAGACACAGATGTCAAGGTGGAATTCTCCATCCAGGAAATAAAATATATTTGAAAAATAAACACATTATCATGTAATTTCAAGATGAAAGAAAACTAAGAGTATTTTCTGCAAGAACTATCCAACAAGAAATGTTAAAGGAATTCCTTCAAATTGAAATTAAAAGAATATATTTTAGAAGCAATAGAAAGCATCAGTAATGATACATATGAGAGTAAAATAAATAAGTAATTTTTGTTAATTTATTTTAAATGTCTAACACTGTTTGAATAAAAAATGATAAGACCATGCTGTGAGTTTTTAATACATAAAGGTTCAATACATAAGAAAATTATAACATAAATGATGTAAATTAAAGGGTCTATACTATTGCAAACTTCTAAGTTTTAAGCGAATTTGTGCAGTATTAAATCTAAAAAACTATAAAATTTAGAGGTATATTTTAATCTCTAGAGAAAACACAAAATGGTGTAGTTAAAAAGTCAATAGATAAATTAAAGTGGAATTCTAAACATCTAAAACATTAATGACCCAAAATCAAATAATCAAAACAAAATGGGGAAAAGAGAAAGAACTGAAAAATAGAGGAAATGAATAGTAATATGCGGTGAACTTAATCCAAATATGTCACTAGATATATTTAATAATTGTCTCGATAAGACAATTAAAAAATAGAATAGATGTCAATGGAAAATAAAGGAAGATTCATTGAAATATAAATAGAGAGTTTTAATCTAACAGTATGAAAAAAGATATTTCAGACAAATAGCATAGAAAGATTGAGTGGCAAAGTAATATTATATACCAAATATATTATACTAAAAAGTTAAATTAAGTAAATTAAATATATGAAATACTAACCTTAGGACAAGAGTATTACCAGAGGAAAAAACGAGCAATTCCTAATATTAGAAGTTTAAATTTATTACAAATATTTAGCAATCATGTCTACGTATGTTTTGAATAACAGAACTTCAAAATGCATTAGCAAAAATTGAAAACCTTAAAGGGAAAACAGACAATTCAACAGTCATAACAGGATGTGATTGTCAGCACAGATTGCCATAACAAAATACCATAGACTGGGTGTCCTGAAACAACTGAAGTTTTTATTTTCTCACAGTTGTGGAGTCTGGAAGTCCATGATCAGAATGTCAGTATGGCCAAGTTCTGGTGAAGTCTCTCCTTGTGCCTTACAGATGTTGTCTTCTGTCTGCATCCCTACATGGGAAAACGTAATCTCTGTCTCTTTCACTCTCTCTCCTTGTGTGTCTGTGTCTGTGTGTGTCTGTCTGTGTGTGTGTGTGTGTGTGCATGTACCTCTTCTAATAAGACCTGAGTCCTATCAGATAGGGCTCAACCCTTATAAACTTATCTAACCTAAATTACCTCCTAAATACCCTATCTCTACATACAGCCACATTGAGAGTTAGGCTTCAAGATATGAATTTGGGGAGGGAAACAATTCAGTCCATAGCAAGGTAGTTTTGATGTTCTATATCAACAATGTAAAGAATGACAAGACAAAAAATTCATTATAGGCATATAAAGTCAGAAAATCTATTTCAATTACTTTGAAATAATTGATAATATAAAGCAGAATACGTCTAACACTTGAAACATAAGCATTTTGTACAAGTATATATTGTATGTTTACAAAATAGGGTATATACTAGATAAAATTAGTCATAACATTTTTGAAAATGGAATTATAGATTATTTGTAGCATAGCAAAATTAGTAATCAAATATTTTTGGGAAACCCTAGATATTTTTAAATTAAACAAATCACTCTTAAGTAATCAACACATTGAATAAAAATGTACAAGAGAAATTAGAAAATACTTTGAACTGCATGATAATAGAAAATAATTTATAAAATCTGCAGAATTCATAGCTTTATATTTCTATATTTCAAAAAAGGAGAACGACCTAAACTCAATTATTTAATATTCTACCTTAAGAAGGTAGAAAAACAGGTACATTGTTGAAATTATGTCAGGGGTAGTGAGGAGAGCCTACATGTTAACCTAAGTGGTTTAGATAAGCCTAATCATCAAATACAAATATAGCTTCTAAATGGGGAGATTTTACACTGCTTTTTGGTTGAATAATATTCCAGTGTATATGTAGACTACATTTTTCTGTCATTTGCAGCAACATGGATGGAACTGGAAGCCATTATTTGAAGTGAAATAAGTCAAGCTCAAGAAGACAAATATCACATGTTCTCACTCCTATACGGGAGCTAAAAAAGTGGATCTCAATGTGATACAGAATAGATTGGTCATTCCTAGAGGCTAACAAGGGGATGAGGAAGTGGGAAAATTAAGGCAAAAAAATATATAAATAAAATAATAAAAATAAAGTGTATTTATTACCACTGAATTGTACACTTCAAAATGATGAAGATGGTAAATTATACATGTATATTTTACCTCAATTTAAAAAACTGGAAAAACTAATATACTGTTCAGTATATATTTCTCAGTAGTTCTATTCAATTATATTGGAAAATAAGTATTGCAGAAATGAATATTGCCACAAGTAACAAGTATCAGAGCAAGCAATAAAGCTGTCATTCATTCCCCTGACTTGCATGCATCTTTCTCCTTTTTTGAAATATAGAAATATAAAGCTATGAATTCTGCAAATTTTATAAATTATTTTCTATTATCATGCAGTTCAAAGTATTTTCTAATTTCTCTTGTACATTTTTATTCAATGTGTTGATTACTTAAAAGTGATTTGTTTAATTTAAAAATATCTAGGGTTTCCCAAAAATATTTGATTACTAATTTTGCTATACTACAAATAATCTATAATTCCATTTTCAAAAATGTTATGACTAATTTTATCTAGTATATACCCTATTTTGTAAACATACAATATATACTTGTACAAAATGCTTATGTTTCAAGTGTTAGACGTATTCTGCTTTATATTATCAATTATTTCAAAGTAATTGAAATAGATTTTCTGACTTTATATGCCTATCTCAATGTAGTTTTGATTTGCATTTCTCTAATGATCAGTGATGATGAACATTTTTTCATATGTTTGTTGGCCTCATATACGTCTTCTTTTGGAAAATGTCTGTTCATATCTTTCACCTGAATGGGTTTGTTTGTTTTTTTTTTTTGTAAATCTGTTTTAGTCCTTTGTAGACTTTGTATATTAGCCCTTTGTCAGATGTGTAGATTGAAAAAAATTTTTTCACACTCTGTTGGTTGCTGGTTCACCCTAATGACTGTTTCTTTTGCTGTGCAGAAGCTCTGGAGTTTAATTAGGTCCCCTTTGTCTATTTTGGTTTTTGTTGCCAGTGCTTTTGGTGTTTTAGTCATGAAATCCTTGCCTATGCCTATGTCCTGAATGGTTTTGCCTAGGTTTTCTTCTAGGGTTTTTATGGTGTTAGGTCTTATGTTTAAGTCTTTAATCCATCTGGAGTTAATTTTAGTGTAAGGTGTCAGGAAGGGGTACAGTTTCTGCCTTCTGCACATGGCTAGCCAGTTTTCCCAACACCATTTATTAAACAGGGAATCCTTTTCCCATTACTTGTTTTTGAGAGGTTTGTCAAATATCAGATGGTTGTAGATGTGTGGAGTTGTCTCCGAGGTCTCTGTTCTGTTCGATTTGTCTATATCTGTTTTGGTACCAGTACCATGCTGTTTTGATTACTGTAGCCTTGAAAGCAGACTGTTCATGCATTAAAATGAAAAGTGTACTTTAAAAAATCCCAAGTGACAACTTTCTTTGATATTTCCTATTTTCACTTTGATATTTCCTTTTTTCACAGGCAATTAAAATTGACTTTCTCACCTCTGGCTGCTTTTTTTTTTTTTTTTAACTGGTAGGAATACAGGAAGGAAAAACAATAAGACAAAAGGCATAAGGTTTACAGCCATGTGTCCGAAACAAATAAAATTGCAACTAATTATAAGAATTTGAAACCAACATATAGTTATTTAAATTAAACCACCCAATATTACTCACTTGTAAATTCATTGAAGATCAATATTATTCTAACTCTAAAATATTTAGTTGTTTCTTAGTTTAAACTACATGAACATATCATCATTTATTAACATAAATTTCTAGTCTTGGCTATTTAAATAATTTCAAAACTGTTGCTATGATAAACATAATTAAAAACAAAAATCACAGGATCGTCTCAATAGACACCAAAAAAGCATTTGCCATTTACAATTAAAACCCTCAGCAAAATTGGAACACAAGGGATGTATCTCAGTGTAAGAAAATCATCTATGATAAACCCACAGCCCACATAATACTGAAAAGGGAAAAGTTGAAAGCATTTCCTCTAAGATCTGAAGACAAGGATCCCTACTCTCATGACTTTTATTAAACATAGTACTGAAGTCTGAGCCAGAGCAATCAGAAAAGAGAAAGAAACAAAAGGCATCCAATTCCGTAGAGGGGAAGTCAAAGTGTGGCTGTTTTCTGATGATATGATTGTATACCCAGAAAACCCTAAAGACTCCTCCATAAAGCTCCTAGAACTGATAAATGAATTCAGCAAATTTTCAGGATACAAAATTGCACAAATCAGTAGCTCTACTATGTACCAACAGCAACTAAGCTGAGAATTAAATAAAAACTTCAACCCCTTTTATAATAGCTGCAAAAGTAAATAAACAAACAAATAAATAAAATACTTAGGAATATACCTAACCAAGAATGTGAAAGACCTCTACAAGGAAAACTATAAAACACTGCTGAAAGAAATCATAGACAACATGAACAAATGGAAACACATCCCATGCTCATGGATGGGTAGAATTGATATTGTGAAAATGACCATACTGCCAAAAGCAATCTACAAATTAAATGCAATTCCCATCAAAATACCACCATCATTCTTCACAAAACTAGAAGAAACAATCCTAAGATTCATATGGAACCAAAAAAAGTCTATATAGCCAAATGAAGACTAAACAAAAGAACAAATTTGAAGCATGATATTATTCAATTTCAAACTATACTATAAGGCCATAGTCACCAAAACAGCATGGTACTGGTATACATAAAGCCATGTAGACCAATGGGACAGAATAGAGAACCCAGAAATAAACCCATATACTTACAGCCAACTGATCTTTGACAAAGCAACCAAAACAGAAAGTGGGGAAGGACACCCTATTCAACAATTGGTGCTGGGATAATTGGCAAGCCACATGTAAGAGAAGGAAACTGGATCCTCATCCATCACCTTATACAAAAATCAACTCAACATGGATCAAGTACTTAAGTCTAAGACCTGAAACTATAAAAATTCTAGAAAATAGCATAAGAAAAACCCTTCTAGACATTGCCTTAGGCAAAGACTTCATGACTGAGAATCCAAAAGCAAATGAAACAAAAACAAAGATAAATGGGTGGAACTTAATTAAACTAAAGAGCTTGCGCAAAGCAAAAGAACAGTCAGCAGAGTAAACAGACAACAAACAGAATGGGAGAAAAGTTTCACAATCTATACATCAGACAAAAGGCTAATATCCAGAATCTATAAGGAACTCAAACATTTGGCAAGAAATAAACAAACAATTGAATCAAAAATTAGGCTAAGAACATGAATAGACAATTCTCAAAAAAGTTTTACAAATGGCCAACAAACGTATCAAAAAATGCTCAACATCACTAATGATCAGGGAAATGCAAATCAAAACTACAATGTGAGTGGGGATTGGGGAGGACAAAATAACACAACGTAATGCCACCTTAAACCCACAAGAGTGGCTATAATAAAAAACAAAATAGAAATAAAAAGAAACGTTGGCATGGATGAGGTGGAAAGGGAACACTTCTACACTGCTGGTGCAAATGAAACTAGTACAACCATATAGAAAACAGTTTGGAAATTCCTTAAAGAACTAAAAGTAGAACTACCATTTGATCCAGCAATCCCACTACTGGGTTTCTACCCAGAGGAAAAGAGGTCATTATATAAAAAAAGATATTTGCATACACATGTTAATGGCAGCCCAATTGCTAAAATATGGAACCAGCCAAAATGCCCATCAATCAACGAGTGGATAAAGAAACTGGTATATAAATACAATGGAATAGTACTCAGCCATAAAAAGGAATGAATTAATGGCATTTACAGCAACCTGGATGGAATTTGAGACTATTATTTTAAGTGAAGTAACTCAGGAATGGAAAACCAAATGTTGTATGTTCTCACTCATAATTGGGAGCTAAGTTATGAGGATGAAAAGGCATAAGAATGATACAATGGTTTTGGGTACTCAAGGGGAAAGGGTGGGAAGAGGGTGAGAAATAAAACGGTACAAATTGAGTTTAGTGTAGACTGCTTGGGCAATAGGTGCATCAAAATCTTGGAAATCACTATGAAAGAATTTACTCATGTAACCAAATACCATATGTACCTCAAAAACCTATGGAAATAAAAAATAAAAATAAATAAACTGTTCTGTGATAAATTGAGGAATGCTTTCCCAAATTTTACACGATTTTATATCAATTTTTTTTTCCTTCTACTCAGCACATCTGTTTCTTATATAAGTGCCCACCTATATTGTCAGAGTACTCTAAAGAAATAGAAGGAATGTAATGTACATATTTATAGAAAATGTTTTAAGGAATAGACACTATTATGAAAGCTGGCAAGTCTAAAATTTGTAAGGTGACCCAGGAAGAGATGATGCTACAGTTCAAGTCCAAAGATTGTCTGCTGGCAGAATTCCCTCTTGCTGGAAGAATGGGGAGGTCAGTCTTCTGTCTATTAAGGTCTTCAACTTATTGGCGGAGGCCCACTCACATTATGGAGGGCAGTCTACATTACTCAAAGTCCACCAATTTAAATGTTAACAACATCAAAAACACCGTTTTAGAAACATCCAAGATAATGTTTGACCACACATCTGAAGATGGTGGCCCAGCCAGGTTGAAACATACAAATAACTATCATGAGTCTATCCCTTGTCCACTTGACACCCATAGACACATCCATAAACTATACTTTACCTCCAAATAAAGAAAATAATAAGATTATATTTTCACTTAACATGATACAACTATTCTGTTCAAAGCAAAAAATACACAACTTGTTTCCCAAAAGAAGATGTCAAGTCTTCAGGTGATTTTTTATTCTTCTCCTGAATTTTCTGTAACCTAAATAAGTTACATAAGAGTATAAGAGAATGTAGAAAATAAAGACATTACACACACACACACACACACACACACACACACAGATGCACAGACCTGTAGGGAATCCATGAGCCCACACATTGGTGCCAGAATGTAGGGATCCATGAGCCCCACGTTGGGCACCAGAATGTAGAGAGCCAGCCCTACATCACCCATGGGTACCCCGAGTTTGGTGGTGACAAGGGAATGAGAAAAAGACAGATTAAAAGAGAAAGTGGGACCAGGGGGCCATCACTTTATTACTCTGGAGGTGACAGTGAAGGCCCTGAGCTCTGATCATCCACACTATTTATTGATTACCATCACTTTAATCTACAGGGTAGGGGTGGAGTTGTGGTGGAGTGAATCAGTGAGCCAGAAGTGATTCAGTGAGCTGAAATTGGTTTGTCATCCTAAGGATTGATAACAGTGGTGGTTTGGGAGTTCCACAAAACAAGAACATGTGGTTATCTTTAGCTTATTATCTATGTACAGCTGATGGAACACAGACCTTAGAAGGAGCCTACAAGTCCGGCTACGTCATAATGCTGTGAAGGGGTTTTAAGTCCTTGAGCACGATGTTTATGGTAATAGAGCCAAGGTCACCCTGCACCAGAACATGAGACATGGAGAGGACTTCCTCCCCAGAGGCCTCCTGTGGCCTTCTGCAGTTTGTTCTTCCTTGTTTATATGTTACTCATAACCAATTTATGTAGGCATTCTGTAAGTACTTTCTCCTCTGCTGTTTTTCCCAACATGGACCTATTCATAACAAAATAAGAATAAAATATGTGACAATTGCCATCTTCATTTCTGTGACTTTTTATAACTGATCACATGGTTGTAGCTGGTGTTTATAATTATCTTCTTCCACTACTCATTCTGTATTATTTTTGCTCTCAGCAAGAACTCAGCTAAGCATGGTTCTTTACCTAGTGGGTGACCCAAACTTTTATTTGTAAAGAATCTAGGTCAACAGTAATCCTACTGAATTGGATTGCTGCAGTTTTCCATTGACTTTAATCACAGAGCATGGTAATATTAAGAGATGACCTAAGAGATCTGCTGAGTCTCAGACATATAGCAGTCCAGTTTCTCCTAGCTAAACAGGATCAATCACCTCTGCTGCTACATTAACTCCCTTCTTTGATAGTTGACTCAGAGCCATGAGAAGCCCAAAGTAGTCAGGTAGTAGCCTTAATACTAGCCTTAACTTCTAATTCAATAGAATCACCATTGTATCCTCTAGTAGAAGCATTCTTGTCTTCAAAACTAAGACCCATAAGACAGAAAATCATAAGATTGTGGGAACAGGAAGCAAACATTTTGCAAGTGGGTTACTGGGGTAATAGTGAGTATTTCACTCCCATTTCTAACCTTTGATTCTTGCACTTATGCATAATGGCTATGGGAGAAAAATAACTACTCTTTAGACCCTGATTCAGTAAACTTTGCCCCAGCCCTGCAAGGTTTGGCTTCATCTTGTTGGTGCTATAGCTGAGTCTTCAAAAGGCTATTCCATCATTCTAACAAGCCAGATTCTTCAGAATGTTGGAAACAGGGTAAGACCAGTGAACTCCATGAGCATAGGATGATTGTTGTATTTTATTTGCCATAAAGTGAGTTCCTTGAGCAGAAGCAATGTTGTGTGGGATACTGTGACAATTAATGAGGTATTCTGCAAGTCCACAGATACTAGTTTTAGCAAGAGCACTGCAAATAAGGAAGGCAAATTTGTATTTAAAGAAAATGTCTATTCTAGTAAGATAAAATGTTGCCCTTCCAAAATGGACTATTCTAGTAAGATAAAATGTTGCCCTTCCAAAATGGAGGCTGTCTAGTGTAATCAACTTGCCACCAGGTAGATGATTGATCATTCAGAGAATATTAGGGATTTTAACTACCATCCTACCTCATGAATCAAGAAAGATACATGTGATATTTTCTTCAGATGACATGAAATCTTAACTACATTAAATTAAATCCACAGAATATGTGCCTTTGATCCCTGTCAAACAAACTTCCAACTGTTTTTGGGTGAATCAGCCATAGAAAGCTGCTGCTGTGAGGACTATTTTTTATGAAATTTTAAAAATTACCAACACTGAATTTCACTACATACAGGAGGTGCTTAAAAATACTTAAAACACTTGGATAATACAATACACAAATAATGATTTGGTCTTATAGAAAGTTACCTTAAAATTCTAAGAAATACGGTGGCTCAAGCCTGTAATCCCAGCACTTTGGGAGGCCAAGGCGGGTGGATCACGAGGTCAAGAGATCGAGACCATCCTGGTCAACATGGTGAAACCCCGTCTCTACTAATACAAAAAATTAGCTGGGCACGGTGGCGCGTGCCTGTAATCCCAGCTACTCAGGAGGCTGAGGCAGGAGAATTGCCTGAACCCAGGAGGCGGAGATTGCGGTGAGCCGAGATCGCGCCATTGCGCTCCAGCCTGGGTATCAAGAGCGAAACTCCGTCTCAAAAAAAAAAAAAAAAAAAAAAAAAAATTCTAAGAAATAGAAGTGAGGTGAAGCAAGATAGCCAAACAGAAGCCTCCATTAATCATCCTCCTCTCAAGAGTACCAAATTGAACTATCCATTCAACAATACACATAGATAAGGACCAAAAATTAACTTAGGCACCAAGTCAGCTATGGTGGGGTTAGAGCACAAAGCAGGCTTCTGGAGTCCCCAATTCCAGGCATTGGCACTTCTAGACCTGTCCTGAGCCAGAGAGGAGCCCATTTCCCTGAAAAGAGGGTCCTAGGCATTCACCTCAAGCTGATTGAGGAGCACTTGTGCCTTAAATGAACATTGGCCATAGCTAGGCAGTATCCGCCATAGCTAGGCAGTATCCACTATAGACCTTGGACAGTGGTGGCCATAAACAGAGACTCCTCTACTTGTGAAATGGGGAGGAAAGAATGAAAAGGACTTTTCCTTGTGGCTTCAGTGACAACTCAGCTATAATAAAATAGAGCAGTAAGGTTTTTGACTCCAGGCCCTGATTCTTAGGCAGCACCGATGGACCTGCCCAGGACCTGGAGGAACTCATCATCCTAAATGGAAAAACACAAGCCTTACTGGCTTCACTGCCTGCTGACTGTAGAGTCCTAGGGCCTTAAGAGAACATAGGTGGTAGCCAGACAGTGGTTACTGTGGATCTTGAGCAAGACCCAGTGCTGTAATAGCTGAGACCTCTGCAGTTTCAATGGTGGTGGCCACAGGGATGTTTACGTCAATCCTCCCCCAGCTACAGGCAGAATGCACATAGATTATATCCCATCTACAACATGTGGCTCTAATATGAGGAATAGATTCCACACTTCTCAGTAAGCTAGGCATAATACGTTACTCTATCTATTCATGCATTTATTCAACCAATACTAACCATTACTATATGCCAGTCAAAATTTTATGAACCTGGAATAAAGAATTGAAGCAAAAACATACAGTTGATGTTTTCAAACATGTCTATTCTACTATGAGACATAGGAAATAAAGAGAAAATATGCAAATTCACAGTACAATTTCATGTAGTGTTAAGTACTACATACAAAAATAAAACAGGTCTAATAAATGGAAAAGGAGAAGAAATAGACTACATTATTGATTTTGTCTAAGAGAGCAATTTTTAAAGAATCTTATCATTTTTTTGGCATGTGTTTCAATACCCAAATAAAGGACTAATTTACACCTTGTCTAAGTGACATTTGTTTTAGCCAAATAAAATAACCAATGGTCTTAAGATAGCAGTACAGTTGGCATGTATTGGGAATATTTTAAAAGCCTACATGAAATAGATCAGATTGAACAAGCAGATGATAAGATATAAATTTTAAGTAGTAGTTAAAGGCCAATTATTATAGAATGTTCAGAAAGTCTTTTAATTATATCCCCAATGTGATTACAAACCAGTTGTGGGCTAAAAATAGGAGAATGACACAATTAGACTTCTTTTTAATATAATCATTGAGTCTTCCATGTGGTACACAGATAAATGGGAACAGATTAGAAGCAGTTATTTTATTTAGAAAATTATTTTAGTAGTGCTGGCTGTAAGGCTGGTCACCTCGCCAGGAGCTCGGACACACCCATCCCCCTCCACGGGATCTTGGACATGCCCACTCCCCTCCCCGCCTAGAAACCACATCATCATCCCACGCCCACTTCTGCACTTGGCACTAGGCTTTGCACTCAGCATCTAGCCAGCCGTTGAAGAATCCCACCAAAATTTAAAAGAAGGCCTGCCAAAACCTGCCCAATAGCATTTTGCATCCTGCTTACCTGCCAATGGCAGCTTGCCCCATCCATGTCCTGCTTCCCCACAACCAATCAGAATGCCTCCACTCCCTATAAAACCCCACATCTGAGAGGAGTCAAGCAGGATGGACCCTCCTGTCAGACGGCAGAACCCCGCCCGGGAGCTTAATAAATTCGCATTCAATCTTCTTGTGCTGGCCTCAGTTTCCTCATTTTAAATTCGGCAATAACCCTTACACTGGCCAGAAGTGATAGTTGTCTGGACTAGGATGGTAGCCATGGATGAGTAAAATCTCAGATTAAGAATATATTTCAAGGAGTTGTCCAAAGTATTTTCTGGAAAAGCAATAATGGAATGTATAAAAACTGAGAAAATAAAAGGGTGACTCATAAGCCTTCTGTCCTGAACATGGGGGTGAATGAAGGTACCATTTTCTGTAAAGCAGAGTACAGAAAAAAGAGGAAGTTAGAGAGGTTAAATCAAGATCTAGTGGGAGCATGCCAACTGTGATTTGTTTTTTTTAGAAATTCAAGTAAAGCTTTTGAATAGACTGTTTGATTCATGCATCTGGAGTTCAGCACAAAGATATGGAATGAAGACACAGATTTAGAAGTATATATGATACATAAGGTAATGCATCTTAATGGAATCAAATGAGACCACCAGGAGAATAAATAAAGATAAGATAAAAATTCTAAAACTGAGTCCTTAAGAATAAAAGCATTTATGAAAGGAAGTGAGGAAATATCTAAGACTAAGAAGAGAGATGTATTCAGCTTTATACTGTGTAGTACTTTCCCAACAGCAGTGCACAAAAATGAAGCCCATGCATTCAACACTAAACTATGCTTTTGTAAGTTTAAACTTAACAAAACTGAGCAATGTACAAATATGGGAGATTTGTAAACTTAAGAATTATCATATCTGTTACAATGTTGGAAAACAGTTAAGTTTTGACCAGTCAGAGGGACAATCATTATTGAAAACTGAATATTTGGTAAAGAACCAATAAAGTTCTCAGGACTTATGTAGGGCTAAACTAACACTAGATTAAAGTGTTATTTTAGATGATTCTAGACCTACTCTGACAAAACTTAAAAATAAGCCTTGAAATTAATATATTGATCCACAGCTAAATTTAGTTCCCAACAAAACAAAACACTCTTATATTTAATAAAAGGAAAAATTCAAATAATGAGCAATGTAACCTTTATACTGTCAAGTATTCAATCAAAAATTGCTAGATATGCCAAAATGCAGAAATGTCAGTCAATTGAAACAGAAACAGAAATGATAAAGATAATAAAATCAGTAGATATGAACATTAAAACAGCTTTTTAAAATAAGCTTAATGGTTTAAAAAAAGAAACTTGAACAAACCAATAAAAAAGAAAGATATAAAAACCAAAAGGAAACTTTCATACATGAAAAAATACCATATCTGAAAATTTTAAAAATCTACTAAATGGACAAATAGTCGATTAGATACAGCCAAAAAAATAATAAACTTTGAAGATGGGCAATACAATTATCCAAACTGAAACAAATAGAAAAAAAAGCCTGAAAAATTGAACAACACCTCACTGCTCTATGAAACAATGTCAAGTGGTCTAATATAAATATATTTGGAGTCCCAGAAGAAAGAGGATACAAGCATAAAATTAAATTTACAAGGAAGGGCTGAAAAATGTCTTTATTTGTTGAAAAATATAAAACAACAAATCCATAAAGTCAATAAAAAAGAACACAATGTGAATTAGTCTGGGTTCTCTAGAGGAACAGAACTGATAGGACACACACACACACACACACACACACACACGGGAGTTTATTAAGTATTAACTTATATGATCACAAGTTCTCACAATAGGCTGTCTGCAAGCTTGAGGAATAAGAAGAGCAAGTCCAAGTCTTACAACTGAAGAACTTGGAGTCCAATGTTCAAGGACAGGAAGCATCCAATGGGAGAAAGGCTGAGATTTGCATGGGAGAGTAGGCTGGGAGGCTAGGCTAGTCTTGCTTTTTCATGTTTTTCTGCTTGCTTTATATTTGCTGGAGGCTGATCACCAGATTAAGGGTGGGTCTGCCTTCCCCAGCCATTGACTCAAATGTTAATCTCCTTTAGCAACTCCCTCACAAACACACCCAGGATTAATATTTTGTATCCCTCAATCCAATCAAGTTGACACTCCTATTAACCATCACACAATGCAAAGAGAACTTTATCAAGGCATGGTATAATCAAATGTCTAAAAAGCAGTTATAAAGAGAACAACTTAAAAGCAGTAAGACAGGAAATATACATTACATAAAGAGAAAAACAATTTAAAAATGTCCCTTATTGTCAGAACCAGTATGAATCAGGAGATAATAGAATAGCATATTTAAAGTACTAAATTAGGGCCCGTCACAGTGGCTCATGCCTGTAATCCAGCACTTTGGGAGGTCGAGGTGGGCAGATCACCTGAGGTCAGGAGTTTGAGAACAGCCTGGTTAACATGGTGAAACCCCATCTTTACGAAAAATTTAAAAATTAGCCAGGCATGGTGGCACATTCCTGTAACCCTAGCTACTCGGGAGACTGAGGCAAGAGAATCATTTGAATTCGGGAGTCGGAGTTTGCAGTGAGCTGAGATAGCACCATTGCACTCCAGCTGGAGCAACAGAGTGAGACTTCGTCTCAGAAATAACTAACTAACTAAATAAATAAATAAAGTACTAAATTAAAAAAAAATTATCAACTATGAATTTCATATCAAATGGAAATATCTTTAAAAATGAAGGTGAAAAAAATTATTTTCAGAAACAAAACTTTGAGAACTTATATACAAACTTGAACCAAAAAATATTCTAAAAAATTCTTCTCACTGTAGGAAAATAATGCCAGATGGAAACTTGAATCTAAATGGAGAAATGAGGAGTACCAGAAGTGGTAAATATGTGCATATACATAAAATATTTTTCTCAATTTTTAATTTCTTTAGGAATTATTGTCTCATAAGTCAAAATGCTGATGATAAATTGTGAAGTTTAAAATACAGAAGTAAAATATGTGACAATATGCACTGTTTTAAGATTTTTTAAGTTATTTTGATAAATGTCAGATTGAAAAATTAAAGAATGCCACCTACTGAATTACTTGCAATGAGGTTAGGAGAGAATCTCAACTAAAGATATATCCTCATCATAGTAACTGTTTTTGTTTTATTAAAAAGAGTCAAAGCTAATATGAAAATTTACTTTCCTTAGTACCACTGAATATAAATCCTACTATACAAAGCTCTATACAAATACATATGGAAAATTGTCAATTTAGAATTAAAATTATTTAAATTTGATAGTAATTCATTTTTGTTTCGTGGATAAAATAAAAATAAGAACCTGCCTTCTCATTAGTTATTCTATTTTAATTATCAATTATACCAATTATATTTACTTTAAAATTATTTTAACTAATATAGTTTAATATTGACTATCATGTATAAGTAGTTAAATCATTTTAATTTCTGAGTTGGTCAGCTAGTGGTTAGGATTAGAAGGAAGTAACTAGCTTTATGTGTGAGCCATTTTCCATTACTAATCTTTTTTTTATTTCAACCAAGCCAATTTTACAAGATGTGTGAATTTACCTATGAAACTTACAAAAATAGATTCTCTATCTGCAGAATGGGATTAATTATGCCTATGAGAATAAATGGGAAATAACAAAATAATTTACATTCAAATATTTTGTATAATGTAAAAATGTATAAGTTTAAGTTTATTAATCAAAGTCCTTATACTAAACTAGAATTTTCTATACAATTTGGGAATTTAGTCTGTACCAAAATATTGTGTAACTATCTGAGTTTTGCAGTAACAAAAATATTTCTGCATAGTAAATGCTTCAGAAAGTTAGAGTGTCTTTACCATTCCTGAAGTTAATTTCATAATGCAAAAATTACATAACTTGTACTCATAACTACTATAAAAAGTTATAATTAAGAAGCAGTAAGTTAATTTAAAACATCATTTTTCATCTAAATGTGTTGCGCACATTGATCTGATAGCTTTGTGCTTCTTGTATTTAAGCTCATAGTTTCTAAAATTACTTTATTGATAATATTAGCTCTTTTCAGAGTTTTCTAAAAAACTATGTTTATTCTTATATATAGTGTCTTTGATGATCTCTATTTTATTATCGGTCTCAAGGAGAAACAAATGTGAAATTAAACTTTAGGGTATGGTATACTTTTCATAATATACGGCTGGGACATTCAATACTGCCAGTTCTAACCTGGATATCCTGCTGGAACTATTCTACTTAAATTTTTTGAAGAATGGTGGCTTAGGTTGTCTTAGCTTTCAACAATGGTATACATGGAAAAAGTCATTGAAGAACTTGTCAATTTTATTTACAAAACCAATTCCATCCATCAAAGAGCTTTAATCATACCATAGAAACCTGCAACCAATCTACACAGCTTATTAAATATTAATTTTCATCCTGCTAAACTCTCAAAGACAAATGTAAAACATAACTCCCATTTTCTTTAGATTTACTTAAAAGCAAAGGGACATTCATTAGCAATTATCTTTCTAAATTTAAAATTTATGTATGGTTTTCATTGAATAAATTGTTTTTATTTCTTTTCTTTCTAGAACTTGTATTTTGTCTAACATATTACATTAGGATTAACTGGATCTATGCAAAGACTGCTTAAGACATGCCATCATAAAATCTAGATCTGTTGATGGCATTCTTACTAATTTGGCTTTCAGTCTTTTAGATAAGAATGGGTGCTAAGATTACATATAAATTTTTCATGTCACTCTAGAGTATCTGGAACCTTTCTAACCAATTCAGTTTCTAGTTTGTAGATAAAAGATGAATTATACTCTGGTGTGAAATGTAAGGACAGAATGCCACAAATTGCATCTTTGTGTCAAATATGTGCTTTTCATAGAATATTTGAATTGTTTTATAGGCTTGATGAAATTGATATTTTGTTAGTGCGTGACATACTATTTCACTAATTATGAATGTTTATTCATCCCTCAAGCAGAACACACAAGTTACTGAATAGATGCCTTGCCCAACCTACAGGCATTCTCAGAAATGGTTAGAGAAGGAAAAATTTGAAGGCAGATAAATTATGACACATCTTTTATAAGAAAATAGTTACGAAAATTCTAAAACTTTTAAAATTGTCAGTATTTTGTCTGTTTCATCTTCACGTGGAGAGCACATGTTCAGAGAAGCCATCCCTTTCTGAACATCCTTATTAGTTCCACTGAGTTGCTGTAGGAACAGATAAGTTTTGTGTGTATGGATCATCTCTAGGAGCTCTCCAATGCATTATGCATTCTGCATGCTAGGCACCATGTAATTGACGTGTAAAGCCTGCCAAACTTCCAAACCTCTCTTCTAATTCTTAGTGTAGACCTTCATAATTAATCTCCAATCATATCAGCAAATCAACTCCACGATGCTCCAGGTAGCTTATTTGAAAAGTCTGTTAATTTCTTCTCATTGCCAAGTCAATTTTTATTCTCTCTTCTCACCCTATTCAGTTGCAAAATTTAGCTAGTTATAACCTTGGCACTTGACCATGCTATTCAATGCCTAGCCAATCCAGGCACATGGATATAATAAATGTTTCAAATTTATGATGACTTATCCAAACAACAAATTTTCCTGCCGTATAATGTATAACTATCTGCCTCAAAGTTTGTTAAATAACTCATTGTTTTGATTGTTTCTCCCTTATGCACTTTACTTTCTGTAATTAGATTTTGGCTCTGAATACCACTGTGGTATGTCCCCTAGTCTCCTTCATGGCTAGACTCTTGTTAATGCCATTCATGTATCCTCCTGTTCTATAAACGGATCATGGGTATTGAAAACTTTCACAGTCATGTTCCTATGCCAGGGCTGGAATTTTTAACACCTAAAGTGGACCCTATATCCTAATAAACTTAACTTGACTTTCACAACACCTAGATTCTTAGTATCACAATCCTCAGACTAATCCAACTCTTCATTGCTTACTCAAACCTACTTCACATTAGTGTGTGTTTCTCATTCAGTCTTAATAAATCTACCTAAGTGGCTTTGAAAGGGTTCAGTCAATATACTTAGATCAATTAATACAGTTACAATTAAAAGAGTGATCTTGGTTTACTATTATTTTTTAAAATGTGGCATTATAACTTTATTAAATAAAAAAAACCCAAGATGCATTATAAATTTAAATTCCTCAAGTTGTATCTGATTATTCATGTCCATATAAATCCTGAATTTTCATATCACTTATTGATGCTACCTTACTTTTGAAGGTTGTATATATGTTATATGAGGTGCATAATGTTATATATGTACATGTGTTTCATGCAAGAAGCCACAGACTAGTTTTATATGTATAACTCCCATACTTATTTATAACTTCTCATATACCACTAAAACACAGAATATATTCAGTAGATATATATTGAATGCACACCACCAGTACTTTTAAGAATCAATGTAAAGAAACTAGCAAAATAAACAATATTCTTATTTATATCAGATTAAGATTCAAGATTTTATTTTAAATTATTAAATAAGGCCTTAAAATATTCCAATTATTTCAACTTATGAAGCAAAATATGTGCAACACTTCTAAGATTTGGGTAAATTCTTCAAATTAACCCAGTTGCCAATAATATAAATTCATAAATATGACCTACTATAGCCTATGTAAGTTCTGCTTTTGAGTTTCTGTGTAGTTATATTGGTCTTTTGGAAAATATTGATGTTACTAAAGTATTAGTGAGATTAAAGCATTCTGTTGAAGTCTATTATTTCATCTAGCCTAGAAATTTATTTTGAATATCAATTGTTTCTATGCTGTGATCTGGTGATAAGTCAATAAAAAAAGTTAAAATATAGTTAAAAAATAGGTATACAATTTTTAAATATACTTTTTAAACTAGAATTTGCATATATATGCAAATAATATACAGTCAAATAATCTACAAGTACAATAATAAACATATTCACAATTCTATAAGAACACAATGAAAAATGGGATTACTTTTTGTAGATGAATGAAGTAGGTTCAGACAGATGCTATGAGTTTTGAATAATGAATAGAAGTCTTCTGGAATGATTTTAGAATGGACTTTAAAGCAGAGGAAAGAGCACATGCAAAAGCATGGAATGATGAAAGGGTATGACATTTCAGGGAATGGTGAAAACTCTCTTGGACCACTGAATATTTAACAAAGAGGAAATATAGCTGGGAAATGAAATTGTAGTTAAATTGTGAAGCAATTTGTATGTTGAAGCAATGAGTTCACTCATCACATTCTTATCCTTAGAGAGCCAACCATGGTTTAAAAATAGGTATTATGGTTCTCAAATTAGTTTTATTTGTATAGTATATGTGTGTGTGGTGTCGGTATGTGTTTGAATTTGTATATACATAACTGACTTTTTCTGAAGGCTTGAGCAAAGTAATTATAGAAGACTGAATGTAGTGAAAAATGCAATGGTCATAGAAAAAGAGATGATAATATTGTTCTTAGTCTTAGAATTAGGAAGTTTCTTATTTACCTAACTCATTCAGAATTATTCTGTTGATCACACCTGGGTTATTGGTTCAGATAACTCATGATTTTAAAATTGTCATAGAATTCCCATTCCTTACAATGATGCATTTATGAATTGTCCCATAATCTAATTTATGTCATTAGGCCTGAGATAAAGATTACTGTGGACTTCTCAAAAGCATAGTTCTTTACTCTTCTGAGAGAACTATCAGAAGCTTTCTTTTTTGCACTATTTGCACTTTTTTTTGTACCATTTGGCGTTCATGTATAAAATTAAGAATTCAGAAGCTATGTTTTTTTCAGCATGAGAGAAGTCAGACTTAGCAGGATCTGACACCACAAAAACTAGATTGGAGAGAAATAGAATTCTGATGACATAGTAGAATGAGTAAATAAATCAACTTAAAAGTACATAAAAATCTCGATTTTGTATTACATACAATCATTCCAAAAAGTAGTTTAACACATTCCTTTGTATAATTGCAAATCCTATAATTTTATTATAATTTTGATATTTTAATGTCATTTGATCGTGAACTGAATCAAGTAGATTTATGCAAAACAAGCACTTGGGTAGATTTTGTCTTTGAAAACAAAAAATCAATTCTCCTTTTTGAATCCATTTATGATTGTCATGTGAACTTGGCAGTCCTAGATGGAAACAAGTAAATGATCTATTTGCAATTGCTGAAAAACATTTCAGAGCAAAAAATACAATTCAAAAACTGCTTTGAAGACTTCTTAAATGAAAAAAGAATAGAAGAAAAGAGAATTTGTGGACTATAACTATCAGACTTCAAAAACACACTTTCATGGGACCTACTTAAGAACAGATGAATTCTACATGTAGTTGACGGTATTCTGCAAAACATTGATGGTGGATAATGAAAGCCTTAAATACCAGTAACAGGTCATTGAAGAGGTCTCTAAAAAGTCCAATTCCCTAAATATATTTCCTGCCATTTTGCCATAATTAGTATTGATAATAGATAAGGGATTAGCTTCACCATGACTGACTAAAAGCAGCTCATGGAGAAGCATCAAAATAGCAAGTAAATATTAACACTTTGAGAAGCTCATCTAAAAGAGAACACTGGCATTCATCAAGAAGTGGTTAGATTAGCAGAAAGCAGAGGTGACTAAAGCCAGGCAGCCTGCTGAGCTGGGACCTGTGTGGACCCTAAAGAGGCTCCCTAATGCAGGAAAGTGGTGAGTAAGCACGAAACACTCAAGACATAGACTTTTACATTCCTAGCTACTGAGAGTCCACTTGGCCCATACCCCCAGCACCCTCCAAACCAGACTAACAAAGGGAGCTGCTTATACACTGTGCAGAGGCACTGCTTGAACCCGTGTGGAGTCCCACTGGCTTTTGATCTTGATCAGACGATCCCCAACTGCCTCCGTCTCTGTTGGTGCACACATAGGTGCCAGGTTTCCCTGCTGCTTCCTTGGCCTAGCAGCAACAGAGGTGGTGGAAGCACTGGTGGTGGCAACTGCTATGGGAGCCAAAGGGAAGGTCACTGGCCTATAGAGGTCAATGCACCAGCACTTTGGGGCACTTTTACATGCCCCAAAGATAGGTACTACAGCCATGGTACAGAGGAATGGGCAGACTGCACACCGTATGACTGCCTGCCTCTGTTGCTCCCCACTAAACAGTGCCTGTCTTCTTCAGCACCAGGTCCACAGCATATCTGCCATGCCCTATCAAGATCAATATGGATGGGCCAGTTTTTTTTTTTTTTTTTCTAATTTTTTTGGAAATGGAGTCTCGCTCTGTCACTCGGGCTGCAGTGCAGTGGTGTGATCTCAGCTCACTGCAACCTCCACCTCCTGGGTTCGAGAGATTCTCCAGCCTCAGCCTCCCATGCAGCTGGGATTACAGCATGCACCACCATGTCCAGCTAATTTTTTTTGTATTTTTAGTAGAGACAGAGTTTCACCATGTTGACCTGGCTGGTCTCGAACTCCTGCCCTCAGATGATCTGCCTGCCTTGGCTTCCCAAAGTGCTGGGATTACATGTGGCCACTGTTTTTCTTGGACCCTAACCTTCATAGGCCAGTGCCCTGCCCTTTGGCTCCCATGGCAGTTGCCACCACCAGGGGTTCCACCACTTCTGTTGCTGCTAGACCAAGGAGGGAGCAGGGAAACGTGGCACCTATGTGTGCACCAACAGCAAGATCCACCACTGCTTCTGTGGGAGGGAAGCAGGCCGTGCACCCACAGCTGACAGCCTCCATTGCTCTAGCTGAGAGGTGCCTACCCTCAACAGTGTCAGGCCTGCATAGTAGCTTCCCCGCCCTTATTTGAGCATTTTGGCTGTGATCTGGCATTGTTCTGGGACTCCAACCCCAAGTAGCTGGTTATCTGCCCATTGACTCCTGAAGAAGTTGCTCCCACTGTTGGAGCTCTTGCTGCTGCCAGGGCATGGAGGGAGCAGAGAAACATGGCACCTTAGCACACCCCAAGGAGGAACACTGCTTTGCCCCTATGAGAGGAATGTGTGAGCAGGCCATGTCCCCTAAGCTGCCTTCCTCTGCCTCTGCCACTGAGGGGGCCCACCTTTTCCATTGAAAGGCCTGCAGAACAGTCACCTTGCTCCTGCTGAACCATTTCAACTACAGCTTAGAGCCCTTCTGAAAGCCCAGGCCCTGCAATCCTGTGATCTTCCATGGTGCTCTCACTGCCAAGTGTTCTGCTGCCAACTGAGCATGCTGAGCATTCTGCTTGCCCCCACATGAGAGTTCTGCTGGTAACCTGAGACTAGCCTGACCTTCTTTATCACAGCCAGCGCTTGAAGAACAAATCCACACATCCAGTCCTGGTCTAGTCCCTCCATGAATCATATATGCTATCTAGCAGGCCCTTGAGGGACCTGGGGATTAGAAGATTGCCTAGTCCTGTCCACCACTGTTGGCACTGACCACTCTCCCTGTGGTCTGAAGTCATTCTGACCCAGCCATCCAGCACCACCAGTCCTGATACCCATGTGAATGCACCAAAAGGTAGAACACCTCTCTCATCTATATGAAGCATCAGCATTCCACACTGGAGAATGGGTGAGCCACAAAGCTCTCTGTATTGGGCTGAGTGAAGAGGTTCTGCTCCAAAACCACTCCCATGAAGAACCATGGGACAGGCAGTTTACATGGCTCTCAGTTATGTTGTGGCCTGGAGATAGATTATAGTGTGTGTCTGAACTGAGTATCACAAGCCTCAGGACAGGGGCATGATAGGGAAACAGATTTCTTTTTGGTTTTGTAGAACCTGGAGTAGATGCAGCTTCCTCACTGCCCTACAGAGACCGTGGTACATTTCATCAGGAGCTTCCTCAACCATTTCCATCAGGGCTAGTACCTGTGTTCATCATCAGGATATTTGTAGGCAAGCCAGGTGATCCAGATGCACCTAGCTTTGTCCTCCCATGCTAAACAGAAAGCTAAGAGTACCAGGCATTCCACTGTCTCACCCATTATCTGAAACAACAGAGAGTACCTCAAAAGAAACAAAGATCAAGTACATACCCATTATCTTTTGCCACAGTCAGTTTTATGCATAGATACCAACTACTGGCTTGGAGGTTGAACTGCATAACCTAATAAAAACTGCCAACAGAAGTGCACAGAGCTATAGCGGAAAAGCCAGGAGTCCCTCCCCAACATATTCAACAGGCACACACTCAATGGAGGAAAAAAATTCTGTCTAAATAAAAGTAAATTAAAAAATAAGAAAGTGTTAGATTCAATAGATGAGAAAAAACCAACATAAGAACTCTGGAACCATAAAAAAAACTGAATGTTGTGACACCACCAAAGGATCACAAGCTCTGTAGCAATGGACTCTAGCCAAAATTAAAATTGTAAACTAACGGATAAATAATTCAAGATATAGATTGTAAGAAAATTCAATGAAATCCAAGAGAAATTTGATGACTAACACAAAAAGATTGGAAAGGCAATATAGGATAAAAAGAAGAGAGAGATATCTTTAAAAAAAAAAAGCAAATAAACAACTTCTAGAAATAAAAAATTCACTAAAGAAATGTCAAAATACTTTGAAATCTTTAAAAATAGACTAGAGCAAGAAGAAGAAAGAATTTCAAAGCTTGAAGATAGAATTTTTGAATTAACCAAGTCAGACAGAAATAAGAAAAAAATAATTCAAAGAAAATGAACAAAGCCTTCAAGAAATTTAAAATTATGTGAAGTGACCAACCTATGAGTTACAGGCATTCCTGATGAAGATTTTTTTAAAAGTAAGGAATTTGAAAAACATACTTGAGGAAGTAGTTCAATAACATTTTCCTGATCTTTTTGGAGATATAGATATGCACATGCAAAAAGTTTTAGAACATGAAAAGGTTCTCTACAAGGTAAACATCACCAAGGTATATAGTCATCAGATTATTCAAGATCAACATGAAATATTATTGAAATGGCCATACTGCCCAAAGCAACTTATAGAGTGAATAGAGTTCCTGTGAAATTACCAATGTCATTTTTCAGATAATTAGAAAAAAAATCCTAAAGTTTATATGGAACCAAAAAAGAGCCCAAAAAGCAAAAAGCAAAAACAATTCTAAGTAAAAAAAAAAAAGAGAGAGAGAGAGAGACAAGACATTGCTTGACTTTAAATTGTACATTTTATTGCAACCAGACACAAACAGTGTGTTCCTAGTACAATGTTAACCAATGGAACAGAATAGAGAGAGATCTCAGATCCCAGAAATAAAGCTACGTACCTACAACCAACTGATCTTCAACAAAGTCAGTGAATATGAACAATGGGGAAAGGACTACTTATTAAATAAACTGTGCTGGGAATACTGGATAGCCATATATAGAAGAATAAATCTAGACCTCAATCTCTCACTACATACAAAAATTAACTCAAGATGAATTAAAAAATTAAATATGGGACCTGAAACCATAAAAATCCTAGCAGAAAATCTAGGAAAACTCTTCTTCACATTGGCGTAGACAAAGAATGTACTACTAAACCCTCAAATGCAAATAAAACAAAAACAAAAAAATCACGTGACCTAATAAATTAATGATCTTCTGCACAGCAAAAGAAACTATCCACAAATTACACAGACAACCTAGAGAATGGGTGGAAATACTTGCAAGTTATGCTTCTGACAAATGAGGAATCTACAAAGAACTCAAACTGCTCAACAAGAAAAATTCCCACACCACCATTGAAAAGTGGGCAAAGTACACAGACATTTCTCAAAAGAAGATATACAGACATTTCTCAAAAGAAGATATGCATACAAAAAAATTGCTCAACATAACTATCTATAAGACAAATGAAAATTTAAATCACACAACAGTCAACTGGCTATTAAAAATTCAAAAAACAATTAATGTTGGTTTGGATACAAAGAAAAGGGAATACATACACACTGTTGGTGGAAATGTACATTGGTATGAAGTTTATAGAAAACCATATTGATATTTCTTAAATTTAGCTCTCAAAGAACTAAAAACAGAATTACCATTCAACCTAGTAATCTATATATAGCCAATGGAAAATAAATCATTATCTAAAAAAGACACCTCCACTAATGTTTATTGTAGCACTATTCACAATAACAATGTCACTGAATTTCTGGAAATGGAATCAATCAGCTGTTGATTGCATAAAGAAAATATGGTACATATATACCATAGAATTCTAGGCAGCCATAAAAAGGAATGAAAACTTGTCCTTTTGCAGCAACATTGATAGAGCTGGAGGCTATTATCCTAAGTGAATTAATTAAGAAACAGACAATCAATACCACATGTTTTCAGTTATAAGTGGTAGCTAAACAATGGGTACACATGGATATAAAGATGGAAATAATTGATGCCCGGGATTCTGAGAGGAGGGTCAAATGAGAGAGAGGGTTGAAAAATTACCTGTTGGGTACAATGTTCACTATTTGAGTGGTACATGTACTAGAAGCCCAAACCTCACCATTTTGCCATATATTCATGTGACCAATTTGCACATGCACCCTCAAATCTAAAATAAAATTAGTAGTTTTTATAATGCTTTATGGACGGTAAGGGTGATATTAAAGAGCAGTACAGCAAAATTAAAACTTACTTCATTGGAATCTACATCTAATCAAGAAGATGCAACAGGGTCTGGCATGGTCTAGTTTGTTAATCTTCAAATAAGAACTAAAGAAAATATTTAAAAGTATGTGAACAGACTGAGGGACACTGGAAGTTCATGGAGAAAATTCGAGAATTACTATCACTCCTGTTTTAAGCTATTGTCTCGTTTGATCTCTGTTCACTGATAACCAAGGCCATCTACGTAATTGGCAGGAAACAGTGCAAATGAAAACAGATTCCTTGTTCTAAAAGCAGAAATAAAGGTTTCATTAAAAGTACTAAAATATCACACAGTATGAAGGTTGCTCAAAAAATTAAAAATAGAACTAGTATATAATCTAGTAATTCTACAACTGGTTATATATCCAAAGAAAATGAAATCAGTGTGTCGAGGAGCTATCTTCACTCCAAGTTTATTGCAGCATCATTCATGGTAGCCAAGATATGGAATCAACCTAAGCATCCATTAATGGATATCTGAATAAAGAAAATATAATTTATATACAGAGTAGAATACTATTTAGCATTAAAAAAGGAAAAAAGTCCTGTCATTTGCGATATGAATGAACCTGGAGAACATTATGTTAAGTGAAATATGTCAGGCACAGAAAGACAAAGTGCTATTTATCAATTCAGCAATCTATCCATCCTTTTTATTCTCATGAAAACATTGTGTGGTGGGTAAAGTGATGTTCAATGAAGTATTCACTGTGTTTACATAGACAGTGTTACATGAGCTGGAATATACCAGCTCACAGGAGTTAAATGCAACATTTTTGGAAATTTTGTAAGCTGGTTTTTAAACTATTGGAAGGTTAAAATTTGCCATGCTGGGAATATTTACACAACTGAAATTGACAAATACTACCTTTTTTTTTTTTCCAAAAAGCCGGTTTGCTAAGATACCACTGGACAGAATGATAGAAAATATAGTTATTTGTTGATTATTTCTTAGAACTTATTTCTTCTGATTGACTATTAAATGAGCATATATCATGTTAATGAGAACTGAAAAAATATTATATTTAAAAAAAATAAACACAAACCACATTTCTAATTTTTTATGATTTTCTTTTTGCTTTTTGATCCCTCAAAACAAGATCCCTTTTTCGCATATACGATAGCATCTTCAGTTTGGGGGGAGAATTTTATCTTGCTTACTTAAGGTTTTTTATGTTCTACAACCTCCATGACTTCATAAAAAAAGAGAGCACTTCCAATATCTAGAAATTCTAGGTAAAAGAAGACTTTCAATAAATTTCTTATTTCTCAGATACACATTTTTTAAAAAGGCTTTTAAAGGGCTAGAGAAAATGTGTGTATCTGGGGTGGAGAGAGATTTACTTTAAATCTTGAGATGTGTAATTTAATTTTATGAAGTGTTAACACTAACACACATTTTACACATTCTTCTGTCTTGTCAAAACCAGTTTTTAATGTTTTAACTTGTCCTCATTAACCATAGAAAAATTCTTTAGCATTGATGGTCTTTAGCTATTTTTCTATTTTGCAATTCTAATTCCTCCCTGACATTCTTAAATAGAGCTATTGGTTTCTAATATTTGTAAAATGTGAATATATGAAGTTAGGCACATTGAGCTGTCTAAAGCCATTGCTTCTTCATTTGTTATCAGTTCCATATAAATTTTACTACTCACCAAACAGAACTCTGTGTTTTGTTGTAATCAATACATATTTTCTCCGAATGCCTTTCAAGTTATTGGATGCCGTCTTCTTAAATTTAATATCACATTAATTCAATAATACATTAGGCTTTACAAAAGAAAACAAACTTCAAGATTGATTGATTGATACCCTGACTGAATTCACAAACTATCTTAGATAGATTTCAAGAACTTCACATTATTACAACCTTCTAGATTTAATCTGGGGATCTTGAATTTGTCAGTAGCATTGGCAAGGGTTTGCAGGGAAATCATTTAGAAGGTATCACACTAGTCCTGAACAAAGAACATGCCAATCCATCAAATCACATTCATTCTGTGGTCACAGTCTATGAACCATTCCAATCCCTCCCAAAATTTCCAGCCTCCCTCCCAAAGAAAATGCCACACAACTAAGACTGAACTGTTATTCTCTCTAGTCAACAAGAAGTTATTCTGGTAAGGATAGGGTCTCTATTAAATGATGACTTGTTGAGCCTCTAGGTATTAGTAACCTTGATGAGTTAACAAAAGTTTGTAGATTTTACCTTACAGATTTATTAGTGGTCTTTATATTTCACCACAAAGAAGGCATTCTTTCTCATGGAAATCTACCTGCTTCATGGTTTAATATTTGTCCTAATTGTAACATTCCTAATTAATATAGCTGAAGCACAGGTTATGCATGACTTTATGATTACACTACCAGCACTGTATCATCACTGTACCATCATGCTCCATCTAGTCTATCATCTGCTCTAACATCCCAATCCCTCCCCAGTAGATAGTACTTGAAAATCCTATTTGTCCTTTTACTCCTTTAAGGCTATTTTCCTATTAGTTTCACTGGACTGACTCTGAGAGCCTGAAGACAGTTTACACATTCAACACAAAACTGAAGGCTGCCAAAACAAGAGAAAAAAAATAAAAACTGGAGATTAATCTTATTAAGAAATACCACATACTTCCTTTACTCAAATATGCTTACTACTCTCTGTATTTATGTCTGAAATGTGTAATTCCAGGTCCTCTTCAGATCTGGAAATATCTATTGATGCTGTCATTGTTTTAGAGCTTAAACCAGTTCTAAACTGGTTTAAACCAGATGTAAGATACAGAAGTCTATAAGCTGAAATAGATGGGTACCTATCAGTATATAAGAACACCTCAGGACCAGGGACAACTTAATGCACATTATTTACCCTAATATGAGTTTCATTGACCAGTTATCTGTCCTAAAGATATAAAGTGGTCTAAATTCAGGACACTTTGATAGTGTCAATTATCATAATTAAGAATAATCATCTCTGGTCTCTTCACAACTGGATTGATCAAATTTTCCAGGCTACCTTTTTATCATGATCTGACATAGAATCTGTACTTTGACTGCATCTGCAGAGGAATTCTCCTGAGTGCCCTTCAGAATAGTCTGTTAGAGATAGGCATCCTGCAATTATCACTTCTCCTCCCTTATTCTTCTGGCATTTGTTGTTCTTGATCTATGGAATTTCTTGGATATACTTCACTCTCGCCATGACTGTGAAGAACCATCTCAAATAACAGAGATGCTCTCTCAAAGTTTACAACACTTGAGTGTTCAGAGACATCTTTCAAAATGTGGACATATTATTTGTCTCTATGCTACTGTGTCAAACGTGGTCACTTGGGAAGCTAAGCAATATCAAATGTATACATGGCCCTCCTAGAATAATTCACAAATAAATACCCTTCAGATTTTTCTTGCAGTTCCTCGCTTTGGAGCTCAGATACCAGTCATAATGGCACATCAGGCAGAGAAAATCCTACACTACTTTCTGCCTCTTGTGTTGTCAATAATCTTCTCAAATCTCCTGTCTTCTATGCTAACCAACTCATAGGATATGTCCCCTGCAGACCACTCTGTAGAAACATTCCAGACAAATATACGTCCACTTTAATACCAATTAGGACCATTTCCTGCATCTACGTTAAAGTTTAGTAGGTCAGAATCACTAAGGCATGTATTGTTTCATCTTTCTTTTGTACTCCTTTCTTTTTCTACTCCAGATTTGCATCAGGCTAGCCACCCCGGTTATTATCAGATTATTTGGGTGTAATGGGGGCAACAAATTATTCTCCTAACCATTGCTTTGCCCCAGGTCCATATCCTCCTACCCAAGCTTGAATCTCCACTTATCACCAACCCAGTTCAACCTGCTTACCCTTGACATGAAGCCAATCTCGTTGCTAGGTACTGCCGACGAAGTGTGTCTGGGCTTCTGAAGCATTTGGAGCTATAACATTTTCAGAGAGAGTGAAGCATAAGATTACAGGCAAAACTGCTGGGGAAACGGGAGACTAATCCTAAAAATTAAGAACAAGGCCACTGCATTCAGAATGAAAATTCTCAGGGGGATATTTCAAGTACTTGGAGGCTGGTCTTAGAACAAGAACAGCTTGAGATTGTGTTCCAGTCCCGTAAATTGCTTTCTCAGTTTCAGCAGGAAATGATTGTAGCTAGTTCTATAGCTTTCAGAAAATAAACACTTTAACAGCTTGGAAACACCAAATCCAGCCTTATTACTGACAAAAAGCAAGGATGCAAATCAAAGATACAGTGAGAACTATTTTTTCTGCATTCATCAAAAAAAAATCTATGAAATGGAGATATTTTCTGAACATGATTTTCCATTTATTTGGAGAAAAAAATTACCAATTTCTCTCAAGGAATATTCCATGTTTGGTCTCAAAAGGCTTATAAATGAAAATCAATCATACTTGAGAAATTGAATTTTTTCATACAGTTACTGGGTGAGAGGCATACTTTATGAAAGTAAATGGAGTTCTGTCTCGAGATAATGAGAATATAGTTGAAAAGAGAAACTGTGAAGTATTCCCTATAGATTTTTTTTTCCTACTTGATCCTATATCATGTAATTATTTTTGAAAAACTTTCAAAGTAGTAATGATTGTAATGCCATAAAATGAATAAAGGAGAGGGCAACAGTTCCCAATTAAGGTAGGAGGAGTAATAAAAATGTAAAGAATATGAAGGCCCTGCCAGGTCAGTATTATATTTTGAGAAGCGAGTACTGAAACTTTTTATTTCAAATGCCAGCAACTATCTGCAGCTCTCATGTAGAGATGCTTTTGTTTCTTTTTCTATTTTTTATCTGCTTGGCCTAGAACTTTCTGTATAGTTCTAATATGGGATACTCTGTTCTTAGACTTCACTCTCTTTTATCTTCCTTAAAACTATAATATATTCTGTCACAATTACTTTTCTGACCACATCATTGTGTCTTTCGTTAGCTCCTATTCTTTCTCTTAGTTCTTTTTTTTTTTTTTTTTGGAGTTTATGCAAAAATTTATTGACTGAAATGTAGAAACAGTGATACTATTCCATATGATACAGTTATAAGAATCTAAAGAAAAGTATGGATTGTATTCACTTGCACGATTTGCTAGTGTATTTCCTGGATAGTGTGATGCTGTATAAATAGGAGTGGGGTGGGTTGGATAAGGGATTCAGATAAGCCAGAAACGGTGATTTTTAGTCGGAATTGTAAAGTTTCATCAGCTCCCACATGCTGCTGGGGAATGTGGAATGTTCCAGCTCTGAGATGTTAACTGAGAAAACAAAAGTAAAACAAAGCCAATATGTGCAGCCCTGTCTACAAAATCCTCCATTATCCAGTTTAATCAGGAGTTTCTTGGTCTTTTATTAACTTGGTCCCAAAGAAAGAATTAAAGTCCTAGAAAGAATTAAAGTCCTAGATAAGTAAATCTTCATTTGCTATTCCTTGAAGTCGGTTCTAAGATGTGGAGCTATCCAAAGGTTCAGTCCTCAATTATCTGTGATCTTTTAGTCATGGCCATTACCTACACTCAGAACATCACACATTCCCTGTGTGTTTGTGTCCCAAATCTTCATATTCAAGAAATTCATTCTGAATTTCTCTTAGATGTCATCACATCTTTGGGATTCATTACTTGCTGAAATAGCTTTTTATTTTTCCTAAGGAAGCTTTTCCTGAACCTTCCTGTTGCAAAACAAGAACAATTCGAATGTTGTAGTTTATAGCATATTCGCAATGTGTTACAATCCTTCTATTGCAAAGCATTGAATGTAAAGCAGTTGACAATGGTATGTCATCTGGAACCTGCTAACAGGCCACTCATACAAGTATTCAGAAGGATAAACACACTTTAAGTGTCACCATATTCCAAGGTCAGACAGGAAACAGGAGACTAATCTTAAAAATTAGGAACAAGGCCGCTGTATTCAGAATGGAAATTCTCAGGGAGATTTTTAGACAATTAGGCAATCTGCACTGATACAATGTGAGGTAGTTACCACCCACCCCTATGATGAGACTTAGGCTTACAAAACTAATAGAAGATAGAAATGCAAAGACCAAACATTCATTTACAATAGCTATAGCCACCAAGAAAGAAAATGTGTATGTCAATTGATCAAGGCATTATTTTTGATGCAGATAAATGGAGTTTGAAGGTCAAATTATAATCAGAAGTCTAATCAAGTATTTATAGAATTTTCTACCACTTTATAGGGCTAATCGTTAAGTACTCAGACATTGGAAGTTGTTTTCTTATTATTGTTATGCTCACAGGGACAAAAAACAAAACAGAAACCTATTTGCTTAGAGATAAGCTTTCTTAGGTGTTTTGGGGTTTTTTGGGGGGCAGGGATAAGGAGTGAGCAATGAAGTATGGAAGAAATATTTCGAATGTTTAATTTTTTAATCAGTAATTTAAAGCAATAGTTCTTATTTAAACAGTGGGAAATCCTCTATTTTTGTGCAGTTTTGCATTCTATTCTTAAGCTTAATTTAAGGGAGAGCAGAAAGTGAATAATGAATTAAAATATATTGATCTATCTTGATTTTATTATTTAAATATAAAAAGCTTTTCCTTGAATCTCTTACCACTATGTTAAAATATGTAAATACTCTGAGTAAAATATGTCTCTACCCCTCTGATAATTTAGCCAATAAATCATTGAATATTTATGAGTACATAATATATGTTTGATCTTGACCTTGGCAGTAAAAAGATACCATTTTTACAAACAAATAAAACATATAAGGTACTCAATAATGAGTGTAGAAGTTAACAGGCATTCAACCTTCACAGAATTGCCAAGTGCTAGAATAAGTAGTTTCGTTCAGCTCCCACACACATGCATGATCACCAGGAATTGGACCTTTGACCTCAAGAGCCACAGCATAGTAAGTAGGACATGATCATGGACTTGTTTTTTCCCAAGAAGCTTAATATGACAGAACTATAGAAAATAATATCTAAGTGATCATTTTAAGAAAATAACTCATTTCAAATCTACAGAATATTGAGAGCATGGTTGTAGGCTCATATTTGTAAGCACAAATTTGAAAAAGAGATGGAGAAAAGTGGCAGAAGGAGGTTTTATAGCACAAAGTCCTCAAATAGACTTGGGTTCCAGATGTGGGTTGCAGTGCAGACAACCATGCTCATTTAAAGTGTATGCATTGGCTCAGGACATGCTGGTAGAATATCAGAGTATGAAATAATCTTAGTGGAGTTTAGACACACTGCCAAGATCTTATCAAATTGTTAGCTGTGAGACTACTTTGCTTAGGCCTTGCTTCAACAGAACATGCCATCCAGGCATTAGCACAACTGAATGTCTTATTCTGAGCACCCCTTTGCCCAGCAGCTATCTAGCACTGTCTTTCAGATTTAAGCATCTCTGAAATACCATTAAACCTATATCAAGCCACCTAGTACATGTATTAGCATAGCTGTCATTCATTCCAAAGTCAGTCATGGAAAGTTAAAAACACTTCACTGAACTTTGCCATGCTCTGACTTCTTCTTCCCAGTGGCTTCTGTCAATGTCCTCGGGCATAGTACAAGTTCTATGTGTCTACCAGAGATTTAGCACTTTTGATTATTTTGTGTAATTCATTCTTACATTACCAACAACAATAACAACACACTTCTCATAAAGCAAATTCTTCAATGTTGTATACCAGTTATTGTCGTCGTCAGTGGACCAGTAACACCAGTATTATCTTTTAACTCATTAAAAATACAAATTATCGAGTTACATTTTAGACCTATGGAATAGAAACTCTGGAGGTAGGGCCCAGTCATCTGTGTCTAAACAAGTGCTTAAGGTGATTTAAATGTATGCCAAATTTTAGAACCACTGCTCTGTATCATGCTACATGAAATGGATAAGCCATTAGCAATGCATAAATAGCAATAGCTGGTATACCATTGTTCTACATATATCATTATATATTGGTAACTTTCAAATATTAGTAAATCTAAAACACCGAGAGATGAGGACACCTACAGAGATGAGAAATCCAACATTTGAGAAAATCTAAGTACTAGCTAGACAATAAAGTGCTGACAGGGCATGTTGGCTCATGCCTGTAATCCCAACAATTTGGAAGGCCAATGCAGGACTATCACTGGAAGCCAGGAGTTTGAAACCAGCTTGGGCAGTAAAGTAAAACCTTTTCTCTACAAAAATAAAATAAAATAAAACAAAACTAGGTACAGTGGCATGCACCTTAGTCCCAGCTACTTGGGAGGCTAAGGCAGGAAGACTGTTTGATCTCAGCAGTTTGAGGCTATTGTGAGCATGGCATAACATGCATTTAAAAAGTAATAATGTCAAATTTGAAATTAAGAGTACCTACCTTCAAAACCTGCATAAGATATGGGCACTGTTAAATAAGTTGAGGAATTTACAAGATTGTTGTAGGAGTGGAATATAGTAACGCATGGAAGTTCCTAAAAGAGATTCTGGAAGATAATAAGTACTCCACATATACATCTAGATATCAAATCTTGATTCTTTTATTTCCTTTGCTGGTATAGACCTAAATGAATTTTTGAGCTCTCATTGTCCAGTTTTCTATTTCAATCTGTATAGTATCCACAGCCATTTTACTGAAACAGCAAAACAAACCTCCCTTGAATATTGGATGTCCATTTTGAAGAGACAAAAGCAAAATTCCAGGAACCCTGGAGAATTTTGCATTTCGATCTGTACGTAAGATAAAATATGTTGCAAATTCTTGTTGGCAGTACTCTTGTGGTAAAAGATCTGAAGAAACAAAGACTGTCATTGTTGTTGTTTTTCCTGGACACTAGCACTGCATTTCTCTTACTGAATGAACTTAATAACTGCCTACTGCAGATAAAAGTATATAAGGAAATTCTTATTTATTTGTGCAACCATATTATAGTATTGGCTTTCTAGCAGAAGGGGATAATAGAAGCCTTAAAGTTAAGAAATGATATGGTCTGTACAAAGAATTCAGAAATCTTGAAGAAATCAGAATTACAGTACATATGTAAGTTGAGTAGAAGTCAAATGCTAAAAATAAAGTAAGCAAGCAAATGGGACACCTAAAAATAAAATCCAGAACTCAAATTACTGCCCTGCATATATGTGGTTTAAGATTCTTGTCCAGGCCTGGCACGGTGGCTCATGCCTGTAATCCCAGCACTTTGGGAGGCTGAGGAGGGTGGATCACAAGGTCAAGAGATAGAGACCATCCTGACCAACACAGTGAAACCCCGTATCTAGTAAAAAATACAAAAATTAGCTGGACGTGGTAGTGTGCGCCTGTAGTCACAGCTACTCGGGGGCCTGAGGCAGGAGAATTGCTTGAACCCAGAGGTAGAGATTGCAGTGAGCTGAGATTGCGCCACTGCACTCCGGCCTGGCTCCTGGTGACAGAGTGAGATTCTGTCTCAAAAAAAAAAAAAAAAAAAAAAAAAGATTATTGTCCAAGGGAGGTCAATGTGATTTAGGCTCTTTTGTAGAGGAGAAAACTAAGGTTAGACAAGGTGGTATATACAGAGTAGGGAAAATCGAGTCCTATATGTCACATACATTTTCCTTTACATGATCTGTGCTACTGCTCTACTCATGTTATCGCTGACCTTCCTACATCTAAACCCTGTCCTTGACTTTCCCTTCCCAGATCAACATTATTTTATGTTATTATTTTAGAAATATTAGAGCAAAGTTTATAATTTTTATTGAAATATATTGCATTAAACCTATTATTTACTATTAAGGTAATTCTTAGAACAAATTTATTAATGTACTACACTAATTCAATATTGTGATACTGAAGGATTAATTCTGTTCATTAATTCCAACAGTCTTCTGTTACTTTTTACCAGAATTTGTCACTATCATCAGCCATAAAATTAAGATTAAATTTAGAAAGCAGTATCACTGCTAAGAAGAGAATTCCAAGGCAATGGGAGAGATTATTTGACATTAAAAGAAGACAAAGAAGGACACTTTAATAGAGCAATGTGTATTTACATGGTCTATTAAAACACATAAACCTATTTTATTCATGTATTTATTTTTAGGTGTCTATTATGCAAAATATTTATTCCTCTCCTAAAAATATCATGCTCTAGTAGGAAAGGCAAGAGTAACAAACATTAAAGATCAAAAACTATGTAATTTTAGAAAGATGTCAAAATGGTATCCAGAGACAATTGCATAGAAAGAAAAACAAATTAGTCAGGGACAATAGTCTAATCACTTAATTTGAAATCTGATGGACATTAGAAGCATAATTAGTTCACAGAGGAAGAAAAGGGGGGTCTTCAGAAAGAAGATAGGAAGCAAAATGTAAAGGATGAATACAGTCAAAGCCTGATGTCTTTTCTGGTGTAGAGGAGGTATATGAATCTTCCTAATGCTGCATGGCCTTAAACAATCACAAAATAGAGTCATCTCTGTGGGAAAGGGAGAGGCAGGCAGAAAGTTTGCCATCACTTCTCTTTCCTATTAGTGAAACTTAAAGATGGTGTTTCTTTCAAATCCCTCCTAGCCAATCATGGCTAAGGGCTTCCAAGAGACTTTGTCAGTCTGGCCTCTCCTATACTGACTGGCCTTTATCCAGTCCCTGAGAAGCTTAGTGAGAATAGTGAAAGAGAAAACAGGAAGGCAAAAATACCTTCATGATTTCTGCCCTCAGCTAAGTCTGGGATCGTCCAAGCTGTCTCTAATGTGGTGTCAGTCAAGGCTCCTGATCTTTACCGAAATGTTAGCTGCTACAGAAGCTTGGAAAATAGAGCAAAGTAGTTGAACTGAGTGAGAATGGTCCAATATATTGTCACAAAGTCAAGATACAGCTTTATTGGAAAACAGTCATTTCTTACTGTTTTACTATGTAATTAGCTATCATTGTCATGGGTGGATCAAACATTCTGTGATATTTCATTTTGAATTTGTATTATATTTCTAAAATTTATATTATATTTCCTCCTGCAAGGACCCACTACTTTCTATTCTCTTTCCAACTCTCCCCTCCTATAGGTATCTTTAACTTTGAAGATACTAGTTTATCTAATATCTGTACTTATTCATTGTTTAGACAAATAGCTTTGTATGTTGGAAGGTCAGAACATATCAGCATGGTTCATCTGTAATGTCATGCCTTCCTTCTGCTTTGTCCTTTTGTGAATACATTTAACAGGTTGCTTGCAAATGAACACAATAAAATAAAATAAAAACTGAAGAAAAACTCGGCTAAATTGTTAATACTCTAAGGGAAGCTGACATCCATCTTGCACCAATATCTGTTTAGGAATATCTCTATAAAGCTAGGAGGATACTATGGAGTTGTGTTTTGAGCTTTATTTAACCTCTGAGTTGTACTATCAGCCAGACATTGGCTGGATATATTTAATGTCATTCTCTAATGATTGAAATATACAAGCCATTGTAAAGTATAATTAAAAAATTGAATATATTGCTAAAAGTGAAAAACAAAAAACTTGCCTATATATTTGAAAGACTCTCAGGTTCACTCACCACAACCATTTTCTTCCTTTTCAGAGGTAACTACTGCCCTCACATTATAGATTTTTATCCCCAAGCGTCTGTTAGTATTTTTTAACAGCAATTCTGAGATGCAATTCACATACCATACAACTTACCACAAGTTTAAACTATGCAATTCAATAGTTTTTAGTATGTTCACACTTCTACAACCCTTTTAATATTTTCTGTCTCTATAGATTTGCCTATTGTGGGCATTTCATATAAATAAAATATTAATATATGATGATTTGTGATTGAGTTTTTACACCAAGGATAACTTTTTAAGGTTCATCTATGTTGTAGCATGTATCAGTATTTCATTTATTTTAATTGCAAACTATTTGCCATTGTATGGATACATCATAGTTTATTTAACCAATCATCAATTCATAGATATTTTGGGTTGTTTCTACTTTTTAGCAATTATGATTAATGATGCTAGGAAGATTCATACAAAATTTTGTATGAATATGTTATCATTTATCTTGGGTATATACCTAGGAGTGGAATTGTTGAATCCCATGATTCCATGTATTTAACCATTTAAGGAGCTGTTACACTGATTTCTAATGTACCTGTACTGTTTTACTTTTTCATCAGAAATGTATGAGTTTCGTTTTCTGTGTATCTCTGCCAAAAATTATTATTTATCTGTCTTTTCTGAGTATAGCCATCCTAGTCAGTAAGAAGTGATATTTCATTATGGTTTTAATTTTTATTTTCCAGATAGCTAATAATTACTTATATTACATATTTTAGTGTTCTTAAACAACATAGTATTATTATACAATTTGTAAACATTATATAGATTTAACCCAAATGAAACATTGTTTCTAACATTACTTTTTCATCCAAAATTTTATTTTTGAAAATCAACATGTCAATATATTTGGTTGTCATTTGCTTATTTTATACTTCTCTCTAGTATTCTATTTTATGGATATGACTATTCACTTAACCATTCTTCTGTTTGTTAATGACTGCTAAAGTTGTTATCAATATCAGTTATTGTTAACAGTGCTGCTAGAATCACTGTTATTCATGCCTCTTTGTGCTCACATGCCAGAATTCTCCCAGGGTTTAGGGTAATCAACTTTTGTCAGTTTGCCTTCTGGTTTTAGCACTGCAAATATCTTGTTTGGGAAATTCCTTAGTTCCAGTTAAACCAGTTCTGTTGGTCACCATCTCCCTGGCATAAAACTAGAAGTGGAATTGTGAGATCTTGAGCTTCATGATATAAAGTCACACTCTCCTTCAATGTGATTTCACCAATTAACATTCCCACCAACAGGGTTTAAGAGTTATGGTCTCTTTACAACCTTTTTCATTGTAATGTTTGGCCATTTGGCTTGTTTAGTGATAGAGTAAAACTCCAGGATAACATGTTCCTTTAAAACTTTAGGTCACATATAATTGGATTAATAATCCTTTCTCTTCTTTGCATTTCCCTTGCCCAATGACTTGAAATCTTATCATCTTATCTTCTGGTTAGGTAGGAGAGATAGGACAGACCATCCCCCCTCTAAAAATGTGTAGATAAGGGATAGATTTGCATATTACCCTATATTTTGTAGGTCAAAACTCCCTAAATCATGCTGGCAAAAAAAAAAAAAAAGAAAAAAGAACACTAGAATCTCAGCTAACTACAGATGCCAGAAACAATCCTTTGATATTTAAAAAATGAATATAGAATGACAGCTGGGTCAGCATGATGTTACATTATATGTCCTGACCCTGGAACTTCTGTGGCTAACCACTTCAGTTAACTCATGTCATTTTATTGCATCTTATTCACAAATACTGAAATTTTACACAACTGTAAGTATTTTACCTCACTATGACTTTATAACAGGTTTTACTCTATATTATAATCACAAGCACGCATATGTATGAATATACACGAGTATATATATAGTTCTGTATTTATTTTTTAATTAATAGAAATGGTTTATAGATATTTTCCTGTGGTTGTCTTTGTGTTACATATTTTGAAACATATACTAATAAAATATACAAAATAGATTTTCTTATTCCGAATTTCTAACTCCACACTATCCTTTGTATTCCCTCTCTTTCTTCTTGCCTTAACCATTATGAGAAATATTGTCTTGTATCTGCACTAATGTAGTTAATGTCAACCATATTATGGTTTATGTTTACTCCACATTCACTTTCTCATGCACACGCATGTGCATGCACGCGCGCACGCGTGCACACTCACACACACGTTTATTCCAAACTACTTTCTACTTTTCTGCAGGGTTATTGATAAAATGTAAACATCACCATGTAAAACTATAACATATCTGCAGGTACTAACCAGGCTGAATACTGTATAATTTTGAAATGAGCTTAAAACAGGTATGTTCACAGAAGTATATGTTTACTACATGTTTTAAGTTCACAGAGTAAATCACTATAATGAAAATATATGTGTGATGCCATTAAACTTATCATTTAAAAACACTTATCCAGTGATATAACAGTTTGTGGAGGGAGTTCACTGTACATATGACTGTAACATTAAGCTATTTTTGAAAATGTTCATATTTGTAAATTCTTATATTTCAAACCTAAATAGCTATACTTTACACAAAAATAATACAGGCCCCATTCTAAGTATTATTGTGAGAGTGCGAACATCAGCACACAGACTTAATAGTTCCAGCAGAAAAAAAAAAAAAGAGAGGGATTCCTAAGTTCTGGGATTTGTACTACTACTCCCATGACATCAATCCCTTGGATGATTAAAAATTATCTTAGCACTTTGAGCAGGTGAAGAATCTCACTAACCTTCTGATAAAAATAATTACATACTGCGAATAAAAGTTAACGTTAGTATCAATTTATTGTCAAACTCTTCCAATTGTGAATAGCAAAATGTACGAGTTCTTTTTCTTCTTCTGGGTTACTAAGTCAACATTTAGAAAAATGTTTTTTTGCTGGGCACGGTAGCTCACACGTGTAATCTCAGCACTTTGGGAGGCCAAGGTGGGCAGATTGCCTGAGGTCAGGAGTTGGAGACCAGTCTGGCCAACATGGTGAAACCCCTTCTCTACTAAAAATACAAAAATTAGCCAGGCTTGGTGGCATGCACTTGTAATCCCACCTACTCGGGAGGCTGAGGCAGGAGAATCACTTGAACCAGGGAGGCCAAGTTTGCAGTGAACCATGATCGAACCATTGCACTCCAGGCTGGGCATCTGTCTCAAAAAAAAAAAAAAGAAAGAAAGAAAGAAAGAAAGGAATTTTGTGTATATGTGACAGTTTTTTAATGTAATTTCCAAAAATTGATAAGAAATTCAGAATAGACTATCGTTATTATTTCTAGTGAGATCCCAAACCACTAACTGGTGTTAGGCACAGGATGGATACACGGTAACACTGTAGTGTGTTCCAAAATATAATTTCTGGTTTACAGGAATTCATTCTGGATCCATCAGTTGAAGATTTTCAGAGGGGATGGCTAATGAGGCAGTGAGCCAAACAGAGTGGTAGCAGGTAGAAATCGGACAAATCACTCACTCAAGATGTCATCTGCAAAATTTGTGAGGCAAACACTTATAATTTATTATTGCATTTTGTTGCTGGATTGGTTCTGTCAAGAAAAGTCTGAGTGGAAACCACAAAGGATAATAAATACTGCTGTGATTTGAAAATACGTGGCTCACTCATTCAAATACTACTATCAATTGTCCTATAATTATAATATCCTTCCTCCAAGTGTTCCTGTATCTATTATCTAAAATGTAAAAAAAAAAAAAAAAATTGTGAACATTGTCCTATATGATGATTTTCTGAACAAATCAGTAAAATAAATACATAAGAAATCAATATTTCTATTATCTAACACAATTATGGATGGGCATCTTGTCTTATAACTAAGTTAGTCATCACTATGGGGTACATTTAGATTAAAATATCAGTACAAGATGTGCTCTTTATTTCTGGATACTTCTATTGGGTTATAACAGAGTGCTATGTGTTAATTCCAATTTATTGCTAAATTTAGTTGTGAAGTAGCCTTTTAACTAATTGATGTCCTTTCCAAATGGTTTAGTGACATTAATCCCCTACGTTGCCATTTAAAGTGTATCTAAATGTGACCACTAAGTTATAATGTTTGATTATTTTCAACAGATTAATCAAAGATCTTAGAATACTAGAATCTAAAGAAAATTTGAAGTGGTCTGTTCTATTTTTCCATCTCCCCTTCAGTAAAAATGACTATTTTATACACATGCACACACACACATACACATGTACTTTCTCAGATGAGTTATAGCTTCTCTTTGATTTCATAATCCAAGTCATAAAAAAATTTCAAACTCAAAGGATAAAAAAAGGACATAAGTAAAAATTTTACAGGAAGAAAATAGAATGAGACACAGAAATTGAAGTCAAGCAAATTGATCATAGTGACTTTGCAGCCAATAAAAGATTAAGTGCTAAGAGAGTGGAACAAAATAGAGAACTGTTGTTTCTTTAAGTCTGAAACTTTTCTTGGATTTACTTTTCATTTAACAATAAATAATGAGTTATATTTCAATTGGCACTGTTAATTACCTTTTATTAATGATAGGGTGCCTTTTATTAATGGTAAAGATGCCATCTATGGCATCTTTCATTCTAACAAGTATGATATCATGATCCCCATTTTGTAGACAAGGAAATGGAGGCCAAAGAGGCTAAATACTGGAGACTACACTGGACCCCAGCAGTGCAAGTGACTACTCAGCATTGTATTTCCTCCCTTTAGAACATGTTGACAAACTTCATGAGCACATAAAGAAGTAATCACTGAGTGTTCAATTTCATCAGTGACTACCCAACCTTCAATGCAATAATGATACTGTAAAATACAGAGTCACTGGACTAACAGGTCAAAAGATTGTTACAGAGATTATTTATATTTTATTCAATGATGTAGGATGTCATTTATGAGCAAGCAACCTGTCAAACATTGTTTATTCCCTTAGATGCTTAGTACATTAAAATGCAAACTACATTAAAATGAAAACTTAAAAAGGATCAGAAATTCAAGATTTATTTATTTTAACACCTACACCAAAGGAGCTGTATTTCTCAAATAAGTAAATTTTTAAGAATTCTACATTTAAGTTTTTAAACTAGAGAGTCTGACACAACAGTGATACATTCCACAGAGAACTTCTGGAATGTTTTCTCCAGGGAGTGTTTTAAAGAATACCAATAAAATGCTAATGTAGGGCCATCGGGCCATCGGTTACACTGTATTTCAAATAAAAGATCTGGCACACAGATTTTGCTTTTTATGAGGCTTCTCCTTAAAAACTAATCAAAGGTAATATATCTCCTTTCAGGTTCAAAATGTTAGGAGAAAGAGATTGGCATGACTGAAAGTCAACCCACAGCCAGACTGCATGCCGCTTTGGGAAGCTGGCCTCCTCCGAGGCATTCCCAAACATGCTCTGCCTGGGAGTGCTTAGCCTCACTCCTCCTCAGGGCTGGAGCCATCCCGCTCCCTCAGCTTCAGCAGCACTCATGCACTCAGTTGTTCAGAAGGAACCATTCCTTACAGAAGAACTGAAGGGGCAAAAAGCAAAGATCAATCAACCATAGAGGTTGCCTTCAAAGATCTTATAGTTTGGGAGGCAAGAAAAGACTGCTCTGTCAATCTTTGAAAACATAAAATTTAAAAGAAGAGCTTATATCTATTTGAGAGGAGAGTGGAATAATCTACAATTTCAATTGGCCACCATTTTAAAATGTAAATATAATTTGCATCTCATGATAGTGTCCTTGCTGGGTCAGCAGTTTTAATAAGTTCCTCCTGCCTGTAATCTCAGCACTTTAGGAGGCAGAGGTGGGCAGATCACAAGGTCAGGAGTTTGAGAGCAGCCTGACCAATATGGTGAAATCCCATCTCTACTAAAAATACAAAAATTAGCTGGGCGTGGTGGGGCACCTTGGGAGGTTGAGGCAGGAGGATTGCTTGAGGTGGAGGTTGCAGTGAGCTGAGATCGCTCACTACACTCCAGCCTGGGCGACAGAGTGAGACTTCATCTCAAAAAAATAAAAAATAAAAATAAATAGTTCCACCCCACTTTTAACCTCATGGAAAGTCTGTAAATAACAGTTTAGCTGAACTTCAAGACTGTAAGAACTTTTTCAGGCTTTGCTCCCTATCTAATTCTCTATAATTGTTTACTTTCTTCTTGTTTTCCTTATTTGTCTATTTTCCTGTTAATTAGTTTTTTCATCTATACTTAGATCGTTTGAATAAACAACTAGTTAAATGATCTGCTTGGTTTTAATGGAAAACCAAGTATAGTTTTCATCTATACTTAGATCATTTGAATAAAACCAAGTATAGTTTTTATCTATACTTAGATCATTTGAATAAACAGCTAGTTAAATGATCTGCTTGGTTTACTAATTCAATTAATAATAAATATAACAAAGGTGATCCACTGTGATAAGGACTAAGGTAAAAGTAACAAGCAAAATAGACAAAGTCTTTTTCCTCATGGAATGTGCATCCTCTAACATCCCATGGAGTTGAAAGATGTCTTTGCCTTGCATGTCTATCCACATGACTGTCTCTGAATTTACTCAACGTATCCCCATGCCCAACAACTCCGGTGAAATTCTGTGTTTCTCACACAACCCAGAGAGCTGATAGACAGCATGTGTGGAAAAATATCTATAAATACTGAAATGTGGCCATGATAAAACAGAATGCTCAGCATGAAGAAAAGCACAGAGTAGATGTAGCTCACACAAACGATGGAGGAATATTGTTTGATTGTTATGTGGAGTACATGAACTTGTTCAGTGGAAAGAAATTCTGGAAACAGATCATTGATTACCTGAATACAATGCCAGTTTAAATAATTGAGGAAAAGTCTTAAATCCTTCAGGCTTTTAATGAAGAACAGCTAAGAGAGATTAAAAGTAAAATAGAAGAAATTTTAGTAGAATATTTACAAAAAGATCTCTATTGTCAAGGGCAAGGAATAATTATTTTCAAGTGAATCATGCTTATGGGACTCATTAAAAAGAGTGGAGTCTTAGCTTTGGTGAGGGTGGTTGGCCAGGACACCCCTGAAAGCCAAGTGTTACTACAGTCAAGTCTTATAGCAACCCTGGAATCATAAGTGAGCCCTTGACCTTCATGTTCTAGCCAATTAACCAAAACCTTTTAAAACATGCATGCTATGGATTCACCTTTATATGGAAGACAAATGTCATATGAGACATTTGGATGCACAGGAAAGATTGCTAAAGAGGATTCGGGAGTACAGGTCTAAGGGTGTCGGCCAAAAACCATGTATTCTTATAAAATAACTTGAGTAGTAAAGAGATAAGCTTTTTTCTATCTTGGAGGGTTCAAAACTTATTCTTTCTTTACACTTACATATTTGTAAATGTCCAGCGCAGATACTGACTCTTCTCCTAAAACTTTAATCCAGCCCAGACTGGATAAAATTCCTAAAGTCCTATTTCTATATCACAATATTTTGCACTTTATTTTTCTACATATATCTACATGTTTCATTGTAATATACCATTCTGTACAAATGGGGATAAATCATTCCTCATCCTGCTCAGTACTTAGAACAAGGCAAAGACCCAAATAGACAAAAGGTTAAAATTTAATGCCTGATGCGTTTGTGATCAGCTATATAATAACTCTTAGAAAGTCTCTTTCGTTTCATGAACCTCAAAGGAGTGGAACCCACAGCAGAGTGTAATTGGAGCAAGAAGCCCACAGAACTTAGAGTCCAGTAATAAAAGCTTATGGAAGTGGCCATAGGACTAACAAATGCTGTAATGGCCTGGAGCCAACTGGAAAAGGGTATTAATCAAGGAAGAATGCAGTCTTTCTGTATGGCTGCATTGGCCTAATTTAATTTGATTTATTCATCAGAGTGGGCCATTTAGCAGGCCATAGCTATGGCCAGATCCAGTATTCATTACCTCATTAGCCCCTAATAAAGTGGGAGGATACAAGAAGTAAAAATGGTGTCATTTTTTTTTTCTTTCTGGGATCTCAGGGTCCAGAAAAATGTGTTATTTGAGGAATAACACAAATAGAGGGTAAATTATGTGTACTAATAAAATGTATAACTCTGTGACAACCTATGTAATTTTTGTCAAGTTTCTAGTAACATCAAAGCTCTGTAAGAAGACCAACTACAGGAAAGGGTAATAAAAACAAACCATGCTTTTTCCACAAAAGGAAGCTAAGGCAAATATAATCAGCAGAGTACTATTATTAGTCAACATTTAGCACATTCCACATCTACTCTACGAAAACTTGTAAATGACAAGGTTATAATTCAAATCAGCATCTTCCATTCCAAACGATTAGGGCATTTTCTAAAGATGCAACCTTTTGCAACCTGCAAGGCTCTATACATTCCAAAACTGTGCTTCTGAGAAAGCTAATGCTATAGTTAAGTAGGATAGACAATACTAGCATATGAATTGCTTATTTGTTTTATTTCTTTAGGGTTTACAAACATGTTATATCTCCTTCTCAAACCTTAGCATATTAAAATAAATCAAAATACAATGTCAAGGGGGTTGGTACAAGCAAGACAGTAGTAGCAATACAAGGCCTCAGTTAAAAGTGAGAAAAGTACACATCCGGATACGTATGTAAATACTACAAACAGGAGACACAGTGTGTTTTAAGGTTCCAAAGAAGCTGTATTATATAGTGTTATAATATATACCAATTGTCACTCCAAACATGGAAATAGCTTGTTCAAATGATGACAACAAGGCACTGATAAAAGTTGATGTTGAGTTTGGAATGTCTCATCTAAAATAGCACAGGTAATTGTGTTACCTAATTAAGATTTTCATCTAAGTGTTAGAAGAGCAACAGCAGCAACAATGAAATGATTATGGTTTTTCATGAGATGAGTTCCATTTCTTTGGTAAAAGCACTAATACGACAGGTAAGTGATATGTAATTTATTTCAAATTAAAGCTTGCTGTTTTAAGAAGCAGAAAAACAAATTACAAACAAAAATATGTTGAAATAATGTCTTTTCAATTGTCTATAAAAATAATGAACATTGAGACTATAACAAAGATATTAGCACTTATGATGGGTTAGGATTAGCAATCTATGAAATTTCCACTGAAAACTCCGCATAGTTCAAGCAGATTTCCAGGCTATAGAGCTGGAAGAAAAGCTTTCCCAGGCAAGTCCCAGAAATTCAGTGGTCATCTCTTTTATGTTTTCTTTCAGGAAAAAAGATCTCCAGAATTTGTTGTATGTGATTGATATGGCATATTCTTCCCGAGATGGTGGTCTCAGACTATGTATCATTTACGCATTCATTTACTCAAAAATGCCTTTCAGGTGACTGATTTATGCTGAAGTATGTAACAGGTACACTGTAGTAAAAAAAATATAAATACGATTTGGACCCATGCTTCCAAGTATATCTTCTGCATGCACTGCAAATATTCTAATTTAAACATACTGAAAGCACTCTAGATTCAATAAGCTACAAATATGTGCAAAGCAATAGCATTATTTTCTGTAATGAATCTTCTTAGGTTTAAATTAAAATAATAAGAGTGTCAATATAAATATCTGCATATAGAAACTTTAGTGTTTTTTTTAATAGGTATATTATAACATTGGATGAAAGGGCAGAAGCAACAGAGCTTTCTGATTAGCTAGAAGGGAAAGGCAGAAAACAATGAGAAATGAAGTTTTTGGAGATACGGTTAGCAGGGAAAGAGAAATAGATGGCCCCAAAGATACACTTTGCCACCTTCATTTTTTTAGGCAACTTGAGCTGAGCATGAATGCACAGCTATGACTTAATTGCTTCACACTTGACTAGCTATGCCAAGGAATTTTGTATATGGGAGTACTATTTTTTTCAACTTCAGAAGCTTATGGAATTTTGGAAAGAATATAAGCTCAGAAGATAGACCTGAAATTAAATTCTGGTGGCACTACTTTCTAAACCAGCAAATTTGGCCAAAATACTTATTTTTTTTCTCGTCTCTAAAATTAGCTACACCATGCCAGTGACAACACTTAGGGAAACTTATGGCATGCCAGGCACTTCTAAGCACTTTAAGCAAGTCAATTCATTATTTCTTGCAGTAAGGTTATGAAGTAGGTAATACCATCAATTCTATTTACAGATAGGAAAACTGAGTCACAGTGTTTTAAAATAATATGCCTGAGATCACACACCTAAGAAGTATCAGAGCCAAACTTCAATACCAGGATCACTGGCTCCAAAGCCCTTATTTTCAGACGTATCAGTAGTTAAAAACTTACCTCAACAACAATGAGATATTACAATACACCTATTAGAATGGCTAAAAATTAAAATTGACAAAATCAAATTCTCAAAAGAGTACAGAGTAACAGAGTTCTCATTCATTGCTGGTGGGAATATAAAATAGTACATCCACTTTGGAGAACAGTTTAACAGTTTCTTACAATGCTAAATATATGCTTACCATAGGATCCAGTAATGATACTCACTGAGTGTTTACCCCAAAGATTTAAAAATTTTTGTTCAGGCCGGGTGCGGTGGCTCAAGCCTGTAATCCCAGCACTTTGGGAGGCCGAGGCGGGTGGATCACGAGGTCAAGAGATCGAGACCAACCCCGTCTCTACTAATACAAAAAAAAAACTAGCTGGGCATGGTGGCGCGTGCCTATAATCCCAGCTACTCAGGAGGCTGAGGCAGGAGAATTGCCTGAACCCAGGAGGCGGAGGTTGCAGTGAGCCGAGATCGCACCATTGCACTCCAGCGTGGGTAACAAGCGAAACTCCGTCTCAAAAAAAAAAAAAAAAAAAAAAAAAATTTTGTACACACAACACTTTGCATATGAATGTTTATAGCAGCTTTATTCATAATTGCCAAAAATTGGAAGCCACCAAGATGTCTTTCAAGTGAATCTATAAGCATAGGATGGTACATCTAGACAATGTAATATTATTTATCTATAAAAGGAAATGAGCTATAAAATCACAGAAAACCATGGAGGAACCTTAGTTGAATATTGATAAGTGAAATATGCTCCTCTAAAAATGCTAGATACTGTGCTATTCCAGTTATATGACATTGTAACAAAGACAGAGAGAAAGTGGAAAGATCAGAGGTGTCCAGGTGCCTGAGGAGAGAGAAGAGACATTTTAGGACAGTAGAAATTTTCTGTGTAATACTGTGATAGTGGATACAGGACATTAGGTATTCCTCAAAGTTCATAGAATGTACAACACAAAGTGTGAACTTAATGTAAACAGTGGACTTTAATTAATAATAAGGTATTAATGGTAGTTAATCAATTTTAACCAATGTTTGGGTTCAGTATGGAGTAGAAAGGAGTTATATGGCAACTCTCTGTACTTACTGTATAATTTTTCCTAAAACTGCTTGAAAATATGTCTATTAATTTTTTTAAGCATGAAAGAAAATATATACTTTATACTGTTTTCAGGAGTAATTTGAGTAACAATGTATAAAATACTGAATCCAATGCCTTGCAACTATTTCAAGGAAGATAATTTACAATAGTATACAAAAGCCATTTTATGTTTTAATAATTACCTAGAAGATAATCTCAGACTTTAAAAGTCTTCTCAAAATGCAAAGTTACCCAGTGCCAACTAGTCAAAAAGCTGCATGTTTTCTAACTGTACAAAAAAATTAAAGGAAATCTTCTAATGGTATTCCGAATATTAGACAAAAAGCACTCCTCAAATATTAAAGCCAAAAGCTCAGATTTCTTTTCAGGTCAAATTTATCTTCATGATACTCTCTCATTAATTGTTTTCTGAACAGCCCAGCTGTCTTTATTCAGGCTCTGTGGATAGTAATCTTTTCTAGAGCTAAGGGCGCTTTGTGTAAAAACAAAAAAACAGTTTGTTTTGTGCTTAGCAAAATTGTATTATCAACAGTAGTGTCATCCTAGGGAGGAAAGCATCCAAAAAAGTCATCCAAAAACATCATCCAATGAATCTTCATCTTTTCAAATAACACTGTGTATACATTAAATATAAACTCTTTTTTGTCAATTATATCATTAGAATATTATGATGGTTATATAATTATCCACTTTTAGGAGTTTATAGCATTGGCAAGATTTTTGTTCAAAAATAGTGAAATCATTCTCTTTAGTAAAAAAAAAAAAATTAGCAGTTAAGTCAATATTGCATAGAGCATGTACTCAACAAAGTCATTTCCTAATATGGGGATGCAATCATTTCTCACTAAACTTTAAAAATTAATTATCCATTATATTTTTAGACACTACAAAGATTTAAAAAATGAACAAAAGATGTTTTTTAAACACTGAAGTCTAAAGAGTATAGTAGGAGGAAAGCAATCGGAGCCTTTAGAATTGTGCTTCTTTTCCCAATCGTAGAACTTGCTCTTTAATGATTTTTTTTTTTAGTACCACCATATCTGGGTTGTTAAAAGGAAGATTGCTCTACTGCTGTGGGTAGAATTAGCTAACCTATGGGACCTGAAACCAATTCTGTCATTCAGCAGGGAATTCCAGGTCACACAGTCAGAAATAGAGGGAATTTCAACATTGATTATTGAATACCTGCATTACTCAGTCTTTGTCATGTGTCAGTCCTTACATTATGCTCCAGTCTTATATCTAGGGATGACCTCTGTTCTTTAGAAGCAATCTCTCTGGATGTTGGAATTAAAACAAAAATGATCACTTGTAAAATTCACAATATCCTTAAAGAATATACAAGTAACATCTTCAGGAGGAACAAGAAATAGCCCAATTCTTGACATTCAGGAAAAAGAGAAAATTTCCACAAGAGCTTTAGCAAAAGCGTATATGATTTAACTAAGTGAAAATTATCTTCAGTAAACAAGGCAAAAAAATATTTATAGGGCTGGATCTCTAAGGCATCATGCCAAAGTAAAATTCAGTTTAAGTAATTATAATTGGAACCAGAATTAAGTGATTGGTGCAGTTTTCTGTTGCAATTTCTCGTGATGTAGATTAATCCATGGTTGGAAATTAGAATTAAAAGAATCTTAAATAGCAGCCTCCCTATTTTTTTCTTTTTTTCTCTTTTGAGGAGAGGAGAGTAGATGAGAGAAAAGGGGCAGTGAGAGTTCTTGGAAATTTTAGAATTTAATGAAAATTTTGAATGCTCTCCTCAGATTATATATATTTATCTATCTATTGCTCTCTCTATACACATATAATATAATACAGATATTATATACTATATATGTACACACAACTCAAATATTTTTTAATATAATCTCAGGAAATTTAATTTCAGAAAGCCAAGAAATGTCCATGAAACCTCAAGAAAGCCGCAAACCCAAACAGATGAACACATAGCAAATTCTTTTGATAATTTTACATATACCTATATTACTGTCTCCCAGTTGTGACTTTTGAAGTAATGGTTTTCAATAAGGGCCAGATTACTGTCATAAATATCTAGTTCATCATGAACTTTTAATATTGTCTATTTTGGGTCACAGTCTGAATGTGAATGTGCAATCTCATGCATCAGCAGCTGCTGAAGGCTGTGGGAATCTCTAAGGTAAAGAAGACACTCCCTTTTTGGCATTACAGTTGAAATACACACACACACACACACACACACACACACACACACACTCCACAACTTATGATGGAGTTACATCCTGGTAAACTCATCATAAATTGAAAATATTATTAGGTTGAAAATACATTTAATACATCTATCGTAGTGGACATACTTAGCCTAGCCTACCTTAAACATTACCTATAGTTGGGCAAAATTTTGTAGCATAAAGCCTATTTTATAATAAAGTGTTGAATATCTCATGCAATTTTTATATACCATACTGAATGTAATAAAACAGAATAGTTGTATGGGAACTTGAAGTATGGTTTCTACTAAATGTGTATCACCTTTGCACCATTGTAAATTAAAAAAGTTGTTAGGTTGAACCCTCTAAGTCAAGGTGTCTCTATATATGAATATATATATATATATATATATATATATATATACCATATACATATACATATAGGCTTATTGGTAATGTTTGCACATTTGAGAGAATGCCAAAGTCTGTTCACTTGCTAAGATATGCCAACTATTTATATTCAGTCTCCTCGATTGTGGTCTATGGTTACACTTTTCTCTTTAGTAAGTTGGGAACTAGCCAAGGTGGTACTCAAACAGCCTGCAGATTAAAATCATCTAAAAAACTTTAACTAATGGGTCCTGCTCCTGGGGAATCTGATACAATTTGTCTGGAGTGGGCCCTAGACACGGGAATTGGTAAAATTCCCTAGCTGCTTTAATGTACAGCCATAGTTAACTGTCACTCTTACTGTCTCAAGGGCATGCCTTACCCAAGGGGGCATGTAGAATCCCAAGGTTAATTCCATTAATTTTAACAGTCTCGCTCAGTTTTGTTAGAATGTAAAGCAGATCTTTGGTCTAAAATATATTGTTGTTGTGGGCAAATAATTTATGATATATTTCCAGAGCCCAGTCCTTAGAGATAAAGACAAAAATTGTGATATACAAACACAGTTGAGAAAACAAAATTTTCCATGTCCTGGTGTTGCCAGGTTTCAGGGTGCAGGGGAGCACTCAGCTTGCTCCCTGGTGGACTCCAGGCTCTTGGTCTCTCACTCACCCAAGAATGGGAGAGGGGACCATGCCCGGCACAGTGCACTTGCAAGTAAATATTGGACCCTGAAGAGTTTTTGCAGAAAGTGATTTATTTAGGCAGAGAAAGAGAAAAAAGAGAGAGAAAAAGATAAGAGAGAGAAAGCTTCCACGAAGATTGTGGAAGGGGACCCAAATATGGAATCCCAGAGAGGGAAAGCAGCTTCCACACTGAGTGGAAAGGGACCCCAGAGAGGGAAATCCACCCGGATGTGGGGGACAGCGACTTTTAACCTAGGAGGAATTCCCACCTGTTCCAAGCCCCCTGACCAATGAAAAGAATTCCTTTAAACTTCTGCTGGAGTGGTTGATCTTTGATTTTTTTTCCTGTCTTGCGAAAACGTTAAATCTCCCGGATGGAGACATGAGGGAAGGGAGGTAGGGCATGTTGCTGGGAAGTTCCTGCCCTCAAAACTACACCTCCTTGTGGATGGGGGAAGAGAACACATTCCCTCACTGGGGCCTATGTATTAGAGTAGTAGCCCTCTTTAATTTTTAGAACCGAAATAGGGAAGATTAGGACAAAGTTACAATTTATTAATTTGCATATATTAGCATTTTTTTGGTCCTAATGAGCCTAACAATCCAAAATTATACATAAAATTATTTTCAGTTAAAATTTTCAAGAGATCTTAAATAATAGCATCAACAATTACTGAGTAATTTTTATTCAACAGAAAGTTAATTTTCTTTTAAAGACAGAGTCTCACTCTGTCTCCCAGGCTGGAGTGCAGTGGCACGATCTCAGCTCACTGCAACCTCTAGGAGAAAGTTAAGTTGATGTTCTAGTCAAATCGAGGGATGCCTAGTACTTTGTTGTTTCTACACCAACCACAACCCACAGAACACCTCTGACCCAATTTCTGTTTTAGTATGGCCCATGAACTAGGATTTTTTATTTTTAAAAGGTAAAATGAAAAGAATAATATTTCATTACACACAAAAGCTATGGGAAAATCAAATCCCAATGTCTATAAATAAAGTTTTATAGGAATACAGTCACACTCACTCATTTTGTATGACTGCTTTCACACCATGTGGTACTTGCAATAAAGAACAAAAGACCCACAAAACCTGAAATATTTTAATTATCTGGCTCTTTACAGAAAAAGTTTGCAGATCCCTCTTATATAGCCATCTTTGTTTATTCATTTCCATTTGCCAGAAATCGTTTTTATTTGCCAAAGCCCTCAAATAGGTTTTGCTGAAGAATTATTTCTATATTTACCTTATCTTCTTTTTCTCTTCTCATTTCCTTCTCTGCACTCTTTTTGTTTGTTTCGGGAGTTGAATATCGCAGATAGTAAGCATGTTAATTATGTGCCTTATTCAAAAGGCAATCACACTAATGTTTGATGTATATCCTTTTCCTGTGTTCTTGGATAATGTATATTGTTGATTACATTTGTATATTTATATAAATGATAAATTATGGCAATGAGTTTCCTTTGGGAGTATGTTTTAAAATCCACTCTTGTTTTATCGTTTACATATAAGAGATCATTGTTCATCATTTCTTCACAGTTCTCTCATATAAGGCATTTTTATCAATTCCGTCTCAAATTGACAACCCAGAGTGCTTCCAGCTATCTGCTATATAAATATTACAACAGGGACAATTCTTATACATGTTCTTTATGGATTAAAGTGAAAATGTAGTTTATGTCCTTGATGCAGAAATTCTATCAATATAGAATATATTTATACTAAATTTATTCAGGTACCACCAAATTAGTCTCAATAATGACAATACCAGCAATGCATGAAAACCTAAAATTGGGTATTTACTTTCTAGAGCTAACATGAAGGATAAGCTATATTGTTTGTGTTGAGGTACAGCCATACTATTTTGTGCATACCTCACTTTATAGCTTTCACAAAAGTCCAGTTTTTAAATATATATATTTTTTATTTCAATGTGTACACAGTATGTTCATTATGTGAATAAATTATCAAAATCAAACATTCCCAATACATAAATTGAAATTGTGCTTCATTATTTTATTTTTTTTCTAATTTTTATTTTTAGGTCTTTTTCACTTATCATTACATTGTCTAATCCTTTTTAAAAAATAATTTTAACTTATTTTAAATTCAGGAGATACATGTGCAAGTTTGTTATACGGCTATATTGTGTGATGCTGAAGTTTGGGGTAAGAATGATCCTGTCATTTGGGCTGTGAGCATAGTATTACCCAATATTACTTAAGAGTTTTAAAGCTTGGATAAACAATGTGGCCGGCAGAGTAATGGCATCCAAATATGTCCATGTCTTAATCCTATAAACCTATAAATACATTTTGTAACATAGTAAGAGAGAATTAAGGTTGCAGATAGAATTAAGGTTGTTAGCTGATTTTAAGTTATAGGTATTAACATGGATAATCTGGATGGGCTCCATGTAGTCACAAGCATCCTTAAATGTAGACAATGCAATCCGAAGAATCAACTTTAAGGAAGAAAATGTATCCATGGAGTTAGCGTCAGAGTGTTGCGATTTAAGAAAGAGTCAATCACCCATTGCTTGTTTTGAAGACAGAACATCCACAAACCAAGAAATAAAATCAGCCCCTAAAGCTGGAAAAAGCAAGAAAATATATTACCCCTCTCATATTTAGGAAAGACCTGTGGAGGAGCCTCTTGACTAATAGAATGAATCTCTGTAATGTGCACAGAAGATCCACAATGATTTGACAATGTTATGCTAGCAGAAATACTGACAATGTGTACTGAAAGGATTAGAGAAGAGATGAAATGAGTGAAGAATGTTGACTTCCCGAATTCTATAGGCAGAAAATAAGATTAATAAAACTATTTTGCTGCAAACATGCATTACCCCTCATAACAAAAGAAGGATTTCTCAGACAGCGGAGTTATGGGCCCAGAGGACTGAACCTTGAGCCCAGAAAGTAAAGTTTTGAGTCATAGATTTATTATCCAGGCTTTGAAATCTTACAAAGTTTGCCCTGCCAGATTTTAAAAATTGCTTGGGATGGTGACTTTCCTTATAGTTTCTCTGTTTGGAATAAGAATGTCTATATCTGGTATCCAATGCCAGTGACGACATTGTATTTTGGGTAGGATAACTTATTTTCTAGTTTCACAGGTCCACAGATGGAGAGAGTTTTTTCCCCAGGATGAATCATACCAAGAGTCTTGTCTATACCTGATTTAGATTATTTAGATGAGGAAACTTGGGTCTTTTGAACTGATGATATTAAGATGAGATTCTGGACATAGAGTTGGTGATATGAAGGGCTGAGAATTCTGGAATGTGGTAATGAATTTTGCATGTGAGATGAATATAAATCTTTGTCACCAGACAGCATGCTATGATAGGCTGAATAAAGGCCACCCAAAGTTTCTTCATCCTCATTTTCAAAATCTGTGAATTCATTATCTTACAAGGTAAGAAGGACCTTTGCAGACACGATTAAGTTAAGGATCTCAAGAGAGAAGATTATCCTGGATAAACAGAGTGGGCCTAAGATAATCAAAAGGGTTTTTGGGCCAGGCACGGCGGCTCACGCCTGTAATCCCAGCACTTTGGGAGGCCAAGGCAGGTGGATCGCGAGGTTAGGAGATAGATACCATCCTGGCTAATATGGTGAAACTTCATCTCTACTACAAATACAAAAAAAAAAAAAAAAGCCAGGCGTAGCGGCATGTGTCAGACGTAGTGGCCTGTGCCTGTAGTCCCAGCTACTCAGGAGGCTGAGGCAGGAGGATCACTTGAAACAGGGAGGTGGAGGTTGCAGTGAGCCAAGATCATGCCACTGCACTCCTGCCTGGGTGACAGAGACTCTGCCTAAAAAAAGGGGGGGGGGGATTTGTAGGAGGGACACAGGAGGATCAGAGTAATAACAGGAAACGTGATGATAGAAGCAGGAGGCTGAAGTGAGTTGAAGAAGTGACCGTGAACCAAAGAATACAAGTGACCTCTAGAAACTAAAAAAGGCAAGGAAATTGATTCTGTCTTCAGATCTTGGAGAAAACAAAAAAAAAACAAAAGAGCCCTGCTGGTATCTTTACAAGCCCACTGAGACCTATTTTGAACTTACGACCTACAGACCTACAGAATTATAAAATGATGAATTGATGTGGTTTTATATTTTTAAAATGGTGGTATTTTGTTACAGCAGTAATGGCAAACAAAAATAAACCAATGATGGGGTTTGTGATTGTTTCTTTTTGTTGCTGTAAAAACTCAAGATTTCCCAGAATCTCTGAATGAACAGTTTAAAATGGGTGATTGTTTTGGGATATATTTATTTTTCATTGAAAAGGATTTCCAGGGCAAAATCAAATCCAAGTTCAGCTACGATAGAGCTTGTGAGCTGATATATGTTTCCAACACTGTGCTGTAAAAAGTAAGTGAAAGCTGGCAGAAATACCTTAGCATCTGGGAAATGCTAACAATTGTGATAATCTGATAAAAGGTATAGATAGTAAATTTCTGAAGAAATGCAAACATAATCTTATCATCTTAAGAGTTACATCTAAAAGTGTTCCTGGCAACTGGTGTTCAAAAATATTATGGGATAAATGTGTGATTGAATCACCTGCTATTTCCAGAAACATCAGCTGTGTCTATCTAATCTTCAGGCACTTGCTCATCTTGTATTATCTGGCAGAAATGGCCTCCTTTCTCTACTCAACTACTGGCTCTCCAATCCTTTCACCAAGTAACTTACAAACATCCTTGATATCATCTTAGATGTCATCTGTCTGGAGTCCTATTTCCTTGTGTAAACAATATCTAGTGTGTATCTTTTATAATAAGAGCAATAGTTATTGTTATTATTAACTATTCCTATGTTTGTCTTCTCTAACACAAAATGATCTCCTCCCAATGAGTAAATTGCCATATTCAGGTCTGTTTCCCTAGCATCTAGGCACAATGTGTGGAACTCAGAGCTTATTGAATGCAGAGACGAATTAATAAATTAATATGTGAAAGTATGCATGAATAAATACATTAACACTTGCATATAAAAGAGAAGCTTCTTTCTAGGTTCTTCTCTTAATTATTGCATTTTTTTCTGTTTACTATCATAGCTACTTAGACAATCTAAGTACATTATTCTCTTTTGAATGTAGAATGGACTCAGAAAAAAAACGTTAGTTCCATACTTCCTTTGGAAAAGTTCACCTTGACTTTAAGTTATATTTTCTCATCTTAAAAAAAAAATAAAACCAGGTTTCAATTGGATGCTGTTTATATGCTCTTTTAGAAGTTATGTTCAAATTCTTGATTTGTTAGTCCTGTAGAACTAATCCTAGAATCATAGTTACATATAACCTTGAGGATTAGAGCTTAAACTAAGTGTTAAGTGTTCAATACTGACACAATTAACAGAAAAGCGATCCAGTGCTGTTACTGTTTCATGATAATATGCATTAGAAACCCTAAATTCAGATGTCTAGTAAGATTTATGTGAAATTAGACCATAATTCCTCAGCATACATGTCCTGCTCTACAGTGTAATGACTATTCTCTGTCACACTGTCTTTAGAGCATATATATAGTCAGAAATGCCACAAATATACCTGGGTGGCCATTATTCCATTTCTAGACCCTCAGATTTTCTCTTTTTAATATATCCAAGTCCCTTATACTCTAGTATAGACAACTGGCTCATCACATTATTTTGTGTAAATGCTGATATCTTACCAGAATGTAATGTTTTAGAGCAAAATGGGTTTTTTGTTTTTTTCTGCATTTTGTGGAAAAATGAGTATTAATTTAGGAAATGTTGCAATAATTTCTGAAATTATTGGGATAATATTTTGAACTTGATAAAATATTCAAGTTCTGTATTTTGTATTATTGGTTAAGCCCAAAAGAAACAAAAGATCCAGCACCTTTTGTTCATGACCAGCTTCAGGTTAGACTTTCTGGAAGACTGTACGTTGTCAGTTTTTGAAATCCTGCAGCATTTAAGATAGATTGGTTACGATTCACATATTATTTGTTATTACTCTTGTTATTATGATCATGTTGATGCTGAAAACACTTTAATGCACTAATATTGTACTTTCACAATCAAATAAGGTAGGAATTTCCAGTAATGATTTTTAAAACATTTAGCATTGGTAACCACAGAGAATCCACAGATTAATAATAGCCATGTAACTGAGAGAAGGTGATAACCAACATACTTACTGGCACATCTCAGCTGAACATCAACCCGGAAATGCATTTTTATTGAATGTATTAGGAAAGGAAGACTAGCAGAAGTATTATGACTCATAGCTCCCAGTGGAACTCTTGTTCTCCTGATCAAAGTACACTGCTCTTTCTACTAGATCCAGCCATATAAAAATATTTGCCTATTAAAATAAAATAATACATTATGTTTAAAAAGTCGAATTTAAAAGTGTATATATGCATGTATGTAAAGATCATAAATATATATGTACAATATGTGTACACATAGATATTTGTAATAAAAATGATAAAAAATAGAAAAGTTGGACCAGGTGCAGTGGCTCATGCTTATAATCCCAGCACTTTGGGAGGCCAAGCTGGGCATTTCATGAGGTCAGGAGTTTGGGACCAGCCTGGCCAATATAGTGAAACCCCACCTTTACTAAGAATACACAAATTAGCTGAGCATGGTGGCATGTGCATCTAGTTCTAGCAACTTGGGAGGCTGAGGTAGGAAAATTGCTTGAACCCAGGAGGCAGAGGGTGCAGTGAGCCGAGACCATGCCATTGCACTCCTGGGTGACAGAGTGAGCCTCTGTCTCAAAAAAAAAATTATATATATATATACATACACACACACACACACACACACACACACACACGTATATATATAAATAAAAATTTATTGAAGTATTTTATTTAAAATTTAGAGAAAACTGATATGTTCATATTTTATATCACTTTTAATCTTTTTATCAATTTCTACCATTGTTTACTTTTAAAATGTGAGTCAATTTACATTTTCATGCATTGTAATTTGTTCCTATACTTCTCTATTACACATTTATTATGCAATATAAATATAGTTCAAACTACAAATGTGATCCACATATGTAATTTGAAAAGTTTTCCCAGCCATATATAGAAAGTAAAAAGAAACTGGGAAAATCAGTCTTAATAATACATTTTCTTTCATTCAAGATATAAAAATACAATTTCACCTTCTAATGTATACATTATTAAAATATTTTACATTGTTTCCTCTTAGCAGGTCTTCAAAATCAAGAAGGTATATTATACTCAACATCACATCTTAATTCATACTTGTCTCATTTCAACTGCTCAAAAGCCACATGTAGCTCATGGCTACCTATTGGCAATCACAATTACAGATGCTTCAATGTTGTAATCTCAAAGATCATTGTCCCTTTGTTGTTGGTTTTTCCTTACAGTGTCTATCATGCTACAACATTTAAAAAACGTGTGCACTTGCCTAGAAACCTGAGATTCTTTGGGGGCATGATCGATTTCTTCCTGGGGCTCACATGAATTAATTCCAGAGGCAAACCCTGGACTCAGAAGCCATCTCTGGAAACCATGCATTGATTAGAGACTCAAAAGTGATATTCCCCAAGCTATCCATAAAATAGACCCTTGTATTTTTTTCCTCTGAACTCAAAAACAAACTAGATTGAATTACATAATTGAAAATTCAAACTGTAGTTACAAAGTACAAAAGATCAGAATAATCAATGATGATTATAGAGAAAAAATTCCTAAAATCAAGAAGGACAATAGAAATCAGAAATATGAATCTTAGGGGCATAAAAATCTAAAAAACATCCTATTTCTATAGGTTGAATTACAATATAGTAATATGGAAAAATATGGTAACTATTTAACATTTTTATAATTCTGACTTTTATTTTAGATACAGAGTGTACATGTGCAGGTTTATTACATGGGTATATTGTATCCAACTCACCACTAATGGACACCAGGTTAATTCCATGTCTTTGCTATTGGAATAGTGCTGCAATAAACATGAGTGCATGTGTCTTTTGGTAGAATGATTTATTTTCTTTGAATATATACCTAGTAATGAGACTGCTGAGTCAAATAGTAGCGCTGTATTAAGTTCTTTGAAAAATTTCCAAACTGTTTCCCACACTGGCTAAACTAATTTACATTCCCACTAACAGTGTATAAGTGTTCCTTTTTCTCCACAACCCCACGAGCTTATGTTATTGATTGAATTTTAACAATAGTTATTCTGACTGTTGTGAGATGGTATCTTATTGAGGTTTTGATTTGCATTTCTCTTATGATTAGTGATTTTGAGCATGTTTCATGGTTGTTGGCAGCTTTATGTCTTTTTTGGAGGTATCTGTTCATGTCCTTTGCCTATTTTTAAATGAGTTTATTTGATTTTTGCTTGGTGATTTGCTTAATTCCTTATATATTCTGGATATTAGACATTTGTCATATGCATAGTTTGCAGATATTTTCTCCCATTCTGTAGGTTGGCTATTTGCTCTACTGATTATTTATTTGGTGTGCTGAAGCTCTTCAGTCCAATCAGGTCCCACTTGACAATTTTTGTTTTTATTGCAATTGCTTTTGAGGACTTAGCCAAAAATTCTTTGCCAAACCTGATGTCAAGAAGGGTATCTCTTAGGTTTTCTTCTAGGACTTGTGTAGTTTGAGGTCTTACATTTCAATCTTTGATTTATTTTGAGTTAATTTTTATATATGGTGAAAGGTAGGGGTCTAATTTCATTCCTCCACATATGACATAACAGCATGTAATGAATCTGCCTGTAGTAATATCTGTTTAAGGAAAAATTTGCAATAAATGAAAAAGCAGTGTCCTTTTAATGTCATAAGGAGCATTTCTAACTAGTTCTGTCAAAGAATTTTTTACCTATTAAATGAATAGTCCAGAATTAATATTACATATTAATTGATATATTTTTGTCTGTTAAGGATGCAAATTGTCTATGTGCAATAAAATATGATAATCCTAAATATTATGGTTTTATTCCTTATAGGATACTAGCAAATTTTGTATAACTTAGCAATCTTTCTTACATTATTTATACAATTGTCAATACCTCAAATGCCCCATGAACCAGTCTTTCCATTCTATTTGTCCCTTCAAATAATGATTATAAAATATTTAACATGTATTTATTTTATATTTGTATGAGAGTCAATTTTTAATTTTTCAAAAATTATACTTTAGCAAAGGCAGTGTAGTATGTCCTACATAAAGATATGCTTTCATCAAAACATTTAGTACCTGAAGTGAATTTGTTATGGTTTCAAAATCTTAAAAATACATTTTACTTCTGTGGTTTGTAGTGATTTCATTTATAGAACAAAGAGGCTGGCTTCAAAAATTAGGGGTCTCTTGTGATTTTAAGATGCCATGGCTCAGTAATTTTTGAATTCTAGACTATCCTGTACAAATAATAGCATCTGTTTAAGATGCTTTTTTAAAATACCATGTCTCAAAATTTGGCTGTAATAAACACACTTCAAGAAGGAGTCCACAGAAATAGACACACTTGTTGTGTAAAGGCCCTTCTTTGTGAAACTTGAGTTTCTAATGTTGTGGCAGAACATTTGGATGTTCTACAGCACCCTACCCACAGGCTGAAGTCCACTAATTTGCTGCTGCATGCAAAGTGTCTAGTCAGATCTGGCGTTGTCTGGAAGGGAATGGGAAGGTTAGAATTTGTTGAATTCCCTTGAAAAACCTGCAATCCTGTTTGTATTTTTACAACAACGTATGGGAATTTCAGAGAAGGTATTACAGGAAAGAAATAAGATTTCAAGTCTTAGGAAATTCAAGCTACAGATAGACTGAATATATAAATGAAAAATTTCTAGACCATAAATGACAACAGAACTCTAATCTACAACTGAACACCAGTCTGCAACTCTATAGCAACCAGCTCAGAAGAAAAACCACAACCTCTGCTACAATTGGCCCAGAGCAGTCAGGCTTTGTTCAGTGACTGGCAGCTTCTCTCTTTTGTTCCCACCTTCAGCTCAGAGTCAACCAGAGAAAGTCGAATATGATCTCCAAATCAATGATATAAGAGGAACCGTGTAGTTAGCACGACTTCATGTTCTCCATGCCAACAATCTCTAATGATAGCATACCTAAAACTTTATTTTATCACTATACAGCTTTCCCACTCATTTGCCTGCCTTTGAATTCCTGAAAAAAATGCAGTGTTAGTGGCTAACCCTCTTGCTACAGCAACCTGAGAAAATTGCCTCTGTTCATTAATTTTTGGATAGGCTTTCTTTTATGTGGAAATGCCATAGTTGTTCTGTATGTCCAATCAAGACATTGTCATTACAATAGCCCTCGATTTTGAGAAAACCCTTTAACTTGGATGTTTGTGGCTTGCGCAGCTTGTACTACTGTGGTAAGTCAGTGCTGAGTCTGAATCCTGCTGCCTTGAGTTTCTCAAATTTAGTCTCAATTTGATACTCAGATTTTTTTTCAGGTTACTATTTGATTGGTATCCTGGTAGAATCACGCCATTTCTTTGAATCTTATTTTGCTCTCTAAACCTGTTGTTCAAGCCTGCCCATCAGACTAGCAAGTTTGAAGTTCTCATCAGACAAACATTTGTTTGAACAAACTTTGCAATGGGTCATAATTAAGTGGGATGAGGTTCTCCTTGTGTTTCAATGTTTTGCTCTCAGAACATGACTTTGATCCAAATAGAGCATTTTCTTTAGTTTCCTGACTGTATGGGGCCCAGATTATTGTGTCTGCTGTTGGAGGTGGCTAACCATCAGGTTAAGGGCCTAAGTCACAAAGTGCACAGGCTTCTCTTTCAACCAAATATTACCTTCTCTTATAGAGCGGCCTAAGTATCAATCTTCTCTTTCAGGAAAAACTCTTGATTCATATATGTACTCTCACTCTAACATTGATTTTTGTGTTTATCTCTCCAAATGGCATTACTTTATCAAGAGCAATTTGGACTTCAACAGCCAGTCTGAAGAATATTTGACTCAAACAAAATTATTCATTTGAGAGGCATTTAAAATACATATATATATAGATTAAGCCAGATGCAGTGGCTCATGCTCACCCCAGCACTTTTGGAGGCTGAGGTGGCTGGACCATGAGGTCAGGAGTTCAAGACCACACTGGCCAACATGGTGAAACCCCTTCTCTACTGAAAAATACAAAAATTAGCTGGGCATGGTGGCTCATGCCTATAATCCTAGCTACTTGCAAGGCTGAGGTAGGAGAATTACTTGAATTGGGACCTGAGAGGCAGAGGTTGCAGTGAGCTGAGATTGTGCCACTGCACTCCAGCGTGGGCTATAGAGCGAGACTCCATCTCAAAAAAAAAAGTACATAGATAGATAGATAGATATTTTTTAGACATAATGGACAACACTATTGTTACGCAGAATCCTCCAAATAAAATTCTGAATCAAAGTTTGCTTGTCTAACAGATGTGTTGTCCAAAGCTAATGAGCAATTTGATGAAATTAAGTAACAACAAACTTGACTCATCGACCTTGGAAATTCTTCCTTTCATCATCCTCCAGTTACCTTCCTATACAGTGTACTCTCTCTTCTTCCCATCTTTCTGATCTCTTTCATTTTATATATTTTTATATTTTTCCCTCCTCTTCCCTTTTACCAGCCTTCCTCTATTTACTGGAAGATTCTTCTAAAACCTCCAAATGCAAGCTGATTCTAAATACTCATATTTGATATGAGTTGGGTATACTGAGCAGCTGTAAAATTTAAACCTTGAACCTGACCTGAAATGAGCTATGCTTCAGGAATTCCATAAACCTAGATAAAATCTAGTATGGAAGGATTTAGAATTCTTTTGAATGCGTATGACCCAAGGATACCCTTCCTGTTTCAATTTGTGCCCCTATTGTTTGGAACCTCAAATACTAAATCCTGGGTGAGCTGTGACATCTCTTCTATTCTCCATAAAGCTTTCTCACTCTGTTGCCTGCTTTTGAGCCTCTGTTGGAGCTAAGTGATGTTGGCTTACTTCTTTACTAAAGCGAACTCTGATTAAGTAGCTTCTGTTTGTACTCATTCATTCAAGTGGTCTTTGTTTGTTCCTACACTACTGAAGGGAAACTAGGTGGAAAGTCATTCTTAATGAGAAGTTATAATCAGAAATTTAGTTTACAACCTGGGAAAAAATAACTGGGATAAAGACACACTCTCTCTTTCTGCTAATCCAAGTGCTTGGACAGAATTGTATAAAGAACCAATCATCATCGAGTCCTCAGGATTTTCTGTGAAAGAACAAGGAGCTGACATAAGGAATATTTAGGAAAACAAATGAAAGAAAATCTTCTTTCAAAGTGATGGCTATATATTTAAGGAGCTCTTTGAAAATAGTACTTTTATATTTAAATAGCTTATGCAAGTTCAACACTGTAAAAGTTAAAAAGGGGAAAACTGTTTTGTCCCTTATTTTTAAGGTAGATACCAAGGAGAAATGTCACGCAGTGCATAAAGTATTCTAGTGCAGTTGGAATACTTCTGGAACTTAACATGGAATGAGCTGTGGTTCTCTCATAATTTCTATGGTTTTGCACAGTTACTTCCCTTCTGTGGGCACAGATTTCTAATTTGTAAAATGAGAAAGTCAACTAGACTGCTAGAAGCACTTTCTGCATATGAAAATTTCCAATAAAATGTGAATGATTTCTGTTTCTCCAAACTAGTAAAAACCCATTATATGATATATGATGAGTTCCAAGAGTTTGTGTAGATACTATAAACCAAAAGTAAAATTTGAAGGCCCCCCACAACCATCTGAATGGATTCCCTCCTAGGCCAGGGCACTCTAAAATTTAACCAGAAAGACTGGTTTAGGTCATGATGGAAAATGGGAGTCTGACATGCTTCATTATACCTTTCCAGGATAAACAGCAACACAGACCTTAAGTCTGATAAGAAACATTTACAGTCTATTTTCTCTAAAACCTTATACCTGGAGGCTTCCACTGCATGATAAAACCTTGGTCTCCAAAACCCTTTATTTTAACTCAGACATTCCTTTCTACTGATAATAACTCTTTCAACCAACAGCCAATCAGAATACGTTTAAATCTACCTGTAACCTGGAAGACACCCCCCACACCCCCCGAGTTGTCCCACCCTTTCAGAAACAACCAATGTAAATGCTACATGAAATGATTGATGTTTCATGTCTCCCTAAAATGTATAAAAGCAAATTGTACACCTACCACCCTGGGCACACATCCTCAGGAACTTCTGAGACTGTGTCATGGGCACGTTCTTAACCATGGCAAAACAAATTCTAAATTGACAAAGACCTGCCTCTGATATTTTGAGTTCATAACATAATACTGTTCTTTAAGGATATATTTATGACTTTAAATGAAGTCAATCTGAAACAACCATATTTTGTTTTAAATGAATGCATAGAGCAGAAAGAAAAACAATTTTTATATTGCTCCTTTCTAACTCAGAAAGAAAAGTAATTGGCAATCCAATTATTTTAATATTAAAAACTTTGAGTGGCATAAAAAACCTCACTAGAATTTCTCAAGTCCTGGGAGCTCAACTTCATTCCCTTGGCCTTACACCGATGGCTTAGCAACCTGTATTCTTTTATTATTCTTATTAGTTTTTATTTTCTTTGCTGAATTCTCTATTCAAATGATAAGTACAGCAATCAAGTCAGATAATGCACTGAGAATACAGTCTTGTAGAATCTAGTACTCCCTAAATATAAAGCTGCATACTGATAATGCTGTCTTGAAGTGCAGTATAGGAAACATAAATTTGTTAGATATGCTTACCGTTTTCAAAGATAACTCACATCCTGGGCTCTTCAGTGTAGGAGTTTGTGCACTCAGATCCTTCATTTACAGGACCATTCGGAATAAAGTGCCAGTTTCTTCAGTTCCATATGGAAATATTACACAATAGATTTAGAAGAAGTGGTTTGATCTGTTTATTTTTTATTAGTAACATATTGCAAAACTGATGATCTTCAATTTGGAATGCAGATTTCCCTTCTATGCAAATTCAGAACCATAGGATGAGCACAGGCCAGATTTTTTTTTTTTCCCAACAGCAAAGAAAACATTTAATCTCTCTGAATGTTAATGTGCAGCTCTGGACTTTCTAATTTGATTTTATTTCTTTGCTCTTCTCTTTTAGTTCCCTCAGGCTCAGTCTTAAAATTGTTTACCAACTGCTGCTTACAATCACAATCACTGTATATTCTAATAACATAATGAGGAAATGGAACAGATAGTCCCCAAGGTTTGTATTTCTGTCAAAACATGCCAGAAGGTCCAGGTTTCACTGAAATTCAGTGTAAGGATTCAGTTCTTTAATTGTTTCACTGTTCTTTATCTTCTTTTTCAAAGATGTCTTAAGTCCGACTAATGAATGCCACATGCTGAAACCTGCCGAGGTGGAGTGTCAGGTTGAGTAGTTTATGTTTTGCTAATAGGAACCAGAGGAAAAAGGTGACTTAGTCAGACTCAAATCCAGCACAGTCTTCTTTCATTCAACAAATACATATTGTGAAATTCACATGAGCCAGGCACGCTAGATCTCAAATGTGCAAGTGGTGAACACTAATAATATCCCTGCCTTCAGGAAGTTTAGAGTCTAGTACAGAAAACAGACATCAAACATTTTCCATTTATCTCCATGTAAATACACTTTAACATCTCTGTAGATTGTAGTGAATCATCATGCATTAATTTACTCTAGTTTACTGTCAAACTATGTGAAGGAATCATAGATATCCTCATCTTCATTTCTTATTCTTCCCATCCGGTTGGATTCCACTGGCTAACACTGCTGAATGTTCTTGTAGCAGGATCTGCAGTGGACAAAACCTCTCCAACATCGAACTGAGAAAGGAAGTGGCTTTTTATTCTGCAGGGAGCTGCAGGAGGCTAATGCCTTAATGACCAAGCTCCCGGAGAAGCAGCTTCTTTCCCCTTTTATAGGCTTATAACGCTAAAGGGGAAACTGAAGCAAAACTGTGTTATTGTCCATTGGCTGGATGATTGACCTCATAATCTTTGGCTTTATTGATTTGCTAGTTCATATGCAGTGCAAGAGGGAATAGGCAGGGGAGGGGGCCTTACAGAGACAAGACAAAGGAAGTAAATTATTAGTTGGCAGAGGTATTTCCAGGAAGGGGCCTGGGTCGTGCAAAGGTTGAGGACGTGACCCAGTGCCGGGCTCTAGCTGGTAGTAATAACTCTTTGCAACTCTTTCAAGGTTTACAGATACCAGTGACACTGGGAACCGAAAAGGGAGTTATCTTCCCAGTCCTTGGACTTCTTAATGGCCTGGTCAGTGGCGCCAGCAAGTCGCCTGACCACGGATTCAAGCTCTTCGTTATTTTATCTCTTTTTACCCTCCTTCCTATCTGAAGGGGAGGAGGGGGAGGCTGGGAAGAGGGAGATGGGGAGGGGTCTCCTCTCTCACTCTTATCAAAATTTATCAATGACTTCTACATTGCAAATCCAATACATTTTTTTCAGTTTTCACCTTATTAAATTTATTTAACTGCATTTGACCAATTTGTTTTCTCATTTTTTCTTTAAATGTGGTTTTTATTTGAACATCAAGATCTATCTACCTACATATCTATCTATGTCTATCTAGTTATTATCCATTTAGTTAGCTGTCATCTATCATCTGTCCATTACCTATCCATTTTCTCTGTCCCCTCATCATTCTTTTCAATCAAAGATTACTGACATTCTTCTTCAGTCCTCTTTGCTCCTTCCTCACATGCCAGACCTCTTAATGGTGGAGTAACCGGACTCAGTTCTTGAGTAACCTTCCTTCTATGCTCACTTCCTGTGAGATCTCATCCGGTTTCATTGATAAACACTATGCACAAAGATCACATAAAATTTTAGATTCACATTTGACCAATCTTCTAGAATAGCATTAGTAAATACCTCAAACATGTTTATATCCAAACTCTTGAGTTCCATGTCCCATATCCAAGCCTTTGAAAAACAATAAGAATAATAAAAATGCAGCTACTTCTTGTCTTCTTCAGCCCAGCAAATCAATCCCACTCACTGGGTCATTTGTGGTACATATCTAACCCTTTAAGGGCATCTGCCCATGCTGCTCCAGTATAAATCCAGAATCTGAGTCCCTCCTCTCTACCACTCTTTTATTCTAGCCTATTATGTTTGTTCTCCTAAATAGCCTCCTTGGTTGCGCCCTTTACCACACCATCTATTTTCTGCATGGGAATAAAAGTAATTGTCTAAAACTTAAAACACTGCCACTCTAATGGCTCCCGATCTCTCTCAGAGGGAAAAACAAAGCCTTAATACAGTCTTTGTTATCCTTTGTGTTCTGGCTTCAGACTGGCTCCTTTACCTTGTTCTCTAGCCCGCCCTCCTAGGTGCCCTTCTCTACAGCCACACTGGCCTGCTTCTTACTCTTTGAAACACCACATGCATCTTTGTATCAGGAAATAGGTTCTTGACATTCTTTTTGCCTGAAAAAATGTTTCCCTGAATATTCATGTGGTTCCCTTTCTGATTCCTTTCAAGTCATGACTCACATATGATCTTCTCAGGGAGACCCTTGTTCACAATGTAAGTGACATCTTGTGACAAGGGAGTACTGTCACCAACCATAATTCTTTACCATTTTCTACTTATCCATCTTCTGAAGAAATTACTGGGAGACATCATGCAGGGTAGCTTCAATCAAATGCACATTCATGATATTTGAATCATCTCCTCTTCTAAAGTCCTTCCTAAATTGTATTCTGGTGATATGATCTTGGGAGAAAAGAAACAAAGAATCTTTTTGTTATTTTAGTTCATTATTTTCAGTCCAGAGGTGATACTAATCAGGTTCTCACTTCCTTTTCCTGGCTCAGGCTTTTCCCCTTCTCAGTTGTCTAGTGCTGAAAAAAGAAAGACAATTAAAAGACATCTCCAAGCTTATTATTTGTAGACCTCAAATACGGAAGGTAAGAGAATAAAGAAAGAAAGGTTAATTTCATAATTTCTTTACTTCTCTCAAAATCTGGTTCTATAGTGACTCTAATATTGGCTCTAAAATGCCATTAATGATTTGAAGATTCCATCCTGGAGTATGTTAGCATGAGGGGCAGAGGGAACTTCAAATGCATCACAGGTATTTTTTGACTATCACTAGAGATTTTGTGATAGAAAAAACAGGTTAAAAATAGAGAATCCCATCACATCATGTTGTAACCCTCAAATATATCCAATAAATTTTATGTTACAAATAAAAATACGTGCAATATATTTAAAAACAATGTATATCCATTCCCAAGACCTTCCAAATACACTTCACAGGATGGCCCTCTGCTCATTTATCTCTATAACTATAACACATGTGTGGACAGATTAAATCTATTTATTTACGATGACAACAAATGTTTAAAAGGTAAATGGATTGTACCTCTGCACTTAATAAAATTATTTTACATGGTTCTCAGATTATGAGAAGAACTCTCAGAATCGGACAAAGCATTTAGCTTTAGAATTAAAAGATTCTTAAAGACCATCCAGTCCAACTGTTGGAATCTTGCCATTGAAGATTTCATACGATTTTCTTTAAATATATTTGTTCACAATGTGATTAATCTGCTGGTTAGAGGCCTACAATTTATATTAGGGAAGAAGAGCAAAGACACACACACAAACATACACACTCACTATATAATGATCACTTCTGAGATTAGTGGTTACATAATTTTATATTCTTTATTTGTATCCAAATGTTTGAACACATTGAAAATATTACTGGTGCTAAACTTAATTTCATTGCTCCAAACCTGACAGCTTTTGATAATTCTCTTTAATGCTTTTAAGCAGTGACAGATTAGAATACAAAAGAAAGAACAGAAATTAATGGAATTGAGTCTATAGTTCAGAATAAATTTATAGATAAAGGTATTGTAAAAGGTAGGAATTGCCAACCTAGCAAGAGATAGTTAACAAGTATTTGATGATCGGTTGACTAAACTTTCCTCTATAAAAGTTTTTCTTTTCTTCCTTTCGTTTTCATACAGATAAAGAACAAATTTCCCAGTCTGTGCATTCTGGTATAGGTGTTTTTATTTCCTTTTCAACTTCTTATTTTAAACATTAAAACTGTTCTTCCAGTAAGCAAGAGCATCTAATTAATGCTTCCAAATGTTATATAGCTTTATGATTCAAGAAATCAACTGGGGCATGAGTAATAGGTTATATGCAACCTGGGATTTTAATCTAATGGAAACATGTAAGACAGGGACAAGTGAGATGCAGATCACTCAGCTGGAGTCTGCAGCAGTGAGCATGGAACACATGTCCAAAGCCAACTTATCTGTTTATTTCATTGTCCTTTGAACATCCTAATATTTGAAGACTTAGTACCAAAAAAAAATTACTTGGCCTAAATTTCATTTCAGAGTTCTAACTGCAATAGTTTCTGATCCTTTTCCTTAAATGTTTTTAAGCAGTAAAAGACGAGGAATAGAAATATTTCAATCAATGGGGCCATTTAAATTTGATGTTCACAATGAATTACAAAGTCATTGTCAAGAGTAGAGTTATTTAATAAAACACGCACTATTGTGGAAGATACAGATGAAGTTTATCTAAATAACGATTGCCATAAAATTTTATTTTTCACTGAAAAGTCATAAGTCTCCTTAAAGAAGAGCATCCTCTTCTTAAATGGCGATACTCTAAACCCACTATTAGTTAATGTATATGCTTTGGTTAGCTTTTGAAGCAGAAATAGTAAACTTGTAATTTATAACATAAATTAAAAATAACATAAAATACATATTGAAGTGCAACATCTAATGGTTTATTTTCAGTTCTTAAAATCTTTTCTTATAGGTTTCTTGATACCAATCTCTTCAAATGGTTCTCTGACTTCTTTGGATTTCACTTCTCAAAACAGTTTCTTAGATAAACTTCTCTGAACCTTACCTTAAATCTTCATGGTACCCTTCCTTGTTCTATTCGCTATTGACTTCACACAGCTGCCCTTTGTGAAAATCTTCATTTACCACCTGTCAGGGATTCCAAAATTGGTTATCTTCAAGTAACCCTCACTTCTGAGTGTCAGATCTGTATGTGAACTGCTCCATGAACAACTCCAGATCTCTCATAAGCATCCCAAACGCAGTAAGTCCAAAATTAACTCCAGATTTTTCCTTACAAATCTCTGTGCTGGGACAAATCCTAACGTGTGATGGAGTATATTGTTTGCTGAGAATGATGGCAAAAAAAAAAAAAAAAATACTGAGCCAGCCCCCCAAGTGGAAAATAGCTTGGGTTGTTCTAAAGTAGTAAACAGTATATCTGTCTCACACACCAGTTAAACCAATTCCTTAAACACGGGATATGTGACCCTGTCCCTGTGCCTCCCTCCTGAAGAAGGCTCTCTGGTTTGTCTTTGATCAGTGATAAGCCGGCACCAGCTGCCTTCCTAGTTTATCTTGGTTCTATGAGAAAACACAGAACACCTGCCTGTTGATAATAATCACCTGTTCAGAGAGAATAACTACGTGGGTCAGCGTCTGCTTGAGACTCTCAGTTCGGAAGACTGTTTTTATCACCGCATTTCTAGATCCTATTTACTCCCAAATCTCCTTGCTTCTTCCAGGTTCTCCACTAGATACCTCTTTTAACTGCTACATTTCTTTAAAGAATGGTTTATGATAGACATCGCCACTTTCTCACTTCTTACTCCGCAACTGGCCCCAGTCAGGCTTCGTTTCCACTAGGACGATAAGCTGCCAGCATCAGTGACCCTCTGAGTGCAATATCTAAAGGCTTCTTCTGAGTTCTTAAAAATCTTTTGAGGTTTCTTGACACCAGTCTCTTCAAGTGGTTCTCTGACTTCTTTGGATATCACATCTCAAAAAGATTTCTTAGATTAACTTTTTTTTTTTTTTTTTTGAGACGGAGTTTCACTCTTGTTACCCAGGCTGGAGTGCAATGGCACGATCTCGGCTCACCGCAACCTCCACCTCCTGGGTTCAGGCAATTCTCCTGCCTCAGCCTCCTGAGCAGCTGGGATTACAGGCACGCGCCACTGTGCCCAGCTAATTTTTTGTATTTTTAGTAGAGACGGGGTTTCACCATGTTGACCAGGATGGTCTTGATCTCTTGACCTCGTGATCCACCCGCCTCGGCCTCCCAAAGTGCTGGGATTACAGGCATGAGCCACCACGCCTGGCCCTAGATTAACTTTTAAGTTTATCTTAGACCCTGATAGTCCCACTTTGCACCCCGTGTCTATTTCTTAATGCCTTCAGTGCTGCCTGGGTTGGGGTCTCTATGACCGAGCTGGTCTTGGTATCTCTGTATCCCTCTCTGTTCCTTAATCTTTTCTAAAGAGTCACCTAAGAAAGAAACCTGAGGTTACTCAGCTGAGCTTCCTCTTCCTGATGCGTATTCTGAATGGCTCCGGCGTCCTCTCCTACAACTTCCAGATCCTTCTAGCCCCGTCTTCCCATCCACTCTGTGATGGGCTGCAATAGCTTCACTAATGTGTATGGCTTTAGCTTTTTCTAAATAGCCTTTTTAGATCCTCTTTTTAAAAAATGAATTAATAAGTCATTAAATTAATCAAAAGAAGAGGAATTAAGAATTCAAAGTTCTAAGCACATGTGCTATAATTTTGGCAAATAAGGTCCTATATGTGATTTCGTTAAAGCACATATAGCTGCTTGCCTAGTTTATCTTGGTTCTGTGAGAAAACGCAGAACACCTGCCTGTTAACAAGGCCCTTATTAGTACCATTAAAGAGAAAGAAAGTTTTAAAATTTCTTATATGTCTTCTTTATCAACATATGCTTTTATCTTTAGACTTCTGTCTAACCCAGGGGTGGAGGTAACCTTATTATTTCAGACTGTGCTAATTTAAAATTCTCAATAATCTGGAGATGGGCTGGGTTTAAGTCCACTTTTTCATTTATGCCAAAAGCATTGATTAATTACAGTGGGAATGACAAGGAGCTACTTGACAACATTTTGTTGGTCATTAATTATCTTCATGTTCTTGAAAGTAATAAAATTGCATTTCTTTTAAAAGCATATACCTAGAGAGAGAGAGAGAGAGAGAAGGCTTTCACAACCCTCAAAAATGTTTTAGGCTCCATTCTGAACTTAAAAAAAAATCATAGAAGGGTAGAAACTTAAGGAATTATATCCCATAAGAATCGTTTTTGAAATCTAGCAACTCTAGATTCATGTATCTGCTGTTGCCAGGGAAGCATTATTTATCTACTGTGAGACTTAATTTGCTTCACAATTAAAGCAGGAATTAGAATAGCTGCTTTAAAACAGTTATGATGAGGTATAAATATAATCTTGTATGGAAAGTTCCTAGCACGTTGCCTTTCACAAAGCAAACACTCCAAACTTGAGTTTTGGATGTTGATGTTGTTGCTATTGTTCTTTATTTTCTTTCCATTTCCCCTTCCTGAAAAGGGCCTCAATTATTATATAAGGAAGACATTCAGCTAGTCAACTCTGCTATATCCCCACCAAATGGTCCTGAGAGTATGATACAATGTAGCCCCTGTGAGGGAATTCATCCAGTAACTGATAATTGTATTGAAACAGAATATAGAAAACAATTATTTCTACATGGGCAAAATTACATATTTATCTAAGCCACAGCATAGAAAATTATCTGAAAATATGCCAGCATGTCCTGACCTTTGGCAATAATCCACTTCACATTATTAGAAATGGGCAGAGAAGACAAGTTGGCTTTGGGAGGAAGTCATCAGCATCAAAATGAGTTTATAAAATACTGTCAACAGGAGTATTTCTTTGTTCATATATTAGGGAATAGTACAAATAACAAAATGAACCATATGCAAATATAACAACATATACTTTGTCCTACATTACGGCTGGCCATTGCCTCCCAAATAGAAAATAAATGGCTTTTGGACAAACTTCAGTATTCTCACTTCACAATTGGAGTATGTACATTTCTCTTTTTTTAACTGACAATTTCTCAAAAGTTCAGAGTAGAGATATTGACTTTCACTGGATGGAGTGCTGATCATTACCACTTTTTGGAGTGAATCCAAGACAATAAATTTGAGCAGGCTATAAGCTATGGTTGACTTGTAATGCTGAGCTGGGAGATTAAAAACCCACATGCAAAAATAACCTTGAATCTATTGGATAGAAAATAACTTGAAAACCAAATGAATTGGGTTACCGGTGTAAAGCCTGATTAAGAAAGTGATAAAGAGATGGCTAATGAAAGGAAAGCAAGGATCTTGATAAAAGATGTACTAGAAAGCAATTTTGTCAAATTGTTATTTTTCATTTATTTCTCAAATATTTATTATGTGTCCTGGGCAATGTATACATATGTAGATGAAACATTAACATATTGCCATTTTTTCAAAGAAAATACAGTTAGTAAGGGAAATACATATACAAGCAAATATAAACCTGAAATAAGTTAAGTGCTATAAATTACATATGAGCAAGATGCCACAGGAAGTAACACTACATAATTAAATCAGTTATGTTTTTGCAAATCATGAGGCATTAAAAGTGCATGTTAAAATGTAAGTCATATACAAAGCATGGAAGAAATCACTCCAAGGAGAGAAAAGAGTATTGAGCAAGTATTTAATGTAACGTTCAGTGTAAAATTTTTATTATGAGCATACAAGGCACTTGTAAAATGAGGGAACATGGGCAGAAAAAGATATTGGACAAGTGGGTTGGAACAGGATTGGGAACACTGTCATATTTAATAATACACCAATTGCAAGTCTAACACTGAATAATGGTGAAATAAATCAGGATATGTTTGGAAACATTAAATAGAGATGGCAGACTGCCTTAATGTTGGGAGTCCTAACTAGTCTTTCCTACTTGGTGGTATACTACTTGTCAACAGGTAAATGGACACATGAATAAATTAGAAAGACCCAGTCAACCACAAAAAGAAGGAATGGATAGCTCTAAGTGGCAAAAAATATTTTTTTCAATCCATAACTTTAAAGTGGGAATGTCGGTGACCTCATGGGACATGAGTAAAGGCTGTAGATGAAAGCTTGGAACTTGACACCCTGTATAAAGCTAGGATGTGGAAATTTTAGGTATATTTAAAAAACATATATGGCAGCATGTTGGATACACATGGGACAATATGGTATAAGATGGGGCAGAGTGGGAAATCAAGTCAAGAATCTTGTCTTAGTATATAGCACATAAAATTGTGTGCCCCAAATTAAATAAATTCTTAAAAATTGTTAGTAAAGTATAAACTGCTCCTGTAACAATGAATACCATGGAGCCCAGAAAAGGTAGAAACTGAGTACTATCATGCTAATATCCCTTTGGTTGACTCTACAAGCAGGGGCTCCACAGGACTCGTGATGGAGGCTGTTTGTGTAAGTAAATAAACAAATAAATATCAGAGAAAAGCCACAACATACTCATGTATGTCCAACACAATAAAAATAAGTCAGCAATAAACTTTGTAAACTATAGCCCAGGAATTAAGGTACTAATAAATTAACATAAAACAGAGCCAAAAAACTTTATACATACATATATATATATATATATATATATATGAAAACTATGATTATAAAACACTTGATGTAATGATAAATGGAAACTCTGAATTTTCCTAATACAGTTAGTAAGGAAATACACTAATACACTAAATACGCTAATACACTAATACATTAAAGTTTATAAATTGTATAAAACTCTTCCTTCAAAATAGTCATGAGACCCAGAAAGTTTTAGAGTCAAGTTATATAAAGACTTTAAGCAGTGGGTAAATAGCAACCTTATACAATTCAGAGAAATTTTAGAAGAAGTACCACCACCCAACTCTAATTGTTATAGCAAAATAGAAATAGAGATAGTAAAAGAAAAGGTAAATAAAGGCTAATCTCACTAACACAAAGCCATATTTGCAAAATTATTTGTAAAACATTATTGTTTACCTATAAATACATTTAAAAGCATCACAAATAAGGTTATTTCAGAAATACACAAAGATGTAAAGAACACAGACTCTTGTGGAAAAGACAAAAAGAAAACGAGTGCATGATGACACTGAGACCAGAACCAGACACACACGTTTGCAAAGAACTTTTCCAAATCTATGAAGCTGTGAATATATTTTACTCTATCATCTTTCAATTGTATATCTATGTAAATATTTATTTGTGTCATTGTAAGGGTTAAAGTATTCTCCTGTTGTTTTTAAATGAAGTTATGTCCAGAACTCCATGCTTGAGAGCCTGTTTTGTCTTCATTTTCCTTGAGCAATCTGGGGGCGTTCCGAGCTCAGAAGTTTCCCAGATGTACTTAAATAAACAAGTAAGACACGGGAATCTGGCCAATTCCCGTGTCTGCTCTTTAATAAACAACTTCAAGGACATAGTTACAAAATGAAGTTTGCTCTCAAGAGGGGGGTCTGTGTGACCAAGCGTAATAAAAAACCAGTGTAACACAGCCTTGATGAAACAGACGGACTTCTGCATCTGACTTGTGTTTACCCGTGCTGCTGTACCGCCGGTGTTGATTGCAAGATTGCTGTTTGGGTATGATACCAACCTATGTATATATTTGTAAATAAACCTTTTTCTTATTCCTATTTCTCGGCTGGTGTTTTTCCTTCTCATGAACCTGCCTGTTCAAATAAAATCCAAGCTTGGTACTAACTGAAACTGAAACAGTCATCCACATGCAGGGTTGTTTATTTCACTATTGTTTATGATAACAATAAAGAATCTAAAGTTCTGTTTATAAGAATAAATAAAAATAAATTGTGATAATTCACATTGTAGAAGATCTTAGAACAGTTAAAATCAATAAAGTTAAAAGTACATCAATAAATTTAAAAAATACATTTACAAGAAAAATACCAAGTTGCAAAGTTATGCAAATAGTATTTTACCTGCTAGTACTTCTCAATTTCCAAGACCATGTTATTTTTGTAATGTTACATATATGTATTACATGGATAAACATATAGATTAAAGCTGTATAAAATATCCATATATGTTTTCATGTATAGAGGAATGGAAAAAGGATTGGAGAGATTTATAAAAAGGAATTTGACCTTAACGATCCTTATTTCTTTATAAAAAAGATGTATGCACAATAAAACAATCTAATTCTGGATGGTAGGTATCCAATCATTCACTATAGTTCTGTGTATTTTGTAGCTAAATTTTAAAAAATTGAAACAAAATAAGCAAAAACTTTGAAAATGAATGCAGGTAGAAATTGGTGTTAAGGATCCACGTTGGAGGTGATAGCAGTGATCTAGGTGAGGACTTAAGCTAACCAAACGGTTTAGAATGTGGAGGTTCAGAAAGGAATGAAGCAATTGGACCAACAGTGAGAAAACTGAACAAAGGTTAACCAAGTCCTACTACTCCACACTGGTCATATGTAATCTTCGGACCCAAATTACAATATGCCAGAGTCTTAAAGTCGAAGAAAGCCTCAGGAAAGGACTATCTCAAGTCCTGTGGAATGAACACATGATAGAAAAAGACAATAACATAGAAATGCAAGAAGAAGAGCAGCAGGTATGTGGAAGAAAGCCATGCAGCTAATTTGGAAAATCTAATGTGTGGGTATGTGTGTGTGTGTGTGCATGCGCGTGTCTGTGTGTGTAAGCATATGTGTATATATCTAACATTTTTAATAGCGATGTTGAACATTGTTGGGCAATCATCACCTCTATCAAGTTTTGACATTTCATCACCCTAAAAGAAACGCTCACATACTCAATAAATAGTCACTACCTACTCCCCAGTTCCTATCCTCTGGAAACCACCAATATGCTTTCTGATTCTGTGTATTTACCTAATCTGGATATTTTACATAAATGGAATAATAAAATATATCACTTTGTATGTCTGGCTTATTTCACTTAACACAAGGTTTTTGAGCTTAATCCAAGTTGGTACATGCATCAGTACTTCATTCCATTTTATGACTGAAAAATATAGTAGTGAATATCTCCAAAACCAACTTTTTAGCTCCTAAATTTTTGCTTGTTAATTGTTTTGTTTTGGTTTGCTTTTTCTATCAATGGTATAAACAGGCTTCAGTAATGTTTAGTGCATATCTAATATAATAGCTCTTATATTAGAGTCTAAACTAGTTTTGCTTTGCATGGAAATTTCTTTCATTCTCTGAATTTCACAGTTTAGTACTGCTCTCTCCCCTAGAATTCTGTAAAGTATTTATGAGTTATCCCAAAGCAGCCTGCCCTACACACATCCACACAATAACTATCTTGTGTCTTAGTTTGTCCATCTACCGGGAGAAGGACTAAAAATATTAATGATTACCTACCTGGTGAAATTGGATTAATTCCACCAAAATGTTTCCAATGGTTTTAAAACACGATTTCAGTATTTGATGGGCAAATGATTCCAAATTTTGACTTTGTTAATTTATTTCTTTAGGTTTTTTTGTGTATCATCTTGCCCCCTTTGGAAACACATCATATTTGTGATAATGATAGAACATTACCTCTTTATAGGATATTACTTCGCTAAAAGATGCAGAGGAGTGCTAATTACCTAGCAGTATCTTGAAAATATGACTTAGGAATGGACAGTATGTAAGGAAAAGAGACATATGCATACATAATCAGTATATCCTAGGAACAGTAGAAGCAGAAGAATGGTGACTCTGGACATCCAGGCACTCCGTTAGGCACCAAATGCCTAGGCAAGGTAGTAAGTGGAGTGGCCTGGTAAAGAAGAGTGGGAACAGGATAGTAAACACAACAATGCTCAAAGAACTATTAAGATTCCAAACTCTGATCAGCTCTCAGCTCTACTTTTCATTTAAAGGAGCTTATTGATTTGTTAATTATATAACTTAGTTATTACATCATCCAAGAGTAGAAAACCTATTTGAATTGTGTCTAACGATCTGCTTATCTAAATCTTTATAAGATGATGAGTGCTATGCTTCCTTTATTTCCTTTTAAAAAGAGACCACCAATATCATATGGTATTTAAAAAGCAATAAACTAGCTGAGATGGATAAGGCTACATCCTGTTCTGTTTAGCAGAACAGAGTTTAAAGTACAATTGTAAAAATATAAAAAACACATAAAGGCAAAAACTAGAGACAGTGAGAGAAAAATAACTTGAAAGTCAGCATATTGATTGTCATTAGGAAGGAGCAGGTGGGAAGATTGGAAAGAATAGACCTTCTTTTTTTTTCTCTCTCCTCTCTCTCTCATTCTGTCACCAAGGCTAGAGTGCAGTGGCATGATCTCAGCTCGCTACAAGCTTGCTATAACGTCTGTCTCCCGGGCTCAAGCAGTTCTCCTGCCTCAGCCTCCCGAGTAGCTGGGACTACAGGCACCTGCCACCAGGCCTGGCTAGTTTTTGTATTTTTAGTAGAGGCGGGCTTTCACCATGTTGTCCAGGCTGGTCTTGAACTCCTGACCTCAAATGATCCACCTACCTCCACCTTCCAAAGTGCTGGGATTACAGGCATAGGGCCTAGGATGAACTGCTGAGATGCCAGCAAGAACACTCTTATGAAGACATTGGTTATATACATTATAACTTTTAATAAGTGTACGTATATGTTTAACTCATTCTCTATACAACAATGTATTTCACAATTCAAAAATTATCACATTCACCATGCTAATTTACCATAGATTCAAATGCTGTTCTTCCCCTGCCACACTTGGCCTTGAACTCAACATACACTGTATATGGATGACCCAGTTAGCATTCATGGGACTGGATGTTATCAATCAGATTATTTCTGGAATAAGATGTATCTCTCTCTTCTTTCCACCACTTCATATCTCTCATGCCATATTTACCTTTATCTCGTTTATTCTTACTTTTATTACCATTGTTTATTTGAGCTATTTGGAGGACATATGTGATCTAGATATCTGTTTTATCTCTTTTTATAACATTTGCACATGTATACATATGGCTAAAACACAGAATCTGATTTTGGAGCACATTGTTTAAATTCCCCTAATATCTTTGTTCAGCATTTGGAAACAGACTTGCCCATTTCTTAGAACTATGTTTCTTAAACAATTATGGAATGATAGATCTTAGGAAGGAGATGATGATTGGGGAAAATCAGTTCAAGCAACAGATCAGTGATACACTACTTTTATTCAGGGTTGGGGGTTGGAAATGCCCCCAGGTAAAGAAGGGAAGGCAACTAGCATATTCTTATATGTTAACTTTCTAGGAAATCTAATGATATCTGTTAAGGGAAACATACTTTATTGGATTTCCTTGGCATCATGTCTTGGCTAAGGAATTACATGTAGTAAATTAACTCATAATCAGTGAATGGTCTTTGAAACAAGAGCAAGAGTTTAGACTTCTTTCTTCAGGCTGGCTTTTGAAATATGCAAACTGCTTATTGATTTTTTCATGACTACTTAACAAAGTTGAAGATCTGCTCAATCCCTCCATTTTTCTCTGTTTTTGTCTCTTGCTTTCTCTTTCACACACACACACACACACACACACACACACACACACAAACACGGGGTACCCTTTCTCATTTTTTTGCCTAAGCTATAGGATCTGTACCTCTACTAACATAGCTAAGGCTTCATTTCCAAAACAAAGGATCTGATTAAAAGAGAACCTTTCTCTCCCTTACCTGAAATCACAGACAAGTTATCTCACTATCTTATTTAATTTTTGCCTATGAGATGCCTTATAATATTTCTAATGGCTCTAAATACCCACTTAGTATAAATACCTCTGAAGGTGATGTGAATATTTAATATTTTGTTGCTTTCATTACGAGGTGGCAAAATATTATTTGAATATGATAAACACTGAATAATTATTTGTTAATTATAATGGTTTTCTAAACAATAATTCAGTATAATCAACTCGGAACTAACACCATTTCTCAGTAATAAAAAGCTTCAAAGTAAAACCTCAACTTTTCCACCAACTTTGACCTCACTTACTGCTAGGGCATCTTAAAATAGGACTAGTAAAAAAAAGTTTAAAGTAAGACTTTTATTTCTTTTTTTTTTTTTTTTTTGAGACTGAGTTTCGCTCATGTTGCCCTGGCTGGAGTGCAATGGCATGATCTCAGCTCACTGCAACCTCTGCCTCCCAGGTTCAAGAGATTCTTCTGCCTCAGCCTCCCGAGTAGCTGGGATTACAGGCATGCACCACCATGCCTGGCTAATTTTGTATTTTTAGTAGAGACGGTGTTTCTCTATGCTGGTCAGGCTGGTCTAGAACTCCTGACCTCAGGTGATCCTCCCTCCTTGGTCTCCCAAAGTGCTATGATTACAGGGGTGAGCCACCACACCTGGCCAGTAAGACTTTTATTTCTGTAGAAGGCAGAAGGCAACTCATGTCAACAAAGACTGTATAATAGGATTTCATGGTCCCTCATTTGCCCTGCCTTAACTGTGTAACTTTTACTGTAGACATAGTATCCCATTCTTTTTAGTGCCTTGCTTGAAGTAGATTGATTCCTGCATTTTCTGATCCAGTTGTGAAAACCCTCAATTTTCTCATTTTTCATTCAAGAACACTGATATTTTTCAAAATAATATTTTCACACACAAAAGTAAAGGAAATAAGAAAAGTATCACATTCAGAGTGGATGCTTTTAAGGATAATGGGTATTACAGATTTGGCAGGCTCAGAAATCAAGTGCACAATACCAAGGTTACTTCTTTTCCTAATTTATCATTCTCTATAGTAGAAAATTTATACATATTTTTAAATTGTTCTGATTTTAATTATTTCTTAACCAACTGGGGACTCCTTTCCTCCAATATGCTCAGATTTACTCCAATTTACTCCAGGTTTGTTATATCCTTGTCAGCTTGGAAATTGCTACCTAGAAGAGGTCTCTCCATGCAGATACTTCTGACAGTTGCTGAATCATGTACATGCTGAGGTGACATTTCTTTTTTAGTCAGTTTCTTTCTGGGCTTACATTAGCTCTGGTCTTATTTTTGAACTCACTTCTTGGTGATCTGTCTACATACAGGAGCTTACTTATTTTCACCTTTTTATTTTACCCAGTGTAGATAGATGATAGAAAGGTAGATAGATAATTGATAAATAAATTGATAAATAGATAATAGCTTTTCATGATCTTGTTAACTCTCCAAAGAAACATAAAATTTTCCCTTCAACATGCACAAATAAATTCCTCCTTTGCATTTCATCTCCTTCCTGTGTAGAATTAGTGAATCTCTTCCATCTTCCTTTTTACTTGACTTAGATCCAGCTATGCAGCTATGTTGCTGCTGTTGAATTTACTTCTCATTATTTCTTCTACCTCTTCTATAATCTTGATAAATGGTGACTCTATTTCTGTTTGGGGGCATGTCAATTGCAGGGAATCCTCACTTTTACTAAGTGGCATTGTAAAGTTATTTATGTCAACCAAAATCATGCAAAGCAATTATGATTGTTTCATGACCTTTAAAAGGTTTTGTCAAAATATTAAAAACCTTCTATTATTAGTTATAAATATATAGGGGATTCAAAATTTAGTAAAACTAATATTTAGTAATTGTAATTTAAAACACTAGAAACAGTGCTAATTAAAATGTTTTCTTTCTTTGTAAAAAAAAATTGTATTGAGTAGTTTGAAGAGTGCTTGCATTCCTCTTGCATTCCAAGTTACTGTAGTGTAACTTAAGATGAAGACAGTAGCTTTCTATGTCTTGATGAGTTGTCAGATTACTGTGTTGTCATATTACTTGCTATGTTTGGATCAGCTTCCATCATTTTATCCTTCACACTTTTAATTTTAATTTAATTTTGAGAGTTTCCTTCATGAGAAATTTTTGGATGTACCATTTCATCTGTGATGTCTTCATCCTGCCTGTCACTAACACTTCCTTTATTTATGTTGATAACTTCACCTTCACTGGGCTTCTTTGGCTGCATTTCTAGGATCTTTCCACTGGCAGCCATGTCGGCATTCCCAAGATAATTTTTTAAAACCCCATTTATGTTCCATTTGAATTTTACCTCCAGTGTTATCACTTTTTGTTTCTTTCCTGTCATTTTTGTTGGCAAATCCTGTCTTTTTAGTACCCACATTTTGTAAAATACCATGTGGGTTTGTCACTGAAAGACAAGAAGTTTACATAAATACGTACTGTGCGTGAACTGAAAAACATATGTGCAGTGACTACCAATGGACTTTGAAAGATGTGATGTGACCAATGAATGATCATGATGTATATGTGTCATTTACATTGTCATGTGTGCACCCAAGAGCTAGCAGTAAAGTTTGTGCTTTATGCAATTTTTCATAATTAATATATCACAGTCACTAAAATTTGAGCCACATGTTGGGGGATTGGTGTTATTTCACAAAATCATAGTAAGGTAAACTTGTATATATCCAACAATGTACAGAGAGGATGAACTGTATGTATTTCTTGGGTAAAGCAACGAATAACTGAGGTGAGACTACATTGCTTAACTCAGTCAAATCAGGATGCCCCTTAAGACCTGGTTTCCTGGTCCCTAAGCTTACTGCTGCTACACATCCTCAGAAAAGGCTGGAGAGGGTGACCTTACCCACCACACTCTTTTAATTCCTGATTGTGATATCCTTGGAAAGCCAAAAAGCTTAGACAGTATAATATGTCAAAAACCAGTAACAATTTATATATTAAAGGACTTGAAACTAGTGATGTATGTCAAAATCGTCACTGATGAATTAGAAACAACAAATCAAATGATCACTAGAATTATGAAGAATTATCTAGGTATGCCATCAATTCTACTACAACACCTTTGCTTTAAATTCTGCTGTGCTTTGCCTGCCATCTCTTTCTACTTCCTCTAGGATTTTTGTGATATCTATCATTTGTGGCTTCCCACAGTTTTCTGAATCTCTTTCAACATTTTGAAAAAGCCCACCATTTTCAATCTGCTTTCCCAACACACTCACACATTCTCTATTGCAACTGGAATGCCGACCTGTGACGTGACAATCATTTGCATGATATATGTGGAGGCAGAAGAAGCATAGTTTGGAGGCTGGTAGAGGGTGATCCGAGTTTTACATTAGCAGCTTTTTAGTCATGATAGATTTGCTGTGGTTTGGGAATGCTTGGAAGCTGCTGCTCTCCTATCTGGTTAGTTTTATAGGGAGTTTCTGAGAATTGCTTGTATAGTTTTAGGTATAACTGGTTTCTCCATGCTGACTGTCTTCTGAAATTAAATACTTAGACTTGTATTACAGTGCTTCATTTCTTAATGCTTTTCTTAGATATTCAGTCTCTACTCCTGTCCTAACTCTTTTAGCTAGATTTGATGCATTTTTAAGTCATCCTAAAGCCTGATAACTCCTTTATATGTTATAATCTCCCCCTTATTAAAATGTTGCCATATTCTATCATTCATTTCCACTACATAATTTTTCATTCATTGTCTCCACTTCTGAAACTACTCTGGAAACAAACAAAACAAAACACCAGCAATATAACTATGATTAACTTAATTCCTTTTAAAAAAATCTTAGCTTTCCAGTCCAACTTGTCTTCCCTTCCTCATCTATGACTTTTTTTCTCTTGCACCTTCTTTTTTTTCTATTAAGTGTTTTTTTTAACTCTATCAAGTGTTCTTATTTCAAAAATCCTTTCTCTGTTTCTAGATTGTTGATCTTGTGTTAAGTGCACTCTAGTTCCTTTAATAGTATCATATTTCTACATTGAGAGGTTATGGTAAAGATTGGGAGTATTGATTATTGTTCATCTGGTACATTCATGTAACACATGCTTAGTAAGAAACAGATATATAACATTTCAAATCGTCTTTCTTCCCTCTTCTTCCTTTCTTACTCCTGCTAATGTTCTAATATTAAAAGGAGTATTTAACTTTGTTCTTAAATACTAAGAGCATTTTGTATTAGTATTAAATTGGTTTTGTTTTGGATTACATTTGTTGCTATGACTTACTTAAAGTAACAAAAATTCAATTTAAACATGTTTAACAGTAATAAAGCTTATATACATAAATTTTTCATTTAAAAATCTGTAATCTCCCGGCTGGGCACGGTGGCTCATGCCTGTAATCCCAGCACTTCGGAGGCCCAGGCAGGTGGATCACTGGAGATCAGGAGTTTGAGACCAGCCTAGCTGACATGGTGAAAACCCGGTTTCAACTAAAAAATACAAATAAGTAGCTGGGCTTAGTGGTGTGGGCCTTAATCCCAGCTACTCAGGAGGCTGAGGCAGGAGAATCACTTGAATCCAGGAGTGGGAGGTTGCAGTGAGCTGAGCTCATGCTATTGCACTCCAGCCTGGGTGACTGAGTGAAACTCTATCTCAAAAAAATGAAAAAATTTAAAAACTTAAAAAACATATTTATAGATATATAATCTCCCATCTAGAGAAATGAGTTAATAATACTTATTAATTTATAATAGATTATAATAACCTCAACATGCAAGATGTACCCTGGATTTATTTTATTTTATGTATATTCTCCTGCCTAGTCGCATAGGACTCTCACCTGATAAATGCCCATTCTAATATATTTGCTTACTCCTTCATTACTTCTTTACTTCTTACACACAATGCGATTTATTTCCTGATCTGAATATGTGTCTAGTTTCTGGCTTCTGTGTGCTCTAGAGCATTCCATTAAATACATCAGCTCATCTTACAGGCATTGCCCACTCATAATGGAAGCATAGGCCGCCTTCTCCTCTGTACTTCCACAATCAATGTCACATGGACAGCTTCTTAATGATCTATGTGGAAATATATGTCAGATCCCTGGGCATGTCTTAACATCTTTATTTTCACTAAGTGTAGCCAAATTGCTTTTCAGATTTTTGTCCCATTGTGCACTAAAATCCAAGTCTCTTTCATACCAACATTTGTTACATACTTCTATAATTTTGGCTTTTTTGGCAAATGCAAAAAGAGAAACATGCACTGTTTCATTGCTACTTTAAACATAGCTAATAATTGCATCATATTATGAATTCCCTGTTGACTTTCAATGGTATGTGTTCATGCTTGCAACCATCTGAAACTGAGATGAATCCACAAAGAAAAAGAAAAGCAGAGAGACTTAGACTGAGATTTCAAAAGAGAAGGATTCTGTGAAAGAAAATGCTTGAAATACATTCATTGCCTTTGTCTCTCCCAGTGATTTGATACTGAAATTGGCAATTTTAAAAAATACTGTGAATGCCTAGAAGCTGACATTAATGGCCGCAGCCAAAGATGCTGAAGAGGCTAATATTGATGCTGTCATCCACAGCACCTCCCCCAATGCTTCTGGCAGGAACATGACTTTTGAATACCAACCAATGCTTTTACTAGCACAGCTGACATTATTGCTAACATGGACAATCATGCCACAGTAACAATTGTACTCACCCCCAGTGTGCTTGCTGTGGTCAGCACCTTCACTGGCACCAACAGCACTGCCAATGCCAGTTAGTACCTGTGTAATGTCTGCCTCAGCTGCCAATGGCAACGATGCTCTCTTTACCTTTTATCAGCTTTACAACCTAATGCTCTCCAGAAATCATAGCAAAATAGTTTTAGCTTCATTTTTAAGTTTTAATTTGTGCTTTAATTATATATGCTAAGTTACAAGACTATCCGTGTAGTAGATTTGCAATGTATTCAGAATTATTTGGTCCTGAAAAAACTTGCTTCCCAAGTTCCTTTGTCCCATAGGATGAGATAACTCACTTCAGGCTCCCTGTTTTATCATGTTACTATTCCTGAAATTGATAAAGGCCAGGTAGGGCTAGTTAACAGAATAAACAAAACTGTTTTACAGCCTGGAGCCTGTGCTATGGAAAGTGGTAGGAATTAATAAGTACTATAGAAGAGATTCAGACACAATTTTATTTTCCAGAATGCAGTTTTTTATAAATATTTTTTCCATTATTCGAAAGCAGCAAAAATCTTAACATTTTATATTTAAGGTAAAAAAGTAGTGAATATTATATCCAGTATTAATATGACAAATAAGTCATAAATCTTTAAAGTAATGACTGAGTATATATATTGTTTTTGGAATATTAACTGAAAGATTAAATAAAAATTAAAAAGTGACAATAATATATTTACATAAAACATGGTAGACAGAAACTTTCAGCTACACTCTTGCCCAGCAATCTCTAGCAGGAAATACATCAGGTCTTTCAGAGTTAAAACCCTGCCTCTTTATTCTATGGAAACATTTGGCTTTGGAAATAAATATGTTGGTCTAGGGCACTGTTTCTTTAATTTTAGTTAACATATAATGCCATATTAAAAGAGAAAAGAAGTCTCAGTCTTTCAATGTTGAGTTAAATTATTTTGATTATAACATTGCTTAAATATGTACAAATATAAACCAAAGTATAAACTCCTGGTGTTATAACTTATATAAGACCACAAAACTGAAATAAATATCTACATTAAATAAAAGAAAAACCACAAAACCAAGAAAATTTAACTTAACAACATTTATTTAAAGTGTCCGTTTCCGTTGAGGGTTTTTCTGAGCTGAATTGCCACTCACCATAGGAATAGGCGGTTGACTGCCATGATACAGATTCTTTGGAGTCAGTACTTATCTACTTCTCTGAGCCCTTTGAGGACTTAATTTCCCACCACATTTCTCTATGCAAAGGACTGTGGAAACTTTATTTGTAAAGCACGCTGTGAATCAATTGGCTTTCACTTGGCACAAAGTCATCTTTTACTTATTAAGTTTGCTTCTTTTCTCATTACCCTAAGACAATTAAAGTCATATTTTAGGTGCCAGAACAATTGTAAAGTCAAAGAAAAATGCTGATTCTGAAAGAGTATAGAGTTACAGAATATGAGTTGGTAGTCATCCAAATTATTTGAATATTCTTAGATATTATCATTGAAATAAACACACACATACACATACTTAGTTAAATCTCAAGACTACTTCATTTTGATTTAGGTTAAGGGCAGAGGATATACAAAATTTTAATATGCACAAAAAGCTAGAGCTCTAGCATTACCTGAACATATGGGAGAGAAAATATTTTTATTTTAATGTACAAATCTGGAAAAGTTGTGTTAATGTAATGCCATCATTTTTTGTTCATTGCACAAAAATCTTTTTTGAGGATCAATCCTTTATTACATAAAGTCCTCGAGAAACTGGCATAAAGATGAGAAATTCATGGTATGTACACTCAAGAAGATGAAAACCTAAGGTTGGATGATTGCACAGAGTAATGATTATCATATAAGGTGGTGATGGCTCTAATCATGGTATGTATAAGCTGCATTCAGACATTAAAAGAGTCCTTGTTAAATTATATTTGATATGATGATTTACTAAAATATATTTCTAACTCATTGAATTGAGTAGTGGGGAAGAGATGTTAAGCCTGTACACTAATTTTACACTTGAAACAGCAAGGGAGAATTTTAAAGGCATCTCATCCTCCAACATTCTATTAATCTGTTGCTCTCAGAAATTTTTTTTTTTTTTTTTTTTTTTTTTTTTTTTTTTTGAGACGGAGTTTCGCTCTTGATACCCAGGCTGGAGTGCAATGGCGCGATCTCGGCTCACCGCAACCTCCGCCTCCTGGGTTCAGGCAATTCTCCTGCCTCAGCCTCCTGAGTAGCTGGGATTACAGGCACGCACCACCGTGCCCAGCTAATTTTTTTTTTTTTTTGTATTAGTAGAGACGGGGTTTCACCATGTTGACCAGGATGGTCTCGATCTCTTGACCTCGTGATCCACCCGCCTCGGCCTCCCAAAGTGCTGGGATTACAGGCTTGAGCCACCGCGCCCGGCCTCTCAGAAATATTTTTAACACTGTGTTGATTAGAATACTTGGATACAATGGAAAGAAACTAACCCTAGATAATGTTAGCAAAAATCAATTGATACAGAGGATACTAGGTGCTTGCAAAATCAAAGGCATGGGAGAAAACTTCAGCCATCATACTGCAGAAAATTTTAAGTGTTTCTGATTAAATAGAGAGAAAGAATAAAGAGTCCCTAAGTCCAGTCAGCTACAATTATTTCTGTCCTTGTTTTGTCTTACTCAACATTTATATTTCTGAGAGAATGAGTACAAATGTCCCAATTGGAATCTTAAGACTTCTTCATCTGAAGTTAAGTTCTATTATAATAAACTGCTTATCTATTTAGTATGTAAATTCCACATTAAAATATAAATGCAATGAGGGAAGAATCATTAGTGTTCAGTTTACTACTGAATCTCCAGTGGCTGTATCAGTGTCTAAAACACAGTATCAGTTTAATAGTGATTGGTGAATAAAGTACAAAATGAATGTGCCTCCCTTGTCTAGAGGAAGCATACCTTGGTTTATAGTCTCATAAATACTAAGCACAATGGGAGGACAGTTCTCTATGGGAAAATCAGTGGGGCTGATACCAGAGACAGAGGAAATTGATACTGGAAAGACAAGAAAAGAAGGGGAGTGAACCTAAGTGTCTGTTAAAAACAACTACAGATTGATGTTGAGGTAAATGGGACCTTTTTTGAGTCTGTTTACTCCTGTCTCATGTGTAGTTTATAAGCATGTTGTTTTATCAGCATTAAAGCTAATAATAGAAAAAATGAAAGCTCTTAAAACAATAATGTATGCATCCACCCCAAAAAAATTGGGAAAAGGAGCAAATTAAGAAAAAAGTATAAGAAAGGAAATAAAAAAGAGTGCAAATAAACAAAAATAAAAGCAGAAAGTCCATAAAAGAAATCAATGGAGACAAAATCTGGTTCATTAAAAAGACCAAATAATTGGATAAATTTTGTCTATATCTACTTGGAACAAGAGACAAGAGAAAATCATAATATTATGAATAAGGTAGAAGATAATACCACAGATATTTCTGACATTTAATGAAAGAAAAGGAATACCATGACAATAAATTCAAGAATGTATATAAAACATGCAAATTCCTTCAAAGATAAGAGCTAACAAACCTCCCTCAAGATAGAGATAAGGGAAATAGTTTATGAAAAAAATTTAATTTGTAATTAAATAATTTCAATAAGAAAATGACAAACCCAAGTATCTTAAATAGTACATTCTTCCAAATATCTAAGTAAAAATAAATATGGATTCTACACAAAACTGAAGAGAACAATTCCCAACTTATTTCATAAAGTTAGTTTCTCTGATCTCAAAACCAGACATAGACATTATAAGAATATTGTAAACTAATATCCCTCACGAACATACACAAAAATATCACCTACAAAACAATACAAAATTTAATTCATTAAATATAGAAAGTATTATAAATCAAAATCAAGGTAGGTTTATCCCAGGGATATGAGATTGATTCCATATCTGCAAATGAATAATTGATACAATACAATATCAATATCAATATATAGTACATTTTTCCAGTAAAGTGCTAGATAATCGATACTTTAGATTTATGGGTTACAGATGTCTCTTGTAGATTTTCTTCTTCTCCTTAGAAAGAAAAAGGTCTTTATAAATATAGCTTGAAGATCATATACAAACAATATATGAATCAGAATTCACCTGCAAATTTTAGTTTGCCAACATCTGCATTAAAGCAAACTTGCATCTGACAAACAGCATCTATGATACACCTAAAAATAGCATAATACTTAATAATAAAATACCAGATACCTTCCACTTTAATTGTGAGAAAGGTAATAATATTAATTCCTACTACTCATACTTAACTTTGTACTGGAGTATCCAGTGAATAAAAATGATGATTACCAAAAAAAAAAAAAAAAATTAAAGAAAAAAAAAAGATCCTTGATTATATAATATTCTGTGTAGAAAATCTCAAACATATAATAAAATTTTAGAACAAATTAATATGTTTAAAATGGAAGCAAGATACAAGGTCTAAGTATAAACATAAAGTTTAATTCCATTTTAATTATTAATTGAAAATGTAAATGTAAAACTATCTTTTACAGTAGCGATGAAAAATATACAGCATTTTCACATTAATTTAGCAAAATGCATTCAAGATTAATAACTTGAAAACTTAAAAAAATAATAAAATAAATAAAGGACCAAAATATGGAGAGATATATAGGAAGAAATGATATTGTTGAGTTTTCCAATTCCTTTCAAAATGACTTATAGATTCAATGCAATCCCAGCCAAAATTTAGTAATTTATTTTGTGGAAATTAGCAGGCTCATTCTAAAATGTATACATAAATATAATGATCTATAATAATCATTATTAATTTCAAACAAAAGTTGGAAAATTCATGCTACCTAATTTCAAGATTTAGCATAAACTACTAATTAAGTCAATAAGATAAATCAAGACCTAGTAATATGGTGTCTATAAGAAATTCACATGAAATATAAGAAAACAGATAGATTAATATGTGGATATTGAGAATTATATACCATGCTAACACAAATCAAAGTAAAATTGAAATAGTAGCTGTATTAATTTCAGCCCAAGCAGACTTTAGAACAAGAAAAATTATCAGGGTCAAAGAGGGATAATGCAGAACAAAATGGGGGTTAATTCTCCAAGAAAATATAACAATTCTAAATATACATGCATCTAACTACAATACATCAAATACAGCAGGGAAAAACTTATAGGCATGCAAAGAGATAAACAAAAATTTATTATAGTTAGTGATTTCAGCACATCTCTTTTGGTAATTGACATATGCACTAAAAATAAAATAAATAAAAATTACTTGAACTAACGTGTACCATCAGTCAAACGTATTTAATTAACATGTATAAAATTGTTCATCCAGCAACATCATAATACACATTCTTCTGAAACTTTCAAATCATTTTCACCAAAATAGACCACATTCTGACAATAAAACATTCTTTAAGAAATGTATAAGAAATTATAAGAAGTGTGCTCTCATAAAACAGTAAATAAAATAGAAATCAATAACAGCTTGAAAATAAAAAATGAAGTATGTGTAGAGATTAAGCCACAAGCATATAAGTAATGTATAGGTCACATAAAAAGTCTCACAAAATTTTTTTAATATTTTCAAATAAATAATTTTTAAAAAATTTTATTTTTGAAAAATTGTGGGATTTATCAAAATCTGTGGGATGCAGCAGTAGCAGTGTTTTTAGCATCAAGTGTATAGCATGGAATATGTATGTTAAAATAGAAGAAAAACATAAAATCAACCATGTAAGCTTCCAGATTAGGAAACAAGAAAAAGAAAGGCAGTATAAGTTTAAATCTAGCAGAAAAATACAATAAATACTATAGCAGAAATCAATTAAATTGAAAACAGAAAAAAAACCAAAATCAATAAAACCAAAAGCTAGCTCTTTGAAAGTATCAGTAAAATTAATAAACCTCTAGCCTTGCTAAACATGAAAATAAAAAAGATACAAATTGCCAAAATCAAAAAAGGAAGGGGTTGTTCTGAAACCAAAGGCATTAAAGGATAATAAATGAATATTATGAAGAACTCTACATCCACAAATTGAAAACACACACTTGAAAGATAAAAACTACCAAAAATCATGCAATGTATATAGGTAATCTGACTAAGCATATCTACATCTATTAAAGAAACTAAATTAATAATTGATCACCTCCCACAACAGACAGTACCAAGCCCAGATGGTTTCACTGGGGAATTTTACCAAACACTTAAGAAAGAAATAACACCAATTAATTACAGTCTATTTCAAAAATTATAGGAAGACTACTTCCTAACTCATTCTGTGAGACCAATGTCATCCTAATACCTAAACCAAAGAAATTACAACAGGAAAATAACAGACCATTCTCTCTCATGAACACAGATGCAAAACTCCTGTACAAATTATTAGCAAATTAAATCTATAAATGTAAAAAAATAATTACATTATGAAGAAATGAAATTGATTCCACATATGCAAAGCTGATTCAGCATTTGAAAATAAATTAACAAAATCCATTACATAAAAAGACTAAAAAAGAAAAATCATATAATCATATTAATAGATGGAGAAAAAGCATCTGACAAACTCCAACATCCATTCATTTTAAAAAACTCTAAGCAACTTAGGAATAAAGAGAAATAGCCTTAACTTAGAAAAGAACATCTACAAAAACTTACCACTAACATTATACCTAACAGAGACTAAATACTTTCTTTTTTTTAAATACATATATTTTTTATTGCACTTTAGGTTCTTGGGTTCATGTGCAGAACACGCAGGATTGTTGCATAGGTACATACATGGCAATGTGGTTTGCTGCCTCCATCCCCCCATCACCTATATCTGGCATTTCTTCCCATGTTATCCCTCCCCAACCTCCTTAACCACCACTGTCCCTCCCCTAGCCCCCCACCCACCAACAGACCCCAATGTGTGATGCTCCCCTCCCTGTGTCCATGTGTTCTCATTGTTCAACAGCCGCCTATCAGTGAGAACATGTGGTGTTTGATTTTCTGTACTTGTGTCAGTTTGCTGAGAATGATGGTTTCCAGATACATCCATGTCCCTACAAAGGACACGAACTCATTGTTTTTTATGGCTGCATAGTATTCATGGTGTATATGTGCCGTATTTTCCTTGTCCAGTCTATACCAACCTGGAACGAAAAACTTTCAATCTAAGATTAGAAACAATACAAGAGTTTCCCTTCTTCATTCCTATTCAACATTGTACCAAAAGTCTTGGCTATCTCAATGAGATGTGAAAAGTAAAGAAAAGTTACATAGGCTGAGAGGGCAGTAAAAATCTCTGTTGTGCACAGATGCTATGATTTTCAACATAGAAAATGTAGAATCAACAGCAAGAACACAAAAGTTAGAACTACTGGAAGAAATGTACAATTACAGCAAGGTTTCAGGATAAAAGGTTAATGAACAAAAGTCAGTTGCTTTCTTATATACCAGGAATGAACACTTGGAAATACAAATTTAAAACACAATATTATTTATATTAACACAAAATAAATTATATCATTAGGTTTAAGTGTAGCAAAGTATGCAAAAGATCTATATGAGATAAGCTACAGAAACCTGTTGAAATCAATAAGATCTAAATAAACAGATATCCCATGGTTATGAATAGATGATATTGTTAGGATAACCTTTCTTTTCCACTTGATTTATAGATTCAATGCAATACCAATTAAAATCCAAGCAAATTATTTTGTGGATATCGAAAGCTGATTCTAATAATTATAAAGACAGGGAAAAGACTCAGAATAGTCAATTCAATACTGAAGAAGAACAAAGTTGGAGAACTGACACTACCCAATTTTTATCTATTATTAATGTACTAGTGTTAGCCTTCCAATTGCAACAAATGAACAATACTAAGGCAAGATGTTAATAATTGAATAATTGGTTTAATAGTAAATCTATAGTAATCAAGACACTATGGTATTGGTGAAGGAATATACAAATAATTCAGTGGAACCAAATAGATGCCCAGGAATAGACCAACACAAATAGAGTCAATTGATCTTTGACAAAGAAGCAAAGGCAATTCAATGAAGAAAGAACAGTTTTTTCAACAAATGGTGTTGCAACAATCAGATATCAAAATAAAAAAATTAATAAATTTTGGCACAGACTTTATGTCTTAAAAATTAAATCAAAATAGATCGTAAAACTAAATGTAAAATAAATTATAAGACTTCTGCAAGCTAATACAGATGCTTCTTGATGTACAATGGGATTACGCCCTTATAAACAAACACATCATACGCTGAAAATATTGTAAGGCAAAAATATATTTAATACACCTAATCTACTGAACATTACAGCTTAGCCTCGATTACTTTAAACATGCTCAGAACAATTACATTAGCCTATATTTGGGCAAAATTATCTAACAGAAAATTTATTTTATAATAAATTGTTGAAAAATCATGTAATTGGGTCGGGCGTGGTGGCTCACACCTGTAATCCCAGCACTTTGGGAGGCCGAGGCGGGTGGATCACAAGGTCAAGAGATCGAGAGCATCCTGGTCAACATGGTGAAACCCCATCTCTACTAAAAATACAAAAAATTAGCTGGGCACGGTGGCGTGTGCCTGTAATCCCAGCTACTCAGGAGGCTGAGGCAGGAGAATTGCCTGAACCCGGGAGGCGGAGGTTGCGGTGAGCTGAGATTGCGCCATTTGCACTCCAGCCTGGGTAACAAGAGCGAAACTCCATCTCAAAAAAAAAAAAAGAAAAGAAAAAAAAAAGAAAAATCATGTAATTTATTGAATACTTCACTAAAAGTGAAAAACAGAAAGTCAAACTCTCAGTCATAGACCATCTATATAGAAGAAAATGTAGGTGACCATTTGTTTGGCATTGAGTTTTTAGATACAATATCAAAAGCATAGTCTATAAAAGTGAAAAAAAAAAAAATTAAAATTTTCTGCCCTGAAAAAAACAACAGCCAAAAAACAGGTCCTAGACAGGGGTAAAACATTTGCATAGCAAAAAGAACTCTTAAAACTAATTTTTAGGAAAACAAGCTGATTTAAAATAGATATAATAGTCATTAAAAATGACTTAAAATAACAAATAAATATAGAAAATATGTTCAACATCATATTTCATTAAATTTCAAATTAAAACAATAATAAGATATAACTACACACCTATTAGAATGGCCGAAATCCAAAACTCTGAGAACACCAAATGCTGATGATGATGTAGTGCTAAAGGTCCTCTTATTTACTAATAGTGAGAATGAAAAGTGGTACAACCACTTTGGAAGACGTTTGCCAATCCATTAGAAAGCTAAACACAGTCTCAGCACACTGTCCAGCAAGTGTGCTTCTAGATATCCAACAAAAGGCTGAAGATTATGTCCACACAAAAATCTGTACACAAAGGTTTTAACAGCTTTATATGTTACTTCCCAAACCTGAAGCAACATAGATACCTTCAATAGGTGAATGGGGAATCCATGCTATATCCATACAATAGAGTAATATTCTACAGTAAAAAAAAATGAGCTATCAAACCACAAAAAGGCATGAAGGAAACAAATTCATATTACTAAGTGAAATAAGCCAGTTTGAAAGGTTACAGACTCCAAGATTACAACTCTGTGACAAAAACAACAAGGAAAGATGAAACACTGGAGACAATAAAAAGTTCAGTGGTAGCCAAAGGTTTGAGGAGAGGGATAGATATAAATAAGTAAAGCACAGGATATTTTTAGGGCAGTCAAACTATTCTACATGTTACTATAATGGTGTGTAAATGACAATATACTTTTGTCAAAATCCGTGAAACTGTAAAAAACAGAGTGAACCCAAATGTAAACTACAGACTTTACTTAATAATAATGTATTAGTATTAGTCTGCCAATTGCAACAAATGAACACTACTAAGGTAAGATGTTAATAATTGAATAAACTGGGGGAGAAAGACAAAGCATATTCGAACTCTGCACTTCTGCTCAGTTTTTCTGGAAAACTAAAAGTGTTTTTAAAAATGAGATGTACTAACTAGAAAATCAATATGTGATTAATATTGATCTTCAAGAAGAAAGACTAAATTTGAGAAATAATAAATGACATTTGATTAGATGCATTAATTTTAATGCTTCAGTATGAACTAGAATATTTGCTGAACATCAGACTTCTATTAATTTTAGAATTTAATATGAAATCATCTACTTAAAATTATGTGTTGACAATTTCATTCTCTTTAGTAATTATATTCTTTAAAAGGAATGACAGAAAAACTTAGGATATCTTGCTTTATCCAATGCATTTTTCTCACATTGCCTCTTTCATTTAACAAATTTCATGCAGAAAACCATTTCAATAAAATATATAATCACCTGTCTTTAAAAATATATTAGTATTGTTGAGCTTCCTTTATTAGTAGAATCTTGTCAAGACTTGAAATTCCATAATGGGTTAATTAAGAAAAATTATTCTGAGCAATACATTATCAAGCTTGATAAGATCACCCATTTAGTTACAGAGGACTCCCTTGTGGCTTACCTACATTGGTACTTTAATTACTTCAAGAAAAGATAATCCCCTGTTTTATTTCTTACAGACCCATTAATGATATGTTACAACAGAATCAGGTGTCCCAGTAGGTGAAAAAAGGCTATTCCTTGTCATTTTTAAACAACCTGATGCTATGCACACTCTTCATTGAAGATAATTTCACACATAAATTGTCTACTCAACTTCATGTATAAAAGAAAGTTGATCATAAATAAAAATCATAACCCCTGCCTCACTGATCACATCCTAGCATACAGTTTAATATGATTACTTAAATGCTCAGATTGTGATAAGTATCACAGGTCATCATTGTATGGGTGACTAATAACACATTGATGTTGCCATCATTTGGTCTCAAGTTAAAGTTTCTTTCATCTCTGTTGTGGGTCAAGCAATTGTCAAACTGAGGATAATGTCTGTTTCTCTCTCTCTCTCGCTCTCTCTCTCTCTCTCTCTCTCTCTCTCTCTGTTTCACTCTCAGAATGCGTCCACATTTTTTCAGCATACTCCTTAATTTCTATCAGCACAATTATTTTCTCAATAGTATTCACTTAATTAGTCATTGAAAATTTATCAAATGATCATATATCTTGGGTGCCCAGGTTTGTTTTAGCATATGGAAGAATATATAAATGAGCAAATTTAATCCCCTTCAATTCAAGAATTCAATATGAACTTAAGCCCAATATTAGGTATTATATTTCTTTCTATATTTGCACGTCATTGATAGTAATAAAGCCACTATATTATGTTAAGAAACAGACACAAATCCCTTAATGAATTTTCTCTGGGTCTTCATTGCTTTGAAGTAAAGAGAAAATAGGTTCAAATAAAACAGGGGAATCAGTTCAAAAGCAGTAAGAGAGTATTTCAAGATTGTAATCATCCTTAGAGTATTTTCTTTTCCCACAGTCACAAAAATCAGTGAAGCCTCTCTCAGGGTTTCTAACCTACTAGCCTTGGTGGTAGATACTAAGCTTATAGTCAGTAGGCATTGCAAGTGATTCAAGACATTCGAGAAGAGGAACAGTCACTTATTTTCCATTTTTCATGTGAGTGGACAATAGCAAGAGAAACAGAAATTATTAGAAAAATAGAAAGCATGACAGAGAAGATATAATTTGACTTTATAACTGATTAGAAAACTCCTTAAATTCAAAGTGGCTCCCACTTGTAATCCCAGCACTTTCAGAGGCCAAGGAGGGTGGATCACCTGAGGTCAGGAGTTCTAGAGCAGCCTGGCCAATACGGCAAAAACCCATCTCTACTAAAAATACAGAAAAGAAAAAAAAAAAGAAAACATCTTAAATTCAAATTCAAGACTACCTACACTATATATATATACACACACACACACACACACGTACAAATATATATATGCGCAAATATAAATATGTGCAAATATAAACATACACACACCACCACATGTCCATCACAAGGCAAGACATATATATGCATGTGTATATATACATAAATGTATATATCTCAGTGTGTGTGTGTATGTGTATATATATACATACACACATACATATACCTATATGTATATACACATATATACCTATATATAGGTATATGTATATACAGTTATATACCTTACATATCTACATATATATATATATATATAACCTTGAGATAGACATATGGTGGTACATATATACATGCACAAAAGTTATGTTAGTATATGCATATATACCCAAATATATGTGAGGCTATATGTGTACGTGTGTGTGTGTATATATATGTGGAGTGTGTGTATGTGTTTGCACAGGTGTATAAAAGACACAGTGCTGGTCCCCAGGGGATGAAGAGTGAAAAATGACATAAGCCTTGTTTTCAAGGAGGCGAGAGTTTATCAAGGGACATACACAATTAAAATGCCTAATTGAAGCTCTTGTGACTATGTTCAAAAATAGCACAGAGTGATTTTTTCCCAGGGTCAAGGAAAACATCATCTTAAAAGGAGACATATATGTTGGGTGGAATATGAATGAGAGTTCTTAAATGGCGTACAGTATGTAGTGAGGACAATGGTGTTGTGTGAAGAAAGTTCTGTGAGTCCTTCTAGAGAATTATCCAACTTGATGGGTGTTATGCAACCCACCCCCCTAGATTTGTACCCAGTTGGTTCAAAGTGTGAATAACTAAGGGATAACCCACTTGATGGCTGACACTTGAATGGGAGCAGTGTTGTTGGGGACCATTCCCTTAAACCTGTGGAATATAATGCTATCTCAAAGTGTCTAGTGTCAGATTTAAATTCTATCATAATGTGATAGTTGTCAGAATATAGATTTTCTTTTACTTAATGGCATGTTCTGATGATTTGAGAATAAGTCTGACTGAACTCCAAGGTATCAGGAACATTCATGACTGATACTTTGTGTTGAAGTTTAATTTTTTACTCATCATCAAACTGGGCATTTTTTGACTTTACCTACAGTTGGATCTCCTTCAAAACTGTAGAAAGGTCTTGATATTCAAGAAAACAAAAAAGCATGAGGCAAAAAAAAAAAAAAAAAAAAAAAACCTAGTAGCTGAATCAAGTTATGAAGATAAATTACATGGAAGTAGAAATGCTTTTTGGATAAAAACAATCATTAGAATATAAGATTTAAATAAGAGTATAAACTGATGGAGACAACAGATGCTGGAGAGGGTGTGGAGAAATAGGAATGCTTTTACACTTTTGGTAGGAGTGTAAATTAGTTCAAACATTGTGGAAGACAGTGTGGCTATTCTTCAAGGATCTAAAAAGAGAAATAACAAAATCAATCTATTATAAAGACATATGCACACATATGTTCCTTGCAGCACTGTTTATAATAGCAAAGACTTGAAACCAACACAAATGGCCATCAATGATAGACTGGATAGAGAAAATGTGGCATATATGCACCATGGAATACTATGCAGCCATAAAAAAGAATGAGTTCATGTCCTTTACAGGGACATGGATGAATCTGGAAACCATCATTCTCAGCAAACTGACACAAAAACAGAAAACCAAACAGGGACATTCTCACTCATAAGTGGATGTTGAACAATGAGAACACATGGACACAGGGAGGGGAACGTCACACACTGGGGTCTGTTGGTGGGTGGGGAGCTAGGAGAGGGATAGCAGGGAGTGGGGAGATTGGGGAGGGATAACATTAGGAGAAATAACTAATGTAAGCGATGGGATGATGGAGGCAGCAAATGACCATGGTGTGTGTATACCTATGTAACAATCCTGCAAGATCTGCACATGTACCCCAGAACTTAAAGTAAAAAAAAAGAAAAGAGTATAAACTGAATGGAAGCTAAAACCTGGCACCATTTTCTTTACCACATTAGAAAAAATGAAAACTTGCAAGATTTTTTGTTCCATAGCCAATAAAAAATAACAATGGAAAAAAAATCTACATCCCCGTAGAAAGGACCATCAAACAGATTTAAGATTACTCCAGAGTCAAACTGTGTCTGAAAACTTCTTGGCATTTGCTTAAGGACATATAACTGTGGGCAATCAGAATATCTGTGGTAAAAGAAAAATAAAGTCATTATATTTTTGAGAAATAGAAAAATGTAAGTTTTACAAATAACTGCTTTTCAAAAATTAAAAATTTCTAATTTCCTACAATGCTAAAAAAAAAAAAAAAAGCAAGAGGAACTTTAATATGTAGAAAACACTTTTCTTCCTCTGGTGAAATCTCAGATGACATTGGCTTATTGTTGGCTTAGTTTCTCCTGCAACTATCCATTTGTGATCCATGACAATCTTTGTTCTGCACCCTTGTTCCATCAACCCAGTTTTTCCAATTTCACTAGCATTCAATTTAATCCTCTCTGTTTTCTGTTTGCCTAAGGATAGAATCCTAGGTGGGGATCTCTTCTTCGAATCTGAACCTCGCAACATTCTGGCAGATCCCAAACTCTCAGAGCCACTCACCTTAATAGCTAAGGTTTATTCTCCTAATTAACTTGACTTCTCACCATTCCACAAACATGCCATACTCTATGATTCCACTTTGGCACAAGTTTTTCATTTTGAAAATAAAGATGTGTACTTTGTCTAGGAATCTTTTATTTCATGTTAATTTCCATTTACTTGCCACATTTCCTATAAACACACTGAACCTGTAGTCATATATAGAAAAAAAATGCTTATTGCATAACAAGCAAATGACAATAAAAATAAGAATATCTAAATTAAATATATAAAATACTTTAAATTCCTGATCACAAGTAACTGGATGCTTATTGTGACATGCTATATTTTCTTGTACAGTTGATTTTTTTTTTTAGTTTAAAACCAAGAAAAAATCAATAGTAAAAGTCCCTAATAATACTGATTGCCTCAAGTAATCATCGATAACAGTTATGGTATTTTTTTTCCATTCAGTTTCTTTAAAGTATTTGTTGTTTTTATAAAATTGACCCTTGTAGCGCTAATTTTTTTTCTAATACTGCCATTAATCATATTCAAAAGATAACTTGGGCAAAAAGCTTGTTTTATACTTTTTGTCTAGAAAATCTTGAAAAATTAAGTGTTTAAGATAAGAAACAATCTAACTCCTAAAATACAAAAATGTGCTCAACATGTCCAATGCAGGTACTTAAAAGAGAAATTTTTATGTATCTTTGAAATTATGTATCAAAAGCTCTCTGATAAATGTTTTATTGATGGGCACAATTCACATATTGATCATTATCTCCATTCTATGACTTTCAAAGTAACAGACAACTGTATGCTTGTCTCTAAATGTGTTCCTTAATCATATAAGTACTTAAATTAACTGAAGAGTTAGATGGGATCTTTGGGAATTTCAGTGACTTTTGTTGTGTAAATAACTTTGTATTATTAATATTGTTTTCAAATGCAGAGTGAAGTTATTTAAAGTATATATTCTCCAGAAGCACACTGTTAATGGATTGTATTTTTGTCCACTAGAGAAAATGTCTTTAAAGCCAATGCAGATGAACTACAAGAAAGCTAATGATCACAAACATAAATATAAAAGATGTTTCCCTATATTTTAAAATTTTAATTCGGCATATTAGCATTACTTGCCACACAGCCATTAACACTGAGGAGAGGAATTGTATCTATTAATACAAAAGGAACACACATGGATTTTTTCAGTTTGCTTTTGCATTGTGTTATCACACTTACATATGAAAGCTTAAATATTTAGCTGGTTTTCTAGCTAAAATTTTATAAACTCTGTTATCACAATGTTTTGTCAATAGGTAGCTGAATAGATTCTGCTTCCAGTACAAATAGTTTTTGCAAATTAAAATTACAAAAATCAGTTATCTAGTATTTCCTTGCTCAATTACAGTCTTTGCTAAGATAATATAATGTATAAAATTAGTTATTAGTATAAATATGATTATAATATGCTTTAGAAAATTTATATTAATTCAAAATAGAAATCAGGAGTAGTAAGTACCAATATTTGATAGCCTCATTTATATTAATTATTTCAAATCTCTTCAGTATTTGCTAAGCTAAAATTCAAAACTCAGCTAGGTTTTTGCTTGGTACTTGTCAGTTATAATGAGTAAAAAATGATACAATCCAGCACATCATTATAAAATAATTGCCACACATTTCATATGGTCACTGGACAGTGATCAGATCTCCTGATACATTTTTTAGTAAATGCGGTCCCAGCTCTAGGAAGCTCCATCTTCCCACCCCCTGTTAAAACCAAGCTTATAGTCTTGCCTCACAATTTAGTGAGAAAATGGGTGTAAACACATCAAATTCATCTCTCGGTTTTATTAATCCCACCCACTTGCCTCATTTCTAATCATGTTTCCTCATTTCTGTTGTGTGGACAGAAACATCTATATCCATTAGAATTTGATCAGAGAAGCAACACAACTGCAAGTGATGAAGAAGGAGGAGTTTATAACAGAGATTAGTGGAGCTCACAAAGCAGTCTAGGCAGGACAATGGTCCTGTGTCTTTTACTGTGACTAAAGTTACAACAGGTGTGCTAGATCAGCTGTTGGGAAAAGGAGGCTTAATACAACAAAAACAAGGATAATTAGAACAGGTGGGGAGTACTGGGACCTACGAAGACAAACCCTAACTCTTGAATGACTCTTACCAACTCCTACCTCAGTGCTATGAGAAACTTTCAGGAGAAGCTGAGGTCCTTTGGAGCTGGACATGCAGAACTCAGTGAAGCTGATTCAGGAGATCTTGTCAGAACCATTTCAATGAATAAACCTTCTATCTAATTGCTCAGGAAAAAATAAAAATGTTAGCCTTAATTCATGTCTTCTCTTTGTCTCAACTTATCTTATTCTTACTCTTCTTCAAGTCCTGTTATTACTAGTACAATAGAATGTGAAGCTGCCCATTCCTCCCAGATAAACAATTAATATCTAGTTCCAAGTTGTGACCATGTTTCGTCCATAAACATATCTTTCATTGTCCAAGTTTTGAGCCATCCTACCTCAAAAACGTAGACTCCACGCAGCGGCCTTGCCCCAGCCCCAAATTCATCAATGATTTTCCTTGACACAGTGAAATCTGAAGTCCTTCCCTGAGCTCTAAATCTCAATGCGGCTCCCTTAATCTAAAAATGTATCCATTCAACCTCACCCCATTCCACTTTTTTTTCTCACTTTATTTCATCCCTGCCACTTTAGCTTCCTTTATGTTTTGAAAGAGTTCTGTGTTATCATGATTCAATTGTTTTACCTTAAGCCAGCATCATTCTGCCTCTAGCTCTTCAATCTGCATGATTCTTTACCTTTCAAGTTTCATTTCAATATCATCCACTTGCAAATTAATTTTCTAATTACTATATTTTTAGTAAACATTCCCTGTCTCTTATTCTACACACAGACACATACACACACACTTACTCCCTTCTCTATCTTCTTCCTGGGCCTTATCGTAATGTAACTTATGTAAATGTAAAGGTTTCATAAACAAACCTTAAAAACAGAACCTGACAGACAGCAGTCAATATATATTTTAGAAAGACAAAATTATCACTTTCATTTGTATTCACTTTATTAATTGTAACGCTTTAAGTCATTTCACATATTCATTTGCAGTTGGTAAGTCTTCTGTATGTGGACAGCTGAATTATGCCATTGGTTTCTTTCTCATGTTCTTTTGTCTTATTTAGAGTGTCTTATTTATTTGTGAAGGCCAAGTATACCTTAAAATATTTATCTTTAGGCCAGGCACGATGGCTTATGTCTATAATTCCAGCATTTGGGAGGCTGAGACCAGTCAATCACTTGAGGTCAGGAGTTCGACACCAGCCTGGCCAACATGGTGAAACCTCATCTCTACTAAAAATATAAAAATTAGCCTGGTGTGATGGTGGGCACCTGTAATCTCAGCTACTTGGGAGGCGGGGGAGTCTCTTGAACCTGGGAGGTGGAGGTTGCAGTGAGCCAAGATCGTGCCACTGCACTCCAGCCTGGGCAAAAGAGCAAGACTCTGCCTCAAAAAAAAAAAAAAAAAATCTCTAATCTCTCATGTATGTAACATATTTTTCATCATTTAAAAATATTTGATAATTTTGTCATACAGATATTTTATATCTTCTAAATCAAATCTATCTTATACTTTGACTTTTCTGACATAATTGCCTATAAAGTTATTTTTCAACATGGTAATAAAAAGATCTTGACTAAAGTTGTCTAGCCATGATACAATTTTATAATTTAAATTTGTATCATTAATAGATGTGTGATATATTTTGTTATATGATATGTGATAGGGCTCCTGCATTTTAAAAAATTTATCTATATTTGTTGCCAATGATCTAATTAATAAAATTTCTGTTTTACTGATCTGTCTTATGTGAGAATCTTAAATTTTTAGTAAATATATCTTCAAATTCAACTCTGACATCTTACACTTTTTTCCAGAACTTTCCAGATTAGTGTCATATATACTCTTCCAAATAAAATTAAAACAATTTGAAATAACTTTAGAAATGTACAACTATGTTCCTAAGCATGGATGAATTACTTAGATATTTGTTTCTGTCTCTTTGTTGTTGTTTGCTACAGTTTAGGAAGTAAATTATCCTTTCATTAGATTTTGAAACATTAGAGTTTTATTATCATCTGTGCAAAATTGTCTTTCTTAAATGAAATCTTTGCAAATAACTCTTTCTATACTTTCCTTAAAACAACAATATGGGAAAAGTGTGTCACCCAGGCTATTTTTGCACTTGTCTAAATTCAGATTCATATTTTTATTTCCAAGAGAAGGTACTTATCATAAACTCATGGAAAGATTGAAATATATTTAAAATTAAAAATAGCCACATGTTTAACCTTACTATTTTTTTAATAATTTCAAAATAATGTAGAGTATATAACACCTAATCATAATACCAAGAAAGATTTGTATTATAGCTGTCATCTCATTTACAGCATTATAAAACATAAGTGAAATAACTAACTGTACACTTAACATCTGTGTCTTCCATTACACTAAACATTACTAGAGATTAAGAACCTACTGAGGATCCTCTGTCTCATTTAGTACTATGTTCAGAGTTTGACCACAGATCCTTACACACAGGCTCTTCAACAAATATCTGTTCAAAATGTGAATAAGTTAATGAACAAACCTATAAATTCACGCTTAGGTGGAAACAATTCTGAATAAAAATTAAGTACTCCAGGAGCTTCTTGCCAATGTGGCTTAATGTGTGTCAAAGGAACTTTTTTTCTAGAAACTAAAGATATCTTTAAATTAACACACAAAGGAATTTTCATAAAAAAATAGAAAGATATTAAAACACATTTATATATGATTTATGTTTACCTGGAAGAAGTTATAACTTCTTCCATGTGAGTATAAAATAAACCAGAGTGCGGAATTCACTTAGAAATATATTTTTAAGTAAAAACTGCTGGAAAAAAGAAAGCATCAAATATTAGCTCTTTTCTTAGTCATTGAAATTCTGTATTTTGAAAGAAACTGAATGCAAATCAATTAAATAAATGTTTGTCATATCTTGACCTTAACAAAGATTGTACCGTAATTCTTGCAAGTTATGAAACTCTGTGTACATAGATATTTTGAAATGCATTTGAGGGAATAGGCAAACATCGAATCAATGAATTAATATGATAATTACCCTGGAGGCTGTTCAGGTATTTGATTGCAGACCATTATCCAAAATAGCCCTATTATATTTCTAAGCTCCTCTTTCTTCTGCAAAGATACAATTCATTTTATGGATAAGTTTAGTATTTAGTGATCAAACACCTTTGCCAATAACTTATCAACCATTTATCTAGAATATTTGGTTCACTTTGCCATTATAGTAGTTGCACTAACAGGGTGAAATAGTAGCCTGTGTCAGATTAGCTCTACAGTGGTCAAATGAAACAAAATCAATAAATAACGATATTTCAGAGTCCCTTTTCCTAGTCTTTTTTGTTGTTGTTTTTAGTAACAGAATAAATCATTATAATTGTATTCAGCTTGATTATCCTTTTCCTTGCTTTTCTCTTTTTTTGATCAGTGTTTAGCTGAATCATCTTTGTGGTTCCAGCAATATCTCTTGGACCAATTTATCAATAATAGTTTAATAAAGGTTCAACAATGTATAAACGTCCTGTTGCTTAGGATTTTATTTGATTTTACATTTTAATTCTAAACTATTATGTTAGGGAGTAGATATTTATAAGTTCAGTGGAGGCTAGGGTACAATAATTCTTTTCTTTTCTTTCTTTTTTTTTTTTTAAGATGGGGTTTCACCATGATGGCCAGGTTGGTCTTGAACTCCTGACCTCAGGTGATCCACCCACCTCGGCCTCCCAAAGTGCTAAGATTACAGGTGTGAGCCACCGTGCCCGGCCATAATAATTCTTTTCTAACCTATCTAGCTGAAAAGAGAATCTATGAGGCTTAGAAAATGTAATTCGTGCCCCAATTGAATTTGGGCTTTTCTCAATTAATGATTTTAAATGGCTTACCTTGCCTTTTGATTTCTTTCTCCCCTGAGCTAACCAATCAAATCTCTTCATCCCAGTCCTTAAATCATCTGGTTGGTGGTCATCACACTTCATTCTTTTCTATTGCTTTGTCTTTTTGAAAGTCCTCTTGCTATTTCTTTCTTTACTTTGCAGTACCACTTCAAAGTTTTGCCCTTATCCCCTCTACAGGAAAACATCATATCAGTTTAATTATTTAGTAAAAAACACTAACAGAAAAGGAGTTCAAACACTAGAGATTCAGGACTGCATATCCCATTTAAACAACCATACTGCCTCTATTTCTGAGAGGAAATGCTCTCAGATGTTCAGTTTCCTTTCTGTGTAGTGAGAGTGCATGTAACTTTCCTTCAGCTCCCAGATTCATAGAAGAAAAAGTGGCATAAAGCACATAAAAACTATTAGGCTTTGGAACCAGAAAAACAGTTTTCAGATATCTGTTTTCTTGTTTATAAATCAATTTTCTTGGGGAAAAAGGGTTTTCTAAAAAGGAGAAATCATGCAGATTAAAATAAATAGATTTCAAATATTTTATTATTCTCACTAATGAGAGAACCAGGTGTGTATCATAATGTGTTCAAAAGAGAATCCAGACATGTCAATATAGAGTCTATATACATGTAGTTTGTGTATATACACACATTACATCTGTATATACATACTAATACTAATACACATACATAAGGAGATACATGCATGTATATATGTGTATATATACCCACAGATCCATACACACCAAGCATAATGGAATTTGGGTTTCTGCATATTCAGATTTGCCATTATTGAAATTAACTTCTGACATTTTTGAGAGTACTTTCAGACCCTAAGGTGAATGGATTTCATTTGTAGTTACTGAATTTGAATATAGATGATAAACTTAGAAGTGAAATACTACTGAATACATTTCCAATTTTCCTGCACAGTGTTTCATCAATATTTTAATGTTGTCTTTACTGCTTTTATAGCAATATACCATTTCCTTCGGTCTATATTCTCAGAGGATGCTTTGAAAATTCCCAGTTTTATCTACTTATATTAATTATTGTCCTTGAGAATAACATGCATGGCTGTGGATTTTTAGCAGATACTTTACAATCTAGAAAACTATCAAGGTGATTTTTAAGAGGAGAAATAGTTGTACCAATTTAGATATTCTGATTAATGAATACATTGCAGAAAATATTAAACACCATTTATACTTGCTATGAAAGCTCCATGGGCAACAAATTCTGTGTAGGCAGCACAAAGGCAAATGCTGATCTTGTTATCTACAATTTGACAGTATTCCTCTAAAGACCACGTGTACTTGTTTGAAAAATGCCATTTTCTGAGATGCAGATGTGGAGGTGCATGAATATAGTAAATCTGACAATGTTGAACTTTGCAGGAGTCCTGTGAGTCTAGAAAGCAGTCAAGGTTAAGAACTTGCTCTATTCTTCTGTGCTCTGGAAAAGGCATAAAGCAAAGGGACACCCCTCCCCGCAGGACTTAGATCAAAATGTGGATGGCTTCTTTGTTTAACTTACTACAAGTTCAGACACAGAACCTTCAAACTCCCATTCCTTGTTTCATAAATGATGAACTAAACTGCTTGTTCCCAATGATCAACAAAAACAGAATGCTTGTTAACCAAACTTCAGTTAAGTTTCTCTTCTTCTTCAAGGTCCCTGAACTTTAACCCACCCTCAGCCCAAGCCATCCAACTGCCCCTCCTGAGAACAGGCAGGTATCAGAATAAAACATCCTCTGATTGACTGATTGATAATACTGTGACTGGATTTGCAGCTTGGGTTCTGGGCTCAGGTTCTTGGCTTCCCTTGCTAGAAGAATCGAACAAGAGCCTTACCCCCACAGTGAGTGTTCCAGCTCCAAACAAGTGTTCGCAGACCCGGAGAGTGAGCAGCAATGCAGTTTATTGAGCAAGCAAAATTAAAAGCTTCCACAGCATGGAAAGGTGGAAGGGAGGCCAAGAGGGTTGCTGTTGATGGTTAGGGCTGCCTGGACTTATATCCCCAAGTAATTCTGAGTTGCTGAGTGTTTGCCCCCTAGTCCTGTGTGGGGAGGGGGCTTGTGACCACAAGTCACCTAATCTCTCCTTCTTGTGGTTGTTTCCTAGTTTCTATTGAACTTGCAAGTAGTATTGAAATGTGGTTCAACAGCTGACTGATACTTTGAACACAGCCTCCTGATATAATTGAAGTACCCGTGTTGACCTTTTCCCAGGTTAGGATTTCCAAAAGGTTCCCCATTGACCCAAAAGGTTTTATTCCCTCAATACTATGCTTTCATCCCACTTAAACACACCTAGTTCTTTTTAGCCTTATTTACTCCTCCCTATGAAAGAAAATCCCTTTTGGTCTAATTCTTGAGATTCTTAGAGATCTTATGATGACAGCATTTTTCCTATTGCAATAGTCCATTCAACCCTCTTTGCAAAAAATTCTTTTGAATAGTCTCTACTTAGGAAATCCAGATTTGAATTTTGTTTGATAGCTCATAGACTGTTATATATTTGGGCATTTTTGAGTAGTTTCTGAATATTATAATGGCCCTATTACTATTAAAGCCTGGTATAAAAAGGGTCTTGAAGAGGAGCTGGAATAAAGTAGACACCCACTAAAACTGTGGCTATGACGATGAAGATGTTGATGTTGTTGATATTGCTGTTGCTGCTGCTGCTGCTAAGGATGATAATGATGAAGCAGGGAGTATCCTCTTCGTTCTAAATTTGGAGCTCAGAGGTCAGATCTGAGATACTTGAAAGATGTGATATTTCAAAGATGAACTGGGAAACAGAAAAACTCAACTGCCAATGTAGAAGGAAATTAATAGCAATAATAGTAAAACAAAACCTTATAATTTGTATTTGCTATATAATAAATTTTGCTGTGTTGTGTGCTATTTAATATAATACCTCCCCAGCTCTGTTTAAGGCAGAATATTAACTGCCTCCCTGTAAACCATTTAACCTTCTCTATCCTCCCCACATTCTTAGCAACGTTCCCAGGAATCTAAAAGTTCCTGTTTTTCTTGTTAACCAGCTGCAAGGTCACAAAGCAAAGAAACCAAAACTGTAAAATGTGTTTCTCAAAATTTTACTTTTCAAACTTAAAGTACATCACAAAACGTGTCACAAGTTAATTAACTGCTCTTTGTTCTGGCTTCTGTAAACTTGCTTCCTGCTTCGTCATCCGAAGTGCATAAAAGACACCTTATTTTCTTTGTCCTTTGCTCAGAATTAAAAAGCAATTCTGCTAAGCCCATAATCACATTAAATAAAAACCTCTTGCAACCCCATCGCTCTCTCCAAATCTCTAATTTCCCACTACACCACTTGAGACCTCCAGTGCATGCATAAAAGATCAATGATTCACTGTTGTGTAATAATTGCCCACCCATTATAACCTGTTACTAGTGTACTCAAAAAAGGCTCTCCAGAGGAAGCCCATAATCCAATGTGCATGTTTGATTATTTTTGCACAAGTATACACACAGAGAGATATCTATCTATCTATCTATGTAAAGTCATTACATGTATGTGTGCCTATGTGCATAAAGTCATTCCACTTCTTAGTGGTCTAAGCCTGGTACTGGCATTTATCCAGGCACATGACTGCTATTGACTTAACTTTCAGAAACTCTTTTAAGTACTTAAAGAATTAAAATTATCATTTTATTCATAGAAATATGACTCTTATTTTAACTCTTTCTAGGAAACCTTTGGGTTTTGAAAATAAATTTTTATGAAAACTTAAAAGAAATAGACTAAATGGAGAGGAATTCTCTACTAAATTAGGCAATTTCAGGTGTCCCTAGAGAGCTGATAACTTGGTAACATGTAAGGATTCCCTTACGAACTGTAAAATGATCTAAATGTATTCTATTTTTGAATATAATAACTCACAAATGGATCTTTGCTGTGTCCTATAAAAATAAATGCAAGTAACTGCCAAATCTAACAAAGCATTGTATGTGTGTTTATATCAAAGTCAAAAGCATGTTGATTATGCACAGTACTTGACAGCACGGACAAGGCTAACTCATTTTTGGAGTGTAAAGAAGAATACCCATAACCCACAGACCTTGCCTGATAGGCTAATAGTATCACAAAACTGGGAAACCATTCACTACACTTTAACTCACATCCAAATCATTCTCAAAGAACCCACATAGAAATGTGAGTAAAGTAAAGGGCTATACTTTAAATGTAATACACACAAACACACACACACACACACACATATATATAGTTTTTGATTTAACTATGTACTCTTGGGTTGTGTCATAATAAATGGAGATTGAGAGAAAAAATGATATATTAATATTGTTGTATGGTATATTAGTCAGTGGAGAACACTGACAAATACACTATACAATATAGCATTATCAATGAAAGTAAGAGATTGGTTAATCTATCATATATCTCTCTTTATCTTATCTATCTATCTATCGTCTATCGAGAGACAAATACAGAGACACAGACAGAAAGAGGGAGATTTATTATGAAGAATCAGCTTACACAATTATGAAAGTCAAGAAGTCCCACAGTCTGCCATCTGAAAGCTGAAGACACAGAAGAGCTGGGATTCTAATTTCAGTCCAAGTGCAAAGACCTGACAAGCAGGTCAGCCAATGGTGTAAATCCCAGTCCAAAGTCAGGAGAAGACTGATGTCCCAGCTCAAAGTCAGGCAGAAAGAAAAAGGGATAAATCTCTCTTTGCTATGCCTTTTTGTTCTATTCAGGGCCTCAGAAGACTTTAAAATATCCATTCACAATGGGGAGAGAAATCTGCTTTAATGAGTCAATGATTCTAATATGATTCTCGTCCAAAAACTTCTTCATAAACACACCGAGAAATATGTTTAATCTGGGCACCCTATGCAGGAGTCAAGTTAACATATAAAATTCACCATCACAGTTAGCTACAAGAGCTAAGCTTAACAGTAACATCGCAACCACTATCTTTTACATATGCATACACTATTTTCACATCTCTTTACCTGCTATAAGCCATTGTGAACGTGACAGCAGACTTTGCTCTTCTTCCTTTCTCACTTGCTCTCTCAATCTTTTTTCTTCTCCTTCTTTCATTTCAACTTTCTTTTCCTTCCTCCCCTATTTCCCTTTTCTTCTCTTTCTTCATCCTTTTTTTATTTTTCTGTTTATTTCCCCCCCTTTTCTTTTGCTTTCTTGATATTTACCCAAGCTAGGTGAAAATTTGCATCTACACAAAAACCTGCACATGGATGCTTGTAGCAGCTTTATTTATAATTGCCTAAACTTGGAAGCAACTAAGATGTACTTCAATAGATGGAAAAATAAGTAGACTGTGGTACAGCCAGACAGTGAAACATTATTCAGTGCTAAAAAGAGATAGGCTATCATGTTATGAAAAACCATGGCAGAAACTTAAATGCGTGTTTCTATGTGAAAGAAGTCAACCTGAAAAGGCTGCATACTGTGTAATTCCAATCCTATTATATTCTAGAAAAGGCAAAAATACAAAGAGAGTAAAAATATTGGTAGTTGCCTGGTGTTAGAGGGGAGGGAGAGACAAATAGGCAGAGAACAGATGATTTTTAGGGCAGTGAAACTATTTTGTATGGTACTATAATGGTGGATCATTTTATTCATTATATATTGTTCAAACCCATAAAATGTACAACCCCAAGAGTGAATTCTAATGTAAACTAATGGACTGTGGGTGATTATGAGGTTTCAATACAAGCTGAACTTCAAAAAATGTACCACGCTAGTGTGGGATGTTGATAATGTGGGAGGCCATGCATGGGAAGGGACAAGGAATATCATGGGGTATCTCTGTACTTTCCTCTCACTTTATCTGCAAAACTAAAACTGCTCTGTAAGATAATGTTTTATATATAAAAATAGTCCGGACACAAAAAGACAAATATGTGATTCCACTTATGCATGCAATGTCTCACACAGGAAAATTCATAGAGAAGGAAAACAAATTAGAAGTTACTAGGATCCAAGATAAATGTGGGATGGAAGAATATTACCTTATGAGCAGTTTCTGTTTGGGGTAAGGAAAAATTTTGGATATGTAGTGGTGAAAGTTGTACAACTTTGTCAATATGATTAATGCCACTGTATTGTACATTTAAAAATGGTTAAAATAGCAAATTTTATGGTACACATAACCAAAATAAATGAAAAAATCAAAAAACACAGAAAAGTAGTTTTAAAGTACCAAAGGACATTTTACTGACAAGTATTTCATAAACAGTTAAGAAGGATGAAGCCAATAATCAATGCCTAACAGCTCATTGACCTTGGAAACAGAACTCCCCACTTGCTTTACTATGCCTTTTGAAATCTTTGCACTGTAGTCCTTTAGCCATATTTTGAGTGACATTATATGCCTCATACTCTTGAAGTAGATATTACTAAAACATTCTGTGTGCTCATCCCCTACCTTGATCACTGCTGTGGCTCTAGTTTTGTGTGACCAAAATGCTGAATTAACTGCATTTGCTAATCCAAAGACAGGTGTGGAATCCTTCCTTGGCAAGGAAACATCTATGTATAGGTTTGTCTCCTGGTTTGATGGGTATTTCTGTGAGGTTTGACAGGTGAAACTCTTCACTGACAGGTTCTTTACATCCTCCCAAACCAAAAACTATTGATCCATTCCTTGTTTCAGTACACATTTAGACACTGCGTTAATGCGTTTTGAATAGGATCATTACTTAGAAATTGGGAGATAAGAATTCCAGTTTTGGCTCTGGTACAAGGTGAGTGACCTTGGGAAAAGCATTTGTTTCTTTTGGCCTTAATAGCCCTTTTGCTAAATGAGGGTTTGGCTTAGCTTAGAGATTGACAAACGTGTTAGCAGCAAAAATCCTTGCTACATATACAAACAGTAGTGAATCTGTTCTGTTTGGCATTTCCTGATTCCCTTTCTTCACCTATGAAGCACCAAAGCAAAAGTACTGGACTTAGTGGTATTTAATGCCTATACTTTCACGTAGCAATCCCCTTGAGAACTGATTGTGATTGTCTCATTATGTATTAAAACATGTATATACCTACACACTAGAGTTATCATTAAGAAAATAACTTCAATATAGTATTTTTTATTAAGATGAAATTTATATAAAATAAAATTAACTTTTTAAAAATGAAAAAGTAGTGGTATTTTAGACATGCATGATGTTGTACAATCACCAACTCTAGTTCTAAAACATTATCAATTGTATTTCTTATTTTTAAATGACTTTTCCTGTACATTAAATAGTATATTCTAAATAAGAAAAAAAATAGACAGTGATGCAAACCAAAATTAAATTAACTTGAATACTATAGCAGAAGGCTAAAATTAAAATTTTGGAGCAAACATGTACACAGACACACACTCTTATTTAATATCATGAATTCCCCCATTATTATAATGGAAAATAATATGAACCCAAAATAACAACCTAATCTATTTGGATGTTCAAGTTCAAATAGCACTTCAAATACAAAAATATAGAAATATTTATAATCTATAGAAATACATATTATTGCCAAGAAGTGGGACAATATTTAAAAAGCTGAGGGAAACCCTGACTCCCCTTAACAGACGTTGGATTGGTAAGATGTAACAACTTAAATATAGTTTTATTTAGAAGCCAAACATGATTTCACAAACTTTCAAAAATAAAAGAATATTAATGTATTACTTCCAAAAATGCCCCCGTGGACCTTTCCCTAGGACATCATGACCCTTCCCATGATTAAGAAAATAGTAACGTAAAGAGAGGAATACATATAATAGTAATTTTTATGCAAAATTATACAGGACTTTGAGGAAGGAAATTACTTTCCTTAATTTCCTTAATGGGAATTAATCAACATGTAGCCAAAAGAGATAATAAAAGATGAAAAAGTGTTCCTTTTTATGTAAATAACAATATCCAAGCCTCCGTGTTTAAGGAGTTTTGGAGCACTCTATATTTTGCTTCGTCTACTATCTTTGGTCAGGATATTGATGCAGAAGTTGTATATTACAAAGGTGTATATCTATACTGGCTCTCTTATTCTACTGATCAACATGATTGGTCTATTTGCCTTTTCTGAATAAGCTTTCAGGTGTGCACCACTACATCCTCTCTCTCTTTGAGAAGTTTCTCTTTGAGAAATTCAAGAGATGACCAACAGACCCTCTGAAAGAAGCAGACTCCTCCTGCGGGACCTGGGAGATACTGTGACTGCCCCAACTGTGGAAGTGGGACAGGGAGACTCTCCTCTCCTGATCACACACCCTCACTGGGGAAGCTATAGGTCTGTTTGCGGGAGAAGTTTCCGACATTATCTGGAGCTGAGCCAATTTAGAGAGCTGAAATACAGGGGTAGAGGAAGCAGCAGAAACACCCTGGGAGCTCGCTGTATCCCCTATTCGGCCATTCCTACTTGGCACCACAGGTATCCACCAGGTGGGTGACCAAAGGAGCATGGGGTACAACTCCGCAGGGAGAAGGGAGTCTCTAGCGGAACTTTCTAACAATTCGGATAGTGAAAGAAGCCTCCTGGCCAGAACTCAAGAGAGGATACAAAGCTGGTGTATCCTCAGGCTAGGGAAGAACCAAGAGCTTTTCTCTTGCGGCTGAAGATGGGTAGCCCAGGATAAATTTTCAAGTCAGTCACACCCTCTGCCTGGAAACAGACTTGGGGCTGTTGGAGGGAGCAAGGAGGGAGTGAGACCAGCCCTTTGGTTTCTGTGGGAGCTGGTTGAGGCCTGTGACTGCCGGCGTTCCCCTACTTCCCTGACAACCTGTATGACTCAGCAGAGGCAGCCATAATCCTCCTAGGTACACATCATCAGTGACCTGGGAATCTCACCCCATCCCCCACAGCAGCTGCAGCAAGACCCGCCTAAGAAGAGTCTGAGCTCAGACATGCCTAGCCCCACCCTCACGAGATGATCCTTCCCTAGCCATTCTGGTAGCAGAAGACAAAGGGCATATAATCTTGGGAGTACTAGGGCCCCACCCACCTCCAGTCCCTCTCTATACTACTACAGCTGATGCTTTCTGGAGTGCCACCTCCTGGCAGGAGGAAACCATACAAAAGTAGAGCATTAAACCACCAAAGCTAAGAACCCTCACGGAGTCCATTGCACCACCCTGCCACCTCCACCTGAACAGGCGCTGGTATTCAAGGCTGAGAGAGCCATAGATGGTTCACATCACAGGACTTTGTGCAGACAACCCGGTTCTGGGTAGACCTGCTGAATGGCTAGACCCAGAAGAGAGACAACAATCACTGTAATTCAGCTCACAGGAAGCCACATCCATAAGAAAAGGGGGAAGTACTACATCAAGGGAACACCTAGTGGAACAAAAGAATCTGAACAGCAGCCTTCAGCAATAGACCTTCCCTCTGACAGAGCCACAAATGAGAACCAACCAGAAAATCAACCTTGCTAACATGACAAAACAAGGCTCATCGACACCCCCCAAAAAGTCACACTAGTTCATGAGCAATGGATCCAAACCAGAAGAAATCTCTGACTTACTTGAAAAATAATTTAGGACATTAGTTTTCAAGCTAATCAGGGACAGATAAGAGAAAGGTGAATCCCAATGCAAGGAAATTGAAAAAAAAGATAAAAGAAGTGAAGGGAGAAATATTCAAGGAAATAGATAGCTTAAAGAAAAAACATTCAAAACTTCAGGAAACTTTGGACACACTTTTACAACTATTAATTGCCCTGGAAAGTCTCAGCAATAGAATTGAACAAGTAAAAGAAAGAAATTCAGAGCTCAAAGATAAGGTCTTTGAATTAACCCAGTTCAACAAAGACAAAGAAAAAAGAATAAGAAAATACTAACAAAGTCTCCAAGAAGTATCTTGTCAGAGTATCTGGTCAGGAAAAGAAGTTATTATTCAAAAAAGATACTTGCACATTCATGTTTATAGCAGCATAGTTCATGATAGCAAACTCATGGAACCAATTCAAATGCCCATCAATCAATGAATGGATAAAGAAACTATGGTATATATATATAAATGATGGAATACTATACAGACATAAAAAGGAATGAATTAGCAGCATTTGCAGTGACCTGGGTGAGATTGGAGACTGTTATTCTAAGTGAAGTAATTCAGGAATGGAAAAACCAAACAGCATATGTTCTCACTGATATGTAGGAGCGAAGCTATGAGGATGCAAATTCATAAGAATGATACAATGAACTTTGGTGACTTGCAGGGAAGAGTGGGAGTGGGGCAGGAGATAAAAGACAACAAATACGGTGCAGTGTATAGTGCTCAGGTGATGGCTGCACCAAAATCTCACAAATCACCATTAAAGCACTCACTCATGTAGCCAAATACCACAATAACTTGTGGAAAAGAAAGCTAAATTAATTAAGTAATTAAATAAAACAAGAGAAAATAAACAAATAAAGCACAATTTTACTCATGATTGATATATAAGAATTGTAAAAGTGTTATGCTAAGAAAATGAAGAATTAATAGACCAAAAGCAAATTAAAATTCCAATTAAAAGTAAAAAAAGAAAAAAAAATTTCAGCCTCCCTTACTTCAACTATTGAGAATGATGGCTTTACCCATGAGGAACAGAAATTTAGGATTTTAATTATTATGTTAGCTAATTGGCTCCTGCTAAATACTACTGGGCTTATTCTCCTAATATTTTATTATTCGGCTTTTCATATGAACCCTTACTCTTATATGGAGTCAGTCTTAAAGTCCAGTTTTCACATTGGTGCTTCCAATTTGCTTCATTTCATTTACAAATCTGGATCTTACACTTCCTTCCTTCTTCTTCCCCAGTGGAAGCCATTTGAATGATTTAGCTCATCTGCACAGTGTATTTCTGCATCCATGACTGAGCACAGTTTCTCAAGACCCAAGCACAATTAGTTTACTTGCATGTCGTTTGGTTCCCATGAACAACATCTTCCCTCTCCCGGCCTGTTGTTGTTCTGGCATGTGACCCAATTTTGTGAACATATACGGGACCCAAATATTGACAGTTCACCATGCCACAGCTTACCCCAGGCTCATCATAGCACACTCTAGTAAGTGGCAATATAAAGAAAACTTTTACCATGTTGCTTCAATGTGCTATTTTCAGAGAGATTGCAAGTTACACTAATAGGTAACTTGCTCTCGTGTTCTTGGACATAAAGCATTAGTATAGTGGTCAATATCTGGCCCACATGGGTCAATTTGAATTTGTCAATTAGAGACTTTGTCATATTTTCTTATTATTTTTTCTTTGTCTTTGTTGAATTGGGTTAACAGATTTCAACTGTCATTCAGAGACTCTAAATCAGGAACCAGACAAATAACTTACTTTTATGGAAAGGAAAGAGCTAACAGTGGGAGATAGTGGCAAATTAGAAATTATACATCTACTTTCGAATTTGTGCCTGTTACTCAGGAACAAGCTAAGGATGGTGATCTATGGAAACCATGCCAAGTATTTCTACATTTTCTAATATAATTATTTTTTAAAAACTAGACATCATATTTCTCTAAGAATTATCCTAGCAACTTGAGAGACTGATGTGGGAGAATTGCTTGAGGCCAGAAGTTTAAGACCAGACTGAGCAACATAGTAAGACTTTGGCTCTAAAAGATAGAAATAAATTTTTAAAATTAGCTGGGTGTGGTGTTACTCGCTTGTAGTCTCAGCTACTCAGGAGTCTGAGGTAGGAGCATCACTTGAGCCCAGAAATTGGAGGCTTCAGTGAGCCATGATCTCACCATTGCACTCTGAAAACAAAGAAACAGACAAAAACAAAAAAGAATTATCCTAATTTTGAATTGTTGGCAAATTTTAACTTAATTTAATTGTTGGCAAATTTTGTGGTTTTGCTCCTGGGGACTAGCTTCTAGTTTGCAACTCTTATTTCTATTGGGTTTATGTTGCCATTTTTACCATGCATGATATTGTTACAGGATAATTTTGCAAATTTTACCATAAACTATGCATAATCAATGAACATTGCAAGATCAAAAGTCCTAATCTACTGAAATAGTTATTGAGTTATCACTTAAAAACACTAAAGTTATATTTTAAATTAAAAGTTTTGATACCTCAGCCCAAGGGGATAAATGATGTGGAGTTACAGATGCTACAAGAGAATAGTAAGTAGAGAGTTCCTGCAGTGTGGGACATGAAACTTTTAAGCTTCTCTAAAAAATAACTAAGATTTGCATAATGATTTATGGTTAGTATTCCATGTCATAACATTAATGAATTTGGTACACAGAATAATCCATGTAAGGAGCTACTATTATCTATTTGACAAAGTAAAAAGTAGACTCAAAGACTTGGTCAATCTTACACAGATTTAAGTAAAAGTGGTAGAACCAAATATTGATGCCCTGACTTCAAGCTTCAGATTTTGCCCATGATACAAAGCCAGTTGTATTTGAAACATATCCATTTTCTTAAACCTGCAAAAAGGAATTGGCAAAACAACTAGTCAACAAATGACTTTGAAACATGGTACCTGATTTTAGTGCCTGTGAAATATCACTTACACATGAAGAAATGCTCAGTATTATCATCTTCTAACACTTCGGCACTGAGAGAAATTGTAAGAAAGAGGACCACAAAGTGGCTTGACAATTGCCCCTAGTTTTTAATTTAATATTGTCTTTAACAATATTAAATTTTTAATAAAGTACATACTGTGCTGGCAGCTTACAACTGTGAACTATCCTGAGATTCAAAAATAATGATTACCAAGGGCAATTTCTTTCTTTATTGTTTGACATACGTGAGTGTGATTATATAACTTCCTTAAGACAAAATGCTGTTTTAAAGGCTTACCTAAAGAAAACAAAACTATTTTTGTTCCTGAGTTGATTATAAGTTGATTTTCATTTAGCATATTATCCTAATTATGGTCTGAAAGAGAGATTCGACTTTCCGAATTCCCCCAGTCCTTGTTCAAGGATTTCACATTGTAAAGACAATTGGAGAATTTTCTAATGCAGCTGGTGGAAACTGATTTCTGTTGGCCTTTAGAGAAAGCATAAACTTTTGCTTTGTTTTTTCCTTCTTTCCAACCCTTGCAAAAATAAATTCTAACATTGTACTCACTGGTGAAGGTCTGACTTTTACAAAGAGGCAAAAGTTGTTTCATTCCCTTGGTACATTAACATACACCTGTGGGATTCTCCAACATTGAAGGCTTATGTTCCCCAATCATTGGTGGTTAAAAGACCTGTCTGGGGCCTCCTTGTTTCTGGGGTGGACCTGAAACCTAAGAGAGTTAGGCAGAAATTTAGGTGGCTCCCAGAGAAAGTATCTATGGAGTGAATTGCTTAGCTTCTACTTTATATAATGACAAGAAAATATCATTTCTTATTTCCACTCTTCCTTAGCTTCATCTTTCTTTGTCCCTTTGTATTAGGATAGAAGCAAGTTCTTAGAGGCCATGTAAATAAAGTGTGGGCCTAAGAGATAACTAATAAGATAAGACTCAGTATTTATTCAAAAGCGGTCCTTACAGGTTTGGATATCTCACAGGATTGTGATGTGCAGATAGGACTTTGGGACTTTAAAATATATGCATATATAGTAACACATAAAGTAAATTTATCTGGACTTTTTCTTTGGGCATATATCGACATGTTTTTAGTATTCTAGAATTCTATCTGCCATATGCTTTTTTCTATATTAAGCATAAAAAATGTATGGATTAGTAAATTAGGGACAGACATGCACAAAGGCCTGGCTTTGTAAAGGAGGCTTACTCCTCAAGCACTTTTCAGAGCTGCATTTAACTATGGACAAAATCTCATGCAAAATTCTTGTTCAATAAGACGTTCTAGAAACCACTTAATTTTAAAAGAATATGTGTCCAGTTTTAGAGTTAAATTAGGCTTGCATGGAAGCTCAAAATGCAATGGCAACCACTCTTCTTGTACAAATGTATGCATTTAGAAAGGATATTGAATTTTGTATCTAAGGTAATTAGTTTTTAGTAGAAATGGGATTCTTTTCTGGAGATGCATTTGCTGTGCTGATAGGTTGCATTATATATGAAGCATAGCACTATATCAATATATTTATAGCTATTTCAATTTTCATATTTACTGCTGGAATTGGGGAGGAGGTGATTTGCTTTTGACAATGTAGGTATTTAAATGCTGATATTCATATTCAGAAAAACATTATTCACTATCATATTTAGGCAGACATTATTGATTCTCTGGAAGTCAGAAATAGAAGTATTGCCACTTCAAAGTATTTACACTCCCTCATCTATTCCTAGGATTCTTAAAAGGTTATCTGTTGTAAAAAAATTTTCCAAAATAATTAGAATAATTCTTCTGTTAAATTTTTCTATTAGAACAATATGGCATGATCTCTCCTAAAATGTGTTTTCTTTGTTTCTGCTTTTAATCTGATTCAGCCATTGAAATCAGATCAAGAATTCAAATGTTAGAGATCTGGTCATTTATTTTCTTTTCAAACTCAAATATATGCAAATCCCTACCCATAACACTGTAGGGCTATTACCAATTCCCCTAACCTCCAAATAGTCTTAATCCTCCATTTTGAGGAAGCATCAGTTCTATCCCAGCTCTGCTGCCTATAAAAAGACAGCAGCATGAATCAGAACCAGATTCCTAAGACAGATTGATCAGGGTCAGAGATGACATTTAGGATGCCAAATTTAAGGGTAAGAATGTTGCCCATCCTGGGTCGAAACTGTTTCTTACAAAGTCAAAGCAAAACTTCAAAGGATGCCAATAGAAAAGTATTGCAGAGTTATACAGAAAGAGATGAGTTTTTTTAAACAGGCAAACTGAACAAGGGGACACAACTGGACAGAGTATGTGTTCCTTAGTTGACATTCCATGGGTATTAACCAGAATGATATTAGTTCTTTGATTCATTCACCTTTGGCTATAATGCAAGATTAAAATGATAGTTTCAACTTGGGAAAATTTGGAGTTTGTGAGTAGAGTTATTTGTATACACCTATGTACCATTTGGAAGAATTTGTCAATGATTTACTTAATAGCTTTTAAAGTCTGGCTTCATTTTGAAATGGCTCCTAGGTAACTGGTTGTTACAAGAGAACAGAAAGAGCAATACCGAAGATAAACACAATGCACAAAGCAAAGGCATTTTCTTCCACTTCAATAGAGCTCCTATGCCTAAACGGGGCAGGGGAGTCATGGATGTCACAGTGCCATTAACAGCAAACCCTAGTGACATGAGTTTGTCTGTATAACAAATCTGCACATGAACTCCTGAAACTAAAATAAAAGTTTAAAAAATAAATAACGTTAAATTTTTTAAAAGAGTACCCTCATGTAATCAGCAAGATCATGAAGCTATTGCCAATTGATTTATTTTTTGTCATTTAATGACATTTGTTTATTTGAGAAGATGATTTATTTCATTATATTACCATATAATTAATTTATAATTAATAGTTGCAATTTTGTCAACTATAAAATGTTGAAAGGTGGGCATTATTAGTTTTACTGATGTTGAAATCCTTACATCATGTGAAACCTATAGAAAGTTGCCCAGAGCAAGGTGGATTTGATCCTAAAGTCTGTGCTCTTTCCCTCAGACCACACATGCGCTCTTCATGCCCATTCCACCAGCAGAGTTCACTTACAGCAATTACTTTATCAATTTAAATAGTTTAGCCAAGTCTTTTTCGAAGAATGACAGAACATTCAGTGGCCTTTTAGTAGCTTTCTAGTCCAATATCCCATCCAATGAAAGAATAACATCTTCATATTATCTAAAGAATGATCTTTCATTTTTGATCTGGACAAGTCACATAATAAGGAAGTACAATATTTCAAAAGGATGCTATTGTATTTCACAGAAATCACATAATTTGGGTAACAATTTCCCTCTTTTCTTCATCCTGTCTTATTGGTGCTGTTCAGAGAAAAAAATCAAGTCTTACTTATAAATAACCTGCAAAATATTAACCAATAGCAAAATCATTTCTTCTCTGGGCCAAACTTCTTCAATATCTTAAGCTACTCCTGTGCTAGGAAACCCCGAGGAAATCTTCTATTCAAGTCATAGGCATCTCAGTCACTTGCCAAATAACATCTTTCCTTCATCTAGAAAGTAGAAGTTTTATAAAATGTCACTAAAGTAATTTATCTAAATTAAAACTAATAAAGGAAGTAGAAATATGTAAGGTTCTGCCAAGTTCTAACATTTTGATTTCTGTCTAGATAAATTACAAACATTCTCTATTTAAAAATTATTTTTAGTCTTCAATAGAGGCCACATTTCTCAGGGTCTCAAATCAGTGAAGATATGACTGAATAGCACTCCTGTTCATCAGAATATAAAAGAAGGGTCAAGAAATCTCAGTCCTGGGAAGGGAAAGGCCACATCCACAGACTGTGATTCTAGATGAATCATACCGAGCTGAAATGCAGAAAGAAGCCTTTGCTTTCTAAATATTGGCAACAAAGAAAGTTGCCAAACATAAATCACAAAATCTTGCGTAGTAACATCTAATTATTGTCTCATATTCATTTGTAGAAAATAAAAGTGACATTTAAAAATAATCTTGGTTTCTGAACTTAAAATCTGAATTTTCTCATTGGTATATAAAAAGAACCAATTAGGTAGGGCTTGGTCTTGTGTGAAAATACTGTAAAATAGTAACTATTAAATATAATATTGAAATCTTTGTTAATAGATCACAAATATCTGAACATTAACTAGTTTGTTACTTGTTTGTTACTATTTCTTATTTTATTTTTGCTGACAGAAAATCCAACTAGTTATAAACTATTAATGTGTCTTTTAGGATGTAGCACTAAGAATTAAAAACAAAAATAAATTTTATTCCCCATGCAAAAAGAATAAAATTATGTCCTTTGCAGCAACATGGATGAAACTGGAAGTTATTATTCTAAATGAACTAACTCAGAAACAGAAAACCAAATACTCCATGTTCTCACTTGTAAGGGGAAGTTAAACAATAGGTATATACAGACATAAAGATGGAAATAATAGACACTAGGGACTCCGTAAGTAGGGAGGGTGGGAACAGGGTGAGGATTGAAGATTTATCTATTGGGTACAATGTTTAATATTATTTGGGTGAGCCGGGTGCAGTGGCTAACACCTATAATCCAAACAGTTTGGTACGCAAAGGTGGGAGGATTTCTTGAGTCCAGAAGTTTGAGACCAACTTGGGCAACATAGTGGGACCCTGTCTCTACAAAAAAATTTAGAAATTAGCTGGGCATGGTGGCAGGCACCTGTAGTCCCAGCTACTCAGGAGACTAAGGTGGGAGGATCCTTGAGCCCAGGAAGTCAAGGCTGCAGTAAGCCATGGTCACACTCCTGCCCTCCAGCCTGGGTTAGAGTCAGATGATCTAAAAAGAAAAGAAAAATCAGAGTGATGGGTACACTAGAATTTCAATATCCACTATTATTAATATATACCCATGTAACAGACATGTACATATACCCTCTGAATCTAAAATTGAAAAAATAAAAATAAAAACAAATACATTGTTTTCTTGATTCTAGAATTCCCTTTCCCTGGTGTAAAGCCTGAGGAATACATCATGATTTTCAGAGAAGTACAGGGTAATGGCAAAATAGATGAATTACTTTTACTCTTAAGTAGATCCAAGAAAAAGGGAGCAATCAGAAGTAAGCATGAAGCAGAGTTAAAGAAGGTCCTCAGAGAAAAGTGTGATTAGGTCAGCATAAGCTAGGATGAGGTCTAGATGTTGAATATCAGAGATAAATTCAGTGCCCATAGAGACAAGGGTATAGGGTGTTAATAACAATAGTTCAAAGAGGCAAGAAATCTGTCCTAGGACAAACACTGCGTGGGATGGAGCTGCTGCCAATGCTTAGGATGTGTTGCTGAGGAAACCTGGACTGTTTTGCTTCCGGGAAACCCAGGCTGAGGGAAGATTTCTAACCTGAACCACTTCTTTGACCACTTCTTCATATGAATGGCTCTAAAAATAACTATGTAACTATATATGTCTATGTAGTTTTATGTAACTATGTGTGTATAGACATACATATACATTCATACATATATACAGAGGAGGGGGAGAGAGAGAGAGAGAGATATGGATATCACTTTGGTCACCCAGATTACATAAAACTATTATGTAAACCCCCAATCAGTCATTACTCTGTAAAAAATGGCTTTAAGGATTTTCTATGTTAGTACATTTCCTAAGTCCTATTGAAAGAATTACTAGGTGGGAATGGCCATGACCATTATGCCTTTTCTACAGGACATTAATATCATGATTACAAAGAGTGAAGACAAAATAACACAATAACAATAAAAACAGCCCTGCTTTATCTGATTTTATTACACTAAGGCTGGCATAACAACATACTGTACACCAGGTTACTTAAAACAACAGAAAATTATTGCCTTACACTTCTGGAGATAGAATTCCTGAATTAAGTATCAACAGAGTCATACTGTCTCTGAAACCTGTTGGGAAGAATCTTTCCTTGCCTCCTGCTAGCTTCTGTAGAATATTTTGGCCATCCTTGGTGTTGTTTGGCTTGCATTTGCAACAGTTCAATATACCTGTCATCACATGGCATTCTCCTTGTGTGTCTGTCTCCAAATTTCCCTTTTCTTATAAGAACACCAATCATACTGCATTAGGGACCCATTCTACTCCAGTATGACTTCATATTCTTGAATTATGACTGATTAACCTTCAGTTACCCTATTGCCAGATAACGTAACATTCTGAGGGACAAGGGGCAAAATTTCAACATTTTTGTGGGAGGGTCCCATATCAATCAAGTCAAGCTAGATTATACTGCAATAACAAAGTCCAAAATATATGTGGTTTGCAGTAACAAAGACTTACATTCTATTCATGCTAGATGATAATGTTCTGCTTATCAGAGTCAGTCAAGATTCCAGGCTATCAAGGCAGTAATAATTCGAAAAGTTTTCAATCACTGTGCCAGAGAGGAAAAAAACCACACTACCAGGTCTTATAGGTGACCATTGAGTATTTATGGGTCTAAGGGAGCCAGAAAGTGTAGGATCAGAACAACACTGATTTCAGATGCCTTCAGCTGTAAGAAACAAAAAATCCAGCTAACATTGACCTAAATTTCAAGGTCTTGCTTTGTAACTCAGCAAGCTATTGAGTGACTAGAAGTCAAAGAGTTGACTTGTTGGCGTATTGATGCCCCCAAGAACCCAGGATAGGAGGATTGCTTGGGCTGCAGTGAGCTATGATTGTGCCAGTGTGCCCCAGCCTGGGTGATGGAGCAATACCCCATTTCTGCTAAATTAAACATAAATAAATAGAAAGATCCCAGGAGTCAACCTCTCTGTCTCTCTCTCTCATCCCTTTCCCAGGGCTATGTCATATGTCTAGTCCTTAACCATATCACCACCACAGGTGAAACTAGATAACCATAATTAGTATGGATCCAGTCTATCTCTTGAGACCAGACCTGGCCACTCAAACTAAATTGGATTCTGTGTACAAGGACAGGGAGAGTTAATTGGTGAATTACTGTAGAGTAGGAATAAAAGTATGTCACAAAAAATGAGTTTCAGATTTAGCATTATCTTATACATCATTCAATGTATGGATATGTGGATAAATAATAATTTTTCTCAAATTTTTTTGGTGCATTAAAAATAAGTGAAATTCAGATGTTATCCCTAGTTGGATTATTTGCTTGTTTAAGTGTGTTTAACAATTTTCAGCAAATGACAATAATAATAGTGATTTCTGTCATGTTCATATTTTATCATGTATATTCTCACATACACATTTTGTCGTCTTTTCTCAGAAAAAAATTATCATAATGAAGGCAGGGAGAGGCATGTATATATATATACATGCTTACTAAGTATAGGACTGAAAATTGAACTCTCCGACTCTGAGCAGTACATTTTCAGCTATCTCCTGATGCCTCTTGTTCTTCTTGTGTATTGCCTGTTTTTATATTAATGCACATTCTGAAGAGTAAAACCCAAGGGACCAATTAAATAGACCATATGGCTAATCTCTGAATTTCCCTTAGGCCAAACACAACTACAATTACAAAATGCTATTTTGGAAATAACTAAAATTTCAAAGAAATGAACTATCAAATATGTTTTGTGTTTCAAATGTGTAGGTCAGATTAGATATCAAATGGTAATAAATAGAGATTTTAAAAATATGTCTGATTTTATAAGATTTCATTTTGAAAAGAATGCTATTTATATAAATTTGAAATCTCATATATAAATATATATACTTACATATTTATATCAAATGCAATTTTATAAAATCAGACATATTTTTAAAATCTCTATTACGATTTGGTATCTGATCTTACCTATACATTTACATATATATACATATAAACCTACATATATATATATGGAATTTGTGATGTGAACAGCCCCTAAGCCAGCATTATAAAAAGCTTCAGCATTTTCTTTAGAAATGCCATGGTTATCACAGTCACTCAAGGGTGACTCAATGCATTTGATTGCTCAGAATAGCAACAAAAGCAGCTCTAACTCCGATAGGATTTTATCATGCTGAAGGTTCTCAAGGCATTCTGAAAACATATTAAAAATAAAATGTGACTCCAACTTGAAATGTTTGTAATTCATGAAAGGTTGATGAGCAGGTCTTAGCACCGGCATCATGATCAGTGTTAAGTGCTTGCCTGTGGGGATTGTGGTATCATCGTGAGATACCCAGGACAGTCATGTCATACAAAACAGAGACGGCATGTGTCCCTGCCTGACAGATGCTGATAAAGTGGTGACAAGAATAACAAGTAACTAAAGAGATCATTATGCCAAAATCCTCTGTCTGCGACTACACAGAATGGTATAAACATCAGCTGTAGTGTTATACAATGTCTTCCCAAACCAATAGAAACTGTCATGCCCTGCAGACAGCGATACAGCAGAATTAAAAGGCAGGGATACCAGACCACACCAAAAGAGAAAATGTGTAACTTGCAGAGTTGTTATGGGCCAATATATAGAAGCAGGATCAAAAGGACTGAGTTTTAAATGCTAAGGAAGCTGCTTAAAGTAAGGAATGGAGATACTGGCAGTTTTCAGAGTTGACAGAAAAGATAAAAGTGAAGAAATTCAGTGCTATGCCATGCATCATACACAACTGCTCAAGATGTGTCTTCCTGGATGGCTGGCTCAGGGCCTAATTCATAACAACACTAAATAATCATGTACTGAATGAATAAAGGTAGGCTTTAAAGAAAGTATGTTGCAGTCACAGAATTTATAATTTTTATTCTTTATTTTTCCCATCGGCTTATGATTCTTCTCTCTCACGGGACCATGAAGAAGAAAAGAGATTATGTTTTAGTGACTGTATCTCAGTACAAAGACCAGTACCTTTTAGGAAGAGCAAAGCCAGAGGGCATAGACGCCCATTGCTCCTGGGTAATCAATGAGTGATATTTACTAAAGAGAAGGGAAGAGCTGCTGGACAACAAGGATAAGGATAGTGAGCACAGGCCCTTCCAGGTGCTCAGATGGAGCTTAGGCAGACTACAAGTGCTGGTTTATTTCTTCCATAGCTCCGGGTATGGGTCACAGGGTTCACCTCATGGCCAACTAGAGGCCATGGGTGTCCTCTGCTGCCAACATTAGATGTTTCTCTTGAGGAGATCTCTATGAGTATGGCTTTGCCATCCTGAACACTACTGATCTCTCTCCTTCTAATTTTTGTTTTCTCTTCCTGTCAATATCGGGAAAACCTTTCCTACTTTGTAGTGGTAAGATGATTCTTTTTATCTCTGCAGATTTCCTAAGTCCACAGTCATCTTAGGGCCTTTTTATGAAACTAAAGCAGGTACTCTATATGTCTGCTTTATTACTTTTTTCTCCATCTATTGGATATTTCACAATTTAGGTATTTTAAAGAGGATAGGAGAATCAAGGTAAACAGAAACTGGACATTTTGGCTTCCTTTCTCTCACAGCTTTTCTCTCTCATTTGTCATCTTCTAAACACACTGTCCTGTGTTCATTTTCTTATATGTATCTTTCCCCTTAGAGCTCAGTGTCTTCACACATTCTGTTCCCACCTCCTGTGCCTCTCTTCCTTCCCTCCACAAAGCTGACACTTCTCCTTCAAGTCTGAGATGCAATGTCATTTCTTTTAAAAAGTCTTTCCTGATTACACAATTAAAAGTTGGTCACATCTTCCCTAACATTCTGATATGGTTTGTTTGTGTCCCCATCCAAATCTCAACTTGAACTGTAATCCTTATAATCCCCACAGGTCAAGGATGGGACCAGGCTCAAGTAATTAAATCATGAGGGTGGTATCCTCCATGCTGTTCTCTTGGTAATGAGTGTGTCTCATGAGATCTAATGGTTTTATAAGAAGTCTGGCATTTCCCCTGCTGGCACTCATTCTCTCTCCTGCCATCCTGTGAAGAGGTGCCTTCCACCAAGATTTTAAGTTTCTTGATGCCTTCCCAGCATGTGGAATTGTGAGTCAATTAAACCTCTTTTCTTTAAAAATTACCCAGTCTCAGGTATTTCTTCATGGCAGCATAAGAACAGACCTATACACACTTACATATTCTTTACAATAGAATTTGTTTTTCTTCTTATATAACATTTATCAAAATTTGCAATCATATGAGTACGTTACTAGCCTACCATACATTTTTTTCATTACCATAAATTTCATAAGGGTAGGAACTAGGAGCTATGTTGGTTTATTTCAACACCTTATAATTTGTGCCTAGGACAAAGGGATGCTTAATAAATATTTGTTGAAGAAACATGCAACAAACACTAAGATAGGCAAGATCCACTTTTGGCAATATCCACTCTCCTTTCTGTAACTAGCAGAATACTAGCTTTTGGAGATTCCTCTATTTGTTACATCCCCAGTGACAATACTTTATTCTCTCTTGTCTGAGGATAATACCACATAGTTTTGTACAACTCAATTTGAGTCAAATTATACTGGAAAGGGTCAGACTCAGTGTTTTGTTTTTTGTGTGTTTTATTTATTTACTTTTGCTTACTCTGTGTTGCCTGGAATGTCAGTATAATGTGTCAAAGAGAAGAAGCCATCACAAAAGCATTGGTGAAAAAGTCACATGCTGAGGATGATGGAATAGAAAGGCAGAAGTGTAACCACATTTCTTCTTGGATGTTGTGGGTTCTTGGCTTCCAGCCTCTTAAAGAATAAGCGGTGAGGCCGCTTCAGCTGCACCAGATGCTCACAAAAGTAATATATTGGACCCAAAAAGTGTTGCAGAAAGGTGATTTTATTTAGGTAGAGAAAAGAGAAGGAAAGGAGAGAAGAGAAGGACTTCCACGAAGAGTGCGGAAGGGGATTCCTGAGGGGAAATCCCGGAGGGAGCTCCCACCATGTGGGAGGAGATTCCAGAAAGTTGGAAATCCGGCGCAGGTGAAGGAGCACGGACTTTTTTTTTTTTTTTTTTGCATTTTATGGTTTTGGGGTACATGTGAAGAACATGCAAGATTGTTGCATAGGGAGCACAGACTTTTATCCTGGAGAAACTCCCACCTTCCCAAGTTCCTCTGGCCAATGAAAGGAGTTCCTTTAAACGGCGGCTGGGGTGATTGACTCTTAGTTTCTTGCCGCGCCTGCAAAAGTCAAACATAAACCGTTGAATCTCCCGAATGGTGAGAGATGGAAGGGGGGTATGGCACTGGGAAATTCTTGCCCTTAAAACTATGCCCTCTCATGGACCTGGAGAGAGAACACATTCCCTCAAAAGGGCTGAGTCCTTATTGGCTTCTTTAAACACTCACCCAAGGTATGGGCTCTACCACTGGAGCTCTTCACCTGTGAGGAAAATCAGCCTTATTTTGGTTAAGCTAGTATAGTCAGGTTTCTATTAAGTGCAATCCCAATTCAAAATGTGATTTTAGGAAAGTAACTTCATATCCTAACTTATCCAGTTTCTAATTTAATCACATTGCCATTGGATAGGATGATTTCTAAGATCACCAGTTCTATCATGGGTTTTCTTTTAAAATAAAAACATTGTTTATCTAAGCTTTAAATTTTAATTATTCCTTTCATTTTGAAAATCAATGAGATGTATGAATTTTTAAATAACTACTATGTATAAGACAATATGCCAGATGGCTTAATTAATGATATTTCCCTTTTAAATGCACATGTTGTACATTTTCCCTATTTTATACACTTTCTCTGATTTTTTTTAAAGTCTCAACACATCATTAATTTAAACGTTTGCAATTAAGAATTCATGAGAAGACTGAAAGGGACAGTTTTCAGATTTAATTGTATAGAATCAAATATTACTTTGTTCAGCAAATTATACTGAATACCAGCTTGAGGAAGGACAGATATACGTAATTTAAAGCAGTGATTTCAAAATGCTACTTTATAAACCAATGTTACACAAGCTGCATGAAATCACTTGGGAGTGCTTACAATCCAATCCCAAACTCCCATGTGTGGTAAAGAATTTAACTTGACCCAAAAAGAGGTCTGGCCTTTGCCCTTGACTTTTTGGAGGTAACATCTAAGTCCTTGGAATGTCATACAGGATGAGATCCGTTCTTTGTCTGTGAGCCTAAGAATATGATTTAGGATGGGACTACAAACCATGCCATAAATGTGATTTAGGATGAGGACTTAGAGTCACAAGGTGTTAGCTTGCTCTCCTGAGAGAGTGGAAGCAGAGATCAGCTGGGTGGACAACCAACCATGCCTAAACAATGGAGCACCAACAAAGATGCCTGACGCGAAGGTTCAGCTGAACTTCCCTGATTGACAATATCCTGTGTATGTTCTCACACCTCGTTGTTGGTAATAATTAACGCTGTCTATAATTCCATGGGGAGAGAACATCTGAATGCTCCATGTTGTATCACTTCTGGTCTGTGTCCATGCATCTCTTCCCTTGGCTGATTTTAATCTGTATCCTTTCTCTGTAATAAACCATAACTGTGAATAAAACAAATTTTATTGAGTTTTGTGAGTTCTTCTAGTGAATTAGCAAAACCAAGGGTCATTTGGGTAATTTCCTGAACTTGTAGTTGGTGTCATAAGGGAAGGCACTTTATGTGGGCCATGTTCCTAACTTTGTGGCTGCCCAACTGCTGCAGCCCAGATACCCTAATTCTGTAGGTATGGGGTGTTTACAGACATTTTGACTTGTAAACTGTATTAAGAAATCTGTTGTGCTTAGCAATTGGGAAATAATCATTTCTATATTAACAATCTGCACCACACATATTAACAATAAGCATTTATTTATTTAATTTCTATGTATACTAGGCCTGTATGTTTGTGCAGGTATAAGTAGTTGTGTGGATAATCACAATTAATTCTGTAATTAATCAAGGTCAATTGCATTCTTCTTAGGAAAGTATTTCTTTGATTAGGTAAAGTTGTAAGTACTTGGCTACATAAAACATTATTTTCCTTGGAAAATTTTACATAGGAAGAAAAGATAAATGTAGTTAATGAATCTGAATTCAAATTATATTGTTTAACATCTATATATCTTAGTAAAAAGGTAATGTTTTAGAAAGGTAAAGTGTTAAATTTAAATCATATGCAAGTGCTTTTGAAATATTTAAAAAATCTTTGTTTCTTCTCTAAAAATTATTTTACATTTCTCAAAGACTGTCTACATTATCAAAGTGCTCTTGGCACATATATTTTTCCTTACACCACCTATATAATCAAACTCATGGCCCAGTCTTGTTATCTGAGCTTGCTGTCTAATTCCATCAATAAGAAAGTAAAATAGCTAGGGACCATGGCTTCAAAGATTTTTGTTACTTTAATTGTATAAATTAAATGAAATCATTTCCTTGCCTAAGAAGGGGCAAATTATTCAAACTACATTTCATGTTTGCCTATTTTCTTCCTATTCCTTATGCCACTAGGGAACACAGGAGATGATTTCAGGAAGGGGAGCAGCCAATAAACGGTGACTTGTCAAGACAGTTAGGACTCTGGGAGCTAAATCTGCCTGGAGAACTATGGAAATTAGTGTAGAACACATACTTCAGCATTATCTCAGCTAAGGAACAAGCGAAGTGAGACGTTAATACGCAATTCTTGTCAGTCATTATTTGGTGGATATTGCTAAGGAGCATTAATTTTGCAGCCTTTCTGTAGGTAGAAAAATTTCTGTGCTGGTAGGCAGAAAAATTTCTAGCCTCCAGAGAAATTCCTCAAACAAATGGCAGCTGAACCCACCATATACTACAATAGTAGGACGTGAAGGCACAGGAATTGGCAAAAACAGCGTTTACTATATGGGTCGATACAAACTTGGCACCAGAAATAATTGTAAGAAACAGTCGCAAAAAGATGCAAGCCAAATCTAAACGAAAATCGTGTCTGAAGATAATTTTGCTTATTGTAGAATTACAATGGAGATTGAATTCACTACTTTGCCATGCTTTTTATGTAAAATAAGGGCATATTTTAGCAAAGAGCGAGATTCAAAGACAGAATAGAGACATCGGTGTGTATTCAAAGTTGGGAATCTTGAATCCATAAGTCTCTCTGAGATATTACTGCTGGCATAGCAGATTGTACCCTCATATCTGAGGACACCCTAACTTAATGATCATGTAATAACATGATTAAAGTAAGCTGTATTGCAAAGGGATTTCTACCTTCTCAGGACCCACTCCAACCACTCTTTATTCCTTCTATTAATGGGATGCTAGAGTAACAGGGGCTAATTGCCAGCTATGAAGCTCCAGAACAGGTGGGTTTGATTTCTTTAATAGGCTGCAAGAGTGAGGATATTTTGACCTATATAGCTCTTTGCAATGCTTAATTGATTATGGTGTTCCTAAAACTATGAATTATCTACTGGACAAAAAAAGGTTAACTCAGCAGACCTCTGTTACTCAAACCCTTCACATTCCAAAAAAGGCCTATTTTAGGATTGGTCCTTGACTGGCTCCTGGGAGATAACCTCTGAGCCCTTGGAATATTCTGCCAGACAAGAGCGTTTTTGTATGCCTGAAGCCTTGGATCTTGTTGTACAGATTGGAGCAAATGAGTTTATTCTAACAATATGATTTATGGCGAATGCTTATGTTAGCTTTGAGGTTAAGGGTGAAGTTTGAACAGCAGAGGTCAGTTATATGGGTGCTGTATATCCATGTGACTTGCCCTCAATAAAACCCCAGAACGCCAAGGCTCAGATGAGGTCCCTGATTGGCAACTCTTTACACATGCTGTCACACATTATTACTGGGAAAACTAAGCATCCCCTGTGAGACTCCTCACCTGGAACTTGCTTTTGGTTTTTCCTTGACTTCACCCTCTCCATGGCTTCAGATTGCTCTTTATGATCTTTATTTTTTCTCTGTAACAAACCATAACCATGAATATAACAACTTTTGGGAATCCTGTGAATCCTTTTATTAAATCATGGAATCTGAGAGGGGATTTGAAAACCTCTGACACACCTGCTAAAATAACACTTCATCTAATAAAAGAGAAAACTCTAGGTCTAGCCTCTAGAAACCTGACCTGAATCAACATAAAGGATAGTCATGGCTTCTCCCCAAGTTTTTTGACTGAAGCCCATATTTTGACTGGAGCACCTGGATTAAACAGAAGACCCTCTGAGGAAACACCACAGACAAAAGTGTATGTGGTAAATATTCCTCTAAAATTTCCCAAAGGGTCATATGGCTATTTTCCATCACGGTAGAAAGGTAAATTTGCAGACAGTTCATGGCTTACTAGACTGTGGCTTTGAAATGATGCTAATTTCTAGGCAACTAAAATGTCGTCGTGATTTACCAGTCAAAGTAGGAGCTTAAAGTTGAGGGAGAGAAAGCAAAATAAAACAAATGTCCCCACACAGGTAAAAAAGATTGATTATTTTGTAATTGATGCATACATACACAAGTCTCTATTTTTGATTCATCATAATTTTATTCTATATGAAATGGAATCTTTATTAATTCTTGTGAGAAAAATTAATAGTATGTTCAATATTACAACAGAGTGTTTTTATCAGAATCTCTTCCTATACAATGGTTATAAGTTGTAGCTATAAATCACTAAGACTATATTATCACATATACTATAACTTCTAATAAATTTAAATCCCTTACTCCTCGGGTGCTCATCTTAAAAGGCAATACATTAATTCAAGCAAATTGGTACTCTCATTAAATTTCTGGATCATCTATGGGATTGTTTTAGCCTATTTTCTTAGGAGGGACTGCCTTATGTTCACTTATGTTACTATTATTGTTTGAAAGATGATCTTATTTTCTAGAATGGACAAACAAGCATTTATAGGCAAATACAGCAAATAAGCAGCTATTAACTGAGGAACAACGATTTGATTAACAAAAGGAAAGGTCTATTAGGAGTCAAAAGTGCTTAAGAATGTTTGCATGTAAAATAAGTCAATCAACCAGTCATAAATCTTTTCTTCAAAACATCTGCATTATGAGTTATTTTTTTCTGATAAACCTTGTGGCCTGGGATTCCGCAACAACGTCAGAAATGACAGAGAGATAAATCACTGTATCTTCACATGTTTGGACATATAGATATTCTCAGGCCTCCCAGGGCCCATGTGGTTTTCCCCAGCAAGCTGTGATGTTTTCTCTCTAGGTCATTCTAGAACCACTATATTTTATGACCAGTTGCTACCTTTTCACAAATATTGCTTTTTTCAAATCCTGTGGAAAAATCAGAATAAATGTCAAACTGTTGCTGCATGTCCGTGTCACTCAAAATAAACATCACGGTATGGTTTTTCACATCAAAGTTATTTTTTTCAAAAATATTGCTTTATCTGATTTTTTATCTTCGAATATTATACACATGGTAAATTGTCTATTGAATGAACTAAATCTCTGAAATTTTTATTTTACACATATTAGGAAGTTGTCTGCCTATGTCATGTACCATAATTGATATCTTTCCTCTCTTTTTATATATTTGGTGCCAATTCAGATATATAGTCTCTTGACATAATTCCCATCTTATTGCTAAATCTATAGACAGATTTGCTTAACTTCACATAAAAATTTATATTTAGATTTTGCTCTATATAATTGTTGCTCATTTTTATACTAACAGTGAACACTACCCACATCCAGTTCCACATCTGTTCAAAACAGAAAAAAAAGGACCAAACCCTAATCAGTTCACCACAAAGGCTCTGCTTTTGCTTCTTGAATCCCATTGTAAAAACTCTGTTCAAAATACTTTTATTCCACTTTTTAAGATCTGAATCCCCAAAAAGAAAATCTTTTATTATTCTATAGTTAATTGGCTTTATCTAATATATAAAATTAAAGAAACTCCTTTTGATCAAAAGGAAGCCTCACTTCAAATAATACAACCCTCTGAAGTATCAGGTGTAAACAGTAAAGTGTCATTCTTTATGAGTCAGAGAGACTGTAATCTCTGTTTTAAGAAAATTAAATGTTATGTCTACCTAAGAATCTTATGCTATATACCATCTTTATTCAGCATATATTTAATTTTCATCTTTTTACTCTGTACATTTTTTACTCTAAATTCCACAGAGCATGCACTTACTTTTTGTTATTTGCTGAGATATCTTATGAATGTCATTTTTCAGCAAACAAGATAAGTAAAAAGTAAACAAATAATACAAACTGTGACAGGCCTGCTGGCATTGCTACTCCAAGTTTCACATTATTGTTACTCATCCCCACAGACCCAGGAGAAAATAAACTCCTGTTTCCCCTGTCCTTCAAACCAAGTTGCAGAACTCCATTCCAAGCTACTGTTAGAACACCAGCCTTCAGTAAGCAATCACCTCTAAAGTCAGCATGACTTTCAGCTCCCATCTCCTTGCTCATTTCTACAGTCTCTCTGCTCATTCATCAGTTATAACCATTAACTTTATTTCATGCTTAACAGGTAAACAAATAATCAGATTAACATTATCATCAATTTCAACTCCCAGATGCAATAAAACTATCAGATTTTAAGCCCCTCAATGCCTCCTTCTATTATTGCAATAAATGAACAACCTTTGTCTTGAATAATGTCAGCTCTCCATCTGTGCTCTAGACTGAGAGATCTAGACACCCCCACACAACTTCTCAAGGATTAGACCATTTCTCTCCTCCAACATCGTCCTATCTCTTCCATTAGTGTTTCATATCCTCTATTACTACTGCACTGTAGCACCATTGTCTCTTATTCTCTTTTAACTTGCCTAGGGAAAAAAGAAAAAAGAGAAGAAGTGAGGAAAGAAGGAAGTAAAGAAGAAGTAGGAGGGAATAGAAGAGAAGGGAGAAAAGAAGAAAAAGAATAGAAAAAGTCTCAAATTTATATCTCCCTGGTCTCATCTTGGTTCTCTCAATTCCTTCATCTTGATAAGAACAAACTTCTTGGTGGAATCCCTGTCTTTATTCTTCAGTCTTTTGTGTCATGTAGGATGTTTTTCATTGCAAATCACAGAATACCCAGTATAGATGATTGGGTTAAAAATAGCCCTTATGAGCTAAAGCCATAAAGGTCTTATATCTCATGCAATATATAAGACATGCAAAGATAGGGCTGTGTTGATGGGTTAAGTCAACTGCTTGGCAACTTGGTTAAGGGCTCAGGCAATTCCATCTTGACTATATATGTCTATATCTATATCTATATCTATCTATCTATATATGTGTGTGTGTGTGTGTGTGTGTGTGTGTATATATATATATATATATATCATGTTATGTGGACATCACCACATAACTGATGTCCTTGTAAACTCCAACCACATGGATGGAGAGGCAGTGAAAGGGTGTCATCTGCAATGCAAGGAAATAGGACTCAGAAGAAAACAGTCCTGCTGGCACTTTGGAGTTTCTGTCTCTAGAACTATGAGAAAATGAATTTCTCTTGGTTAAGCCACCAAGTCTGTGGTAGCCTTAAAAAATTGATACATCCAAGTTGTGTTGTTAAGGAATGAGGGCACCTTTGAGACCACAGTACAAGTTTGATAACAAGGGTTCTTCTTAGGAAGAGTATATAGGCCTCCCATTTTTTTGCATCTGGCTACACTGTTTACTTATCTTCAGAGAAAATTTCTAACCCCCTTTGTTTAAGAAGCAAACATTCTAGTTGAGAGTACTCATCTATATGGAGTTAATAACAGCATCCCTATTGGATGGGTGAAATGATGATGAAATGAAACAAGGTTTATACATTTCTTAACACAGGGTCTGCTTATAATAACATCTCCATAAAAGTTGTATACTTAATTTCCAATAACTTTCAACATAATAGAATTGAGTCTCTCATAGAAATTTGTCTCTCCTTGAACAGTGATCAAGCTTTCTGAAATTTCATACAAAAATACAGATACCACAGTTCTCTCTTATAATTCTTTAATACGTCTATACATTTTTTTTTTTTTTGCAGAAAACATTTGTTAGGGGTTGCATAATATAAGGAAGTTAATACCACTGAATTGTACACTTACAAATGGTTAAATGGCAATTTTGTTTTATACATGTGTATTTATTTATACAGCTTTTTGTTTTATATCAGTATATATAAAACAAAATACATATGCACATATATAATACATATCTATACACACATATATAAACACAAGATAAAAAATATAATGAAACATACCAAAAATCATTGAATATTATATTTTAATAGGATGAATTGTACAGTATGTGATATCAGGAGTAATACTTATTTAAGGACATTTTATAGATATCCTCAATAAGATAAATGCCATTTAGGTTAGCTTCAATTACTTCCTTTTTAAACTTTTTTTTTTTAACAGCAAGAAGAAAATAAAAAAGCTTTCAGCAATTTAAAATGCAGCAGAAGGAGTTACATGCCATTTTCCAGAAAAATATCAACCTGTAACAGATTTGCAATCTGAACCTGAGGTTAGTGCTTAACAGTGGTTGTTGGAATTGGAAATACCAGCTGCTTCCATTTCTGCAGTCACTTGAGAGAGAGCAAATACAAAGTATGGTACCAAATAGAGTTGAGGACATTGAAGTGGCAGTCAAACACTCTGCAGAAACAAATGGAAGAGAGGGATACCGCCGACTCAGGGAGGATACAGTTCATCCATCACAAAACCAGGCAAAATTGCCATTTGTTCTTTTCCAGCTTCTGAAAAGATGAGACTCACTTCTTTGTCTTCACATGGAAAAGCAACTCGGGAAATTTAAAACCCCCAAAACACCACGTTTCAATATAACCTTACATCAAACACTTAAAAAAATGAAAAGAGTAATTGAAACTAAAAACTAATTAAATTAACTTGCTGGATTAATTACAAATATTTGAGATTTTTAAATCATTGTTTGCTTATTAAATACTTACTAATTTTATATCCTATTGAATAGCCTAGGATTTACTTGTTATTATTATTCTGAAAATATGGGAGATTTTGAAAATAATTTTAATTATTTATTTTTTGAATTTGTTGTATGAGTCACTCTTTACATGTTGGTCTGAATCCTCTCATCAACACCTGTCTCATTTTCATCTGTGGCTGCTGTGATTACCAGCTCTGCATGGACATTGCCAAACTTTCAGCCAGCAAATCAACCAGAGAGAACATCTCCTGAGGTCCTTGCTTCCTGCCTCACATCTCATACATCTTGATTATCTTGCTGAGGATCCTCTATTGACCCTTTTGCAAGCCTCACAGCAGAGGAAAGATTTCTGGAAAGACTTTTATTTATTGTTCTGTGAAAGGAAACTTTGACTATAGTTGATGAGAATTAATTTGTCTTCCTTATCACCTCCATGCAAAATGAAGTTCTGAATAGTTTCTTAGTAGATGGTCCAGAGACGTTAAGACATCTAGCAATTAGCTCTTTGCAAGTGGATGACTTAGTAAGTGGCTTGACATAGCCTCAAATGTTTCTATGTCCTTTCATATCTAAATCCTAGCCTTGTCTTGCTCTCCTGTTATTTCGAATTGACTAGTATCAGGCTCTGGCTCTGCTTTCAGGTGAAGCTGGGCTATAATTTTTTTAATTTTTTTTTTTTTTTTTTTTTTTACATATTGACAGTCTAATAGTGTTAGAGCAGCATATCCCTTCTCTGTGTTCAAGGCAATTCAATAACTTCTTTCCATGGTCAAGTTCATTGAGAGCTCATTATGTACATATTCTGAGGAGAGAGGGTCCCATTTGAAGTGTCATGAGGATGCTATCCTATTCCTAGACATTCATCCATTGGTATGCATCTGAAATGAGAATTACTATGAAAATAAAAATAATATTGTGTCATGTTCTATGCCAAACTTTTATATATTTTGCTACATTTATTCCTCATATTCAATGTATGTAATGCCATGTGATTGGTAGCATAAAATAGCTTTGTGAGTATTGTTTTCAAGGATTACCTGACTTTTTGATTTTCTCTTTTAGAATGCAGCTAGTCTCTGAACCAGGGAATGACAAACCCTTCCTGAAAGAACAGGTAATAAATATTTTAGGGTTTGTGGACCAAGAAGTAAAATCAAGGCTATCATGTAGATATTTATATAACTATTTAACATGTAATCATGTACAAATAGAAAACATGGTTTTATTTGTGGGCCATACAGACACTGGAGATTGGCCATTTTAGTCTTATAGCTTGGGAATCTCTACTCTAGACCTAGAAAATATAAATTATTTCTATGTGTGTTGTACTTCAATAAAAAGTTCTTAAAACTCAGTCACTCAGAAAAGGTGGCACAATAAGACTGACTTAAACTATCTCTGATTATTTTCCTGGAGAAACCTGAAGCAAGAGATCAAGGCTGATCCTGAGCTGGTACACGAGCACAGTGAGGGGGCCAGTGTCCATTCTGACTGGCTGGTCCTTTGAGATGAGCACTATTAAATATTTTAAATATTAATCCTGATATGACATACTGTGCAATTCCTCCTTTAAAATGTAATATTCAATAATTTTTGGTATGTTTCATTATTTTTAAACTTGTGTTTATATATGTGAGTGTATATATACATATATGCATGTATTTATTTTATATATACATATATGTATGTATTTATTTTATATATACATATATAAAACAAAAATTGTATATACACACACACACATATATGTAAAACAAAATTGCCATTTAACTATTTTTAAGTGTTCAATTCAGTGGCATTAATTACCTTTATATTAGGCAACCATTACCTCTACCTATTTCAAAAAATTTTTCATTCATTTACTCTCACAGAAACTCTGTGACATCAAGCAATAAACTCTCAGCCCTTGGTAACCTCTAATCTACTTTCTGTCTCTTTGGATTTGCCTGTTCTAGAAAAATTACATAAGTGGTATCACACAATATTAATCCATTCTTATCTTGCTTATTTTGCTCGACATTAAGCTTTAAAATATCATCCATATTGTAGTATGTGTTAGGATATCGTTCCTTTTTACAGCTGAATAATATTCTATTATACATAGTACTATATTTTGTTTATCCATTCATCTGTTGATAGACACTTAGGGTGTTTTCACCTTTTGCCTACTGTGAATAATGTTGAGATAAACATTGGCATACAAGTATTTGTTCAAATCTCATTTTCTTGTGTGATTTCTTAAAAATTAGAATCGATTTAATTGTTGTGATATCTCATCATACTTTTTGATCATCGTAACAACCTAAACATACTTATTGATTGCTTACTATTTGCCCAGCATTGTGCTAGACCTTTTAATCTATTATATCTCATTTAATGCTGATAGTTGCTCAATAAGGTCAGTGTTATCAGGTTCATTCTAAAGACTGATGACTGACCTCTCGTGTAAAATGATTTGAGAAAGGCCATATAATGAATAAATAGCATAAGCAAGCTTCAAATCTATTTCAGTTCTAAGAGAAATCTCTGACATAGGAGGCACAGAAATTCTGCAATTGGAACTGCTCTCTGCTTCCACAAATTTAGAGGCCTAGGATTTGGAAGAGATTCTCTAAAAGTTGTTCATTTACTAATAATTTATTTAATTAATTTTTATATTCAAATACATATGTATTTTACCAATTTATATGTATATTCATTATGATATGTATGATATTTTGTAATAACTCCATCTGCTAAATAATCAATCTATATAGATGTTAAATGAACAGAAAAGATATCTGCCCTCACAGCTACCCTCTGGCCTACACCTAAGAGATAAACACCTCTAACAAATTCTTGTGTTAGTTTTTCTGTTGTCTAACAGTATAATTCCAAGTATTGTGCTCTCTAATTTCTTGATTTTATTTATTGACTCACCATAGACCATTTTGTTGGTTACAGTTTTAATTATTCCATTGTGTACATATATAGCCGTAAATAAGTACATGTAAATATACATGTATGTTGTATGAATTACAGTGCTCATTTATGATGAGTGGGTTAGGTTCCCTCTACTACCTATCATCTCAACCATCTTCTGTGATTCTCAACTTCACATTGCTTTTACATCATCAGTTGATGCAACTCTAATTCTTTCTTGTTTTGCCTATAGATCAATCTAAAACAATAATAAGTTCAAATGTATGATTACATAAGTATCATTTAGATTGAAATGGGGTTATTAGAACTATGCAGTAAGAATGCAATCAAATATCTTACTCTGTGACATTCTGAGAACAAATATTTGTACATCAAGTCATTATTTTTCTGTAATGCATCAACTCAAAAATCCTACTTAAAAATTCACACACATGGACGGGCATGGCGGTTCACTCCTGTAATTCCTGAACTTTGGGAGGCTGAGGCAAGCAGATCATAAGGTTAGGAGATCGAGACCATCCTGGCCAACATGATGAAAACACATCTCTACGGAAAATACAAAAATTAGCTGGATGTGGTGGCATGTGCCCATAATTCCAGTACTCGGGAGGCTGAGGCAGGAAAATCACTTGAACCAGGAAGTTGGAGGTTGCGCCACTGCACTCCAACCTGGTGACAGTGTGAGACTGCATCTCAAAAAAAAAATACACAGTCAATCCTACTATATATTGTATCATTAATTTTATTGGCAGCTTTTCCATTAAAAGTTTAAAGATTAAGGGTGTCTTTCTTTTTCATTTTCTACAGAAAAATTCAAATGTCTTCTTAATGTAAGTAAGATCTTCATTCAGCTTTTAAATTATATTAAGTATTAAATAGTGAAGTATAAGCTTATTTTCTAAATCTTTCAAACAGTTGTCATTTCAGGAATTCTTCTATTGCAAACCTGTTTCCAAATGGTTCTTTCACGTAGTCTATCTTCCCGTCTTGGTTTTCTTTTTGTTTTGATTTAGTAATTTCTAAAGAATTTCTGAGATGTCAGAAATATGAGAATGTCTTTATTTTACTCTCATACTTTATGAATAGTTTGATTTGGCAGAGAAGTCTTCATTCAAAGTCAGTCTCCCATAGACCTTTGAAGATGATGTACCATTGCCTTTTCAAATTCAATATTGCTGGTGAAAATATGATCTGTGTTTGGTTGTAAGTCACCTAGGTTTTCACTGGAGATTTTTCTAATAAATTTATTTTTTAAAATTTTGTATTCTAAAATTTCTTGAGCATGCATTTAATTCTTTTTTGAAATTTCCCTGTCCAACAATCTGTGTTTTTAATATGAAGATATATGTACTATCTCAATTCTAGAAAATTATTTTTATAATTTTGAAATTATACAGTGGGAGATCAGTAACTAACAAGTCATGCATTAATACATGGGTCATCACAGGAGCTGAAGAGAAATCCAGATAAAGGATTAGAAACAGAAGGCTCAGGTTGACTATCAAAGAATGTGTTAACATCTGAAAAAGAGTTGGTGACATAAGCTACAATTCTGATAGTTAGACCTGGATTTAACTAAGGATGTTCCAATGTGGGCTGAGCATAGCTCTGGAGAATGAGCACAGAAGCAGGTCCTGAGAATGACTGTCATCCTAGAAGGTGTATCAGCCATTGGGAAAAAGAGACTGGAAAACAAATTTGAATTTTTGAGAAAATTCTCAGTGGCTGTTAAACTTGTATGTTGTTAGACAGGTGAGTATATCTTTAATTCTGAAAATGGATAAAATAAAATATGGACATCCAAACTAGCCTGCAAAGGTAAGGCTAATGCTCAGAAATGAAATGAGTACCAAGATATCAGCCCTAAAATAGAACATCCTATCACCTGGATGAAGTAATGTCCTGTCCTAGAATGTGAGGCCTTTCTACTTTAATACCTTCTGCTTCAGGTCCCCTAGTTTTATAAAAATGGGTCTTAGTCAATATTTCTGGATAAAATAGAATTGTAAAAGTAGAATCAATAAAATAGGATGGCTCCAAAGGTATCTAGAAGCACAAGGATACAAAATAAAAACAAGAGTTGCCTAGGGTTAGTGTTCAACAAGGCTCAAGGGTCCAAAGATAGCCCTTGTCTTAGCTTTTATAGAAAATATATGTAATATATGTAATAAGGATTATTTTTCTTAACTCTATTATCAGTTTACGATTTAGTTCAAACATGCAAAAAGCCTTAGTATCAATAAACCTTTAGAAATATCTTTTCACCAAACTATTCTTTCTGACATTTTTTCTTTTTTTCTAATGACAGGAAGATGAATGATATTTAGAAATTTTCCACTGGCAAAAGGTTCCATGAATAATAACATTTAAGATCCATAAACTCAGGAAATTCTGTCAGCAGTTACATTCTTATGTTAGATTACTTGAAGTGCTGAATTTCCATTTTTTTGAGTATCAAAACTAGAATCTAAGCATAGAGGGTCTATCACGTGTTAACTATAAATAATTCAGGGTTACTTATGTAACTTTACCAGGCCACAGTTTCCTCATCAGTATTATTATGGTAGTAGCAAACAGGTTCAAGAGTTTTAATTCATGATTGATATAATCAAAGTTTACTATTGGTATTTTATTTAATTTTTCAAAGGCCAAGGCTTACACATGATAGACACCACTATGATTGATAACAGACTTTGCCTATGTCTTGGGGTAAGTCATTGAATCTGTGATCTGTCTAGATTTTATTATGCTCAATCGAGTACAGATATATTTTATGTCTTTTGAGCAAAGAGTTAACTTAGTTAAACTCAAAGTCTAAACTCTTTCTCTCTTGTAGTAGGCAGAGGCTGAACTTTGTTCAGTTCTTTTCCATTTAGCTGGGTATTCTGGAGTTGATCACACACATTTGCATGGCATAGGTTACCAGATCACTGGACAGTGTTTATGTCTCACTTTCCAGCTGCTGTGGTCACCAGGAATACTATCCTCTCATTTCTCAAACAATAAGAATATACTTTCTTTTCCTTCATTTTAGCCAGCCGTAGAGGCAACATCTGGGAACTGTACCTAGATGAAAAGTCATAAAACAGAAAACATGACCCATTACTCACACAAAAAGCTGTAAAACCAGGAAACTTCAAGTGTTGCCACTTTTCTAGATTTTGTCTGCGTCTGGCAACTCTCTAGTGACTTGAGATATTTTAAAAGTATTTTGATTCATGTTTTATTGTTTTAGGAAAGAAGATTGATCTGATATGACGTACTCTGCCATTACTGGAAACAGAACTTCAGATTTATTTCTAATGCAACACTTCTGAAGCTTTTATTATAATGATTGCTTTTCTCGAAATATAACCAATGCACATGAACAATGACTTTACAATATTTAGAGACAGTAGTAACATATTCAACTTTCTTTGCCATTTTATCTTGTTTATAGGTCAATAATAAACGTAAATGGGCTGACATACATTCTATCAGCAACCACATGACAGCTAGCATATAGCAAGTATAGATTTATATGCTGATCTTCATTACCTATCCTGTGTTATCAAATTTCTCAGTGGGGGCATGAGGTCTGTGATTAGAAGAGACTGATCCATCACAGCCGTATAAAGTTATAAGAGGTAATATGATCTTAAAGGCACTTGATGAATTAGAAATAATCTTACACTAAAATAGAAAAAAATGATAAAGCCTATAGCAGAAATAGGGTAGGATTATTTATCTTATCAATAATTTATTTTTCATCTGGTGGGAGGCTTTGTTGTAAAAGGTTATTTCTTAAAGGTCAGACAAATGATGGTTCAGTGCTAACTGCTTAACAGGCTATCATGCAATAAACAGTAAAGTCTCCAGAGGTAGATGTCAGAGGTTGAGAATTACAGTCTCAGGGGCTACAAGCAGTGAGAGTATTGATGAGGCTTTAAATTGGTTTGGTAAAGTGACATTTGACTTGGCATTGGGTTTATACTGCTTCTTGTTTTGTTTCTTCCTTGAATCCTGTTTTAACTTTGCTCTCTTTTAGTTTTAAAACAGTAAAATTAATTATCACTAGGAAATTCATTATCATTATCATTCAAACATCAAATTCATCATGAGTCATTATCTTAACAGTCAAATTTTTTATTCTGACCTGAACTACCAGAAGGCATTAAGACTTATTTGTTGCCCATTCTTATGGTTACCTCTTTTGACTCCAACAGAACAATAAAAAATTCCAGATATAGATACACTCCTCATTTAATATTTTTGTTACCAACAAAGTTACATATGAACTGACTTCATCTTAGGTAAGTCTTGTATATAAGGCATAGAAATTTAAAATAACAAAATCAAAATGAAACAAAACCAAGAAAGGCAAATAGGAAGCATTGATATATAGAGAGAAGGTCCTAATTTTAAGAACTATTCACATTATAGATGTTCAACACAGCATGCAATAATTGAAAACTGCAGCATTGTCCTTCTGGCAGATGAAAATATATGATACTCTATTGTCATAAAATAGAAATACTTAGAGAGATTTGAAACAATTTTTTGCTAAATACACTTAAAATTTTTAGTAAGTCTAAAATACATGGTGGACACGCTTGGAAAAATGCAAAAAAAAAAATCTGCTAATTCACTATCTATAGCTGGGCATAGCCACACCACAAATGATTAAAACATAAAAGACAAGGAATATTCTAGTTAAATTTGAGTCAATACAAATAATTTATTCTAATAGTGGGACAGAAAATTATGAACTGATAAAATTAGTTGTTCCTGGCTTCACAGACAAACAAAAAGAAAATCACTAGATTAGAAAATAAAGCTTAAATACTACATTTGCAGATAAAGCCATTGAGATGGAAAATTTTAGCTGTCCAAAGACTGATGCTGAGAACTTGCCTGGTATTCTGATAGTCTTATATATCAATAACCACATGTTCAATACTGCCATGTTTCTAACATTAGCCTGAGAGGTCTTACCTATTCTTCACCAGATATACCCCAAATCTACTCCATTGTTGTTTTGAACTCAAATGTCTGCAGGGTACTATCACAGTAGGTAGCAGTGGGAAAAGAAAAAAAAAAAAAAAAAAAAAGAAATGAGACAAAGGAAAGGCCTCTAATATGCTCACTAATCCAGTAATTTTGGACTTTTATATGGCTTTCTATTTTTAGGACCCCAAATTAGAAGGATTTTAATTTGAAAGAAAAATAGTAAACAACATTTATTGAATTATAACTTTTCTCTGCCCATATACAAACTAGCTGGGGCCTTTTAATACCACAAAAATACTCAAGTTACCTCATATATGTCAAGTGCACTCCTGGTGTAGCTGGTCTTTCCTTTTCCGCTATGTTCCTCTCTGTATAGTAAGCAGACGTTTTGGACACAGAAATTTGAGAAGTCAGTTGATGAGTTGTATCATTTAGGTCATAAGGTAAAAATCCTTTTTTAAAATAAATTAAAAAATAAAACATCTTCTTTAGTTTTTTTAAGCAAGGAACCAGGGAGGAAAAGAGGTAGTCAAAGCGAGATATTAGGATTTAGGATTGGTAAATATATATATTTATATATATACACAATATGAGAGAGAGAGAGAGAGAGAGACTGTGTGTGTGTGTGTGTGTGTGTGTGTGTGTGTGTGTGTGTGTGTGTATGACCATTGGTTTGTCTTTCATATTAGGAATGCCTTAAATCACAAATGGTTGTAGGCCAATGTGAGGTGGTAGGCCAGCAAGAATATTAGAATGCTACAATCTGGGAACTTACAACAAATCCTACGTTGGTAACTCTACACTTCCAACATCAAAGACAAGAGATTCCTGAAAGTGAGAAACCAAAATTTTCCCTTCCTTAATCCTCTTTTTGTTTAGGCAAACATACGGAGCTATAGGCTCAAAGTTGAGGCTCTGAATTGGATACTATACTGAAAATATATCCTCACAATTCCTGATTCATAAACTAGCATTTCCTTTATTCAGCCTTCATATATGTTCCTTTCTGGGCCTATATAAACAGTATGGCATGGCTCATGAATTCCATCATTAAAGTAGCACCAACACACTTGCACTCTTGATGAGAATTTCTTGTTTGCAGAGATTCACAGTTCTTTCTTGGTATAGGTGATACTAATGAAAAACCAGTGAATAAATTGAAAGATACCTATTTTTACTGGGGATAGATTAAATGGCTCTAAGAAGTACACAATCAGAGGTAAAATGATATTTTAAAAATATATGTGCTTTAGAATATTACAGCCATGATTTTGAATAATGCCCAAATCACTTACAATCTATGGGACTGGATCAAAGCTATCCAGATTATGTGAACTCATTTCTTTCATCATGAAAGTAAATATTGCAATATTAGTTTTAAAAGTTGTTGAGTGGGATCATAAAGGATATGGATAAAATACAATTTCAGGCATATACAGACTCTCTATAAATATATGATTCTGCTATTAGCCTGTCCGTACAGTTCATCGCTGCTCTAAACAAACAAATTACCTGTCAATCCCCTGATACCCTAACCAACAAGGAACTGATTTTGATATCCAATTTCATAACAATAAAATTACCTCAATGTAATTGTAACAATATTTGATATTTTCCATCATTGCTTGCTTATTTCTATTTTTGTTGATTAGAGAAATACCTGCAAATGAAAGTGGTAGCTAGAAATTAATATCACATCAAAAGGAAATTTAGAATTGAGAAGTTTTAACCATATTCATGTGAAAATCTTCCTTTATATTGATTAAAAAGTGCAATCACTTTATTCAACCAAGACTGAAATTGAACATTTTAAGTATATTTTTTATTTTATTTTGAAGTGGGCTTTTGTTTAAAATATTTATGAGGCTGAGATAGAGACATAGAGATACAGTTTGGTTGTATGAACTACTTTTATGTAAAACTGAAGGCCAAGGAATTCATGAAAACATGATCAGGGAATAGTTATCTTCCAAGGCTCTTAGAAAGCTATAAATTGTATGGGAGTTTCTAAGCCAAAAAATGAAAACCTAGTAAGATTTGTTGAATAATCTTGTTGATTCGCAGACATGTTCCCAAACCTGTGATAGTGTTTTATTACTAAAAAGAAAAATTCAAGTTCAAAATGAATATCTCTCAACTTCTAAATCAAGCTAGATAAGAAATTACTTTGTAAATCTATTTGAAGTTATAATATTGAATTTTTAACAAGTGCTCCTGGCTTACCAGGATGGTCATGGTAACAGTGCTGTTATGAGTTCTAAAAACCTGGTTATTTCTTGAAAGGATTATATAACATAAAATGAGATTTAATCTTATTTAATCTAAAATTAATCTTAATTTAAAAAATGAAATTTAATCTTATAAAATTACATAATAAAATATTGAGATTTATAAATGTCTGCTGTTTTATGGGCAAAACACAAGAACATGAAATCAATCACGTAAAATAGAATATTTTTGTATCAGAGCTATTACAGTCAATATTTAGTGAAAACATTTCAGAGAATATTAGCATTAGAAATAATATTAATGATACTAAATCTGACATCCTCAGTTTATCAGTGAGAGCACCCAGTCATTAGGGGCAAATTTGACTCAATAACAATGGAACTTTATTTCTAGTATAGCACACAGAACTTGTAAGAACATAGAGTTCTGAATTTGTGTAGGCAATTTGAGACATTATAACTCAAAAGTAGTTGAGAGTGGTATGTATACAGTCTTGATTTGAATGTAAGTCAGAAAAGCATTTTTGTAAGGCAATTCAGAATTGTGAATAGCAAAAATTGTGGCAATATATAATAATTTTCTTGCATTTGGGGAAAGAAATCATAGAAATAATGTCTTAGTCAAAAATACTCATACTTAAATGGCTGAGATGGGCAAACACTATCTTTATTCTACACTTAAGGAGTTCCCAGACATATAAGTATTAGTGGAAGGCAAAGACTGTCTTTCAATAAAGATGAAAGGGTCAGATATTAATTTTCCCAGCACTTTGAGTCTAGGATATAGGCATGTGGCTTTGAATTAATTTAATGCGGGAGCTCACCACACAGAATATTTGTCTTAGAAATCTATTTTGGTATTGATGAGAGCATGCTATGGAGAGCTCAGAAGTAACAGTAAAACAATCTGCAGCATCTGGCTTTTAACTGAAGCATGTGGTTTCTAACAGTGAAGATGTCATTGTCTTTACCAGAATGGTGTGTAGCAGGATTGTGACCATGGATTCTTTAGCTTATCTTACCCTTCTATAAACTATCCTACCATGGATTCTTTAGCTTATCTTACCCTTCTATAAACTATCCTACAGCTTTTAAAAGATTTTCTTGTGTGTGTGTCTATATATTATATTGTATTTATGTAATTATAGATGTACTATATATATATTATATGTAAGTATACATATAATTCTCTTTGTGTGTGTGTATATATATAAAACACAGCCATATTCCATTTTTGTGGCATAAATATAAAAGCTATGGTGAGTGCAGGAGTGTCTCAGTACAAGCAACCCATATATATAAAACAGCTCTCTATGATTACTAGTAAGCTTAATATTAGATTTTTTAAATTATAATATAAATTTATTAAAAGTTTAATAACTATTCAGTTATTTCATATAATAGGTTTTCAAGGCACAATCCCATTGACTTGGAAATTTACACAAAAACACATAAACTGTCCATAATTTTTTCAATCCAAGCACACATATTTGTCATTTCTTCAAAGCTTGTTTCTGACTGTCCTCTGAAACTTTTTTGGTATATTATTATGTCTTTATTCTATATATAAAATAATTCCTAGTTTGTGAAATTCCTAGAAGAAATAAATGAGATCTATATCATGCACCACATCAATTTAGCTATTTGGACTTCTTGGTAAGCAAAGCATACTATATATTTTAGACAATGGTCAATGATTTCATTTGGCTACTTTGTCTAATGGTATATGTAGACAAAATGCCAGATAATAACTAGTATTAGCCCTCTTCCTATTTGAAGAATCACTCAGTCTTGAAGGTCTAGGTCTGCTCTTCATTTTCAGCTGTATCAAATCAGCGTTGTTTGCTTCCTCGTGTTCTTTAGCACTTTCTCAGTGTCCCTTAGTGCTCTGTGGCCCAGCACCGAACAGTATAAAGTACTTATAAAGGGGGACTCGTGTTTATTTCTTAGGCATTCATAAGCATTTTAAATAATTGCTGAAAATATTTCAAATTTTAAGAAAAATATAAGTGCACAGACCCAATCGAAATGAGTTAGCCAGCTTGCTTTAGGTGACAGTAAGAGAAGGGTCCACAGAGAACTCCAACCTATGTTATGTGCAGATAAGGGAACTTGCACAGGGGGCTTGCCTAAGCATGCCACCAGAAGACCAAGAGCCCACATGTGCACTAGGGAAATTGGATGGAGTCACCAGGAATTTACACCTTATACAAACAGTGCACCTGGCCCTATCAGCTTTTACATAAAAGCACTTGTATTCAACTGTGAAGGGGGCAACTGGAAACCTGCTTTCCAGGACCTCTTTCTCTGCTGAGAGGTTTCCTCTTGTTTTATACATTCTTTTTTTTTCTTAACTGTTTTACTTTGAGTTCTGGGATACATGTGCAGAATGTGGAGGTTTGTTACATAGGTATACATGTGCCGTGGTGGTTTGCTGCACCTATCGACCCATCATCTAGGTTTTAAGCCCTGCATTTATTAGATATTTGTCCTGATGCTCTCCCTCTCCTCACTCCCACCCCAACAGGCCATAGTGTGCGTTGTTCCCCTGTGCCCATGTGTTTAACTATGATCTTCTAGATGGAAAAGTTCTGCCATAGAGAGAGCCAATCCTAAGCAAGACAAATTATACACCAAATACAAAGTCCGATAGCCTTCAGCTTCTCAATTTCCCTAAAAGTTTTCACCAATTCAAGACTGACTCCAATGAGAATTTGAACCAGCAGTCTTGAAGTTGTAGGCCCTACACCTTAACCAACTGTGCAAACGAGCCACTTGCATTAAAGGAAGGCAGAAAGCTTCCTTATGTGGATTTTGAATGAGAATGCTGCACCCTGAGGTGGTGTGGCCTGCTTAAAAGCCAGGTGGAGCTGATGGCCAGCAGCTGCTTCCTTTCCCTCAGCTGCACTGGCAGAGGAAAAAAGCCGCTTGCTGCCGTCACTTTAAAAGCCAGGCCTCTGCACCACCCTGCTATGTGCTGGAGGGGAAGGCCTGCCTCTGCCCCTGTGATGTCCCGTTGGCCATGTCACCAGGACTCTGTGCGCACCCTGGGCCACTCCCCAGCCACTGCCCACACAGGGACCCATGGCCGGCAGGTGAACGCCCTATGGGGAAGTTCCCTTGTGCTGTCCCTAACAGCTGGGTTCCATGGTTTCATGCTGCCCCCTACTTCGCCACTTTGCTTTCTTAAGCACTGCCGCTCTGCTCAGAGCTTCTGAGCCTGGCCAGGACACACCCTGCCCCGCCCTGTAGCTTTTCTCTGGCCGACCTCTGCGCATGTGCTGAGTTCTGCCCCCGGGGCTGGGCTGTTCCTGGCGGCAAGGAGCGGAAAGTGGGGGGTGCTCACCCTTTCCACCCCTCAGGCTCCCGCAGGTTTTGGTACCAGAGATAATATCCGAAGGATAGAGGAGAGGGAAAGCAGACAGAGAGCTTGGAGGTAAAAAAAACAGTCCTTTTAATTCCGGCTGGCCCATGGCCCCGCTTGGTGCCGCTGCTGCTTCTATTCTCCGCAGCCCTGCCTGGCTGCAGCCACTTCAGGTGTTCTTAGAGACAGGACAGAATGGGGCAGGTTTTACTCACAATTTTGAAATTTTCTTCTCTGGCTGTATGCCTTTCATGGTTGTACCCCTCTTCTGACTGTACCCCTTTCTGGTGTAGCCCTCTCCTGGCTGTACCCCTCTGTGGGCTGGCTTGCCAAAATGTAATATTGGGGTTCAGGATGCCCTCAGCTCCTCTGAGAGGATGTTTCTCCAGGTTGTTGGTCTCCTGCCCTCTCAAGAATGAGAGAGGGGACCACGGCGCAGTGCGCAGTGAATGTTGGACTCAAAAGTGTTTGAGGAAGTGATTTATTTAAAGAGAGAGAGAAAAGGAGAAGGAGAGAGAAAGAAACAGCTAACTCTCACACTGAGTGAGAGAATCCAGAAAGATAGAATCCAGGAGAGAAAAGCAGCTTCCATAATGAGTGGAAGGAAATAGAGAGAGACATGGAGTTCAGGAGAGGAAGACAGGCTTCCATGAGAGAGTGTGGAAGGGGACCCCAGAGAGGATATCCAGGAGAGAGAAAGACGGCTTCCATGAAAGGAGTGTTGGTGGAAGGAGACCCAAACATGGAGTCTGAAGGGATGTGGAAGAAGGGGGCTTTTAACCTGAGAGGAACCCCCACCTTCTCTAAGTCCCCAGGCCAATGAAAGGAATTCCTTAGAACTTCCGTTGAAGTGATTGACTCTTAGTTTCTTCCCGCACCCATGAAATTTAAACATACACTGTTAAGTCTCCCAGATGGAGAGAGAGGGGTGGGGGCATGGTGCTAGGAAGTTCTTGCCCTTAAAACTACGCCCCCTTGTGGACCCAGAAAGATAACACATTCCCTCAGTATCAGTTACTTTGCATTTGCTGAGGAGTGTTTTACTTTCAATTATGTGGTCAATTTTAGAATAAGTGCCATGTGACATTCAGAAGAATATATATTCTGTTGTTTTGGGGTGAAGAGTTCTGTAGATATCTATCAGGTACATTTCAACCAGAGGTGAGTTCAAGTCCTGAATATCCTTTAATTTTCTGTCTTGTTGATCTGTCTAATATTGACAATGGGGTGTTAAAATCTCCCAATATTATTGTCTGGGAGTCTAAGTCTCTTTGTGGTCTCTAAGAACTTATTTTCTGAATTTGGGTGCTCCTGTATTGGGTGCATATATATTTAGGATAGTTAGCTCTTCTGGTTAAACTAATACTTTTACCATTATATAATGCCCTTCTTTGTCTTTTTTTTTTTTTTAATCTTCGTTGGTTTAAAATCTGTTTTTGTCAGACAATAGGATTGTAACCCCTGCTTATTTCTGCTTTCCATTTGTTTGGTAAATTTTCCTACATCTTTTTATTTTGAGCCCATGTGTGTCTTTGCACATGAGATGGATCTCTTGAATACAGTACACCGATGGGTCTTGAATCTTTATCCAATTTTCCAGTCTGTGTCTTTTAATTGGGGCAATTAGGCCAGTTACATTTAAAGTTAATACTGTTATGTGTGAATTTGATCCTGTCATCATGATGCTAGCTGGCTATTTTGCACACTAGTTAATGCAGTTTCTTCTGTTTCATTGATCTTTATATTTTCATATGTTTTGGAGTGGCTGGTATCAGTTTTTCCTTTCCATATTTAGTGCTTCTTTCAGGAGTTCTTGCTAGGCAGGCCTGATGGTAATGAATTCCCTCAACATTTGCTTGTCTGAAAAGATTTTATTTCTTCTTCATTTACAAAGTTTAGTTTGGCTGGATATGAAATTCTTGGTTGAAAATTCCTTTCTTTAAGAATGTTGAATATTGGCTCCCACTCTCTTCTGGCTTGTCAGGTTTCTGCTGAGAGATTCACTGTGTGTCTGATGGGCTTCCCTTTATAGATGACATTGTCTTTCGCTCTGGCTGCCCTTAACATTTTTTTCTTCATTTTGACCTTGGAGAATCTGATGATTTTTTGTCTTGGGGGTCGATCTCATGGAGTATCTTATTGGGGACCTCTGTATTTCCTGAATTTCAGCGTTGGCCTGTCTTGCTAGGTTGGGGAAGTTTTCCTGGATAATATCCTGAAGTGTGTTTTCCAATTTGATTCCATTCTCCCTGTCTCTTTCAGGTTCTCCAATTGGTCATAGGTTTAGGTTTTTTACATAGTACCATATTTCTTGGAGGTTCTGTTTGTTTGTTTTTTAAATTCTCTTTTACTTAATCTTGTCTGGCTGCTTTATTTTAGAAAGATAGTTTTCCCTCTCTGATATTCTTTCTTCCACTTGATCAATTCAGCCATTGATACTTGGGTATGCTTCACAAAGTTCTTGCATTGTGTTTTTCAGCTCCATTAGATAATTTATTTCTCTCTAAACTGGTTATTCTAGTTAGCAGCTCCTCTGACTTTTTTTTATCAAGGTTCTTAGCTTGTTTACATTGTGTTAGAACATTCTCCTTTACCTCAGTGAAGTTATTACCCACCTTCTAAAGCCTACTCTGTCAATTCATCCATCTCATCCTCCATCTAGTTTTCAGCCCTTCCTGGAGAGGTGCTGTGATCATTTGAAGGAGAAGCGGCACTCTGGCCTTTTGGGTTTTCAGCATTTTTTCATTGGTTATTTCTCATCTTTATGAGTTTGTCTAGTTTCGATCTTTGAGGCTGCTGACCCTTGGATGAGGTTTTTTAGGGACTTATTTTGTTGATGCTGTTGTTGTTGCTTTTTTTTTGTTTTTATTTTATAGTTATGTCCCTCTTCTGTAGGTCTGCTGTGGTTTGCTGGGGGTTCACTTCAGGCCCTATTCATCTAGTTTGCTCCCGTGCCTGAAGATATCACTGGAGGAACCTGGACAGCAAAGATGGGTACCTGGTCCTTCCTCTGGGATCTCTGACATTGAAGGGCACTGACCTGAGGCCATTAGTAACATTCCTATATAGGATGTCTGACAACCCCTGTTTGGAGGTCTCACCTAGTTGGGTGGCACAGGAAGCAGGGTCCATTTAGCGAGGCACTTTGGGTGTCCCTTGGGGGAGGGGCCATGCTGTGCTGAAAGGAAAGCCATTCATCTGGGCTGCCCAGATTCCTCAGAGGTAGCAGGAGGAAATACTAAGTCTGCTGCTCCACAGAGACTATGGCCACTCCCCCCACCGCAAGGGCTCAGGCCCAGGGAGATCAGAGTTCTGTCCATGAGCCCCTGACTGGGGTGGGAGTTCCTTCAGGGAGACCCTGCAGGCGCAGTGTTGGCTGTCGTCCCTCCCCTAAAAAGCTCAGCTGACTTAGACTGCAGGCAGCCAGAGCAGTGGTTATGGCCCCGCCTCCCCAGGAAACTACAGGCTTTGAAGATTCTAGCCAAGTCAGTGTTGAGAAGCTGTGTGGCTCCGGTGGTTGGGGCCCAAGGCCCTGGTGGCATGGACTCCTGAGTGGGATCTTCTGATCTGTGGCTTGCACAGTTCTGTGGAAAAAGCAGTTTCCCAGCCTTGGTAGCATGCTCATTCACTGCCTCCCTTTGCTGGAGATGTAGGGTCTTCTGTCCTATGTGGCTCTCAGGTGGGCTGCCATACCACACTGCTCTTCCTTCCTTTCTGTGCATGCCAGCCACCTAGTCAGTCCTAATGATAAAACATGGATACCTCAGTTGCTGGTGCAGGATTCACATGCTGCTTTAGATCTTTTCGATGAGAGCCTCTGATTGCCACTGCTTCTAGTCGGCCATCTTGACCCTGCTTTTGCTTAATAAACTCCACTCCACTCACTCTGTGGTGTCCACATGTCTAATTTTCCTGGTCATGAGACAAGACCATGGACCTAGCTGAGTTAAAGGAGCAAAAATTCTGCATCGCATTAAGGTCAAAGGAACTTAAGCAGATAAACACAAAGAAAGCCACACCATATCACATTATAATCAAATTATTGAAAACCAATAATAAAGAATCTTAAAAGCACCCTGAGAAAATTATGAGACAGCTTAAAATTTAAGGAACAACTTAAAATTTAAATATGTGCAGTATAATACTTCTTAAATAATACTGATTTAGGAAGACATGGATACTTTTGACTTTATAAGATAGTATCTTTATTTTTGGATATCAAGGCTGAAGTATTTAAGAATGAAATATCATATCTAAAACTTATTTTCAAACAGTTTGGCAAAATAATATAGATAACTAGCTAGCTAGCTATATAAAATATTAACAAGGGCACATGGGTGTCCATTGTAGTATGCCTTCAACTTTTCTGCAAGTTTGAGAGTTTTATTTGAAATACCATATTTAAGCCCCAGGGCTTGAACAGATTTATTTGGTGAGATTTAAACAACAACAACAAAAACCTGTCAGTTTCCCCTGGAGCATATGGGAAGGAGGAGATACAGGGAGCAAAGCACTAAATACAGTAAAAACCCCCAGGTATTTTTCAAGGTGATTTCTGTCTTCAGTGTTAGTAAACTCATAAAATGTATATGCTTATGATCAGTCTGTTTTTCACAAAAGCCTATTAAAACACTATGATGTATGCTACACATTATTAATTCAGGCCGACCAAGGCAACATGTATGGTTGGAGGAATGTGGAAACAAAAAAAGAATGAGGAATAAGCTCCCAGAAATCTACAGGAGTCATTGGATGATATGTGGCCTTTCATGGGCCTGTGAAATAAGTATTCAAAAATCAAGACACAGCTTCACCTATATTACATTTGCATTACAAGTCCCAAAATAATTTTTATGAACAATGTTTTGATGCTTCTTCAATGGCTCTAAAATTCCAACAGAATAAAACTCATGTTTTTAACCTGAAGTTATAGCTTCTCAGTCAGTTTCCAAATTACCCAAAAGGGTAAGTCACTGTACCTTTCTTAGGGTAGAATATGTAAAAGTTTCCGAATCCCTGCCTTTTTAAAAAGGAGATTATGAAGTCCAATATCTAAAAGGCATACCAAAAATCTTACAATACGATTTCTGAAATCACAATGGCTTGTGCTAGCAATGAAACAACTTAAAATAGAAACAACCTAATAAAATCCCTTCATTTGCAAAGAAAACTCAGGAGTAAAGAATCACTGCTCTAAAACACAGTAGTAGAGGTCAGAGCTCTTTAAAGCCAAGGATCATATCTGAGTTCTCTCTGTATTTATCGCATTACCAACCAAACTAGTGTTTTTATCTTTAGTAGTCAATTGAGAAATGTTTGCTCACTGATAAATGAATAAATCTGCATCGATGCTCTCAAAATGCTTTAAAAAATAAAATAGAAAAAGTAAATGTGAGAAGAATATGGATAGGCAACATCCACAGCTAACTGAAGAATACAACCCCTGACAATAAGACATTCACACTAAAATAATAGCATTAACAAGCACCATAATAGCCTACAAAAACCAATTGGGGATTAATTCAGCCCACAAGTTGATTGTAAAGTAAAATAATCAGAGAAAAGCAAATAATTTAGACTGAGTTTTTTTGTGTGTAGGCACATTATAGCATTTTTTATGCAAGGCTGACCTAAATAAGTACTAATATACTAATTTCAACTTTTCTTTTCTCTCACTGTATTTTGCATTTGTTTGTGCTCTATTTGGAAGTCCTTTGGATATACCTTTCTAACAAGACAATCTCTGCAGAAGAATTCCAATAAACTGTTTGCCAATCCCTACTTTTTAAAAAGAGAGACTATGCATGTCCAATATCTAAAAGGTATACCAGAAATCTTAAAATATTACTGATTTCTGAAATTGCAATGGCTTGAGTTAGCAATAAAACAACTTAAAATATTTATCTTTGGAGGAGAAAATTTCAAATGTTTAAAGGTGTACTAAAGCCAAAGAAGCTCGAAGATAACATTAACTTTACATTGAGAAAAAGAGCATTTTGTTAAAGAGAAAGGCAAAATTAGATGACTATTCTAATTGTATTTTAAATTCCACACTTATCTACAGGACACTTTGAAAACCATATAAAATAAAATACTTGGACAGAACAGTCTTATTAATAACCGTCATCTTATTAATGACATTTCTAGAAATGTTGAGTTACTAATACCTTGTTCTACAACTCTTTAAGATCTATTAAATGAGTACTTACGACATCCCATTTAGTGTACTTCATGTCCATTAGTGGCACTAAGTTCTCTTAGCAGACTTTACAACTGTCTAATACCATATTATTTATTGGCTCATTTATTTTTTGTATTTTTCTATCTATCTACAATGTAAGTTCCATGAAATCAAGCTTTTTGTTCATAGTTGATTCTAAGTTGATTCACAGTTCATTCATAGTTGATTCTCAATGTTTATAAAATATTTCTGGTTTACAATAAAAGCTCTATAGATATCTTTCTATAGATTATTATAGGTGATTATAAATAAATGATCTAAAGGCAAACTTACTGAGAGGAAGATGGTGAAAAGGAATGAAGATAAGTCCCTCATGGAGTTGTGATAAAACAGCAACACCCTTATTTTATGCTGTTATCTTTATAAGTTGTTAGAAGCATTTTGGAGGATTATTTGCAAATGCAAATCAAGAGAAATTCCTGAATTTTTGCTCCTAGAAACTTAACTAATAAAAACTGCTCCAAAGATAACAAAATAATGTAATGTTGATGTTCATAATATTACTTATTTCTAAATATGAAATATAGAAAAACAATATAAATGTTCAGCATCAGGATAATAAAGTATCCTACATCAAGCTTATAATGCATTATGTATCATTAAAATTATTATTATTAAATATACGTGGACATGTGGAAGGTATAGATGGTATACCCCTGAGGCCAAGGGTAGAATTTGAATTACCATGCAACTGAAATATCTGTCAGTGTTGTTTGGAAATGCCAGGGATAAAAGGGAAAAGGTACTACATATGAGTTATGGAATGCCCTCAGAATCCTTTGGAATGAAGTCCATAAAATGCCATTCTCCCATGAGGAGAACTAGTGAAATGCCTGCCCCCAATTCTGTTTTCACCCTTGGCACCAGTGAATTCTCTCCCTTTGAGTATGAGATGGTTGGTTTCTCCTTTGGGTTAGCTGCCTTTTGACTTTGTTGTGGTGCAGATTTATGGCTTTTTACGTACATATCTGCCAGTCTGTCCTCTGGCATACTGTCACTTTGTCATGGAGATAACTAAACTAACTCTCTGACCACACAGAGACTAGGCTATGGAACACATAAGCTGGATTCTACCCAGAGAACATAGAATGTGTGTCTCTTAGTGTGGGAACAGAATGCCATCACTAAGCCTCCAGTTTAGAGAGGCAGAGGGTCTCTCTCCACAGTGCTACTTCAAGTCTCATCTAGCTTATTTTCCTTAGTTGTATGGGCTGTCCCTCACTGGCTCTCATTGGAAAGTTCTGCAGCTGTGCCACACATAGTTCCTGCAATTGATTTCCAGATTGTGGCTTTTCTTCTAGGTGACAGGCATTCAAGTAACTATTTTGCTTTTCATCCTAATGAAAAGGCATTTAAATTAATAAAAGATGTAATTTTGTTAATTTTAGCAAATTTTAAAAGATACAAAAAATATCTAGAGTTTATGAAATTAAAATACTTCTGGAAATATGCCAAAATTGGCAATTAAGATAATTTTTCTTTTCTAATCATAGGAGTTTTGTGTGGTTCATGATCACATAAAATATAGACAAGAGAATATAGATAAGAGAAATAAGAGGTGCCACTGAATTAAAAATTTATGTTATTTAACTATTGTACTTTTTCTTATTTCTGCATAATGATTTAGATTGCCATAGATGCATTTTTATCTTGTAAATGTGATAATTACGTTTCTTCCTGTGTTATTATTTCTTATACACATCATTTTAATGTCTGCATCAATTAATATGCAAGCACTTTAATATTTCATAGCTTGACCTACCTATATTAAGATTATATTTGATCGTGGATACTCTGTTTGTTTTGTATTTAACGTACATGTTAATTTGTACTTTATATTAGCAGTGAATAATACATTTAAAAGTAGAATTACCAGATAAAACATAATGACTATTTAAAGTCTAATTGTTTTATACAATTGTTTTCCTAGAATTCTGTTCTTACTCCTGGCATTTGCATTGAGTCACCTCCACGAGATATTGAAGAATGTGACAGTAGGTAAGTTTGCAATAGTAACTCTTAAAGCGGGTCTGCCCACTATGCAGATACTTCAGGATGATGTTCTGTTTAACCTTCTTTACCATATATATGAAAAATTCAACATGATTACAATTCCCATGCATATAAGATAAAAATATACTTTCCATCCTGAGAACATAATAATTATCTTGTCTTAGATAAAATTTTCTATTTCTTATCTAAATGTTTTTGTTTTATTGAGCCTACAGAGTAGGCTCAATTAATAAGCCAGCCTTATACATAATACATGAAAAACTAGTGTTCATTATCCTGCACAGAACCCAGAGATGCATTTTCTTTGGCCTATTTTTTAAAAGTTTAATGGCTTTATATGGCTTACCTATTGGTTCAGCCAACCATTCTGTACTTCTTGTTTGTATCAGGGTGAGCAACACATTGATGTTACTCGCTCGGCCTCTGTAGACACATGAGGTAGTGAATGCTGAGCAATCATACCATTAATTAATTCAATATGTGTTCTAATTATTTGTTCAGAAAGCATAGTCATTTCAGGCATTGGGTTAATTTTTTTACTTTTATTATTTTGAGCTCCTTGCTTCTGCTTTCTGAGGTCTTTCAAATTTGGGGCATGTCCAAATTCAGGTATGCAGGTTTTCAAGGTGTCTTTCAACTCCATCCACAAGCTTCCTCTTAGCAAACTTCCTCATAGGCTCATGGGGTAAATTTATTTTATTATGGCTGGCATGGGTTTAACATAAAACTTCAAATTAAGACCTGTTTACCTCAGAGCCTATTATTTGATATGTCAAGTTTGACTTTCAACAAAAAACTACAAAGCGAGCTAAAAGTTAAGCAAAAGAAACAGTCAAGAAACATAAAACCAAGCATCAGAACCCAATTTTGATATAATTGGGATTTTGGAATTATCAAACAAAAACTTGAAATAACTATTATTCATATGTTAGAGGCCCTCAGAGAAAAAGTGACTAACATTCAGGAACAGAAAGGCAATATAAACTGAGAGATGGAGCCCAGAAAGAATCACAAAGAAATGCTGGAAATCAAAAACACTGTAAGAGAAATAAAAAATGCCTTTGATGGACTAACCAGTAAACTGATCATGGCCAAGGACAGGATCAGTGGCTTTAACAATATTTCAAGAGCCTTCCCAAACTGAGATACAAAGAGAAAAAAATAATAAATGGGGAAAAACTCACAATATCCATGAACTTTGGAACAATTTTGTTGAAATACTAGAAGGAGAAGAGAGAAAGAAAATAAGAAATACTTGAAGTACTGTAATAATGGTTGAGAATTTTTCAGAAGTAATGACAAACACAAAACCACCTATGTAGGAAGTTTACATAATATCAATCAGGATAAATACCACAAAATCTACAGCTGGGCATACCATATTAAAACTGCAGAATACCAAAGACAAAGTGAATATCATAAAAGAAGGAATTGATAAATCAAATGAACAGAAATTCAGTAGAAATATTTGACCTGAGCAGCACCATCAATTAACTTGATTTCATTGATATTTATGGAATATACCATCCATCAACAGTTGAATGCATGTTCTTATCAAGCTCACATAAAACATTCATCAAGACAGACCACATTCTGTTTCATAAGACACAGCTTGATAACTTTTAAAAAACGGAAATCATATAAAATGTGCTCTCAGACCACAGTAAAATTTAACTAGAAATCAATAGTAGAAAGACAGCTGAAAAAACACTAAATATTTGTAGATTAACAACACACTTCTACATTACACAAAGATTAAAAAAAGTTTTAAGAAAAACCTTTTTAAAAATTTTGAACTAAGGAAGTAAAAGTAAAACCCATACAAATTTCACTGGGTACAGTGAAAAAGTACCTAGAGAGAATTTTATAGCATTAAATGCACATATTAGGAAGAAAAGAAAAAAAAAACTAACCAATAATTTAAAGCTCTACCTTAAGAATCTAGAGAGAGAAGAGTAATATGCCTAAAACCTACAGAAGAAAAGAAATAAACAATTGAACAAAAATTAATAAGTTGAAAATAAGAAATCAATAGAGAAAATTAATGAAACCAAATTGTTCCATTGAAGAGATTAATAAAATTGACAAGCCTCTAGGCATTGTAAATAACAAAAATGAGACAAGATAAAAGTTGCTAACATCAGAAATAAACTTTATCAAGAATCAGCCCATAGCTTTATTGGCTACTTATTCTGATAGGAGAATAAAACGAGTAAAGTATGTCTGTCCTGAAAATTACCCAGAGAAGTAGGGAAGGATCTCACTAATATTCTTGTTCAAAAGCTATTAAGAGAACCATAGGAATGTGTTTTTATTGTAACAATAGCTTATGTAGAAGCAGAACAAGAGATTCTGAGTTCCTTGTTTTACATTACAGAAATACTATTTTGTATTTATGAAGCTCTAGTGTCATGATCAGTTTGTTGGATGTAATTCCCATAGCATTTAAGTTCCGCTGTAGAAAAGGAAGCACTCTCTAAGCTCCATTCCCTCCCTCCTTTTCCCAGAGGGTATTTTGTAAATTACTGCTTCTGCACACTACATAGTTCCCTAGTGGCCTGCTATAGTGAACATAGTTCCTCAAAGTGCATAATAACTCCCAAGTTGCAGCTTAAGCAGTAGGAAATTAGAATGAATTATGGAGAATGAAAATACCCCCGGATGTCTTGCTGTTCTTGGTGGGAGGGAAGGGTGGCCCTTTAATGGTATCAGATGTGGTACAAACAGTATCCGCTATCAGACTTATTTCCCACAGCTTCCCAGCATAAAAACAGATCTCAGAGACAGACTCTGAGTAAGACAAAGAGATATTTTTCACTTAGATTTTTTTGTACCTGATTTGCAGATATCATTATTCTGGCAATGCATTTCTCACAAACAGAAGTCACCAAAGTACTTTAAAAATGCAAAGCATTTTTGAAACGTCTCTCTAGTTTCATTGTTTAAAGGCCCAAATCTTCTCACTTAACAAACAGTGAAATCATTAGTACATTTGTGCGGTTTTATTTCTAAAAATAAGACAGTTGGGATTACTCTGGCAATAAAAGATGAAGGCATATCAGAAAACTAGAGGTTAGAAGTGCTAAATAGATGGGCCACTATGAGATCCCTCAAATTTGACACTGGAAATTCACCAACATTATAAGTAGTACTGTGGAATAATGTCAACGATACTTACATGAACATCGTGTAACTTGGAAAGAAGTTTCCGGTAAACAAAAAAGGAAATGTGACTGTGGGCAAGATAAGGGTTAGGAGTAAGAGAGGAGAAGGGAGCTTGCCTGATTGCATTCTACTTTGGTAGGAAAGGTTGTCTCTCAGCACAATATTGCTGTTGCCCACTGTTTCTTCTTGCCATCCCAAGGCTCATTGTACACTGCATCCTATGTACCAACTCCAGATTGTCTCTGTCGACGAAAAGGGTCAAATTCTGTTAAATATTTGAAAATGTTTATTCTGAGCCAAGCATGAGTGACCATGGCCCATGACACAGCCCCCAGAAGGTCCTAAGAACATGTACCCAAGGTCGTCAAGATAAAGCTTGGTTTTATACATTTTAGGGAGACATGAAACTTCAACCAAATACATTTAAGAAGCATAGACTTTATGGTTTCATCCAGAAAGTCAGAACAACTTGAAGCAGGGGGGCTTCCGGCTTACAGGTAGATTTAAAAATTTTCTGGTTGACCATTGGTTGAATTTATCTAAAGACCTGGATCAGTAGAAAGAAATGTCTGAGTTAAGATAAAGGATTATGGGGACCCAAGTTCTTATTTGCCGGGGATGCTTTCAGGTAGTAGGCTTCAGAAAGAATAGGTTATAAAATGTTTCTTATCAGAGTTAAAGTCTGTGTTGATGTTAATGCCAGAGAAGTATAATGAGGCATGTCTGACCCCTACTTCCCATCATGGCCTGAACCAGTCTCTCAGGTTAAATTTTAAGAGTGCCCTGACTGAGGAGGAAGTCCATTCAGATGGTTGGGGGCCTTAGAATTTTATTTTTTGCTTATACCTCCAAAAGTGATAGTGTCTCAAGATCCCAGCTGTCTACCAACTTCCAACGCTTTACACTAGACAAACCATCTTGGAATATGCTGACTACTCACCCTTGCCTTAGTCTTCCATTGTGTTATGTTCTTATAATTTTCTGGCCTTCTTATTTCTTATTAAAGTATATTTTTTTCCTTTGTTATATCCCTTAAGACATGATTAGGGATTTTACATGTATGTTTTTCTTTCATGATTTTAAAATAAAATGCATTTATTATATTTTTGAAATAAATAATGCACTAACAGTAAAAATGTTACATCCAACACATTTTTCAAATCAGATCACATCTTCTGTCACAACAAATTATTACTTTTTTTTTTTTTTTTTTTTTGAGACAGAGTCTCACTCTGTCACCAGGCCAGAGTGCAGTGGCACTCTCTCGGCTCACTGCAATCCCCGACTGTTGGATTCAAGCGATTCTCCTGCCTCAGCATCCCCAAGTAACTGAGATTATAGGTATGCATCACCATGCCCAGCTAATTTTTGTACTTTTAGTAGAGATGGGATTTCACCATGTTGGCCAGGATAGTCTTAATCTCCTGACCCCATGATCTGCCCACCTCAGCCTCCCAAAGTGCTGTGATTACAGGCGTCAGCCACACTGCCTGGCCTACTACTATTTTTGATTCATTTAAAGCATTCTTTTTTATGTTTATTTGAGCAAATACAAATCTGTAGTCGTTTTTCCCTTTTATTTCATAACTGGTTTCATACCATATACACTATTCTTTGTTCTTTACCTCGCTTGTTTTAACTTTGTTACTTGTTTTGGAGATATTTACGTTATCGTACATGCAGAACTTTCTTATTCTGTTTTATGTTTCATAATATTCCATTGCAAATATAGACCATCATAAGTTTATTTCATGCTTATTGATGAACTTTAAGTTTGTTGTTACTATTTTGGTATTAGAAGTAATGCAACAATGAAAAACCTTAACATACATCAATTTGCATGGGTGCACATTTGTGAAGGAAATCTTACACTGGTCTTCTATTGCTGCAAACAAATTACCACAGATTTAGAGACTTAAAACAACACATATTTATTGTATCATAGTGTCTGTGAGTCAAGAGTCATCACAGAGAAATTTAGTCCACTACAAAGGTTCTCGCAAAGCCGTAATTAAGATATCAGCACAGCTATGTTGCCACCTGGAATCCAGGGTGCTCCTCCAGGCTCACTCAGGTTGTTGTCAGAAATCACTTCCTTAGAGCTGTGGAACTCACATGAACTGCTTATTTTAGACCAGCAGGAGAATCTCTGGAGGCTTCTGGGTAATACTTTCCCTATATCTTTTTTTAAAGAGCTTTCTTGATTAAGTCAGTCTCACCTAGGATATGCTTGCCTTTGATTAACTTAAAGTTCAGTGATTAAAGGCCTTAATTAAACCTGTAAAATTGCTTCACCTTTGACTTATAATCACTGGAGTAATAACCTATTATTTTACCATATTGTATTGGTTAAGAGGCAAGTTATAGGTCTTACCTGCACTCAAGAGGCAAGAATATGGATCACTGGGGAGCTTCTTAGAAATCTGCCAACCACAGATACATTCCCCCGAAGTGAAATAGTGGGATCAATTGCAATTTTGAAGGAAATTTGCCAAAGGGCCTTCCTAAAAATTACACTATTGATAACAGAACATTCTTACTTCGTCATAGATCTCACCAGCACTATGTGCTAATAAATTCTCGAATGATATCACAATTTATAGTTCAATTAGGGATCCTTAGTATGGTTTTTGCTCCTTTTGTTATAAATGAGATCAAGTAGCTTTTAATATATTTAATATTGTTTATGTTATTTTTGTTAATAATCGTTTCTTCTTTTATTTTCTCATTGGGTTAGTTGTCTTTATCTTATTGATTTGAAAGATTTCTAAATATTTGTCTGTTATTGACACTTGCAAACATTTCTTATAACTTTACAAGTTAGTCATTATTTTTTTACTTTATCTTTTTTATTTTGGAACTATGTAAAAGTTTGTATATTTATGTTATCAAATTCATTGTTTTTGTGTTTGTGTGTATGGTTTTTTGAGTTTAAGCAACTGTTGACATTGAAAAACTAATTGAAAACATTTTCTTCTATCTATGCCTTTGTGAATTTATATTTACATAGTCTTTGTTTAGGGAATTTTTGAGTAGTTTATTTTAAATATGAATATATATTTTTCAACAGGCTGTGTACACCGTTTATTGCTTAATTTGTTTTTTCTTGAATTTAAATAACCCCTTATGGAAAACTGTATTTTCCAAGATGGCACAATTTTCTTAAGTGAGACCTTGATACTATTTCTTTGAGAGCAAGGGTCCTTGATCTCTACCCTACATTTAGGAGGACTTTTGTTAACTGCCTTAGCTAATAGAATAAAATACAAGGGATACTGTGTGATTTACAAAGATAGCTAATGAAAGACAATATGACTTCTGCCTGGCGTTTCAGTTCAGGAAATGTGCCTTTCGAGCTTGAGCCCCAAGATAAGAAGTTCATCTGCTTTGACACTGACATAGTGGAGAGAACATGCAAATAGAGAGAGAGAGAGAGAAAGAGAGAGAGAGACACACACATGTAGAGATAGAGATGCATAAGGATCTCTGACTTTTCTACTATCCAGGTTTTAGCCCAGGCACCAGACATGTAAGTGAAGCCACCTTTGAGATAACCCAGGCTTAGCCAGTCAGAATCACACAACTGAGATGCCTTCACATCTGAAACCACAGAGATGACAAGTGATGATAACAATAAAATAATAGCCAAGCATGAGTGACCATGGCCCTTGACACAGCCCTCAGGAGGGCTTAAAATAATTGTTATTTTAAGCCACTAAATTGTGTGGTGATTTGCTACACAGCAATAGTAACCAGATTATTCCTCTATCGTGTGCCAAATGTGCATCTGAATTTGTGTGTATGTACGGCTTTAATATTCTGTTCCATTGTCTAGCTTACCAATTCTTATACCACATCGTATAGTTTTAATTACAGGAGATTTGAAATATTGGGTTTTGCTATTCGATAGTATTACTCTCCCTACATTGAACTCACTGTTTCAGAGTGTTTCTGACCATTTCCTGAGTTTTTTAACAAAAACTTTACATTCACAATTTTTAGTTTAAAAAACACTGGTATTCTAATTGAATTAGAGTAAATGTAGTAAACACTATGGGGAATATTGCTATGATCATTCTTTTTAAATCTAAGAACGTGTTGTATTTTCACATTTGTTCAAATTGTCCTTAATATCTTTCAGTAGCATTTGAAAGTTTTTGTCATATGTTTCTCAAAACTTTTGAAAGTTTATTGCCTAATGGTATGGTTTGAATGTGTCTCTAAAATTCAGCTGTTGTTAATGTGATAGTATTAATAAGTGGGACCTTTAAGAGGTGATTAGGCCATGACATCTCCTTCTTACTTAATGGGGTTAAGGACCTTATAAAATAGGCTTTCTTCAGTGTTTGGCTAGCTTGCTTGCTTGCTTTCTGTCTTTCTGCCCTTTAAGAAAACAATAAGAAGCCCCTCACCAGACAAGAAGTGCCAGTTGCATTGATCTCAGTCTTCAAAACTGTGAGAAAACAAATTTCTGTTCTTTATAAGTTACCCCCATCTTAGGAATTCTGCAACAGAAGCACAAAGTAGACGAAGACAATTTAGTATTGAATTTATGCTAGCTACTCTTAAGAATGAAGTATTTTCTGTTATTTTATTATCTTATTCATATAGACTGTACATACAAATGCTACTGGATCCTACATACTATTTTTACAATCTTATTACTACACAAATCAATATAATTTTTCTTGCGATTTGCGGACAATTTTTTATTAAAACAACACTCCTAGTTTTGTTACCAAAACTATTCAGAATCTTGAATTCTATTTATCTAATAGCAATAGATAATGACGTCAAAGATAAATAATGATAATGGAGGGCATCTTTCTTTTACTCCTCTCTAGAAAAATGTTTTTTAAGGTTTCCCATTAAGATGATGTCTTTGGAAGAAAATAGATCTTATAAATGTTACAGAAGCACCGATATATTCATAACTATTAACTGTGTTTAATAATCAAGTCATTATTGACTATTTTGTTTTAATGACCTATCCGAAAAATATGACTGTTACCAAATGTCTGGTCTGTTTCACATCAAACACTCAAGAGATACACTTCACTGATTAAATCAACGTGCAGAGACCATATTCAGATTTTTCTGTTTGTGATCTGTAATCCTTGGCCCCACTCAGTGGTATAGGACACGGGATCACCTACCTATTTCTATTTTAGACTCTTACCTATTCAAATATTACCACATGTACAAAAGAAGTCTTTATCCCTGTTAAGTGCACGTATCTTCAAATTGTTCCTGTAAGAGAGACATTAAAGCCTTCAGTCAGCTGGTGACCCTCAAATTATATTGTGTGATATTTAAATACAATACATAAATGTAAGGAAGGCAATGTCTCCTTTTCTCCTTTCCCAGAACCCGTATATATTTTTGAGAAACACTGTATTTGTTTAAAGTGTTAAGTGAGTGGCATATTGAAAACATTTCAAATTCATGAGTATTCTATTCACATCAAATGCAGGAATTGTGTTTTAATACGTCAAGAATTATTTTTGTGCTAGGTTGCAAGAAAAAAATGATTATAAAATTCAGCATTGCATATCCTGGTATAACTTGGGGGATTATCTATTTTACCTGGATTTCAGCAATTTATAAATAGAGATGACAAAGAAGATAAAGGAATGATTTAGATGCAAATAGCTACTTGTGTTTAATGAGGACATTAGGCTCACTGTGAGGTACCTTTTGAATTTTAATAACCTGCCATCAGGTAAGACTATTCAAATCATATACAGGCAATATCATTTCTATTTTTTTTTTTCTTAAAATGTTCAGGTTTCCATAGTTCATTTAGGAATAGGTACCAGTTATTCAAAGTATTTGCTTTTAGCCACTAAACAATCTAAAATACATTCTTTCCATTACAGAATTTTTTTTTACCTAATTAACTGTCAGTGAATATAATTCTCTGCAATAACATTGTGGTCTTTCACCTGTTTAATAATAGTCACCAACTCCTTTCCCTTCTTTGTACTAAACAGAACTCTAAATATTTTGTCATATGTGCTTCCTTACTTAGTTTCATTATCTAATTTGGTAATGTTCAATGAATGCCTACTTTATTCAAGGAACTATTTAATTGCTGGGAATACAGTTTAATTAAAAAGAGAGGGTCCCTATTTTCACAATAAATGTTTGTAGGGTAAATAAAGGCATAAATAAATGCCTGGTTGTTATTTTTTGTTGAAGTCAGGGATTGTTCCTTTTTCATATGTGTAGCCTCTTCCACTAAATTTATCTCTATTGTTTAATAAACATAAGTCTTATTAATAAAATATGATAGACTAGCATCTAAACACATGCTTAGTAGGCAGAACCAGTGTCTAAACTTAATGCTAGTTTTATTCTGATAATTAAATGGAAAAAGAAGGTAAAAAGATAGCTGGAATTTTGTTGGTGGGTGTGTGTGCAAGTGTGTGTGTGTGTGTGTGAGAGAGAGAGGGAAATGAAGGAGAAAGAGGGATACAGAGCACAGAATTAATCCTTCTGTTGGGTATATAGCTGAGGAGAGTGGGCATAAACAGAAAGGAGCAAAATAATGTAAGAATTGACAATGGGAAGCAGACAACTTTTCAATGATGTAGAGAAACAAAATTGTGTGCCATCATTGTATTTAAATGAGCAGTGCATTTCAAGCACCAAATGCTGGTCTACAGGGTATACAGGAGTAGATATAACAGACAGGTCCAGAAGAAGCTAGAGAAAATATTTTCAGATCTCACATGATATCACAGGTTACTCTGAGAACCCAGATTTTTGTAGTTTCATGTTTGTAAGATTTGTCTTTCCAACAATTTGAAAGCACCTACCATAAAGGCACATACCACATTTTGATTTTATTCAAATCCTTTACAACTACTAACAGACAGATGTTGTCAGATAGTATTCGTTTCTTGAATACAAGCTGACTTACATTAGTCACCTCACTTTATTGTCTTCTATATCACCTGACTTTTATTATTTCATGAATTTGTTTTTTGTTTTTTTTTTTTAATTTCCAGGATAACTCTATGTGCTAAAATTCTATTCAGTTTCTTTATCCTTTACTTTCTTATTATTTCCACCTTTGGAAATCCAAATCCTTATGAAGATTAGTGATGAGAGTGGATTCTTTCTTTCTGTTCACTAAAGCTGGATCTACACAAAAAAAGTAAGATAAGGAGATGAGTTGAGTCTCTAGCATATACGGAATAGATTTTTAAAAATATTTTTAGCAGTGTGAAGCTGACTCTATTTACTAAAATGTCAAACATTGACATGTAAAGCAGTATATTATAATGTCCTTGCATTTAAGTAACAGTGTAAGTTGACTAAGAAGCACCTAGAAGGGACATGCCTCATCTACGGTCACGTAAGTCACTCTCAGTGCATTCCTCCAGTCCCATCCCTGGTCATTCTAGCACCTAGCACTCATTCATGCTCATAATTACATAACTCTTATCAGATATGCCTCAGTTATAATATTTGAACTCTGCCTTTTTCCGGAGAATCTTCTCCTTGGTACCTTGATTCAATGAACCATACCCATTTCTCTGTTTTCTTTGTTTTGTTCCTATCTTGACACTTTGTGCATTGTTTCTGAGCCAGCAAAAATTATCCAAAAAAGAACTCAGAATTTATAATCATTCAAAAATTCTTCTTCACTCTGCTATTGATATCAGAAATTTTAATTTTCAGGAATGTGTTGTCCATTCTGCTTATTCAGATTAATCCACATTTTAGGCTAGGCTTTGGCTTATCAGTTTAATTTTCTTTCAAATTCTTATCCATGACTATACCTCCTATGCCATTATATCAAGTCAATCTGGTTCCTAACTGATGAGTTGACCATGTTACCTAATCATTCATTCATTCACCATATGTTGACCAAACATTTATTCTAGACTATAAGGATTCTGAAAGTGAAAACATATGAAAGGAATGAAAACACTGGAATAAAAAAAGTTCATAGAGAAAGTGATAATTGAGCTGAATCTTGAAACAGGAAGGAGCCAACGGTTTTCAAGTAGTAAGTGCACAGAGAAAAATATTGAAAAATATAAACTATGATTTCTTCCTTGATGTAGATGTATTAGGTGTTCTTGCATTGCTATAAAGAAATACTGAAACTGAGTATTTTAAAAGAAAAGAGGTTTAACTGACTTATGGTTCTGTAGACTATGTAGGAAGCATGGCATCGGGCATCTGCTTGGCTTCTGATGAGGCCTCTGGAAGCTTCCAATCATGGTAAAAGGCAAAGTGGAAGCCAGCATCCACATGGCAGGAGCAGGAGAAAGAGAAATTGGGGTTGGGGGAGGTGCTACACTTCACAACAACCAGTTCTCATGATAATTCACTCACTATCATGAGGAAAGAACCAAGAGGATGGTACTAAACCACTCATGAGAAATCCACCCCCATGATCCAATCACCTCCCCCCAGGCCCAAATGCCAATATCAGGGATTACAATTCAACATGACATTTGAGCAGGGACAAATATCCAAACTGTATCAGTAGGATTAGGCAAACTTTTTGTGTTTTTTATAATAAATATGTAATTTCCAATTTGTTTTATAAAACATCATAATTTTATAAGCACAGAACAAATAGTATTAGAAAAAATGAAGTAAAAAAATAAACGGTTTTTAAAAAGAACAGCTCAGGATCAGGATGGGGTAGATAAAGACAGAAGAGTAGGTCTCTGCAGCAATTCTACTCTCCAGAAATATCAATTTGAACAATTATATAGCTTTTTGCTTTACATAAAACACAAAAATAAGTTTGGATGAATCATGATTGATATAATAAAAAATATTAAGTAACAAAAATACCCACACCATGATAGGGGAATGTAAAATGAATCAGGAGCAGCTAAAAGAGTTCCCCATAGCCAAAGCTGGGACAATTTTAACATCAGAATAGAATAGGTAGTATTAGATTATAATCTGATAACGTAAAATAAATATCATCTATGAATCAATTCTGATTGTGTGTGTACACACACACACACACACACACACACACACGGCTTCTCTCCATAGACCTCAATGGTTTATGAGAACAATGAGCAGAAAGGATAAGACAGGAAAATAAGTCAATCGTGGTGAAGGCTTGGGGGAAAAATTCATGACACCTGGGAAATTATACAAGCACTGTATGGAGCCTGCCTTCCTATCTTCCATATAGAATATAATGCTTAAAATGCTGAAGGAAGAGAAGCAGACCTTGTCATTCTAATAGTAAATGTGAAGGCTCATCCTTGGTGATGGGCAGGAAACTCCTGGACCCAGGCCATTAGAGATCCACTACTAGTTGGGGAGGGGCAGGATCCTTGAGAAGTTTCCACCAACATGATCTAGAACACAGCAGCTGACTAAGGCAGGGACTGCACCAGAACGATAGAGAATGCTATACTATGTCCACCTGGCTTGCAAGTGTCTGAGCAACATGTAACAGCAGGGTTACTAAGGACATGAGCATGAAAAAAGGTAAAAGCTTAAGGTACAAAGAGAATTCCTAATGTTGAAGGTATAACAGACATTGAAGGAAATCCTCCAACAAACTGTTTGGTCCTCGTCTTAAACAGACTGTAACACTAGAGGACTTTGAAGCCTATATTGCACTGAAAGTAACAATAATGAAAGCCTAAACCCAGCACAGCATCTGACTTGATTGACTAAATCCTACCCTTAATAAAAACCTAGCCAAGGAAAAAAATGTCCATTTTGAGTCATGACTGTCATATCTCAGTCTCTGTTGCTCTCACACAGCATGCCTGGGATTAAATCAAAATTTAAAATATGCAGAAGAAAATAAGAAATAAAACAACATACTGCAAATGAGAAGCAAATCCTCTAAACCAGATTGGTGGTTCAGATGTTGGAGATCTGGATGGAAATTTGTTAACTATGATTAATATGTTAAAGTTTCTATTGAAAAAGCTGAACATCATACATGAAAAAGCTGGGGATTCCAACAGAGAGGTTCAAAGAGAAGAGAGAAAATGGATTGAAATAAATATTTCAAGAGATGATGGCTGAAACTTTCCAAATTTGATGAAACATACTCAGACCACTTAGGCTGTTATAACAAAACAATATAAACTTTGTGGTTAATAAACAGAAATTTATTTTGCATGGTTTTGGAGGCTGTGGAGTCCAAGATCGTATTGCTGGCAGACTTAGTATGTGGTGAGGGCCTCTTTCCTAGTTCACAGATTACACCTTATCACTGTGTCTTCACATAGTGGAAGGCATGGGCAACCTTCCATCGGGCTCTTTTATGAGGACACTAATCCCATTCATGGGCAGAGGCCTCACAACCTGATCAATTCCCAAAGGGTGAACCTACTAACACCATCACTTTGTGGGACAGGATGTTAACATACAAATTTGAGGAGGACACAAACATTCAGACCATAGTAGCCATCAAATCACAGACCTATGAAGCTGTGGGAATACCAAACATGATAAACACCAAACAAATAAGGTCAAAATTTCAAATCAGTAAATAAACAGAAAAAGAAAGAACCAAGACATATCACATACAAATTGCTGAAAACAAAACATAAAAAGACGATCTTGAAGTCAGCCAACAAATAAAATACATAATCCATACAGAGGAACAAAGAATATTAGAGTTCTCATCAGAAGTTATGCAAGCCAAAGGCAATGTTATAATCCCTTTAAGTACTAAAAGATGAAAATTCTATATCCAGTGTAAATGTCTTTCAAATTATTTTTAAAAAGCATTTTTAAAGAAATAACTAAAAATAATTCTTGGATCATACATTTTTACTATAAATAACATTAAAGGAATTTTTCAAACAAAGTGAATAATATCAGGCCAAAACTTGGTATTACAAACATATACATACATAACACACATACATATAAATGGAGTGTTCAAAATTACATAAATGGGCTGGATGTGGTGGCTCACACCTGTAATCCCAGCACTTTGGGAAGCTGAGGTGAGCAAAATATGAGGTTAGGAGTTCGAGACCAGTCTGGCCAATATGGTAAAACCCTGTCTCTAAAAATACAAAAATTAGCCTGGCGTGGTGGCACATGCCTATAGTCCCAGCAACTCAGGAGGCTAATGCAGAAGAATTGCTTGAACCTGGGAGGCAGAGGTTGCAGTGAGCCAAGATCATGCCACTGCACTCCAGCCTGAGTGACAGAGTGAGACTCTGTCTCAAAAAAGAAAAGAAAAGAAATTACATAAATGATGGTACATATAAAATTCAGTTCTTGTTTAGTAGCTGAAAAGTTATGTCTAATCAAAGATAATAGTAACATATTTATGGCATATGTAAAAGTAAAAAGTGTGATAATTGCACAAAAATGGGAGGAATTGATATTCTAGCTGTGTGAGATCCTCACGTTACAGTTAAAGTTGCATATTATTTTAAGGTAGACTATAGCTAAATAAACATGTATAAATTAAGTCCTAGACAACCAGTACAGAGCAGTTAAAGGCAGTGACATATATATCACACTTACCACCTCCTGCTGTGTGTGCAGAGAGAACAATCCTCATTTCAAGGGAAAAATGTTCAGAAGCTTTAGGTGGTAACTTTCAGCAAGCAGAAAATTAACCTGTAGCCTAGCAGAGAAAATTAAGGAGGCCCAACACTAAGTATTGTATGGAAGAGCATGACTCAGTAACTAATGAAAGGCAAAATATCTTCCTTTCCCATATACATTAAGGTAAACCCTAAAAATTGACATAGCTGCAAAGGACACTTAAGCAGATCTGCATTTTATGAATCACAGAAGTTGTTTTTATAAGTGCTGAGTATCCATGATGCACTGATTAGCAAATAGGGAGGGAGAGCATCCTTGCTGTGCTGCCATGAAAATGTGAAATAATTCAGTAGGCTTGCTTTCCTTAAAAGACACCTTTCCATTTTAAGATGTTAATAGCCAGAGCTGGTACAACTATTTCCAGGATTGGCTTACAGTTGTATTTAGATCTGTATAAGTTGATGTTACAAGAAAAAAGTCACACACAAAAAAAAACACGTAAATAACCACCTATGTCAGGGCTAAATCCATTACTTCCGGGACACATGAGTAAATTATTGACTCCAAATGTACAGTGCTTAATACATTTGTATAGAGGAAGATTAACTCAAAAGCCTCTTAACCCTGAAAATTAATTATACCCTTCTTAATATCTGGCTTACGTGAAGACAGTGGAGTTTATAACATTGCATGCCGAACAGCACCAAAAACAGAGACTCTTTCATCTTCAGAACAGTCATTAAATCAGGGGCATATTTCTAATCCAAACAGTGTTCAAGCCGGCAGCTGAAGGTTTATGTGTATGTAATAAGTCACCAAGATAAATATTTGTGAAGAAACTATCATTTTAAGATAGAAGTTTTGTTTCTCTAACACTGATCTTTTTCAAAAACAATTTTCATTCCAATACCCCTTGCCCTCCTAAGTCCAGCCTGGGTCCTTTATAATTTCTAGCATATTCTCCAAATCTATAGAATATTAAACAGAGAATTTCAGACTGAGGTTTAGAATCGGGTTTCTACTTTGGTGCCCTGGATAAAGGATCATAAAACATGTATTCAGTTTTCTCCTGCTTCTATGCTGTAGAATGCTACATGTGTTGCTAAAAGGAGATTGAACTGAGGATTTAGGGTGAGCTGATGGCAAATCACTGAGGTGGGGAAGAGATTACTTTGGTGCCACCCTGCAATGTTAAGCTCAGCTCCTTGCACATACACAGGAAGTTTCTGTTTCATGCTTCACTGCTGAGAAGTACAATTTAAGATTTGAGTTCAAGTCCACTTATTGCTTCCTTGTAATTTGATGACTTGCTAAAGTTTGTACATGCTCTGTGGCATCAGCTTCCTCCAAGGTTAAGCCATCCAAGAGTATTGTCAGAAGGCCCCCACCTGGAAGGCAACGCTTAGGGCTTGAAATCCAGTCTGTCTGATTCAGTGTGTACTGTTCCTGTGCAACACAGTCTCAGAGTCATTGGGTTTTATGAGGATTTATTAAATTAAAATATGCCTAATGCAATCTTAGAAGCTTTCACGCTTATTGATTGTCTCATTTAAGGTCATGTATTAACCGTTTTGTTTAAATGTAACTCCAGGAATCCATAGAATTGGGGTTCTAATTGTGATACTGCTTCAGCTTCTGTTTTTGACCCTGCATATTTTCTGCGATATTGACCATCACCTTCTGCTTTGCCTGATTTCAACATTTAACCCTAACTTCAGTCACTGGCTTCTGTTTTCTAAATTATCATGTAAAGATTAAATTTCTATTTGAAATACTCAGCTTTACCCTAAGACTATAAAAAATATGACTTTTTCCATTTTTAGTATTTTATTGTACAGACCAATAGGACTAGGAAACTAAAAGCCTAAATTAAAATACTAACTTCAATATTTTTATTGTGATTTGGGGACAGTTAATTTTGATTCTCTGTTTCCAAATCCACAGTGATACCTACCTGAAAAGTTTTCTGTGAAGATGAAACAAATATTAATGCATATAAAAGTGCTAAGAATAGTGCCTGACAGATTGTAAATAAGCACAATGGCTTCCCTCCTTTGGCCAATTTCTACTAAATTTATAATTATATAAACATAGACAGTGCCTGGCACATTATAAGTCATTATTGTTCTTAATGCTTTCTTTAGCTTCCGACACCCTTCACACTCTCCCAGATTCACATTCATATAGACAGCCACATAATTTAGGGTAATTTTGTGCAGTATGACTTCCAAATTTCAAATTTATAAATACATTTTAATTAGACCTGAAGCCTCCTCATTGTTAAATAGATCTAAACACTTCTCTGCTGTCTACATCAGTCACTTGCTGCAAAGCAACATCTATCGCTACATAGGAGGGGGAGTACAAATGACCTCTCTGTTTACTAACCACAAATCTGCTGACATAAAAAGGTAATTTGAGAATAATGAACACTCCTTCAAGGTACATGCTGAATCTACTGTAAATTCTTCCCTTTAAGTTTACTCATCTATCAAATAGAACAGGAGGGTTTCACCTTATCTTCTGGAAATTGCTTCCAAGTGGATATATTGATTTGGCTGGCCATTTAATGGGCTGGATGTCTATTATATTTTACCACACTGGTAAATGGGGTTTATTTAATCCTATTCTCAGTTTAAAAGGTTTCAGCATTGATAAAATCTGCAAAGACAGATGTGCAATAAATTGTGCTCCTTTAATGGAATTACTAGAGAATAAAATGCCAAGGAAAGCTGCTTACCCTAAAGCATAAATTGCCTAAGGTTTTCTCTACTTCAAATATATTTGAAAGAATTGTTGACGAGTTGAATCATTTAACTCTTGTAAATACAGCTCATCTTTTAAAAATTATTTTGTTCCTGTCAAAATCATTTGCTCACAGGTAAAGAAAAGAGAAAGAATGGGAAATTATACCATCCATTTGATTAATTGATGTAGCAAATTGGGATAATGCAAGTGATACCAAATGTTCCTTTTACTTACAAGTTACCCCTCCTCCCTCCACAATAAGCAAACTCTGCACTTCAAGTTAAAAAAAGTCCAAAATAGCCTCCTGCTCCTTCTTTCACATCTGACGATCACCAATGTACTGTATATATTTCTGCGATGCTAAATGGTGTTAGATACGTAATTTTTCATTTACATATTCCTCACTCTATCTCTTATCTTGTAAATGCCCTAGGAATGATTAAATTCTGTTGCTCATTGAGCCTTCATGGAGATTGCATCCACAATAATGGTTAGTAAAATAGATGAACAATGTTTGTGTCTTCAAAAAATTAATCCATGCTTATAGTGATCTCTTAAAAATGTAAAGCCTAGAAGAGAAAATTGGAAAAGTAAAGAAAATATATAAATCAATTAAAATTGGTTATTGTTTCCATTTGGTAAATTCCCATGAAATACAATTTTATATTTTGCTTTAAGTTGGTATTATTTCATAAGCATTTTCCCTGGTAATCAAAATTCTTTTTAAAATTCATTTTTATGATTGCATAGTAGTCCATTTGACAGATGCATCTTCATAGTTTTAGATATCTAGTTTTATTTATAAATTTCTCCTCTTATAAGTAATGCTGGAAGAGATCATCTAAATTTGATATTTTCCTTTAACATATTACTGGATCAGCCTATGTTCATTTTTTAAGCTCTAGAGACAAACTGCCAAATTATTTACAAAAATATCCTAAAGTACACAAAGCTAGAATTCTAAAATTCAAAATCCTCTGACACCTAAAATCTGTTCATAACTTCTTTGATGTCAAAACATCATTTACCTGAAATTACTGACTGTCAAAATCTCACCTGAACAGATATGATGCAAGACGTCAATGCCTTCCAGGCAAAACTACTAAGAACATACCCATAGCCAAATAAATTGAGTGTATTACTCACTGTAGAAAGAAAGAATGCACACCATGAGGAACCATAAAGTATCTCAATATGAAGGTTTTAGAATAACTTATTATAGCATTTAGGTTTTGCTTAGATGATTTGGAGAGGGTCTATGGAAGTGGGGTTAGCTCCAGATTGGATGCTGTCAGAAAGTAGGGGCAATTCTAAGATTGGGTATCTCAGTAAATCTATAGTCAGGCTAGAATAAAAATGAAGTTTTATCAAAAAATAATTAGTAAATAATTACTTACCAATAACTATAACAGAAAATAAATAATTGTTTTTGTTTACACTTACGAAGTAACCTTGTTTGGATCACTTTATCACAGTCTCAGAGTGGCCTTGTCTTTGGTTGGTGTTCTGTGAACTTACTTATATAAAACAATAAGCCTAATTGTAAGGGCCAGGCCAGTTTTTGAATGTGGGGGACTGCTTTTGTTTTAGTTTCTTGGAGATTCATTATGCATTTTATTTTCCTAGTTCATAAATATCCATAGATTTTGCTGCAGAAAAAAAAATTCATTATAGGATGCTGCCTTAGAGATTGCTGGTAGGTACACATGGTCTTGATTTTCTAATAGCTGAAGAAATATTGAATACCAATATACATTTGTCTCCAGGCTTTTAAGATAGAAATACTTAAACATATACCATTTTATAATTGTACATACAAATGAACTGGAATGGCCATTTTGTTGCATACTCATCAGCACTGAGTATCCTTATTTTAGAAAGCTTATTTTACTGCATAAGTGGTTTGATGTGCACAATTCCTAACTGAATGTTTAGTATTTGGCGCTCCGATACTAGAATCAAGTATGATAAGTTACAGTCCACAGGTACTGCTACTCCTAGGTCTCATCTGTTCCTGAGTTCTGTCTGTGATCTTTCTGTATTGTACTTAACCTTCCCACAGTCATTTCATTCAGCTCCTCTCTAAGTTCTGCAGTGTGTGTTTTAGGGGAACTGGATGGATACAGAAAAAGAGAAATCAAGATAGGAACAGGTGATGACTAAGATACAGGACTGTAGCTGTCTCAGAAAGCAGATACTCTTTAAGAGAAAGACATATTTTCTCTTTTCTGTTTGCCAAAGTTTCCCATGAGCTGAAACCCATGTACAGTAAGGAAGAGAAAAACCTCTCCTTGTTCATGTGCATGTCACAGAGAGTGACATATATATCAGAGGGTGACCATACTATGAAGTGGACTAAATCTTATTATCTAAAACACATTAAATAATATTAAACACATTGTAAAAACTGTGATTAAAAAATCAATGCATTTATTTTATTGAAATGAAATAAAGCATTTTGTTCTCAGGACCATGTATCTACCAGTGGTCCAAAAACTGTATACTGCAGTGAAATATCCTGGAGTAATTCTTCAACATGTAGTGTCTGTGAAATTAAATAATCCAAACTTAAAACCATGGGAACTTCAAATTATTCTGAGCCTTGAGAGCAATATGGCTAGGAGCCTGAGTCACATGGCATGCAGCTGCAACTTCTGCGTTTTTCTGTAAGTAATCAGGAAGATCATGTGGTACCAGAGATAAGAACATCTCAGATCGTTATGTAACTGCTCAACAGGTTCATTTTTCCCACTGCCTTTGAACAGATTTATCAAGACAGAGGAATTGCAATACAGAAAGAGATTAATTCATGAAGAGCTGGCTGCACAGGAGAGTGGAGTCTTATTAATAATCAAATCAGTCTTATTGGAAATTTGCAGACTCGAGTTTTTCAAGAATAATTTTGAAGGTAGGATGCCAAGGAGAGGGGAGTGTTTCTTGGTTGGCTTGGGAATCAAATCATATGGAGTAAAAGCTGTCCTTCTGCACCGAGGCAGTTACTGGGTAGGGGGCCACAAGATCAGATGAGCCCATTTATGGATTTGCATGGTGTCAGCTGATCCATCAAGTGGAGGGTCTAAAAAATATCTGAAGCACCAATCTTAGGTTTTACAACAGTGATGTTATCCCTAAGAGCAACTGGGGAGGTTTAGAATCTTGTGACCTCTAGGTGCATGACTCCTAAACCATAATTTCTAATCTTGTGGCTAATTTGTTAGTCCTACAAAGGCATTGTGGTCCCCAGGCAAAAAAGAAGTTTGTTTGGGGAAAGAGTTGTTATCATCTTTGTTTCAAAGTTAAACTGTAAACTAAGTTTCTCCCAAAGTTAGTTAGGCCTCTACCCAGTAATAAACAAGGACACATTAAAGTTTAGGAGCAAGATGGAGACAGTTAGGTCAGATTTCTTTCAGTATCATAATTTTCTCAGTGTCACAAGTTTTGCAAAGGCGCTTTCATTTACAGATGAGCTTTGTATAACCTCATGAAGTAATAAAGTAATCTTTCTTAGAATGTAGACCAATCTGTAACCAATCAAATTGCTATAATGTATGCACTTGTATGGAAAATGTAATTCTGCTAAGATTTCTCACTCTGCCTATATAAGTGAGAATGCTGATCCCATTCATTTGGAATCTTTTTCCCAGGTGGCTATCCTCAAACTTTGAGGTTGAGTAAGTCATATTTTCTGAATCTCATTTTTTAAGGTTGATGCTTCTCAAGCATCACCCTCTGAGATTCAGATGCAGCCAACCTGTAGTAGAGCCTGGGAAACTGGAGTGGGTGAATTTTGCTGTGACAAACCATATAGTAGGCTCACTGCCCTTTTGAACCAGAGAAGTGAATTAGCTCTCAGCGTCTCCCCTAGCCACAGGTGCAGTTAACAAGAAAGTCTGAATAAGTGACCAAGCGTTTGGGGCAGCTTTATTGTCATGAAACATGTTGGAATAGGTTCCAAAAGTGACAGTAAAATACTTTGGATGTGTGGCCTTGTTGTTAAAATTTAAGCACAAAATATATAATTTTTTTTCTTGGTTTTAAAAATACAAATATTTGTAAAAAGCTTTTAGAGAAAGCATTTCTATTAAGGTGGCTTTAGTATTTAGGTATTGGAAGCTGTGGAAATGGCACTTTCAACCTAAATTCTCTCATCAGAGCAGTTTGGACTATAATTTGAATTGTTTCAGAAAAAAGTCTGATACTGCAATTGGGTGTCAGTATTTAGCATGTGACTTTGTCTCTATTATTTTTAGGAGAATATTAATGGCCTATATTGTTCCAATGCATAATAGTGTAGGGGCCAAGGGAAGACTTCTTTACCTTCTGAAGGTTCACCGAAAACCAGCTGGAAAACAGGCGCTTCGCAGGCAAAAAAGCATACAAATTTATTAATGTACATAAAAAATTACAGATTGATTACCCCAGCCCCCCCACCCCCACCACCCTCCCAGTGAGGTACAGAAGCTTATATACCCTTATTATAGGGGAAGGAGGAAATGAAGAATGCAGAAATTCTTTTGAGGAACAGCAATTCTTATTAGGGAGAATGAATAAACCAGAGATACAGAAATTAACTTACAAGTGATTAGCTCTAGAATTTGAATGAGCCCAAGAAGCAGGCATTCTCTTATGAAAAAGTCCATCCAAGTGTGTTTGCATTCTTTAGTCTGCTTTTCAGACAGAGAGAATAAAATTTCAGGGAAGGAATAAAAGTCAATTGTGTCTCTTTTGGTAAGAAGCGTTCTTGGTCAGATTAGGAAATACCACAGAAAGTCCCTCCCTGTGCTGTGGGTGGGGAGTAGGGAAAAGAAACAAGACAAGGTTAGAGGGACCTTGATTCTGAGGCTTATTTTTAAGGCCTTTCAATTTTAAAAAGCACTCAGCATGACCACATGCCATATTCTGGGAAATCATTTTTTGCTCCCCAACGATAGAATAGCAGAGAAAACTTCTTTTTGCGTTTCTCAAATGCAAAAATAGAAAAAAAAAATCAGTGGAAGTAGGGATGGAGATAGAAAATAAAATGATTAAGAGACGATTCAAAATGATTGCAAGAGATTTCAAGGAAAACAGAATATAAGCAGGTTGAGCAGTTTGTAAAAGAGGAATTTCAATAAGAACCCAGACAAGGTCCATTAATATAATTCTAAACTCAGAATATTCCAGGGACATTCAGGGAACTGATGATTCAGTTGCTTCATCTACTCAGGTTTTTCCTTTCTCCCTAACTCCACTCTATAAAAGTGAAAGTAAAATGCAAATACAGTTTAAATAAAGTTATATTCAGGTGCTGATATTTCACACAGCTGGCCTCCTCAGCACCAGAAAACCTACATCAGCATATAAACAAAAAATAAAATTCCAAGCCCATCTAAATGGACGCCTCCTCTGGGCCAAGGGTATTCTAAAGGTAACCAAAAACCTAGTTTAGGCCATGATCAGAAGGGAGAGTTGGGCATACCTTTTTACCATTAACATCAAGGCAGACCTTAAGTCTGGAAGAACAGACTCTTTAAGTCTGATAAGAAATATTTACAATCTATTCTCTCTGAAGTCTGCTACCTGGAGGCTTCATCTGAATGATCAAATCTTGGTCTCCACAACTCCTTATTATAACCCAGACATTCCTTTCCATTGACTTCAGGTCTTTAGATATAACCAATTGCCAATCAAAAAAATCTTTGAATCTGCCTATGACCTGGAGGCCCCTGCTTCCACTTGTTCTCCCTTTCTGAACTCAACCACTGTATATCTTACATGTATTGACTGGTGTCCTATGTCTCCCTAAAATGTATGAAACCAAGTTGTAGCCTGACCACCTTGGACACATGTCATCAGGACCTCCTCAAGCTGTGTCATGGGCATGTTCTTAACCTTGGCAAAATAACTTCTAAATTGATTGAAATCTGTCTCAGATACATTTTGTATTACAAACTCATCTAGAAAGTTGCCCATTGGTTCTCCATAGAGGAAAGAGGACATGGAAATAAAGGGGGAAAAGACAAATACATGAATCCACATGCCTCTTATGAAATGGCTTTTTGGCAAGGAGTAGTTTCTTCACTTCCCTATAGAAAGTATTTCAACCATTTTGTACTCACAGTGGCTGCTAAAGAAATCCTACTGAAGATTAAGCCATGAAGTATTTTTGTTGTTGTTACATTTTCTAAAAATTAATTTTGGATAGATTAGGTATGGTTATATATTTCAGGTCACCTTAAATTCTTAGACTCACACACTAATGCTGTTAATATTGTCAAGATGACACTACACCTCAAATTGATTTTTACCTTCAATACAACTCCTATTACAATCCTATTACAAAGCTGATTCTTATATTCATATGTAATTCAAGAGATGCCAAATATTCAAAACATCCTTGATAAAAATCAAAGTTGCAAAATACACACTTCGCAATATCAAGATTTCCTATCTAGTTATAATAATCAAAACAATGTACTGATACAGAGTTAGATGTAGGGATCAATGGAATAGACTTGAGAGTGCAGAATTAAACATATATATGGATAGTCAATTGATATTTGAAAAGAACTTTCAAGACCATTAAATGAGAAAAGAATAGTCTCCTTGGCAAATAATACAGGGACAACTGGATAGCCACAGGCAAAAACGATTAGTTTGGATCTTTGTCCCTTACACCATATACAAACATTAACTCAAAATGGATCAAAGTCTAAATATATGTGTTAAACCTATAAAACTATATGAAAACATAAGAGTACATTTTTGTAATCTTGGATTTGGCAAGGGGTTCATAGATAGCACAAGACTCAAAAACATACGTATTGGACTTCTTCAAAATTCAGAACTTTTGTGCATCAAAAAACGCTTTCAATAGTGTAAAAAACCTGAAGAATATGACAAAATATTTTCAAATCAACATATCTGATAAAAAGATAGTATCTAGAATATAAGTTTAAAACCTCTTATACCTAAAAATAATAATAATCCAAATAGAAAATTGGCTAAGAACTCAAGGGACATTTATCCAAAGAAGATATACAAGAGGCAATCAAGCACATGAGAGGCTGCTCAGTATCATAAGTCAGCAGGGAAACACAAATGAAACCCAAAATGAGACTTTTCATCCCCACTCAATGGTTATAATTTATAAAATAAAAAACAAATGGAAAATATTAAATATTGGCAAAGATGTTGAACCCTCAGACACTGTTCATAGGAATTTCAAATGGTACAGTCACTGTGAAAAACAGTTTGGCACTTCTTCACAAAGTTTATTAACATATGACACAGCATTTCTACTTTTAGATAAATGCTGAAAAGATTTGAAATCTAGTGTTCAAACAAAAACTTGAGTGTTCATGGGATGGCTACTCACAATAGCACTATTCACAGTAGCCACTAAACGTCCACCAAATTATGAATGAATAAAATGTTGTGTATATATGCAATGGAATGTTAATCATCCATAAAAAGCAATGAAGTACTGATACATGTTGCAACATGGATGAACGTTGAATATATTATTCTAAGTTAATGAGGCCAGACATAAAAGGCCACACACTCTATCATTCCATGGGGAATGGAAGTAACTGCTTAATGTGAACTGGGTTTCCTTTTGGGGTGATGAAGATATTTTGAAATGAAGTGGTGGTGATGGTTATATAACATCATGAATGTACTCAATGCCACAGAATTTTACTTAAAAATAGTTAAAATGGGAAAATTTATGTTATCTGTATTTACCACAGTAAAATTGTTTGTTTTGCTTTTTGGTCTGAGTCTCTGCCATAGCTGCAGAAGTGACATGGGAAGGGAATGTCAGGGTTTAGAAGCCGTCACAATAAGTGGCACACATTTTACCACCACCATGGCTCTGAGTGTTACCACCTTCACGAGAGTACCTGTGGCAGATGTGGCTACCCTAACAAGCACAAGAGATCCTATAACTGTAGTGCCAAAGCTAAAAGACAAGAGACCACAAGGATTTGTCAAATGAGGCACCTGAAAATTGTTTACTGTAGATTCAGGAACAGATTCTATGAAGGAACATGTAAATGCAAGAGGGCAGCTGTTACAGCATCCAGTTCATCTTAAGAATTTCAGCAATTAGTCATGCAGTACATGTTCTGTTTTTGTTTTGTTTTGTTTTTTAATGTTTTGAATGGCCCTAAAATAGTTTCTACAAAGGGAAAGGCTTTTATTAATATCTCTCAAAGGTATTAACTGAATTTTTGGTTATTTCTGGTAAAGGTATTTATTTAAAATTCAACAAATGTATCAAAATAGCATTTTGTTGTATTATGTTGCTGTCTGCTAAGCCAAGTCTTTAAATATGACATAATAGGCTTATAAGAAATATGCAACAGATTAGAAATTTCATCTTACAGAAATTCCAGTAAGTTTACAAAATTTTCTCCCAGTCTCTTGCAGTAAGCAAGAACATATGTGATGGGTATTTTTACGTTCTTAGCCTAAATTTAGCCATGGAAAAATGTAATTGAAAATATAAACTCATCAGGCAATTTCAAGCTCTCTTCTCATGATTCAGCTCCTTCTTCTGTTTTTGATTGTTACCTCTTGATAAATAGACAACATTTGTACCAATGTGTTTAGGTCAAGAAATAACCTCTTTGAACTTTCTGTCTCTGGTTTTAGGCTTTGGGAGTAATCCTACCTTTCCTCTTCCACATGACAGCATCTTCTAGATGTGTGATGGCTATTAACAAATCCTGCTCCAGTATTTTCTGCTACAGGCTCAATGTCCTAAGGTGCTAGTTAAGTCGTGGGAATAACACTTCCTAGATCTGTACTGCCTCCCACCTCCAGATACCTTTATTTGTCAGTGTCATCTATAAAATGCAGACATATCAATCTCAGTGACTGTTACTATGTCTATTCCCGGGAATTGCCTGGAAGAGTTCTGCTTCAATGAATTAAGAAGGAGCTCACACAGTCTAATTTTATAAAGAGTTTGAGTACCTCTGAACTAGCCACTAAAATCCTCTCTGATCTCTGTATCCGTAGGATAATTCCTTTATCCCTTAGGCTAATCTGCTTGCAATGCTTTGGACATGATTTCCTCACACCCACCATTTGGTTCTTTAAAGGAAAATAGCTTTTGTTGAAAATACCTTTTTTTCTTTTCTAAAACTCATAGGCATTACTCACTAAAAGTTAACCCTTTCTGGAATGTCTTTCTGAAGCTCACATGATCAGTCTCCATTTCTTTCATATTTTCTCAGCATTCCCAGAGATTAAGTTAAATACTCCTTATTGTAAAGTTCCAGAACAGTGACCTTGTGGCAAGTCATATTTTCCTACAAAAGTAGATCATACATTGCTTAAAGACAATCACTACCTTAGTGGCTATCATTTACTAATTAAATTACATAACATGATTTAGCATAGTACTTCAATCAAAAGAGGTTCTTATTAAATATTAGTGTCTCTCCCATATCTCAATCCTCCCTCAACTCCACTATCTAAGCAGAAATAAGTTATATTTTTAAGTCCAAGAGTAATATTTATTGTTTTTTTAAGGCTGCCATTTTGTGTAACTATTTTAAGAAACGCCAGTGAGACTTCTCTAGTATATATATTTACCTTTAATTCTGCTCATTTGAATTTGTTTTTAATGATCCTTTTCACCCTTAGCACTTTATACAGGCTTGACTATTTCACTACCATTGATTTTAAGGATTAGATTTTACCACTTCAATGCATGGAAATGCCATGAAACAAAATAGACTGTGACAGAGAAAAAATAAGGGAGGCAATAATAACCAGCATATTTACTCACCCTCCAGATACGAGGCTTCAACCACTTAGCCAGCAATCAAGAAACATGAACAGAGAATCAGTGTTATGGACACTTGCATAGCTTCATGCTATCTGGCAAGGGCATAAGGAAGAACTGAAACTAGCTTTGCCTCAGTCATTCTCTCCCAAGAGGATACTGAGGAAGTTATATACAGAATGCACAGTAGCAAATAGCATAGAAGATACCATTTTTTAATCATTTGATAATGGCCTTTATCAAATGACAAAGGTGAAAGTAAGTGGACTCACAGAGACTATGAAAAAGGTGACATCAGCAGCATGACAGAATGAGACTCCTATCCCTCCTGCCACAGACACCTTGAGTAAATACCTAAACATGGGTCAATTTTCTTTAAGAGAAACCCAGAATCTAGTTGAACTCCTACATACTGAAATACGTGTACATCAAAATAGATTTTTAAACTGGAGATATATTCACACACTAATTCCACTCTGAGCATAGCACCTTACAATTGAGAAGGAAATATCAACTGTCGGCTTATTCTTAAGGAGTGAGGGGTTTGTACAATACACATAGTGTACAACTTTTAAAGTTCCTGCTAGAGGACTTGGCTCTTAAATAATCTTTCTTGCAGAATAGCATGGGCAGGGCATCTGAGAATTCTCTCAAGCACAAAGAACAAAGATAAGTTTTGAACCACATGAACACTCTCAGCAGCTATGGCCCCTGGGATCAGCTCAGCTTACAACTTTTCCCTGAAAAGGGTTTGGCTGCACACGTTTCCTGCAGCTCCCTGTGGTTCTGGCTTTTAATAAACCATTATCTCAAGAGCCAGGGAATGTGGGCACTGCCTGTGCTTTATTCCCTGGCTTGCTTCAGCAATAACTCCATGCCAGCAGTCGTCCCCTGCAAGGAGTGTGTGAGACTTCTGCATGCCTGAATGGAAAGTCAGCACTCCTTATGCCTGCTTCCCTGGTTTGCTCTAGTGACCATTCTAGCCCTGCAATCTCTTCCTGGGTAAAGGTTAGAACCTCTGCCAGCAGAAATGGGAAATATGGCACTTTCCAGCCTTGTTCTCTGGCTTGCTCCAGCAATAAATTAAGATCTGAAGACTCTCGATGGAAATGGTTTCTGCACACGTCAACCCTCCCCAAAGGATTTGCTACTAAATCACTTAGCTCTGGGAATTGAGATTCTGCACTCTTAAGTCTCCTATGCCACAGACAACAAAAAGGTGATCTTTAAACTTTCAAACATTAAGCGTAAATCTCTCCAGGTTCAATATGAGAAAACTGAGTGAGAGTACAGGTAGGCACCACAGATCCTTTCCTTGGTATAGAGCAAAATAAGAATATAATATCTGAGCTCAAAAATTCAATAGAAAGATCCATTAGCAGACTAGATCTAGAAGAAATTAGCAAACTTGAATGTAAGCCTTGAGAAATCACCTGATCTGAGGCAAAAATAAAGAATACAAAATAGTAAATATAACCTAAGGTACCAACAAGATACTGTCAAGTGGAATGTTATATACATTATTAGATTTCCAGAAGAAAGATAAAGAAAGAAAAGGACAGAAAACATTTAAAGAAATAATGCCAGAAAACTTCTCAAGTCTGAAAAAGAAACAGAGATCCAGGAAGCTCAATTGACATTGGACAGGATAAAAACAAAGAAACCTATACCAAGACACATTATAATCAAATTGTTGAAAGTTAAAGACAAAGAGAAAATATTGAACACTGCCAGGGAAAGGTAACGTGTTATATATAAGAGAATCTCCATCAGACTATTAATAGAATTTTCAGCAAAAACTTGTAGCCCCCAAAATAGAACAGAAGTTTCTGTTTATATATATAAACATGTACACACACACACATATATATACATATGTATATAAGCAAAAAAAAAAAAAAAAAAACAAAAATTACATCCAGCAATCCTCTCCTTAAGAAACAAAGGGGATTAAAAACTTTCTCAAGCAAATAAAAGCTGAGGAAGTTTATCACCACTAGACCCATCTTATAAAAGATGCTAAAGGGACTTCTTCAAGTTGAAGGACAATGTTTTTAAGAAGCAATATAAAAATAGAAAACTCACTGGTAAAAGTAAGTACATAGTCAAACTCAGCTCTAATACAGTAATGGTAACATGAAAGTTATCTCAATCTCTAGTATTAAGGATAAATGGCATTACTATTAAAAATAATTATATATAATGATTTGTTAAGAAATGCAAGTTACAAGAGATGTATAATTTGATATAATTTATAGTGGGGAAGTAAAATTGTAGTTTGTGCAAGTGATCAAAGTTATTATCAGCTTAAAATAGTCTGTTATTAGTATAAGATTTTTTACGTAAGCCTTATGGTAACTACAAAGCTAGAATGCTTAAGAGATACACAAAAGATGAAAAGATTCTATATGTGGCATTTCTCCCCATGCTATCTCTCCCCAACTCCCCACCCCATAGATGAAGGGGAGGAAGGCAGCAAATCACACTGCCATGTATGCACCTATGCAACAATCTTGCATGTTCTTCACATGTACCCCAAAACCTAAAATGCAATTAAAAAAAAGAGAGAGAAAGAAAAAAAAAAAGATGAAAAGATTCAAAGCACACCACCACAGAAACCCATCAAGTCAAAAAAGAAGGCAGCAAGAGAGGAAGTTAGAAACAAAGAATCTGAAATTAATCAGAAAGAAATTAAAGAAATAGCAATTAAAGAAATTTAATTTAAAGAAATAGCAATTAAAGATATGGCAGTAATAAGTTCTTATCTCTCAATAATCACTGAATGTAAATAGATTAAATTCTCAAATCAAAAGAGACTGAATTGCTAAATTTTTTTTTTTTAAATAGACCCAACTACATGCTGCCTACAAGAAAATCACTTCACATTTAAGGAAACATATAGAATAAAAATAAATAATAAAATTATTCTAGGCAAATGAAAATCAAATATGGCATGCATGGATAGCTTAGATTTAGATAATATAGACTTTAAAGTTAAAAATATAGAAAGAGACACTAAAGACCATTATACAATGACAAATGTGTCATTGAGCAGACCATCTAGACAAAGAAAAAAAATTTTTTAATGTTAGACTTGAACAACACTTTAAAGCAAATTAACCAAACAGATAGATTCCAACCAACTGCAACAGATGTATTCCTGTCAACAGAACATTCTCCAGGATAAGTCCTATGTTTAGAACATAAAACAAGTTTTAACAAACTTAAGAAGACTAAAAATCCTATCAAGTATCTTTTCTAACCACAATGGCATGAAGCTAGAGATCAATAACAGGAGGAATCTTGAGGAACTCACAAATATCTGGAAGTCCAGAACAATTGATGGATCAAAAAGGAATTTTGTTAAATTAAAAAGTATCTTGAGAGCCACAAAAATTTAAAAAAATAAAAAAACTTATGAGATACAGCAAAAGCAGTTCTGAGAGAAAAGCTTATAGCAATAACACTTAGATCAGAAAAGAAAGAATATCTCAAATGCATCACCTAACATTACACTTCAAGGAACCAAGAAAAAACTAAGTCCAAACCTAGCAGAAGAAAGAAAACAACAAAGATCAGAGGAGAAACAAATAAAATAGAGACTAGAAAAAATAATTGAAGAGATCAATGAAACTGAGTTTCTTTTTTTTGAAAAGAAAAACAAAATTGACAAGTGTTAGCTAGATAAAAGAGAGAGAAGACTCAAATAAACAAAATCAGAAATGAAAGAGTAGACATTAAACTCACACCTTAGAAATACAAAGGATCATAAGAACCAACTATGAACAGTAACACACCAACAAATTGGATAACCTAGAATAGGTGGATAAATTTCTAGAAAAATACAATATATCAAGATTGATCAGAAAAACATGGAAAATATGAATGGACCAAACAGCAAGTATGGAGATTGAATCAGTAATAAAGTTTTCTTATAAAAAAAAGCCCAGAACCTGATGGTTTCACTGTTAGATTCTACTAAATATTTCAAGAAAACGTAACACCAATCCTCTTAAATATTTCCAGAAAATTTAAAAAGAGAAAATATTTTCAAACTCATTTTATGAGGCCAGACTTACCCTGACATCAAAGCCAGACAAGAGGATACAAGAAGATAAAACTACAGGTCAATATCCATAATGAGCATAGATGCATAAAACTTTAACAAAGTACTAGCAAACCAAAATCAATAACATATTAAAAGAGTGTTCATCATTATCAAGTGGGAGTTACCTCAGGGATGCAAGGATGTTTCGACATATTTAAAATGATAAATCTTATAGACTATATTAACAAGATGAAAGACAAAAACCACATGAGCATCTCAATAGATGCAAAAATGGTGTTTAATAAGATTGAACATCTCTTTATAATTTTTTTAAATTTTCAAAATAAAGATACAGAAGTCATGTATTGCAACTCAAGAAAGGCATATGTGACAACCTTACAGCTAACATCACATTCCATGGTGAAAATATAAAAGTTTTTTCTCTACAATAGGAAGAAGACAAGAATCTTGAGTCTCGCCACTTCTTTTCAACATAGTACTGAAAGTCCAAACCAGAGCAACTAAGAAAAAAAATGAAACCCAAGACATGGAAATAGAAAAGAAAGAAGTGAAATCATTTGTTTGCAGACAGCATTATATTAGTTATAGAAAACCTTTAAAAGCTCTTAGAATTGAAAAACAAATTCAGTAAAGTTGCAGGTTAGAAAAATCAACATACAAAAATTAGTAGGATTTCTATATACTAATAACAAATTATATTTAAAAATTAAGAAAACAATCTCATTTACATTAAATCAAAAATAAAATAGGAATAAATTTAATCAAGGAAGTAAAAGGTCTGTACATTGAAAATTTTAATACACAGATAAAAACATTGAAGACACAAAAAGATATCTCATATTCATTGATTAAAGGAATTAATATTCTTAAAATTTCCATACCACCCAAAGCAATCTACAGATTTAATGTAATCTATATGAAAATTCAAATACCATTTTTCATAGAATTAGAAAAAAACTTTCCAAAATGTGAGTGAAGCCACAAAAGACCCTGAATTTCCAGAGCCACCTTCAAAAAAAGAACCAACCTGGAGGCATCACGAACTGCCTGATTTCAAAACAAATTACAAGCTATTTTAATCAAAACAGTATGATACTGTCATAAAAACAGACATATCAAACAATAGAATAGGACAAAAGTCCCAAAAATAAACTTAAGTATTTACGGTCAATTGGTTTTCAACAAAGATGCCAATAAGACAGACTGGGAAAAGACAATCTCTTAAATAAATGGTTCTGGGAAAACCAGATGTCTGCGTGCAGAATAATGAAAGTACACTTTATCTCATATCATATATAAAATTCAATTCTAAATGAATTAAAGACTTAAAAAATAAGACCTGAAATTGTAAAACTACTAGATGAAAATATACGGGGAAACTTCACAATATTACTTTGAGTGATTATTTATTGGATAGGCCTCTAAAAGCACAGGCAAAAAAAACCAAAAATGGACACATAGGATCACATAAAACTAAAAAGTTTCTGCACAGCAAAGGAAACAACAGAGTGAAGGGGCAACTTATGGACGGAAGAAACTATCTGCAAACCATATATCTGATAAAAGGCTACATATCCAAAATAAATGAGAAAAACATCTCATCTTTAAGAAATCAAATAGCCTAGTTTAAAAATGTGAAGAAACTGAACAGATATTTCCCCCTAAAAAGACATTAATGGCCAACAGATACCTGAAAAAATGTTCAACATTGTTAATTATCCAGGAAATGCAAATTAAAACCATTATGAAACATCACCATCATACCCGTGAGACAAATAGTAAGACTTGATGAAGACACAGCATAAAGGGAACCCTGGAACACTGCTGATGGGAAAATAAATTAGTACAGACATTTTTGAAAATAGTATGGATGTTACTAAAAAAACTAAAAGTAGAATTATGATTCAGCTATCCCATTTTTGGCTTTATATGCAAAGGACTGAAATTACAATGTTAAAGAAGTATCTGCCTTCCCATGTTACTTTCAGCATTATTTATAATATCTAAGACATGAAAGCCATCTAAATATTCATAGTTAGATGAATGGATAAAAAATATGTAGTGTATATATACTGGGATATATGATACATGGGAAGTATCTGCCTTCCCATGTTACTTTCAGCATTATTTATAATATCTAAGACATGAAAGCCATCTAAATATTCATAGTTAGATGAATGGATAAAAAATATGTAGTGTATATATACACAGTAGAATACTGTACAACCTTTTAAAAAGAAGAAAGTCTTGTCCTTTTTGACAACTTGGATGAACCTGGAGGACATTATGCTAAGTAAAATAAGCAAGGCACAGAAAGACAAATACTTATAGAAGCAGAAAGGACAGAGTGACTTAAGATGGCTGACTACATGCAGCTAGTAGGTGCCTATTCCACCAAGAGATATCAAAACAGTGAGTAAATATTCACACTTTGAATAGATTGTCTAAGAAGGAACACCGAAATTCAACAGAGAAGCAATAAGTATCAGAGAAAGCAAAAGTGTGAAGCCAAGCGTCCTGCTGTGCTGAGATCAGCATGGAACTGAGAGAAGCTCCCTGACACATGGAAAGGGTGAGTGAGAGACCCTGAGGCACCCCCAGTCCTGCCACAAACATTTACAATCCTAGCCATGAGAGAACTCAACCCTCCAGGGCCTGCAGACTAACATAGGGAGCTTCCTAGAAATTGCACAAAGACATTGCTTGAACTCACATGGAGTCTCACAAATACTGGAGCCCTGAGTGACAGTAGCCTGGTGCCATCCTGAAGCCCAGCTCCCAGAGGCCTGAGTCCTGGCCTGGGACTGCTGCTGCCATTGCCACCACCTCCACTGCCACAAGTACAGGGAGGAAGGAGGGAGGCAAGGCACTTTCATCACCCCAAGGATAGACACCACTGCCATTGCTGCAGAAGAGAGGAAAGAGCTAACCATGCATTCATGGCTGCCCTCTGTTTTCACTGCGCCTACTGATGGGGCTATGTCCTTCCCAGTAGCAGTCTTGCCGAGGGTCTGCCCGAGCATTTTAGCTGCAGTCAGGCATGATGTAGAGAGTGCATACTGTAGACCCCTGTGTCCTGCCCTGGGGCTGATGCTGCCACCACTGCCACTGCTGCTGGGCCAGGGAGGGAATGGGAAGGCTGGGCATTTTTGCATGCCCAAAGGAAAGATACTGCCCTGCAGCTGCTAAATAGAAACATGAGCAAACTGCATGCCTCACAGCTGCCTGCCCTTGCTACTGTCACTGAGAGGGACCTGATCTTCCCAGTGGCAGGCCCACAGCACAGACACCTTGCCCCTGCCTCAGCATTCTGCCAGTGGCCCAGGAACCAGTTTGCTCCTCTCTATCTCAACCAGCACCTGAACTCTGGATACCTGTGGTAGAGTCCTCTGGCCTGGTCCCTGTCTAGTCTTCCTAGGACTCATGAATACCATCTAAGGAGTTGTCTAGGGGCTTGGGGTTTGGGGATTATTTAGCCCAGTCCAGAATTATTATTTGTCAATTACAGATTTTTTATTATTGACAAATTATTATTTGTCAATTAAAAATAAAGTTTGAAAAGACTAATAGGCCCTTTCTTTTTCTTGTAGTGAATTACAAATATTGAGGTTTCATCCTTCTCTCTCTGACTCAGGTACATAAGAACATTAAACAGAGATGAAGATACATTCACACACACATTTGGATAAATGTGGTTCAAAACAAAGAGAGTAAGAAACAAATAAACACCAAAGGACATACATAAATTTTTAGGCCCGAGGGAACCTTTGTTCAGCTTAATGTTGCTATTTCATAGAGACAAATGGATCCTCTGGTGCCACCTCCCTAACACACATATCAATAAATGTAGCCTATATGTGTTCCTGAAATCTGTAAATTGGAGTCATAAATCAAATTAACTTTTTTCCCCAAATGTGGGCAGGGGAAAGAAGAAGGGAAACCCTCCATCTTCTAAATATTACTGTGTACACAGTTTTCATCCTTCATACTTCCACTCTAATCTCACTTTCTCCAGTTAAACAGTTTTGACTATTTTAATTTTTACATTATTTATCAGTTAATGTGCTGCTTTAACTACTTCTTATATAGCACTGGATCCAATAAAACTGAAATGTATTTGTGTACCTGTCAGGGTAGAGGTCACTTAAGTAGAACCAAAATGAAACAAATAAAAATCTAGACTACAAGATGAGCTGAGCCAACTATAGAGACCACTGAGTTGATGGCTACTTTTTTTTGATACTAGACAGCTATCATATTGCCTAATTCCATTTCATATCAAATCTATGCTGAGAAAACAAATAATCCTACAAACATTACAAGTTGTTTTATATCAAAGAACAAATATTTTTCTACTGTTGTTTCTTTATACCTGTCCTAAGAAAAACATGAATCGAAGCTTATTTGATATTTCTGTTATACTTTTGGTGACAGGATAATTCATTATCCTGAAATACGAAAATGTGTGAAAAATGTGAAAATATTAGAGGAATCAGAATTCCCTATGAGAATGACATTGAAAGATTATGACCAATATTTGGTTAACTATGTAATGCATGACTGATACACAGAGACTCTGATTTCTGGGGGCATATTTTTAAGGCAGAGATAATGAGTACATTTTAACATTCAAACAATGCAGTTTTGCAAATTACACAAACATAAACACACCTCTCCAAAACCAAACTTTAAGTTAACTCTGATATTACCTAGATTTATCAATCACTAGACTCTGAAACATGAATAACCATCTAGACAATGTTATATTCATTTTATTCAGAGAACAATAAAGATTGGATGATCAGAGATACAGAGAAACCAATGTAATTTGAGAAAAGCATGATATTATGTAGGTTTTATCAATCACTAGACTCTAAAACATGAATAATCATCTAGAGAATGTTATATTCATTTTATTCAGAGAGCAATAAGGATTGGATGATCAGAGATAGAAAGAAACCAATATAATTTAGGAAGAGAAAAGCATGAAAATCACCTATATGTGTACCAGCTGTGAACTGGTTAAGTACATTTTGATACATGCATGGAATGTAGGATGCTGAGTAGACAAAAGCCAAATTTTACATTTGAAATTATTAAATTTAAAAACTATACATCTGTACCTATCTATTTATATATCTATATAATACATATAAAAAGAATGTTTTGTGAAGAAGTTTATTATATAACTTCATAATATCGTTGTGGATGATAATCCGATATTTGTTACATATATTTTGGCCTGCTTTGAGGCTATGAATGTAATAATACTAATACTGTGTGCATGTATTAATATTTCAGAAGGTAATGGATGACCATGTGTTGTATGAATAGTTTCTTCTTTTTTTTCTGGACTTAACGTTAGCTTTAGCTACTTCTCCAACCCTATTTTATCCAAATATTTGTGGGAGGAAAGAACTGGAGCTATAAACTTTGTTACAATGATGTATTCCTAATTATTATCTGTTAAATAGATTATCAGCAACTATCTTTTTTCTTTAGTCTTCAGATTATTAGAATACTCAACTTGCTGCCAAATATAGTTAGCACATCATTAACCTGCTGGATGAGATCATTCTTTGCAGAAAGACTTGACTTGCTTCTACTACCAACCCAAGGGGCGGTCGTTAAATAAAACTTTGATTTCAAGTAGGTTCATTGCTACACCTGTTCACTTGCTTACTGACCACTGAAAATTGCTCTCATGCATTTTTTACTAATAACTGGGGAGAGTCTCAGGTGTTCTTTAGATGGCTTCAGCAGTTTTGTTTTATTTTTGACTTAATACCTTTTCCTCAATTTATGTAAAAAAAAAAAAGTAGAACATATATGATGGTTGGGAGTGAATTCTATCAGACAACTGATTGAAAGCATGAGAAAGGCCCTCTAAATTTTTGCTTTAAACATAAAATCCATTTACCACATAATCCTGTGGTTTAACTGCTTGTCTGTTTCTTAAATGAGACACTTTATTGCTTTATAAAATAATCTTGCAAAATTTCAATGGGTTTACCAACTTGTCGTTTTTGTTCACAGGCTTTAGAGGAACCTAAATATGGATTGGACATATATCATAAATGTCCAGACTATAAGTAAGAGAAAAGAAAAACTGTGTGAGTTTTAAAGTATGTTAATTTCTTAACATTGTATATTTTATCACAACAAATTATCTTCTCTCACTCGATTCTCACCTCACAGAATGTAAACACAATTCAAACATTTCTATTTTACTTCATCATGTATCAGACACTATTATGTGGTTCTAGAAGTATGAAAAAATAATAATTTACCTATAATTTAGTTGCTTCCAGATGCTATCAGATATCTTATGTTTCTTATTTTAACAGTAGGATTATTTTATATGCAAGAAAACTTACATTTAGATGAATTAATGGTTAACTCAAACCCACACAATAAGCTACTTGGGAGTAGAATTTAAACCCAAGTAGCTTGTAATCCACTGATTTCACTAAGCAATTGGATGTCATAGATTAAAATAAAACTTATAGCATATACACAGTCATAAATTTGATAATTTTCAAAGAATGTTGCTAAATAAGACATAAGAGAAATGCAACTATCTTTCATTTTACCATGACTTAATACTGGGTCAGTAACTCCATCCTGACGTTCTTTAACGACCAGTGAATACCTTTTCTAAGAATAATATGGCGTCTCATGCCTGTAATTCCAGCACTTGGGAGGCCAAAGCAGGCAGATCTCCTGAGGTTGGGAGATCAAGACCAGCCTAATCAACATGGAGAAACCCCAACTCTACTAAAAATACAAATTAGCTGTGTGTGGTGCATGCCTGTAATCTTAGCTACTCAGGAGGCTGAGGCAGGAGAATGGCTTGAACCCAGGAGGCAGAGGTTGCAGTGAGCCAAGATCACTCCATTGCACTCCTGCCTGGCAACAAGACCGAAACTCCCACTCAGGAAAAAAAAAAAAAAAAGTAACAGTGATGTTACTCCATTACTCCATGTCACTGTAATTTAAGGACTCTTGTAGAAAGACAGAGATATTTTCCTAAACAATGTCCAAAGAGTGTTTGCATAAGGAAAGACAGAGGCAAAAGAACAATGCATTCAACTATACGTGCATGCCAGAATACAGATGTAGCTCATAAGAGATTTGATCCACTCCATCAGTATTAGACAAGAGAGATCATATAAGTAAAATGTTCACCAAAAGAGACATTATTGAAGAATCAGTATCGTGAATATGGCCATACTGTCCAAAGTAATTTATAGATTCAATGCTATCCTCATCAAGCTACCAATGACCTTCTTCACAGAACTAGAAAAAAACACCTTAAACGTTACATGGAACCAAAAGAGAGCCCACATAGCCAAGACAATCCAAAGCAAAAAGAACAAAACTGGAGGCATCCCGCTACTTGACTTCAAACTATATCTACAAGGCTACAGTAATCAAAACAGCATGGTACTGGTACCAAAACAGAGAGATAGACCAATGGAACAGAACAGAGGCCTTGGAGGCAACACCACACATCTACAACCATCTGATTTTTGACAAATCTGACAGAAACAAGCAATGGGGAAAGGACTCCATGTTTAATAAATGGTGTTGAGAAAACTGGCTAGCCATGTACAGAAAGCAGAAACTGGACCCCTTCCTGACACCTTACACTACAATTAACTCCAGATGGATTAAAGACTTAAACATAACACCTAACACCATAAAAACCCTAGAAGAAAACCTAGGCAAAACCATTCAGGACATAGGCATAGGCAAGGCCTTCATGACTAAAACACCAAAAGCATTGGCAACAAAAGCCAAAATACACAAATGGGATCTAATAAACTCCAGAGCTTCTGTACAGCAAAAGAAACAATCATTAGAGTGAACCAGCAACCAACAGAATGGGAAAAAATTATTGCAATCTACCCCTCTGTCAAAGGGCTAATATCCAGAATCTACAAAGAACTAAAACAGATTTATAGGAAAACACAACAAAACAAAACAAATGAACCCATTCAAAAGTGGGCAAAGGATATGAACAGACACTTTTCAAAAGAAGACATTTATGAGGGCAACAAACATGAAAAAATGCTCATTATCACTGGTCATTAGAGAAATGCAAATCAAAACCACATTGAGATACCATCTCATGCCAGTTAGAATGGCGATCATTAAAAAATCTGGAGACAACAGATGCTGGAGAGGATGTGGAGAAATAGGAACACTTTTACACTGTTGGTGGGAGTGTAAATTAGTTCAACTATTGTGGAAGATAGTGTGGCAATGCCTTAAAGATCTAGAAATAGAAATTCCATTTGACCCAGCAATCCCATTACTGGGTATATACCCAAAGGATTATAAATCGTTCTGTTATAAAGACACATGCACACATATGTTCATTGTGGCACTGTTTACAATAGCAAAGACCTGGAACCAACCCAAATGCCCATCACTGATAGATTGGACAAGGAAAATTTGGCACATATACACCATGGAATACTATGCAGCCATGAAAAACAATGAGTTCGTGTCCTTTGTAAGGACATCGATCGATCTGGAAACTATCATTCTCAGCAAATTAACGCAAGAACAGAAAATCAAATACCGCATATTCTCACTCATAGGCGAGTGTTGAACAATGAGAACACATGGACACAAGGAGGGGAACATCACACACTGGAGTCTGTTGCGGGTGGCTAGGGGAGGGACAGCAGGGGATGGGGAGGTTGGGGAGAGGTAACATGGGGAGAAATGCCAGATATAGGTGATGGGGGATGGAGGCTGCAAACCACATTGCCATATATGTATCTAAACAACAATCCTGCATGATCTGCACATGTACTCCAGAATGTAAAGTACAATAAAAAAATAAATAAATAAAAATAAAATAAAATCTTGATCATGAGTAAAAAAAAAAAAAGAAAGACTATCTCAGAATTGAAGGATGATTAAAAGTTGGGAGATTCTAATCAAGGGTGAAATACTATTTTGATATTAAATCAAAGATATCCAAAGATATAGTGCTGAAGTCAGGGCTTAAATATGCCAAGTCCTGTGCATTCTTTTCTCTTTTACTGTGCATATGAGAAGAACCTTCTAGTTCTGTGGAGGGTAGACATAACAGTGAGAGAACACAGATGTGTATATCACCATATGTTGAAGAACTGGTGAGCCAAAGCACAAATGCATCAAATGATTTAAGTACCAGAGAGCCCCTGTATCCATCATATTGAGCTTGAGCAGCATTGGCTGCAAGCTGAACAAAGCAGAGGGTCAGAGTTGGGCTTGAATATCACTTCCATCACTTATCACTCTGTTATTCTGAGGGTTTACTATACCTTGTTTAGATAATTTTTATTAACTGTAAAACAGATTTAATATTATCATTCAATAGTTCAAGAATAAAAATAAATAGGTAAAGCATTTGGCTTATGCAAGGCCCTCCTTATTTTGTGACCCTGGCTTATTTTCTTTAACTCTCTCTCTCTCTCATTGTTCTATAACCTTCTCCTAGTCTCAGAAGACCATTTCCTGGAGGCTGAAACATAGCTGTCCAAGGACTCGATAAAAAAATTCCTGTTGAAGGCAGCATCTTCTGATTGCACCTGTGACCCTAGTTTCTGCTACTCTTCTATCCACTCACCTTTCTTAAAACATAACAACCCTGTCCAACTTCACAATTCCATAAAACATTTTATACATATTTAATTGTATTATGAAAATATTTTAAAATTAGTAGTAAAAAAAAAGGTAAAAAGTTCATATACTTTAAATGGAAGTTTCTAGAGGCTCATTATATAGTGTTGTGGGAGCATAAGGAAACTGGGATTAAGTCATGTTCACAGTTATATAAACTTTTAATTTTTTCCAGCTGAAGAACATAAAGAAAGGAGGGTAAAAGTTGGTGATGATGAACAATCTGAGAAATAAAATGTTAACAAAATAACAAACTTTGCCATAGACCGACAAGATCTTGCCTTGTGTTTACTTGGATTACCAGAGGCAAATTGAGTTTCATTTTTCTTGTTTTTGTATCATTGTTTGCTTATCATCTCCCGATGAGGTTGTGAGCTCTGTCATATTTGGGCATCACTAATGTGTACCACACTGCTGCATACAGATGTTCTTAATGTCAGTTCAATCCAACTTTCATACATGAGTGAATAAATTGCCAGAGTGTGGGATTCGTAACAATTGTAAGCATACCATGCTGGCAGAGTTCAGGTATGTGAAATGAACAGGGAGATGAAGAAAATGCCTCCAGGGCATTTTAGAGACCTTTGCGGCAGTCCTTTCCACTACAGGCCTGGAAGCCTGGGAGGGAAAAAATGGTTTCATGGGCCAACCCAGGGCCCCACTGCTCTGTGCAGTCTTGGGACACAGCACTGTGTATCGCTGCCGCTCTGGCTCCAACTGTGGCTAAAAGAGGCCAAGGTACAGCTCAGACCATTGATTCAGAGGGTGTAGTCACCAATTTCACATCTCCTTGTTCATGGTAGAATGCCCCTCCCTGTAACCTGACTTATGTGGTATATGACATCTTCTTACATTGCTCTCTGTGTAAAGTTATCTTAATATTTTACCATCTTTCATATTTCAGAAGTTTATACTTCTACCCTACAAATATCAAAAGGCAAACCAGAAATTGAGAGTTAATGCTATAACTCTGGCAATTTGTCTATCTTCATTTATTCTCCCTACATGGAATTTCTGTAAGTTATACTGCAAATTACAGATCTATTGATATCGTTTGGATATTTGTCTTCTCAAAATCTCATGTAGAAATGTGATAGCAATGTTGGAAGAGGGACCTGGAGTGAGGTGTTTAGATCATGGGGACTGGATCCCTGATATGAATAGTTGAGTGCTATCCCCTTGGTGACTAGTGAGCTCACCTGAGAGACATCTGGTTCTTTAAAAGTGTATTGCACCTCCGTCCTCTTGCTCCCACTCTCACCATGTGTTATGCCTGTTCCCATTTCACCTTCCATCATAGGTACAAGTCTCCTGAAGCTCTCACCAGAAACAGATGCCAGCATCATGCTTCCTATAAAGCCTGCAGAATCATAAGCCAATGAAACCTGTTTTTTTTTTTTTTTCTTTTTTAATTTTACTTTAAGTTCTGGGATACACGTGCAGAACATGCAGGTTTGTTACATAGGTATACATGTGACATGGTGGTTTGCTGCACCAGTCAACCTGTCATCTAGGTTTTAAGCCCCACATGCATTAGGTATTTGTCCTGAAAGACCCTGGTGTGTGATGCTCCCCTCCCTGCATCCATATGTTCTCATTGTTCAAATCCCACTTATGAGTGAGAACATGTAGTGTTTGGTTTTCTGTTCCTGTATATGTTATCCAGTCTCAGAATTTTCTTTACAGGTATGCCAAGAATGTCTAATGTATCTATTAAGTCATATGAAGTCTTTAATCTTGGGTATAATTGTCTCTTATGTAATACTAATTTATTTTCAGGGGTATTTTATTTGTATATTTTATAAAATACGTGAGTATTACTTCCATCTGAAAATACTTTAGATGCTGGAATTGGATGTACTGAATACTCAAGATTTCCTCTTTTCCAGTGACTCAGTAAAATAAAAGCTGTAGATTTGGTCGTGATTTATATAGTCTAGGCCAGAAGAAATTGAAAGCCTGATTCTAACCCCAGGATATATGTGAGAGAGATATATATATATATACACACACACACACACACATAATTATATATATAATATATATTATAATTATATATATTTTTATATATTTATATGTTTATGTGTAAATGCATATATAATTTATATATACATATGTATAAATATACACACATATATAAATTTTCACATATATGTATATATTTATATATTTACACATATATGTATAAATATATAAATATATTTTATATCTATATATTTATATATTTTATTGTATATTTATATATTTATAGTGTATATAAAATATACAAATATGTATTTATATTTATATAATTTACATATATATAAATTTACACATATATGTGTGTAAACATATTTATATATATAGTTTATATATATAGTTACACATATATATAATTCACACATATATAAATTTATATATTATATATTAACATCTATATTTATATGAATATATATGAGATATATGAATACATATGTGAATATATATTTTTTCACATATATATAATTCCTATTAAAACAATGATCCTATAAAAACAGTGATCTAACATAAAGATCAGAAAATAATACTTGCAAAAAATAATCATATCCACAGTTGTTTAAGAAATGTTTTTTTTATCCCTAGGCAGTAATCTTACCCTAGCATTGCATAGTTTCCTTTACTTTAAGAGGCAAATTAATACCTCAGTAGACATAGAAGTGAATTTTTGTCTTTCCAAAGATCTTATTAATAGCACCCCTCTTCACTCAGAGAATTGCCTCAGTTTTGATGATACATTTTATGATCACCTATGAAATTCTTGTCTCTTGACATGTACTCTCACATTTTATAGGTTCATCTTCTCAACCGTCTGTTTTCAGGTACAGCATGGCTATCAGAAGGCCATAATTATATGTTGTTCACTATCTCTTATATTTTCTCTACTTTTGGTACAACCAAAATGTTGCTGCCTACTGTCCCAGAGTTTTCTCTGTGTATTTGTCCATTCTTACATTACTATAAAAACATACCTGAAATTGAGTAATTTATAAAGAAAAAAGGTTTAGTCAGTTCGCAGCTCTATAGGTTATACAGGCTTCTGCTTCTAGGGAGGCATCAGGAAACTTAGTCACGACATAAGGCAAAAGGAAGTACACACATCTTCACATGACTGGCAGAGAAAGAAACAGAGCAAAGGGTGAAGTTCTACACACTTTGAAATAACCAGATCTCATGAGAAGGCTATTAGGAGAACAGTCAGGGGGAAAGTCCTGCCCAATGATTCAATCACTTCCCACGGGACTCCTCCTATAACACTCAGAATCACAATTAGACATGAGATTTGGGCGGGTACACAGAGCCAAACCACATTATTCTGCCCCAGCCCCTCCCAAATCTCATGTGCTTCTCACATTTCAAAACACAGTCATGCTTTCCTAACAGTTCCCAAAGTATTAACTCATTCTAGCATTAACTCAAAAGTCCAAGTCCAAAGTCTTACCTGAGACAAGGCAAGTCCCTTCCTCCTATGAGCCTATAAAATGAGAAGCAAGTTAGTCACTTCTAAGATACAATGGAGATACAGGTATTGAGTAAATGCTCCCAATCCACAGGGGAGAAATTGACTGAAGCAAAGGGATTACAGACCCCGTGCAAGTGCAAAACACAGCAAGAAAGTTAAATCTTAAAGCTCCAAAATAATCTTTGACTCCATGTCTCACATCTCTCTCACACTGATGCAAAGGGTGGGCTCCCAAGGCCTTGAGCAGGTCCACCTCATGGTTCTGCAAGGTACAGCCCCCATAGCTGCTTTCACAGGCTGGGGGTTAGTGCCTGTGGCTTTTCTAGGTGCACAATACAAGTTGTTGTTGGCTCTTATCATTCCAAGGTCTGTAGGATGGTGACCTTCTCATAGCTCCACTAGGCTGTGTCTCAGTTGAGAACCCTGTTTAGAGGCTACAACCCATCATTTTCCCTTTGCATTTTCCTAGTTAAAGTTCTCCATCAGGGTTCTTACCCTGCAGCAGACTTTTGCCTGGATGTTCAGGCATTTTTATACATACTCTGAAATCTAAGAAGAGGCTCCCAAGCCTCAACTCTTGCCATCTGAGCACCCACAGGCTTAACAACACATGGAAGCTGCCAAGACTTGGGGATTGTACCATCTGAAGTAGCAGCCTGAGCTGTACCTTGGCCCCTTTTAGCCACAGCTGGAGCTGAAGTAACTGCAATGCAGGGTGCCATGTGCCATGTCCCATGTCCCAAGGCTGCACAGAGCAGTGAGGCCCTTGGCCTGGCCCATGAAACCACTTTTCCCTTGTAGACTTCCAGGCCTGTGATGGGAGGTGCTGCCACAAAGGTCTCTGAAATACTTTGGAGGCATTTTCCCCATTGTCTTGACTGTTAATATTTGGCTCTTCTTTACTTATGCAAATTTATGCAGCTGGCTTGAATTTCTCTTCAAAAAATGAGTCTTTCTTTTCTGCCACATGGTCAGGCGGCAAATTTTTCAAACTTTTATGTTCTGCTTTCCTTTAAATATAAGTTCCAGTTTCAGACCATCTCTTTGTGAATGGATATGAGCATGGACTTTTAGAAGCAGCCAGGCTATGCCTTAAACACTTCACTGCTTAGAAATTTCTTCTGCCAGATACCTTAAATCATCTTTCTCAGTTTCAAAGTCTTACAGATACCTAGAGCAGGGGCACAATGCCACTAGTCTCTTTGCTGAAGTATAGCAAGAGCAAATTTTAGTTTCCAGTAAGTTCCTCATCTCCATCTGATATCTCATCAGTCTGGTCATCTCTGTCCATATCACTATCAGCATTTTGGCCAAAACCATTCAACAAGTCTCTAGGAAGTTCCAAACCTTCCTTCATCTTCCTGTCTTCTTCTGAGCCAACCAAACTGTTTCAACCTCTGCCCATTACCTAGTTCCAAAGCTATTTCTAAATTTTCAGGTATCTTTATAGCAATACCCCACTCTCAGTAGTAATTTTCTGTAGTAGTCTGTTCTCATACTGCTATAAAGACATACCTGAGACTGAGTAATTTAGAAAGAAAAGGGGTTTGATCAGCTCATGGTTCTGCAGGCTGTATAGTCTTCTGCTTGTGGGGAAGCATTGGGAAACTTACAGTCATGACAGAAGGCAAAGGGGAAGCCGGCATATATTCACATGGCCTGCAGAAGAGAGACAGAGTAAAGGGGAAGGTGCTACACACTTTGAAACCACCAGATCTTATGAGAACTTTATCACAAGAACAGTGAGGGGGAAGTCCTTCTCCATGATTCAATCACCTCCCACTAGGGCCCTTCTAAAACAATGGGAATTACAACTCAGTATGAGATTTGGGTGGAGACACGGAGCCAAACCATGTCACTCCCATTTCTGCCAATGCTGTGATCAAGACCTTAGCTAGAAAGAAGTAGAAAACTGGACTTGCACCATTGGCTCTCAAATGATCTATCACTAATTCTTCCCCTGATTGTGCTCTGGCTGGCAAATGTTGGATTTCAAGAAGACAGTGCAGCAGAATAAATAGAGAGAGGATGAGAGAGAGTTAAAAGGCCTGCATTGTTATCTTGTTATAGTTGATATTCAGGACATTCATGTTCTACTGTGTCTTTTCATTAATTTTAATAAAATGCTTCTTTATTTTTAAATATAGAGAGACAGTGTGACAGTGTGATGTCTGCACGTATGGCAGTTAAAAAAGTAACTTCGTTTATATGAGTCGAATAGGGACCAAATTACACAGAAACTGTAGTTATGAGAGAAGCATCCTTTGCACTAATTTGAGTACATAGAATGGATTTTAGAATACAGGTTAAAAAATGTAATTCTTATTCCTCCATATACGCAAATTAAAAGTAACTGAAGTGAAAAAGAAAAGTGTCACTTAGAAGCAATCCTCCAGGGTACAGCTTTAATGAACAATTTATAATTAAATGGCAATTGTTTTGCATGTTTCTGTATTTTCAGTCAGTTAGTTCCTCTGAAAAAAATAAGCTTTATAAAGTAACTGCCAGACATTTCTATTAAACTTACCTGTAAACTCCAAGCAGGCCTATTCCCAGATATAATATTCTGTGATTTCGTGAATTAGGTTTCATATTTTGATTCTCTAGACTTTCTAGATTATTTTTATCATGATTAAATTATATAGTTTTGAACTGAGAAGAGCAATTTTTTTTTCTCTGTTCACAGCATTAACTCTTTTGTTCATTGAGAGCATCACACTCTACTTTTACATAGCAGTATTAGGTTAATTCATTCATTTTCTTGTCCAGTAATATTTAATCTCCAAAAATGTGGTAGGTGTTGCTTCACAAGTGGATACTTAACAGTGAACAAGATAGACAAGATTCTGCTCATTCAAAATGTGCTTTATCTTGAGTTGAAAGGTGTAGAAGGAATGTGCCTAATAAATTAACAAGTAAATAATTTCATGTAGTGATGTGGTTTAGCAGAAGGTAACTGAATAAGAAATAATGCCTATCTCAGCCACATATAGAACCATTTAAGGAGTTAGTATAGCATGTGTTTAAATTATTAAGATACAATTAAAAACATAAATATATTTATCTCATTTCCAGGCACCAAGTGGTAAGCCAGATTCTGAGAACAGAGATAAACAAGACATAAAAATATGTCTTCAAAGCGTTTAAAATTAAGAGGCACAATACTGTGTCCTTTGATAATGCAAATAAAGTCATAATGGGATCCAGTGGCACCTTGGAGTTCCAGGGTAGCTAGGTGAGCAGGCTTGCCCTGTTACTTCATGACTCCTACTACAATGACACTTTGCATGGCACCTGATTAAATGTATAGGATCCTATTTATGGCATTATGGCAGGTTTTTACTACCATTATTTTTCAGGGGCTGCTCATTGAAGTTGTCAAAGCCTTTTTATTGGTCCTTGTCTTGGAGATATATTGCAGCTTTGAAAGAAGAAAAATAAAGCTTTTTTTTCTCCTCTAATATTAGACAACACTGGAAGACATGGCCTCAAAAATGCCATTGGAAGTAATACTTATTAAATGACAAAATGTCCTTAAAAGCAGGAGATCTGGTTTTAAATTTCCACTTCAAATCCTACTTCCTCAATGAAATTAAGCAAGTCATATGCCTTAGTGAGATCTGAATTTCTTTATCAATAAAATAAGTGAACTTATAATGACTACTCGGGGACTGTTATGAGGGACAAACAAAATACTGCAAGTGTAAAACATACTCTCACATTAACTGTACAAAGAGGATAGATGGTGTATTTATGGTTCAAATTCTTGTAGTAACTGGATAACCACTTCATGGAAGTGGAACTCTGCTTACATTCATAAACACATTGTTGCCAGCTTAGCGTGATGATACTGCAGTATTTAAGTCACGCTTATCGTACTTGAAGATGAGGAAGGGGTTCAATGCCAGGTTCATGTAACAAAGATTTATTTCACATTTACTATATTCCCAACACAGCGAAAGTTGCAGTTGAAAATAAAAGTGGAGAAAGATTTCTAAACTCTGGCAAATCTTCAAAGAAGGCAGAGCAGATAGGTGTCAGGTATATCATCTAAGAGATGGAGCAGGTTGATTCTATCTGGGCCAAGGGATCTTTTATCACTCCTCACTTGACTTAGAATTGGTTTTCTTTTTCATTTCAAAAGCTCAGTCTCAGAATAAAATATCTTCTGTTTATGAAACATCAACTCTGTGCCAGAAACAATTGCTTTCCTAAATACTACATGTGCATTCTCAAATGTCCCTCAGAGGCAATTATTATTATTGGTGAATCAGTCACTGAAATCAAACTTCCTATGCCTCAGTTGTTAATTTAAACAATGATACCTAGTTGCCTCATACTTTCAATGTGATGATTAGTATAATATATATGTCAAGTAAATGGATTTATACATGGCATGTAGTAAAAACCTAGATATTCTAGTCATGAGGCTGGAAATGGCTGCCCTCATTCTACAAATGGAGAAAAACTTAAAAAAAGTTTTGACTAGCCAATATTGCATATCAATTTGAATCTCAAACTGAGTTCTTCTGATTTGAATCATAACAACACCTTGTAATGCCATCATATAATCTTTGGTATTTCTAACTCTCAAAACTAGCAGTACAGAGGTCAGAAATTTTAATTCTTCTTCTCACATTTCCTGGAACACTACCCACAACCTGGCTGAGCACTCCATCTTTTGTGTCAGTAACAATTTCCTGCTGCTTTCTATTTAAAGCTGTTCTTAAGGGCTCAAAGGAAAACACATATCTCTGAACTCATTGACAGATGATTAAGGCTTATTCATGCCTTAATGAAATTCATCCATATTTTTGTTAATTGAGTTTAATTATAATTTTGATTATAGTTCAAAATAAATTTATGTGTAATGAAATACACTTAGGTATTTTTATAATCATTATTACTGTAACACATTTTGTGGTCAAATAGTTCAAATAGTTGAGAGACAAAAAGGAGAAGAGAATTTTAGAACTATCATACTTCATTTAAAGCAAAATATTTTGGAAGTATTAGAAAATATTTCCAAATTTAGAATTCAACTAAATTTTTACATAATTATGGACTAATTAATTTTTAACATCTAAAATACAACATTATCTTATAGATATATAGGTGAAAGTTTAGCTAACTTTAATTTAGAAAACATACAGTTGTGTCCTATTCTTTTGGTTGGCAATTCTTTGGTAACTTAATTCATACTTCCTATCCTTAATTTTTCTCAACTATAATATTGACCTAAAATTGCCTACGTCATAGGATTATTGTGCACATCTAATTGGAAACATGAACTAATACAAGGGAATACCATCATCTTTATCTTTGTTCTCTGGTCCTAAATTGAAGCCTTAATGCTGGAACTTAGCACAAGTTATTTAAAAATGTTTTGGGTTCAGAGTTTACATTATTTCTATATCCTAAAATCATCATCATCATAATGAAAGCCAAAATTAGTGGTATAAGTTAGTTCTTCAAGGACCATGAATGAGAAAACACAAATATTCCCTCAGGGAATATTCACACAAGGGGGTAAAAGAATCAGAAATAACTTTTTATAAAATAAAATCTCATACTAAAAAATAATAACAATGGAACACCTAAAGAAGAAAACTCTCATGAGTTAGTCACTATAACACCTATCTGCAAAAAAGTACACAAAATTTGAAGATATAAAAATTCTCAGATACAATGATAACAAATATATTTCATATTTCAAAATAGTTGTTAGTAAATATTTCAGAAAAATATTTTAAATCTAACTTGTAAGTGGAAGCTAAATAATATCCACATATGCAGCTATAGTGTGGAATGATAGACATTGGATACTGGGAGGGATGGAAGGGCAAAAGTGGGAGGGTAATGAGAAATTACTTAGGTACAATACACACTATTTGGGTGATGGCGATTATACTCTAAAAGTGAAAAGTCAAGACTTCACCTTTACACAATTTATGTATGTAACAAAATTGCACTTGCATCTCTTAAATTGAATAAATAAAAGTAAATTTAAAAATAAATTTTGAAACACTGTTTTGAAATAGTACAACAACAAAGGATTTAGAATATTACACAAATTTGGATAATAAAGCAGATTCAGGGTTTGAAAGGACTGACACAAATTTCCAAAGAAATTCTACTGTGCATAAAATGCTACCAAATAGCATCACATGCTGCAGAGAAATTTTTTGTGTAAGGAAGAATCAATCAATGCAGAAAACTTTATTGCTGTCTTATTTTAGAAAATTTCACCAGTAACTCCAATCCTCAGCAACCACCACCCTGATTAGTCAGCATCCATGAACATTGAGGCAAAATGCTGCACCACCAAAAAGATTATGACACACTGAAAACTCAGATAATCATTAATATTTCTTAGCCATAAAGTGTTTCTAATTAAAATATGTACATTGAGACATAGCTATTGTACACTTAATAAACTACAGTATAATATAAATGTAACTTTTATATGCACTGGGAAAAAAAATTTGTGTAACTCACTTGATTGCAATATTCACCTTTGCAGAGGTGGTTTGAAGATGAATTCCCAATATCTCCCAAGTATGTCTGTATTCTAATTCCTATATTTGTCATTTCAGCACTATTCACAGCATCTTCAGCATTAGATTCCATCTCAAGAAACCAATTTCTTTGGTCATCCATAACAAGCAACACTTCATTTCAAGTTTTAGCATGAGATCGTAGCAATTTAGTCACACCTTCAGGCTTCATTTCTAATTCTTCACTACTCTTTCTATTTCCACCAATCTATGTTTACTTTGTTCACTGAAGTCTTGAACCCCTCTAAATCATCTGTGAAAACTGGAATCATCTTCTTCCAAACTTCCATTAATATTGATATTTTGAGCCCCTACCATTAATTATTTATGTTTTTAATGGCATCTGGCATGATGAATCCTGTCCAGATTTTCAATTTACTTTACCCAAAACTGTCAGAGGAATTTTTATCTATTCAGTTAAAACCTTATGAAATATGTTTTCTAAATATTAAGACTTTTGTAAGTCAAAATTAAGCCTTGATTTATGGACTACACAATACATGTTGTGTTTGCAGACTTAAAGACAACACTAATCTTTTTGAACATCTCTATCAGAATTTTTGAGTAACTCAATGCATTGTCAATGAGCAGTAATATTTTGAAAGGAATCTTTTTTCTGAGCAGAGGTCTCAATAGTAGACTTAAAGCATTCACTAAACTGCGCCATAAACAGATGTGCTGTCATCCAGCTCTGTTATTTTATATATAAAGAAGAGTCAGAGTAGATACAACATAATTCTTAAGGGCCCTATGATTTTCAGAATGGTAAATGAGCATTGGCTTCAACTTTAAAGTCATTAGCTGCATTAGCCCCTAGCAAGAGAGTCAGCCTGTTCTTTGAAGATTTGAAGCCAAGCATTGACCTCTCCTTTCTTGTCCTGAAAATTCTATATGGCATCTTCTTCCAATGGAAGACTACTTTATCTACATAGAAAATCTGTTGTTTAATGTAGCCACTTTCATCAGTGATCTTAGCTAGATCTAGATAACTTACTACAATTTCTTTATCAGCACTTGCTGCTTTACCTTACATTTTTATGTCATGGAAACGGCTTATTTCTTTAAACTATGTGAACCAACCTCTACTAGCTTCAAACTTTTCTTTCTCACAGCTATCAGCTTTCTCACACCTATCAACATTTATGGAATGAATGAGTGTTAGGACCATACACTAGATTAGGTTTTGGCTTAAGAGAATGTTGTGGCTGGCTTGATCATCTATCCAGATCACAAAAACCTTCTCCATATCCTTAAAAACTCTGTTTCTTTTTTTTTTTTAATTATTCTTGTATTCACTGGAGTAGCATCTTTAATTTCCTTTAAGAACTTTCTTTTTTTTTTTTTTTTTTTTGTATTAACAAATTGGCTGTTTGGCTTAAGAGGCCTAACTTTTGGTGTTTTTTTGGCATGCCTTTGTCACTCAACTTCATCATTTCTAGGTTTTGATTTAAAGTGAAAGATGTGCAACTTTTAGTTTTCCTTGAACAGGTAGAGGTAATTGTAGCATTATTAATTGGCCTAATTTCAATATTGCTATGTCTCAGGGTATAGAAAATTTCAAGTAGAGGGGAAGGCATAGGTAATGGCTGGTCAGTAGAACAATTAAAGCAGACACAACATTTATCAGTTAAGTTTGTCTTTTTATAGAGCACAATTTGTGGAGCACCAACACAATTACATTATTATCATCAAAGATCACTGATCAGAGATCACCATAACAAACAAAATAACAATAAGAAAGTTTGAAATCTTACAAGAATTACCAAAACTTACACAGAGATGAAAAGTGAACACATTCTATTGAAAATATAGCACCAATAGACTTGCTGATGCAAAATTGCCACAAACCTTCAGTTTGTAAAATATGTACTATCTGAGAAGTGCCATTAAGTAAGTCACAATCAAATGAAGTACACTTGCACTTAGAAATACAGGAGTGTTAATGTTATTATTTTTAAAATTATATGCACATTGCACAGATAGTCATTATATGTTGGTATTTTTCTTATTTATATGTCAAAGATTCAATAGGGTGAAAAGCAAAAATTCTCTCTATAGTAGTATATCAATTCTGCTATGTAAACTCTAAACACCTTTTATGACTATTTTTCTGAAAGGTGCTATTAGCATCAGAATTACTCAGAAATGTTATATCTATTTTTCTAATAATGTTTGTACTGAAGTGTTCTAAGATGTATTTATCGAGTTCAATGATTCACTTAAATCTTCTATGTAAATGTTGCATGATGTACTTATAACAGGTAGCAGGCAAAGATGATTGGAGCATTAATTAATTATATGGTGAAATATGCCAGCAGGGAATCTGACTGTGGAATATGAATCACTTTCCTCACTCTCAGTACAGTCTCAAGTAAGAGGAAAAGGATTAGAAAAAAAAGCATTCATTAAAAAATGTTTATTTGAATATCTCCTACATGTCAATATTAGATTCCAGAGATATAAAAATAAAATATATTAAAAATAACTAAAAATCCTGACCTTATAGTGCTTACATTCTACATTAGTTACAGATAAAAATATTGACAAATTTAGTATGTGAACTGGTGAATGCTATAGAAAAAGGAAAGGAAAAAGGGAATTCCAGTGGAGAGGGAAAGGGTTACAACTGAAACAAAATGGGCAGGGAAAGTTTTCTTTAAGGAAAGAACTGAAAAAGCAATAACCAGAAAACGGTGAGAGAATGAATCTTGTGGGTGTCTACAGATACAGTATTTCATGTAGAACAAATCACAAGTACAAATGTTTTTAATCATGAGAAAGCACAGCATGAGTAGAAACAGATTGGTGGAAACTGTGCCCCTGACCAGAACCATCCACTCGCATCACCCAAGAGCTTGTTAAAAATGCAAAAACCAAGGACTTTTCCATATGTACTGAATCAGTTCTGCATTTTGACAAAACTCTTAGTTGATTCTTATGTAAGTAAAATTTTCAGAAGCATTGAACTAGATGGAAAGGAACAGGAGATGAGTGAAAAGATGTAGCTGGGGCTAGGTTACAGAAAACTTTTTGGGATTCAAATTTTACTTTGATTTTCATTCTGGGTGATTGGTAGCCATTGTGTGACAGTTAGCTGAACAGTAAATGATCTTAGGTCACCACTGGCTCATATGGTGCCTTTGTGTCAATCCTCAAAAAGACACTACTTTCTCAACACTGTATACTAACCATATGCCATAGCACTGTCATAATAAATGTACAGTTTCATAATGAGTGACATATGAATGGTGTTAACCACAATTCCACACTGCACAATCTGCACAGTCATATGCAGCAGGTCTACAACTTACCTTTTTATAGAATCATCCAGGGCTTGATGGAGAATTCTGCTAAGGGAAAAAAGTAAAATCACGAATATTAGTTAGAGGGCTTTGTCACCATCCAAGTAAAGAGATGTTAATGGTTTATATTAAGGTGGATATCGTTGAAGGATTCTGAATGTATTTTGAATGGTGTATCAACAGGATAGATTAGATTTGAGAGATTAAATAACAAAGATAACAACGATGACACTAAAATTTCTGTACTGAGTATTTGGAAAGTAGAGTTACAATTACTGAGTTGAGGAAGATTATGGGTAAAGTTGATCTAATGTGAAAAAAGGTAGCAGAGGTTCAGTTTTAGATAATTTTAAGATGCCAATTAGACATTCAAGTGAATATAATGAATCATCAACTACATATACAAAGCCAAAGTTTAGGAAAAATTATTTGTTTGGCGATATATAAGTTTGAGAAATTTTATCATAAAGATAATGTTTAAAAGCATGAGAATGGGCAAACTCAGGAAATGACTGAGTATAGACAGAAATAAAAGGTCCATGGGACACTACCCAAACTTTGTAGCATATCGATGTTTAGAGAAGATCAGAAGCAACCAGAAAGAAGGCTGAAAAGAAAGAACCAATTAAGTAGGAGAAAAGTCAGACACATTTGGAAGCCAAGGGAAAATACCTTTCAAGGAGGAATGGTAATTAATTGTGTAAGATACATCAGATAGATGAAGTAAGAGGAAGACTGGATTTTGACCATTAAATAAGGAAAGAACATTATTGACTTTGACAAGAAACACCACAAATGCTGTAGGATCCATGGATTGTCAATTCTAACAGGACTTAAGAGCTGTTGAAACAGAAGTAGAAGTGGAAATAAGCTTCAAATCTAAAAGATAAAGAGAGAAATGTTATTTTATTTGCATCTTTCTTATAAAATATTAATGCATGTTTTGTGCAAAGTATCCCTGAATCCTTACATTTTTGTGAGGTATATCGGGACCATTATAGTATCTTCTTTTGATAGAAAATGCATCTTTAGACAATGGAAATTGATAATTTTTATAACAGAAATTCAGGAAGTAGAATCTGCTTCTTATAATCAGTCCAGTTATATCTTCTCTAAATCCAAGGAATCCAGGTTACTTTGCCTCCTTCCTCCTCTAAGTCCCAGAAATTTTCTGTTTTTGCTACAGATGTGTATTGTGTAGACAGTTCACAGATATATGGCTTATTTATGCCCATGGATCAGAAGCCGTTTGAGTACAGAGTTTATTTTGAGAAATAGATAGGTGATAGATGATAGACAGATGGATAGATAGATAGATTTTTTATGATAGTGGTTTATATTAAGGTGGAAAATGTTGAAGAATTCTGAATATATTTTGAATGAGGTATCAACAAGATAGATTAGATTTGAGAGATTAGCTAAAAAACAAAGATGTCAAGGATGACACTAAAATTTCTGTTGATCTGATGTGAAAAAAAGATAGTTGGGATAGAGTTTTAGATAAATTAAATTTGAGATGCCAATTAGCCACCACACCAGGCCAGGTTTTTCTCTCTGTAAAAATGACTCAAATTTTCCTCACAAATTATTATTTTTTCTTGCCAATGGGCAAGGCTCTAGTGATTATAGTATGGGTTTCAGAATTATTTATAGAATTATATTGACTTCTAAAATAAATACCTAAGTTAATTTCTTTTGACAAAGAATGTATGCATGTGTTTATTTAATTAATGTATGGCATACAAATGGTAGGCTCAGGAAAGATGCCAGAATAATTTTAAAATATTTGTGTGTGTATTTACAAACATATATATATAAAAAACAACATTACAGATTTGAGCCATCCCAGGTTTGCAACAGTTGGATAAGTCTATCCAGATATATATGTATGTCTGTTTATGCTGCTCCTGTCTTTTACGATTGAATATGTGAACTCATTCCAAATTCTGATCTATTCAAAATATTTTACTTAATGAAGAGAAGAAAAGAAAAGACTAAATTGAAAAAAAAAAAGTTTTATTTTTTAATTAGAAAGTAATGAATAACATGGGAGAACAAATAGATGATAATTATTTAAAATTACTTATGTTTATGATGATGAGAAGGCTGGTCATGAAGTTTTCCAGCCATTCTTATCAACATGAGAGTCATTACTGTGTTTACAATCATTCCACATCTGCTCATTTTAAAACTTTGACTCAAACTTTTCCTTAAAGTCTCAGGTTTCTATTTTTTAAAAAGGTAAATTGGTAAATAGTAATAATTTACATTCAATTCTTTTAAGAGGTAAATTTGTATACAGTGATAATTTACCATAATGACAGGGAACACAGGAAAATGGAAAAGTCTCATCATAAAATTTTCAAGTTAAATATATTTATTTTAAATATTTGAAATTAAGTTGTGTAGAAATAGATGACTTTGCTAATTGCTATAAAGCCCGAAATTGAAATACTGATATTGTGATTTCATCTCAAATATTCTCATCATTGTGTTAAATGACTTCTACAGTATCACTCAAAAGCATGCATATAAAGTGATGCCTTATGCAATAATTGTTAGGCATTTAACTTACTGTGACTATTGAACATATATATATATATATATATATATATGTTGCGTAGTTTTTCCCTATGTTTGCACCTAATAATTTTACAGTTTCAAGTCTTATGTTTAAGTCTTTAATCCATTTTTAGTTTTGTATAGGGTGTAAAATAATGATCAACTTTCATTTTTTTGGAAATATTCAATGTTCCTAACACCATTTATATAAACATATATATATGTATTTTAGACAGTCTCACTCTGTTGCCAAGGATGGTATGCAGTGGCACAATCCCAGCTCACTATAACCTCCACCTCCTGGGTTCAAGTGATTCTCTTGCATCAGTCTCCCAAATAGCTGGGATTACAGGTGCCCGTCAAAATGCCTGCCTCAATTTTGTATTTTTAGTAGAGACAGAATTTCACTATTTTGGCCAGGCTGTTCTTGAACTCCTGGCCTCAAGTAATCTGCCGGCCTCAGCCTTCCAACGTGCTGGGATTATAGATGTGAGCCACTGTGCCTGGCCGGAGCATAAAATTTTTTGAAATAAATACCACGTCCTGTTCACTTTCAAAAATAATTTCAATTTGATAATTGTAAATTGACAAATTTCATTGTATATATTTATGGGATTCAAAATAATCCTATAATCTATAAGTATAATGTGAAATAATTAAACCAAGTTAATTAGCACACTCATGACCTCAAATACTTATTTTCTGTCATGAGAAATTTTAAAAATGTACACTCTTAGTGATTTTGAAATGTGAAATACATTATTATTTGCTGTATTCACCACACTGTGCAATATATCTCAAAGTAAACAGTAACAAAAACTTTATTTCTGTCTAATTAAGGCTTTGAACCCTTTGTCCATTATCTTCCCATTCCCTTCACTGCCACCCCCGCCACCCCTCCGCCAGGCTCTGGCAACAACCACTCTACTCTCACTTTCTTTGAGTTTAGCTGTTTAGATTCCATATATACATGAGAACATGAGATATTTGTCTTTCTGTATCTGGCTTATTTCCCTTAGCATAATGTTCTCCAATTCTATCCATGTTGCTTCCAGTGAAAAAAGTTCTTTTATTTTTAAGGCTGAATAGTATTTCATTGTGTATATATATATTGCATTTTCTTTATCCATTCATCTGATGATGGTCACATAGGTAAATTATAAAACATGACCATTGTGAACAATGCTGCAATGAACATGGTAGACCTCTCTTTACTATATTAATTTTAAATATTTTGGATAAATTCCCAGAAATGGAATTTCTAGATAATATGGTAATTATATTCTTAGTTTCTTGAGGGACCTCGATTAAGTTTTCTAGCATGGTTGTACTAATGTATATTCCCATAAACACTGTACAATCGCTCTCTTTTCTCCACAGCCTTGTCAGCACTTATCTTTTGACCTTTTTAAAACAGCCATTCTGACAGATGTGAGATGAAATCTCATTTGGTTGTGAGATTGTACTTTTGTGGTTTTCCTTTTCATTTCCCTAATGATTAGTGATGTTGAACATTTTTTCATATATCTGTTGTCCATTTTTAGATCTACAGTTGAGAAATGTCTATTCAAGTCCTTTACTTACTTTTTAAGTTGGATTATTTATTTTCTGTCTATAGAGTTGAGTTCGTTACTTATTTTGGATGTTAACCTATTATCAGATGTATGGCTTGCAAATATTTTCTCCCAATTCATAGGTTATCTTTCACTCTGTTAGTTTTTTTCTTTTGTTATACAGAAGGTTTTTATTTCAATGTAATCCCATTTGTCTTTTTTTTTTAATTGCCTGCACTTGTGGGGTCAAATTTAAAAAATTATTGCTCAGACAAATGTTCCATAGTTTTCCCCTATGTTTGCACCTAATAGTTTTTACAGTTTCAGGTCTTATGTTTAAAATTTTAATCCATTTTTAGTTGAATTTTGTATAGGGTGTAAAATAATGGTCAACTTTCATTTTATTGGAAATAAATATTCAATGTTCCTAACATGATTTATTGCAGAAACGCTCCTTTTCTTAGTGTATATGTTTGACACCTTTGTTGAAAATCAATTGACTGTACATGCATAAATTCATGACTGGGCTCTCTATTCTGTTTCATTGGCCAATGAGTCATTTAATTTTTTTTTTTTTTTTTTTTGCCAGTACCATGCTGTCTTAATTACTATTAATTTGTAGCATTCTGAAACCAGTTTGTGTGATGCCTTAAGTTTTGTTCTTTTTGCTCTTGATTGGCTTGGTTTTTTATTTTTTGTGCTTCCATATGAAATTTAGGCTTATTTTTTCTATTTTTATGAACAGGAAATTAGAATTTTTATAGGCATTGCTTTGAATGTGCTTTTTTTAATATAGTATGGAAATTGTACCAATATTCATTCATACTCATGGGATATCTTTCCATTTATTTGTGTCTTCTTCAATTTATTTCACTAATGTTTTAGTTTTGACTGTAATATATATTTCACCTCCTTGCTTAAATTTATTCCTAAATATTTTAATATTTTGTAGCTATTGCAAATGGGGGTTTTCTTGATTTCTTTTTTGAATAGTTTTTGATATTTAGAAATGCTACTAATTTTTGTGTTGGTTTCTTATTCTGCAACTTTTTTGTATACATTTATTGGTTCTAAGTCTTTTGATGGAATCTTTAGAGTTTTCTATATTCTAGATCATGTCATCAACAAACAGCAACAAATTTACTTTTTTCTTTCCTATTTGGATACTTCTTTTTCCCCATGCCTAATTGGTCTGAATAGGACTTTCAATGCTATGTTCAATAGAAGTGGTGAGAGTGAGCATCCTTGTCTTGTTCTGGACCTTAAATTAAAAGGTTTCAGTATTTCCTTGTTGAGTATTATGGCAGCTGTGGTTTTATCATATATGGCCTTCATTGTGTTGAGGCATATTCCTTCTATACCTAACTTATTCAATATTTTTAGACATGAAAAAATGTTTAATTTTGTTAAATTCTTGTTTTAACCTAACAAGATGCTCATATAATTGTCCTTTGTTCTCTTAATATGATGTATCACAATGATCAATTTCATATTTTGAACCATCCTTACACCTCAGAGAATAATCTTACTTAGTTCAATTTGGTTTACTAGTATTTTGTTGAATGCTTTTGCATCCATGTACATCAAGGATATTGGCTTGTACTTTTCTTTTGAAGTTCTTGCCTAGCTTTGTGTATTAGCCCATTTTCCTACTTTTATAATGAAACATCTGCGATTGGATAATTTGTAAAGAAAAAAGGTTTAGAGGACCACAATTCCACATAGCTTGTGAGGCCTCATAATCATGGTGGAAGGTGAAGGAGAAGCAAAGGCATGTCTTACATGGTGGTAGGCAAAACAGCATTTGAAAGTGAACTGCTCTTTATAAAACCATCAGGTCTCATGAGATTTATTCACTATCACAAAAACAGCACGGAGAAACCTGCCCCCATGATTCAATTACCATCCACTAGGTCCCGCTCATGATATGTGAGGATTATGGGAACTACAATTCAAGTGGAGACTTGGTTGGTGACACAATTAAACTATATCACTTTGGCATAAGGGCAATGCTGGCCTTATAAAAATGAATGTGGAAGTAGTTCTTTCTCTTCCATTTTTTGAAAGAGTTTGTGAAATATTTGTATTAGTTCTTTTTTAAGTATTTTATAGAATTCAGCACTGAGACACCAAGTTGTGGTCTTTTCCTTGACAGGGGACTTTTTATTACTGGTTCAATCTCATTAGTCATTACTGTTCTCTTCAACTCTTCTATTTCCTCTTGATTAAGTCTTCATAGGTTGAATTGTATTTAGAAATTTAACAATTTATTCTAGTTTATCCATTTTTTTTTTTTTTTTGGTATATAATTTTCATCAAAATCTCTTACAGTCCTTGGTATTTTTGTGCCATCAGTGTCTTCTTTTTCATTTTTTGTTTTATTTAAATTTTCTTTCTTTTTTCTTAGTGTAACTAAAGGTTTTTATCTTTTTAAAATCTACTCTTAGTTTTGTTGCTCTTTTGTGTGTGTGTGTATATATATATATATAGTCTCTCTGTCATTTATTTCTGCTTTGATCCTTATTATGTATTTTGTGTATGGTGATATTGGGCTTAGTTTGTTCTTTTTCTATTTCCTTGGGATGTAAAGTTAAGTTGTTTATTTGAGATCTTTATTCTTTTTGATCTAGGTCAATGTTGCTATAAAATTTCCTCTTACAACTGCTTTTATTACATCTTGTAAATTTTGGTATGCCATGCTGCCATTTTTGCTTGCTATTTTTGATAGTTTGTTATATACATTATATCAACTACTAAAGTCATTGTACACAGAATTAGATAAAACTATTTTGAATTTATATGGAATAAAAAGAAACCAGAATAATCAAAGCAATCCTAAGCAAAAAGGACAAAGCCAGGGGCATCATATTATTGAACTTCAAAAAATACAAGACCACAGTAGCCAAAACAGTATGATACTGATACAAAAGCAAATACAGAGACCAATGGAACAGAACAGAGAATTCACAAATAAAACCCCACATCTACAGCCTTCTGATCTTCAACAAAATCGACAAAAATAAGCACTAGTGAAGGACTTCTTATTCAATAAATGATGCCGGGATAACTTGCTTTTCATAGCTAGAAGAATGAAACTGGATACCTATTTATCACCATATATGAAAACTAACTCAAGATGAATTAAAGATTTAAATGTAAGACCTCAAACTATAAAAATCCTCACAGAAAACTTAGAAAATATTCTTCTTAACATTGGCCTTGGCAAAGAATTTATGGCTAACTTCTAAAAAGCAAGAGCAGAAAAAGAGAGAAAATTTTACAAGTGGGACCTAATTAAAGAGCTTCTGCCCAGCATAAGAAATAATCAACTGAGTAAATAGCCAATCTACAGAATGAGAGAAAGTATTTGCAAACTATGCATCTTACAAAGGTTTTATATCTCGAATCTACAAGGAGCTTAAAGAAATCAACAAGCAAAAAACAAATATCCACATTAAAAACTGGGCAAAGAAAACAAATAGACACTTCTCAAAGAAGACATACAAGTGGCCAACGAATATGTGGGAAAAAATACTCAACATCACAAGTCATTAGAGAAATGCAAATCAAAACCGCTATGAGATACCATCTCACACCAGTCAGAATGGCTATTTCCAAAAAGTCAGAAAATATCAGATGTTGGTGAGGCTGTGGAGAAAAAGGAATGTTTATATAACATTGGTAGGAATAAAAATTAGTTCAGCCACTGTGGAAAGCAGTTTGGAGATTCCTCAAAGAACTAAAAAGAGGACTACCATTTGACTCAATAATCTAATTACTGGGTATACACCCAAAGGAAAATACATTGTTCTACCATAAAGGCATATGCACCTGTATGCTCATGACAGCACTATTCACAATAGCAAAGACAAGGAATCAACCTAGGTGCCCATCAAGAGCATATTGGATAGAAAACTACAGTACATATACACCATGGAATACTACGCAGGCATAGAAAAGAACAAAACCATATTCTTTGGAACAACATGGTGCAGCTGGAGGCCATTCTTCTAAGTGAATCAATGCAGAAACAGCAAACCAAATACCACATGTTCTTACTTAAAAGTGGAAGCTAAACATTAGGTACACCTGGAGATAGAAGTGGGAACAACAGACACTGGGGACTGCAAGAGGAGGGAGGATGGGAGAAAGGCAGGAGTTGAAATTATCTTTTGAGTGCTATGCCCATTAATTTGGTGACAGATTCAATTTTATCCAAAACATAAGCATCATGAAATATACCCTTGTAACAAACCTGCACATATACTACTTGAGTCTAAAAAGTTGAAGAAAAGGTAACACTGTTTTAGTGTTCAAATCTATGCCTCTAAAAAAATAGCTTCTAAGTTGTTTGTGATGATTACAAATGCTTTTCCTACACCTAGATTAGTAAAATATATTACAATTAAAAAATTTTTAATGTTTGCAGGTACTACATGTATATATTTATGGAGTACATGAGATGTTTTGATACAGGCATGCAATGCATAATTTTTTAAAAGAGAAATTTATTCTCAGACCTTTAGTAATTCTGCACTTTGATTTTCATCTCTCTTCTCTCCTTCATGCCTTCCACTCCTCTGTTTCTTAAAAATTGCCTTTTCACTTTTTTGAGTCATCCACTTAGCGGTCTCACCCTACCAGACCCCTCTTAGCTACATTTACTAGTTGCACCACGCCTGTGCTTTGTGGTTAAACTATTTTTAAAACACATTATCATTTGTATTCTCAATTCTATAATAACTATTTTCCTTCTGAGCTACCAATACTCAGGAAGTCTTATCTGTGATAAAATCAACATCCGTCCTTCTGTCTCCAATTTTAAACTATTTTGCATTTTGGATATGGTGACCTGAATAATGGAAAGGACACCACTACAAAAAAATACACCTCTTATAGTTCTCAATATTGTCAGGCATTCCTCAGGGTGGCTAGTACAAATTTAATTATTTATTTACATTCAAGATCTGAGAGGCAGCAAAGAGGAGCCTAAAGAGACATGACAATTACATTTAATGTGGTATCCTGGGTGGGATACTGGAACAGTAAAAGGACATTAGATTAAAAAGTAAGAAAATCTAAACTTCTAGCAAAGTATAAATAGTAAATTATGGACTGTAGTTAATAATAATATATAAATATTGCTTTATTAATTGTGACAAATGTATCATTTGTATTAATCTGTTCTCATGCTGCTAATAAAGATATTCCCAAGACTAGATAACTTATAAAGGAAAGAGGTATAACTGACTCACAGTTTCAGATGGCTAGGGAGGCCTCACAAACATGGTGGAAGGCGAATGAGGAGCAAAGCCACGTCTCATATGGCAGCAAGGAATAGAGCTTGTATAGGGGAACGCCCCTTTACAAAACCATCAGATCTCATGAGACTTATTCACTATGATGAGAATAGCCTGGGAAAAACCCCCTCCCATGATTTAATTACCTCCAACCGGTCCCTCCCATGGCACATGGAAATTATGGGAGCTACAATTCAAGATGAGATTTGGGTGGGGACACAGACAAACCATATCACCATTCTAATGTAAAAAACTATTAGTTGGGGTTGCTGGGTGTGGGAATATGAGAACTCTCAGTACCATCATCTTGACATTTTTATAAATCTAAAGCCATTCTAATATTTAAAGGTTTATTCTTAAACTGCATAAACTATGTCAATAAGCATTTCACAGCAAGTGATATCCATATTGCCAAATATGAACATAATTAAAAATTTTAAACTATAGTGACATCTCACCAGGCTTCTTTTCTTCTTCCTTCCTTCCTCTCCCCCGTCTCTTTCTTTCTTTCTTTCTCTCTCTTTCTTTCCTTCCTTCTCTCTTTCTTTCACAGTGTCTTACTCTGTCACCAGGCTAGAGTACAGTGGTGTGATCTCAGCTCACTGCAACCTCCACCTCCTGGGTTAAAGCAATTCTCCTGCCTCAGCCTCCTGAGTAGCTAGAACTACAGGTGTTCAACACCACTCCTGGCTAATTGTTTGTATTTTAGTAGAGAAGCAGTTTCACCATGTTGGCCAGGATGGTCTCAATCACCTGACCTTGTGATCTGCCCACCTTGGCCTCTGAAGGCATCTTTCTAAATGGTTAAAATTATGAAGACTGACAATAATAAGGTTTGACAAGGACATGCAGCAAGAGGAACTTTCATATCCTACTGGTAGGCATGTAAATTGGTCTAACCAATTTGGTAAATTTTTTTGCAGTGTGTACTAAAGTATCACATATGCATTCCTTTTGTCCAATCAGTTCCACTCCTACTCATATACCTACACATACTGCATGCCTATGTGCACCAAAATAACTTCTACAAAAATACTCATTGCAGAATTATACATAATAGCTTAAAGAGAAAACAGTGCAAAAACCATAAAAATAGAATGCATGAATAATCTGTAGTATATTTGTATATTAAAGTACTGTAAAGCAGTAAAAGTTAATGACTACATAATCAATAAAACAATACATGAAACATGGATCAATGAAGATAATATGTTGATTAAAAATATCAATTAAAAGAAGATACAAGAATGAATATCATATGATTCTTTTCATATAAAGTTTGAAGATAATGTCGTGCATTAGACAGCTCATTGTACTTACCTTTTGGAAGGAAGATATGATGTTGACTGGGAAGAAACTTGAGGGAAACATTGTAAATGCTGGTGATTCCATTTCTTGATTCAAGTCATGGTTTCATAACTGTTTTCATGGTGTAAAAATCTAAGGAGCTACTCATTTATATTATGCTTCAGACATTTGTTTGAAACAACTTACATTTTTTCCAATTAAATCTACATTCTCTAAGTTCTGATTATCTTTACATGCTTTTTACCATAGTCACTAATAATTCCTACTTGCCTAAACTAGTGGTGTTTTTATTTCCTTTTCTATTCTTGACCTCTGTCACACTATCTACTTCTTGAAGTATTTTATTTGCCATTTCATTTTATTCCCCTTTTGTATCTCTTTCTTCTTCATCTTCTCATCAAATGTTTTTCCTGAGAATTCTTAGGTGGTTGTCTCATTCAGTATATAAACCAAAATGTATCCAATACAATATATTCAATTAAAGTTAGCCATAGGATGATAAAACTCACTTTGAAGGTCCAAACTGATACATTTAACTATTTATTGAACATCTTCATTTGGCTTCCTTAAGACACTTTAGATTTAATTTCCTGGTCTTCTCCTCATTTACTGGTATGCCTCTTATTGTTGTAAACTTAAGGAATCATGAAAAATTCTCAGCTCAAAATCATCCCAGACCACCTAATTCTTCATCTCATAGGCCACTGCAATAGCTCCTTGGCTGAATTTACTTACTGCAAGCCTTGACCCATTAATACTGCAGTGAATTATTTTCCCTAAACCAAATCTGTTAACTCAGCTAAGATTTGTGCAAACTATTTCCTGTCCTCTACATATCTACATGCTAGATTCAATTTCTCAAAACAGCATTTAGTACATTTCAGTCTCAGTCCTACTTACATGAGACACTTTACTTTATCAAACCCATTCCCTGAGTACGTTAAACCAACATATTCCTATTCTGTTAATACTCCATCTCCTCACCATCTGGTATGGCTCTGTGCCTATGAACAGACTGTCTTAAAGAAGATTGTCTAACATTCTGCTGCCTATCTCTGCTTGGAAAATTATATTTCTCTGTCAGAATCAAAACAAATATAATTTGCATCTTTCCATATCTAAGATCTTTATGTCCTTTTCTATTTTCCCAAGTGTTCTAATTTCAAAAGTATGATTCCAATATTGAAATTAAAAGTGGATAATATGAGATTAAATTATACTTCATAGGTTTATTTATTAAAGTATTTTTTAAAGTTAATTATAACTATGTACATTGAAAATTAAATCTTCAAAGGCTAGTTAATAAACATCATTCACCACATATTTTGACTAAGAAGATTCCTGAGAATTCTTAGGTTGTTATCCAACCATCCATCCACATGCTGCAGAAATTTCTCAGCTTTTTTTTATTATTCTGTAGGATATCATTTAGAAAATAAAGAATGAAAATTTTAAAAATTTTGCTGAATTTGAATTTTACATTTGAAAGGATGGTTAGGATGCAATTGACTTCAGAATGTTTTCTCTACCTTTTCCCTACATCTTCTAACCTCTCCATCACAAAATCCTCAACTTAGTCACATCTAAAAAGTTTCATGTACCAAATAAAGTTTCCGGTAATAGGATGTGACAATCTTTGAGGAGGCATTTTTCTGCTAGCCACATTTGAGGACATCCTTTTCATGCTGAACCTTATTGTAGATTCTTCTTATTATATGGGTAAAATAATAAACGAATGGTGAAATCCTGAGATTTCCTCTGAGCAGTGTATCTCAAAATATGCCCCAGGGTTATTACTAAAATGGTATATTTCTTGGCTTTACATAATTACTATAAAGTCCGAATTTGGGGGAATGGAGTTTACAAATACTAATTTTAGCAGGAGTGCACCTCAGTCAGAATGAAGTTGAGTACCCATGTCTAAGAAGTGAGAGGATATATTCAACAACCAAGTCAAGGCTTTCTCTTTTTTTGCTCATTTAAGATAAAAAGTGAAAGAATGTAAGATGATTAATAAATTAAGGCTGGAACATGCATTTCCTTGTTTTCAGTCCTTTACCACAACATTTATCAAATGTCGATGAATATAAATTCATGGTCAAAATTAGGATAATATAAAAAGCAAATTTTAATTCTTTCAGATCAAAAGAATGCTCATCTATCTATCTAATTACTTTCCAATCTGCATAACCTTTAAGGGACTAGAGTACTGCATTCTAACCAAGACAAAAAATCCCAAATGTGATTATTCCATATTCAAATAAATTTCAGAATTGCAGGCAAGGTGGCTACATAACAGCATAAACCTTTATATTTTAATCTCTGTCTTCAAAACAATAAAATATAAAAACAAAAAATAAGAACAAAAAATGAACATATTAGTTCATTTTCACACTGCTGTAAAGAACTACCTAAGACTGTGTAATTTACAAAGTAAGGAGGTTTAATTGACTCACAGTTGTTCCACATTGCTTGGGAAGCCTCAGGAGACTTATAATCATGGCAGAAGGGGAAGCAGGAACATTTTACATGGTGGCAGGTGAGAGAGAGAGAGCAAGAGCAAGGAAAACTACCTTATAAAAGTATCAGATCTCATGAGGACTCTCTCACTATCATGAGAATAGCATGTGGGAAACTGCCCCCATGATCCAATCACCTCCCACAGGTCCTTCCTTTAGCATGTGGGGATTACAATTGTTGATGACATTTGGGTAGGGATACAGCCAAATGTTATCAATAAATATTGACTCCACAATATTAAAATCAGTTTTCAATTAATGCTAATAAGACTAATTTGAACCATATCAATAAATACTGACCCCACAAAACTACAATCGGTTTTTGATTAATGCTAATTTTAAGTTAGTGCAAAATTGATGCCAGGGGAATTCAATTTTTAAAAAAGCTTATTGAAGATCAACTCAGTTTTCTTCCTGTGGCTTCTAAGGACTTGACAGATTCCCGTGCAGTTCCCTAACTTGAACAAGGAAAAGCTAGCCTGATCTGAGAAATAAGTAGCAAGGGAATGTTGAAGACACTGGGAACTAGCAGAACTGGGTTTTGTCCATCTATTCAGAGGGCCTCACAATTTGCTCATAGATTTGAAACCAGTGGTGACAGGGGCAAAATGAGGAAGAAAGAGGCTCCCCTTTGTTTTCCTCAGTGGTATCAAAGCTTAGATCATAGTCATTACAGTGGGCTGCATCTCCGAATTAATAACCTACTTCTTTAGTCCTGCAGAAAACCTATCTAATGTTGTACTTAACTCTAAGTAAAGAATGGGGAGCTCAACTTGCTTCTTTCCAGTTAGAGTATATGTTTGTATACTCGAGTAATTTTAGAATAATTTTCAGCGACATTAAAAGTTCATTGCTTCTATAAAAGTAGTACAGAAGACAAAAGGGAAATGAACTTCCAAAAATAAATGAAGGTTAACTGCAAGTGACTGAAAATTTTTAAATATTGGTGGCAGCACACAGATGAATTTTCACTATAGATGTGAACTAGCAGATAAAGTTGTTTGTCTCCAAAATAATGTATAAATATATTAGGTAATGCAATGAAATAAAATAAGATCATATTAAGAAAGATATATGATCTAAAATGAATAATAATTCCTAAATAAAAATTTAACAGAGGTAAAAATCATATCAATTTTTAAAAATTAAACTGTTTTATGGTATCTGTAGACTCATATGAAGTTGTGAATTATAATACAAAGAATTGTTTTCTTATGGTAAGATCTTACAAAAATATAATGCAATATCACAAGCAGAAGATTGACGTTGAGAAAATTCATCCTTCTTCTTTAGCTTTTGTTCATTTTATCTGTACTTCTGTGTGTGCACAAATATTAAATTCTATACAATTTCATCATGTGTGTAGGTTCATATATCCATGACCACAGTTGAGATATTTAAAACAGTTCCATAGCCACAAAGGTTCCTCTCATTGTCCTTTATAACCAAACTTACCACTCTTTCATCTTTCTACTTTCTCCAAAATAACAATGACTACTGTCAACAACTATTCACAATTTCTACGATTTTGTCTTTTTAAAATGTAATATAATGAAAAAACACGGTATATAATCTTTTTGAACTGGAGATTTTTACTCAGTATAATTCCCTAGAGAATTATGATTGTTGTATGAATAAATAGTTCAATAATTTCCATTGCTGAGTAGTATTCCATGGCATGGATATAACATAATCTGTTTAACCACTCACCTATTAGAAGACATCTAAGTTATATCCAGTTTATACATATAATGAGTAAAGCAGCTAAAAGCATTCATGAATAGTTTTTTGTAAAAACATGCATTTTAATTTTTTTTTGGAATAAATGTGCAACAGTGCAATTGTTGGATGATTATTAATTTGTGTTTATTATTATAACAAACTGCCAAAATATTTTTCATGCCAGTGAACACGCCAGCGTACATTCCCAGTTGCAATGTATAAGTGATCCAGTTTCCCATTTTCTCACCAACATTTGCCCTTGCAGTTTTAATCTGCAGTTCCCAAAGACAAATGATGTCAAATATCTTTTCATGTACTTTTTACTACTTACATATCCTCTTTGGTGAAATGCTTAATTATTTTCTAATTCCTTTTTCCTGTTGTCTTTTGAGAATTCTTTATATTTTCTAGAGATTATTGTGGTTTGCAGGTATTTTCTCTGGTCTGTAGTGTTTCCCAGAAGGTACTATTGCCATTTTATTTATTTTTTAAATGTCCTAACCTTTTGTTTCTTATTTTCTCCCTTACTGCCTTTTCTTGTGTTTAGTTGATTTTTTTAGTTACACTTTTTGATTATCTTCTTATTTCTTTTTGTACTTATTTTACAAGTGTTTTCTTTGTGATTATCTTGAGTAGTTCATGTAACATCCTAATATCCCAGATCTAACAATCCATTTAAAATTAGTACCAACTTAAATTCAATTGCATACAAAAACTGCAGTCTTTAACAGCTCTTCCCTCCTCTCACTTTTTGTTTCTGATTTAACAAATTGCATCATTATTTATTGTGTACCCATTAAAATAGGCATACAATTATTTGAAGCATGTATCTTTAAAATCTTATAGAAAATAAAAAGTGAGGTTACAAACCAAAATTAACACAATACTAATTATTTATCACTGTCCTTTTATGAACCTTTACTAAAGAACTTTATATTTTTGTATGGCTTTGAGTTACTGTATAGTATTCTTTTATTTTGACATGTAGTACTACCATTAGGCTTTCTTGTGCAGCAGGTCTAGGTGGTAAGGAATACCCTCAGCTTTTGTTTATACAGGAATGTCTTAATTTCTCCCCTCATTTTTGAAGTACTGTTTAACAAAACATTGAATATAAATAACAGGTTTCTTTTTTTTTTTTTTTTTTTTTTTTTTTTTTTGAGACGGAGTCTCGCTCTTGTTGCCCAGGCTGGAGTGCAATGGCGCGATCTCGGCTCACTGCAACCTCCGCCTCCTGGGTTCAGGCAATTCTCCTGCCTCAGCCTCCTGAGTAGCTGGGATTACAGGCACGCGCCACCGTGCCCAGCTAATTTTTTTTTTGTATTAATAGAGACGGGGTTTCACAATGTTGACCAGGATGGTCTCGATCTCTCGACCTCGTGATCCACCCGCCTCGGCCTCCCAAAGTGCTGGGATTACAGGCTTGAGCCACCGCGCCCGGCCCAGGTTTCTTTTTTTAACACTTTAAATATATAATCCCACTTCAAAGGTTTCTTCTGATAAATCCATTGATATTCATCTGGAGGCTCATTCACACATGACAAGTTACTTTCCGTTGCTATTTTCAAGATTTTTCTCTTTGTGATTTTTGACAGTTTTATTATAATGTGTCTCAGAGTGGGTCTCTGAGACACATTATAATAAAATGTGTCTCAGTCTTGGAGGCTGAGACAGGAGGATCTCTTGAACCCAAGAGGCAGAGGTTGCAGTGAGCCAAGATTGCACCACTGCACTCCAGCCTGGGTGACAGAGTGAGACTTTGTCTCAAAAATAAATAAATAAATAATAAAATAATTTGTAGATACAGGATACCACTATGTTGCCCAGGCTGATCTCAAACTCCTAGGCTCAAGCAATTCTTCTGCCTTTGCCTCCCAAAATTCTGGGATTACTTTCCTAAGCCACCTTGCCTAGCCTATCAGGATACTTCTGAGAGAAAAAAAGATAAAATTATAACCTGAATAGCTGCACCTTCAAAGTTTAGGCACTGATTGACTTGAAAAGTTAACCAAAATATAATAATAGTCATCCTTTTCATTAGCAGAGTAAGTCTCATGGCAGAGAGTTTCTCTGCATGCTGACCTTAGGAATTCTGATTCACCAGTAATAATGTTTTAATAGCATTCAAGAAGACAAAAACTAATCCTAACCTCAAAACCCTATGAATAGAAATATACCTATCCTGATGCATATAAAATATTAAATACCACCATTCTATCTCAAGTCAAACAATTTTAAATATAATTTATGTGAAAAACAGAACAATGTATGAGTGGATTAAAATACACAAATGTCTCTAAGCAGCACCACAAAAGCAAAATTTATTTTAACATATTTGATGAGCTTAAAATATGAAAATTTATACTATGTGTGCATCTGAAAAGTAAGGAAATATAATGAGCTCCTACATATTTGGACTGCTGGACTGGTGGAAGGTAAGTCTTTGAGAGATGATTCAGAAAGGGGAGGTAGGAGCCAAGTTATACAGGGCTTTGAAGTGCAGGCTAAGGAGTTTATACTTGGAAATATTAAGTAGAAAATATTATAATCCAGGACAATATTATTGAGTCTTTGAAAAGGAGATTCTGTTATTTGCTGCAATATGGATGTATCTGGATAACATTGTGGTAAGTGAAATAAGCCACAGAAAGAAAAGTATTAAAATAGTACATGATGTCCCTCATGTGTTTAATATCTATTAAAAAGAACTTAAATACCGAAAGATAGAGAATGAAAATGTGATTACTGTGGGTGAAATGGATAGGAAGTGGAGAGACAGAGGTCCAAGTCTACAAAATAGCAGATAAGATAAAGTTTAGAGATCTCATGTACAATATGAGAACTAAAGTAATAAAGTTGTATTTTATTAGGAATTTTTGTTAAATAAGCAGATTTTAGTTGATTTTGTCACAAAAAGGTATGTGAGATGATGGATACATTAGTCTCCTTTAATATAGTAATCACTTTACTATGTCTATGTGTCCCATAACACTATATTGTAAACACTATATTTCTTTTTTAAAAATAGAAAAAAGTTATAGCATTGAGAATGTATTCTGCTTTGTTTCCATTAGAGCTTCTGAAATTTCTTTTCTTTTTTTTTTTTTTTTTTTTTAACTACACACTCACAAATTCTCTTTAGTTGAAATTTTACATGAGACCTTGGTATAGCAGGAAAAGTAAAATACTCTGATTAAAGTAGAAACAGGGCTTAAGGTCCTATGTCTTTGGAGTTCTGCCCCACCTGATGCTCAAATTTCTCCAGGGAAACAGTCTCTTCTCAAGATGCAGAAACATCGTCCTCACATCATAAGCTATCCCAGAATCTGGGCCCCCAAACAAAGCTTCTCAATTACTATTTCGATTTCTCAGTTTTGTTTTCATGAGAAAGATTTAAAATGTAGTCAATACTTTGATCTCAGAAATAAGTGAAGAAAAAGCAAATTCCTTAGCATTTCTTTCTTTCAGCTTATGTCAGATATACTGGGAGTGATGGGGAAGACATTCTGTTCTCCCTATAATTGAGTTTGTTCTCCTTCTCATATGTTCTTCTAGGTCCTTCTCCTGGCTTATATCATAGCACTATGACACGACTATGTAATGTTTGGAGACTTATTTGACACCCAGTTAAGCTATAAGTTTCTTAAGAGAAGTGACTGTGCATCCTTTTTAACTTGCGTAGCACTTTGTGTGGTGATTGATATGGACAAGTATTTAATATGCATTTTAATACATAAATAACATTAGTAAAATATGCACTTTGAGTTCTGAGTTTTTCCGTGCACTAGATTTCCTTTAAAACTCTGATACCTGGAAGACACTTCACTATTTATTGAAAATATTCTTTCCCTGAAGACGTGTCAAAGGCCTCAAGATCATTTTATGATGCTTTTGGGACAGGAGCTGTAGCACCTGGGGCAAGATCAGTACAAGCTGGCAGAGCAGCAAAATCCATTAGAGCTCTCTGAGACCTGTGTTTCTGAGTTTGTATTTGATCCCTAGAGAATTATTAGCTTTGCTTGGCCCTTGCCCTTCATGACTTGGGTTTCACTTTGAAATGATTACAGGGTCTCCCCATGAAATTCACCATTAATGAACACATTGGCAGCCAAGAAATGCCCTCTGGACAACAGATTAAATTCTAATATCACTTTACCCTTATTAATTAAACTGTTGTAACTTTTAGGTCAAATTTTAAGTCAGTGCAAGGCAGCCAGATGGTTGCCTAGATCACCAACTCATGGATACTTAATCATCTGGAAATATAACATGAGGGTTAAATGTCTTTTACTAGAACTGCTCTTAAGAAGTTCAGTTTGAAAAACTATGCTGGTAAGTAGCCTGGATTAGTAGTTGCATCAAGTAAGACAGTTTAAAGATTTGCAAAATTATGAGTCTGTCTTGGCCTCACCTGCTTTTATACTGTTGAGACAGCCAAGTACAAAGGAGGAAAGTCCCCAGAGAATCTCCAGCTGACCTGCACACTGGGAGAATGGGGTGAATGGGGTGGAGCCACAGAAGTTTGCATTTGCAGGGATAGGAGCCTGCCTCTCCTGTTCCTGGGTGGTTAACTGGGGATTCAATCTGTGAGGCAGGATGCCTGCTAGCAGGTCTCTTGCTTTGCTGAGAGTCCCTGAATCCCTTTTTAATGCTTTCACCCAATCAACCCTGCCCCTCATCCTTCAAACTGTCTTCGAGCCTAATCTTTCCTGATTATGTAACAAGAACCCAGATTTTCCTACAACAATGTCTTGGCCAAAGTATGTCACTTTCGAGAGAACAAGAAATGAAGGTGTTGTTTAATAGTAAACATAACAAGCATTTAGTTAATATTTTTAACTAAGCATTTATCACCAACTCTTTGTCTGACATGGAGATCTTTCATGCTTCTTACATTCTGGGTGAGGAGGACATATTATAGATAATAAAAGTAATATACATGAAAATGTCAGATAAAAAGAAACGTAAATGAAACTCAATCAATTATGTCTTAACTATGTAAAAGCCATAATAATTAAGAAAGCAATTCAGGATAAGGAGATACCACTTTAACCAAACATAGCTCAAGTTGAAAATGAAGTATCAAGAAAATGTAATATTTACCTGAGATTTTTAAAATGAAAAAGATTTCAGTAAAGTAAGACTTAGATATGGAATTCTTTAAATTGAAAAGAGCATGAACATTAAATTTATACCACCATTCCCCCATAGAACAAATAGCATACTAGTATAATATAACTGTTTGGATTTGGGTTAACTGCAAGGAGGATGAGTCAATGAAGGCATTTAAGAATGTTATAACAGTGAGAGATATATACTGCAGGCAAAAATGTATGAAGTTTCAGAAATTCAAAACACAGCTTATAGGGATGACAAGACCATAGGTTAGACATACAGAGCTATGCCCGTTGAAATTAATAAATAACTTTCATATTTATGAACTAAGCAATAGAGAATACCTGTCCAACTCAGAACCCTAAATATTATATGATAAGTAAAAGTTATTTTGTTTCACATATTTTAATAGAAAATAAAAACACTTATAAGATTATAGAAAATTTTCCAAAATGCCAAAATAATTTTGTAAATTTCTTAAAAATCCAGAATAAAAGTAATAATTACCTAAGTATTCCAAGGTATACCTGAGCATAATGTGCCACAATTTTTTCTAATTTTTACTGATATTTATCTCCTTTGATCTCAATACACAAGAATTCACAGGGCACATAAATATTGAAATAAAGAAATACATTTTGCTTAGTATATGATACTCCTTGGTGCATTCAAGGAAGACATAAAATACAGTTCTGTAAGTTTCTGTGTGCTCTCCCAGCATGGTCTGAACGTCGAGTCACAAATGTTTCTAGAATTTATTTTTGAAAAAACTTTATTTCATTTTACTTGGCAAGTTAAATTTCTTTTGAGTAGTTACATAATACTGAACTATTTCTATTCAAAATAAGCATTTAAGCCAGTGCATCATAACATCAGATTCTAGGTTTAATTTCTAAGTGATTTTATTCTCCATATTGTCATTTCCCAGAGTATTTTGAACTAATATTGCTGTGATACTACACATTGTGAATAAAAATCGATAATCCTGGTTGGAACTCCAGTTCATTCTAAAGGCAATTCAGCCTCATTTCTTTTACCTTGTTATTTGCTAGGAGTTAAATTTTTATATTGATAAATTGAGATACTCTAGAAATAACTGAAGTAATGGAAGCCATTTAAATGTTATGAGTTTAACAAAATTTTTGTTTTCTCACCTGCTTTTCAATGTTAATATTTCAACATTTTGCAATTTTTTAATGATCAAATAAATTTAAATAAAAAATATTTTAGGGTGTGAGTTTTTATAGATCATCATGCTAATAAAAGATTGGAGGGTTTGGATCAATCAACTAGGGGAAATAACTCCAGAATTCCAGGCCCTCTTCTTTTCATTCCAATACTGTAATGTTCAAACTTTAGTGCACATTATGAAGGAATTATGAGAGGTGATTGTTAAAATCACAGCATTATATGTACCACTCTCAAATATTGTTATTTAGTAGGTCAAAGATGAACCAAGGAACTGGATTTAATCAGTTTCTCAAGTGATTCTGATGTAGGATACCACTTTGATTAACCTCACATCAAGACTTTCTCTTCTATAATCTGTGATACTTAGGAAAATTTTATTTGTTTTCTGACAAGAAAAAGTAAAATTCTGTTTTTATTTACTATAATTGACCTTGAACCAATTCAGAGGTTATTATCAATTTTAAACACTGAGTATTCTTCAGAGAAACAAAACAAAACAATTTTCAAAATAAAATGAACCTAAAATATTTCCCATGCAATTATGATAGTTTCTCTTGCTATAAAAACAAATATGGGGTTTGCTAATAAATAATTATGGTACATCTCGTATGTTAGGCCAAAATATTATGTAGATCTCTACAACATGGTTAATAAATTAGAATTTGGTCACATTTGAACCCTGTAAGATCAATATCAGTCTCTGAATCATGCTGTGAATTTTCCTTGTCTAAATCAACCCAATTTAAATTAAGCCAGTGGTGTCTATGCATGTGCTGGACTTGTAAGAATTATAGCCCTTCATGAGAAATGAATACAACCTTCTATAATTTCATATTTATGATTTCTAGTCTTCCAATAGAGGCATAATTTAAAGAAGCAACCTTACCTACCTAATGTACAGCAATAAGCAAGAAATTCATTTATTAGTAAGAGTGCTGACAGCTCTAAGGATGTCTGTGCTTAGCTATTGTTTACCTTACGTTTACCAAGTTGTTTGTTTCTAGTAACTCCTGTCTTACTGGCCCAGTTTGAATGAATGTACCAATGCCTTGCTCTCCTGCTTAGGATGTTAATGCCTCATTGGAGCCCACACTCATTAACTGGTAATGAAAGATCCACTGTGGTTCTTACCAGCCCTATTCTAAGATACCCTCTTTCTCCTATCCTTCAGGTACTGATAGAGGTTTGATTCCTGTGAAATGATTTTCTGTAATGAAGATGCTGCTTCTTAACCTCAGTTCTGTTGTCCCATAGGGTGGTAGTACAATGCTCACAGTCTCTCATAATGTAGTTTTGAAAAGTCCTGGGTGGTAGAAAGAATTATATTATGCTTTTTAATGGGTTCATATAGTGCACAGATTCTCATTAAGTATCAATTCATATGGTTTACAGTTCTGCCAAGCTGGGAATACTGCCATATTCCTTTGTGTGGTTAGAGAACTCACAGGTGTATTTATGCCAAAATTCACAGCCACTCTGAGTCAACATTTTATTGCCTGCACTTAGGGGAGGCTCTGGCAAAGGCAGACACATCATAAATGTGTGAAAAGTAAATTAAATATTAAATTTTTCTAGAATCTATTATTATAGAGTACAGAGGAAAAGCAATACATTGTAAGGTTTGGGAGAGTTGAAAATATGTGAAAAATCTGATTCTAGTGATAGTGCTTTGGCAAATGTCTGTAGTACTTGAGATTCAAGTGTTGAATTTTCTAAGTGCAACAGAAGATATGGGATCTGAAAGGTAAACTGGTACAGCAAATTGACATATTTCTTTCATAGTACACTGGAAAACTAAATAGCTTACTCAGTTCTATTTTCCCTAGTGTCTTAACTCCCCAGTGAAAAATAAAATATGTTATTTTCTTGGTCATCAAAATAGTTCTTGTATAAAATTGCAAGCATATATTCCAATAGGTGTTAGAAGGAATGGGCTTTTTATTAGAGAATAGTGGTTTTTAAAAGATAGACTGAGAACTTCTCAGATAAAAGCTAATTAGGCTTTGAAACATCAGAGCTGGGGGATGGAAAGATCATAGACAGCTCTGAAAATCTGATAAATTACATGTGTCCATAGAGCAGGTGCATGTAAACACATACATGTATACACAGTAGGCTTGTGGTAGCCTATATAGATTTTTCTTTATTCCTTCTTGATCTTCTTACTAACGTTTACAACAGAGAGAAAATGGAAAGAGATAGAGTTGAAAGGCCATACAACTGCCTAGTGAGTACCTAATTGGCACAGGCCAGCACACCAGAAGAAACTTCTGTGGTCGCATGCCGCAAGCAGACTGCTCTGGGCAATGTTTTGTGATAGATACATAGGGAGGAAAGAGAGACAAATTGGTATATACAGTCAATGGGGCAATGGTTCCAAGTTGGATTCTGAAATCTATGGATGCTCTCATCTCCACTTCTTGTGGATACTGAAATCTATGGATGCTCACATCTCTGATGTAAAATGGCAAAATATCTTTATATAACCTATGGACCTCCTCATATCCTCCCATATATGCTAAATTGTCTCTAAATTACTAATAATACCTAATACAATGTAAATACCAGTAAATAGTGGTTATGATGTATTGCTGTACTGTTTAGGGAATCATGACAAGAAAAGTAGTCTATACATGTCTAATACAGACAATTCTTTTTTGAGACAGTGTTTTGTTTGCTCTATCACCCAGGCTGGAGTGTGGTGGTGCAATCTCTGCTTACTGCAACTTCTGCCTGCCAGGCTGAGGTGATTCTCCCATCTCATCCACCAGGTAACTGGGATTTCAGGTGTGTGCCATCACGCTCGTCTGTTTTTTTAATTTTTTGTAGAGACAGGATTTTGCCATGTTGCCCAGGCTGATCTCAAAGTCCTGAACTCAAGCGATACACCTGCCTTGGTCTCCCAAAGAGCTGAGATTACAGGTGTGAGCCACTGTGCCCAGCCCAGACACATTTAAAAATATGTATTTTTTGATCCGCTGTTGGTTGAATCCACAGATATGGAGCCCATTAATATAAAGGCCCAACTATATACATTATTATATGTAGATATATATTAATATATACATATTTTAAATACATATATACACACAACCCCTATGGCCCAACTTTTTAATCAGTCTCATGAAACACGAATCTTATTTAAAACTAAGCTAGATTAATGCTTAGCAAAGTATTCAAGGATGAACCACAGCAACATATGCTACATTCAATGTCTTTGGAGCTATGACTCCATCAGACATGGAATTCTAAATTACTCTAGCTGAGACATGTCTTGGTTTTAAATCACATATATTTAAAACAATATTTATAAAAATAACTTACATATCTATGTGTAATTAGATAAACCAGTTGGGTGAGAATTTTTGTTAACATCAAACTCTTTCTACTAAATGTAGAAAACAAAATGAAGAAGCAGAATCTATAAAGGAGATGGATATACCAAACATACACTTAGTTTTATCCACCTGGTGGCCAAGATACTGCACTTCTCTTTGGTTCATGGTTGGTAGATCTGTGTAAGCAGATGAATGATCTTAGACAAATTGATAATGAAAAAGAATCTCAAATGGCTAGTCAGATATGAGAGTACTGAATTATTTGACTTCAGAATAACAAAAATGATAATTATAATTATTATAATGATAATTATAATTAAAGGTGTGTAATTGAAATAAAAGCAAGAGATATTTTAACTAGATTTTGATTATTTAAAAATTCTCAGTTCTGGATTATATCCCATAAAACTCAACTATGTCAAGTTTAAATATAGGGTTTTTGAAAAAATATGTCACCTGGGGGTGTTAGCTTATTCCTGTAATCCCAGCACTTCAGGAGGCCAACTCCTCGCTTGAGCCCAGGAGTACAAGACCAATCTCGGCAACATGGAAAAAACCCTGTCTCTGCAAAAAGGAATAATAAAAAAATTATCTGGGTATGGTGCACATGTTATGCACCTGTGATTCCAGTTACTAGGAAGGCTGAGGTAGGAGGATTGATTGAGCCTCAGGAGACTGAGGCTGCAGTGAGCCATGATCTTGCCACTGCAATCCAGACTAGACAATAGAAAGAGACTCTCTGTCTCAAAAAAAAAAGTCATACATGCATTAAAATTTTGTGTACAAATAGACATTGTACACAATTCAGTGATGAATATATTTAATAATCTTAAAGTATTATATTTCTAAAGATTTAATTTGTTGGCTGGGCGCAGTGGCTCACACCTGTAATCTCAGTAGTTTGGGAAGCCAAGGCAGGTGGATCACAAAGTTAAGAGATCAAGACCATCCTGGCCAAGATGGTGAAACTCCATCTCTACTAAAAAGTACAAAAATCAGCCGGGTGTGGTGGCATGCATCTGTAATCCCAGTTACTCGGGAGGCTGAGGCAGGAGAATTGCTTGAACCTGAGAGGCAGAGGTTGCAGTGAGCCGAGATCACGCTATTGCACTCAAGCCTGGTGAGAAAGCGAGACTCCATCTCAAGAACAACAACAAAAAAAGATGTAGTTTGTTATCAGTTAGTAACTTAGGTTCTTAGAAAAATTATAGTCTTAATGTTAAAAAATATATACTTTCAGTCTTATTCTGGATTCTAAAGTGATTTTTATTTTGTTCTCCTTTAGAATTATTAGCATGTAAGACATGTGATTCGTAGTGCAAAAACTGCATGTGTTAGATTGGAAGAGACCTTAAAATTTATCTAGCCCAATCACTGATCAAAGGCTTGAAATCTTACAGATCAGAGGATAAGAGAAACACATAAGATCTTGAACTTTCTGGCCAAAATTCCCAGTGAATAAAGAGCATAGAGGTCTTTACCAGTGACACAATCTCTCTTATCATATATAATGTTTCCCCAGTAATGAGTTTCCTCCATCATCCGATTTTAAAATCATCTGAGCAGCCACTTAAGATGCTTTACAAATTCTTCTCAGTCATTAATAATGCTGTCACATGAAAGTGCTTCTCTCTGCCATCACTAGGCTCCTCTGCCAGCTACCTCTTTTAGCTCACTGTGCTGCCATTTATCAGTATTCTGCATTTATGTTCTTTCAATCCATTTGGGAATTCCACTGCATAACAATTTGAAATATAGAAATATGTGGTGGTGATGAATTTTAATAGTTTCAATCAATTCTGGGATGACTTGGTTCTTTGAATATCTATATATTTATCTATGTGTAAAATATACATCTCTATATCTATTTCTGTCTCAGTCTCTATATCAACATTTATAAAAATCCTGGTTATATTTGCAATGATAAACTGTATCAGGTTTTATAGAAATTTTCAGAGAATTTATCCTAATCTCTATAATTTTGCAGAAATTAGTAATTTTTTAAGGTGGTCATAGAAAATAAAATAATAAGAAACATTCCATTCACTTAGCTCCAACAAACCAAACTAACAACAATTAATATAAGGAGAAATTTGCATGATTTATATAAATGAAATGCAAATTTTCACTGGGGACCATTGATTAATTATGAATACTAATGATGTTCTTAGTACTCCTCTGGACTCTCAAGATTCAGGATTGAAAAAAAAAACAAAGACCATGCCAACATGAGTTATACCATGGTAGAGAAAATTAGAAAATAAATAGGAAATGTAGCTTCTGGCAGTGATAAATGCTATGAAGAAAAATAAAGCAAAGGAAAACAATGGGCTATTAAAGACATGGGACAGAAAGAGGTAAAAAAAAAAGTCATCTTAGGTGAGGAAATTTCAGTTGGGACAGAAGGAGGTAAAAAAAAGTCATCTTAGGTGAAGAAATTTCAGTGGAGACCGGAAATGAAAGGGATAAACCTGATAGATTAGATAAACTGACACAGGGAATTATAATTGCTACAACCTTTCTGTAAAGCAATTTGGCTATCTCTGTATAATGCATGGGAGTCCACCGGTATAATTAGGGATTAATTGTGGGAAAGGCAGTGCTAAAGAGGGAACAACCAGTGCAATGAACCTGAAGCATGCTATAGAAAATAAATCACATGAAATAAATGAAGGCCTGAAATATATTCTTTAATGAGAGCACTAAGTGTAGTAAAGATGTTAATATTCATAAAATCAATGCATACATTTATTCCAATAATAAATTGATGTGTGGAGTTAAAAAGTACCCTCTATTGCCTCTCTCCCCACATGAGAAAACAAAGATTCAAAACCTGTCAAAGTGAATGCAAAGTGAAAGAAACAAAAAAATTCTAGTAAAACAGGAAAAATAATTTTCCACAAGAAAATAATGATTGCATACTCGAATAATTGTCTGTTAAATGTCATTATAAAAGTACTATAAGCAAAATAACAAGTTTGACAATAAAACAGAAATGCATATCAATATAAAAGAAGGAACTTTGTAACAGGTAAGACTATATACAATTTAACACAAGGTGGTATCCCATATTCATGCAAAATAACAATTTTTTTGAGAAAATTGGATGACTATAAATGGAAAAAGAATAAGTTGGTGCTTCTCCTCATACCTTAAAACAAAATTAAATCCATTATGATTTGAAAGTTAAATATTAAAAATGAAACCACAAAATAATTAGAAAAATAAATATAAAATTTTATGATTCATATTTAATGAATAAAAATATAATAGCAAGTGAAAAATAGCATAGAAGAGTTTAAAATATATATGTGAAAGTATAAAAAAACTATTTTGAATACCTTTTACTAACCAGGTACTAGAAGCTTTAATATATAGGTGGCTGACAATTCATTCTTTAAAAGGAAAAGAAAAAGATATTCTTATAAAAATAATTTTTTGTGTATATATATATTTTATTGCATTTTAGGTTTTGGGGAACATGTGAAGAACATGCAAAATTGTTGCATAGGTAGATACATGGCAATGTGGTTTGCTACCTTCTTTCCCATCACCTATATCTGGCATTTCTCCCCATGTTATCCCTCCCCAACTCCCCACCCCGCACTGTCCCTCCCCTAGTTTCCTTCCACAGAACCCAGTGTGTGATGCTTCCCTCCCTGTATCCATGTGTTCTCATTGTTCAACACCCACCTATGAGTGAGAACATGTGGTGTTTGATTTTCTGTTCTTGTGTCAGTTTGCTGAGAATGATGGTTTCCAGGTTCATCCATGTCCCTACAAAGGACACAAACTCATCTTTTTTTGTGGCTGCATAGTATTCCATGGTATATATGTGCCACATTTTCCCTGTCCAGTCTATCATCCATGGGCATTTGAGTTGGTTCCAAGTCTTTGCTATTGTAAACAGTGCCACAATGAACATTTGTGTGCATGTGTCCTTATAATAGAACAATTTATAATCCTTGGTATATATACCCAGTAATGGGATTGCTGGGTCAAATGGAATTTCTATTTCTAGGTCCTTGAGGAATCGCCACACTGTCTTCCACAATGTTTGAACTAATTTACACTCCCATGAACAGTGTAAAAGTGTTCCTGTTTCTCCACATCCTCTCCAGCATCTGTTGTCTCCAGATATTTTAATGATTGCCATTCTAACTGGCATTAGATGATATCTCAATGTAGTTTTGATTTGCATCTCTCTAATGACCAGTGATGGTGAGCATTTTTTCATATGTTTGTTGGCCTCATATATGTCTTCTTTTGTAAAGCATCTGTTCATATCCTTTGCCCACTTTTGAATGGGTTCATTTGTTTGTTTCTGGTAAATCTGTTTTAGTTCTTTGTAGATTCTGGATATTAGCCCTTTGTCAGATGGGTAGATTGCAAAAATTTTTTCCCATTCTGTTGGTTGTGGATTTACAATAATGATTGTTTCTTTTGCTGTGCAGAAGCTCTGGACTTTAATTAGGTCCCATTTGTCTATTTTGGCTTTTGTTGCCAATGCTTTTGGTGTTTTAGTCATGAAGTCCTTGCCTATGCTTATGTCCTGAATGGTTTTGCCAAGATTTTCTTCTAGGGTTTTTATGGTGTTAGGTCTTATGTTTAAGTCTTTAATCCAACTGGAGTTAATTTTAGTGTAAGGTGTCAGGAAGGGGTCCAGTTTCTGCTTTCCGCATATGGCTAGCCAGTTTTCCCAACACCACTTATTAAACAGGGAATCCTTTCCCCATTGCTTGTTTTTGTGAGGTTTTTCAAAGATCAGATGGTTGTAGATGTGTGGCATTGCCTCCGAGGCCTCTGTTCTGTTCCTTTGGTCTATATCTCTGTTTTGGTACCAGTCCCATGCTGTTTTGATTACTGTTCCCTTGTAGTATAGTTTGAAGTCAGGTAGCATGATGCCTCCAGCTTTGTTCTTTTTGCTTAGAATCGACTTGGCTATGTGGGCTCTCTTTTGGTTCCATATGAAGTTTAAGGTGGTTTTTTCTAGTTTAGATGCAAAAATCTTTAATAAAATACTGGCAAACCGATTGCAACAGCACATCAAAAAGCTTATCCATCATGATCAAGTAGGCTTCATCCCAGGGATGCAAGTCTGGTTCAACATATGCAAGTCTATAAATGTAATTCACCACATAAATAGAACCAAAGACAAAAACCGTATGATTATCTCAGTAGATGCAGAAAAGGCCTTTGATAAAATTCAACAGCTCTTTATGCTAAAAACTCTCAATAAACTAGGTATTGATGGAATGTATCTCAAAATAATAAAAGCTATTTACAACAAACCCACAGCCAATATCATACTGAATGGGCAAAAACTGGAAGCATTCCCTTTGAAATCTGGCACTAGACAAGGATGCCCTCTCTCACCACTCCTATTCAATACAGTACTGGAAGTTCTAGCCAGAGAAATCAGGCAAGAAAAAGAAATAAAGGGTATTCAGTTAGGAAAAGAGAAAGTCAAATTGTCTCTATTTGCAGATGATATGATTGTATATTTAGAAGACCCCATCATCTCAGCCCAAAATCTCCTGAAACTGATAAGCAACTTCAGCAAAGTCTCAGGATACAAAATCAGTGTGTAAAAATCACAAGCATACCTATACACCAATAAAAGACTTAAAGAGAGGCAAATCAAGAAGAAACTGCCATTCACAGTTGCTACAAAGAGAATAAAATATCTAGGAATACAACTAACAAAGAATGTAAAGAACCGCTTCAAGGAGAACTACAAACCACTGCTCAACAAAAGAAGAGAAGACACAAACAGATGGAGAAACATTCCATGCTCATGGTTAGGAAGAATCAATATCATGAAAATGACCATACTACCCAAAGTAATTTATAGATTCAACACTATCCCCATCAAGCTACCAATGACCTTCTTCACAGAACTGGTAAAAATAATTTCAACACTTACATCCAACTCTCAAAAGAAATATAATTCACCAAAAATAATCTACAAGAAATATTCAAATAAATTAAAATGCAAGTAAATTATACCTTTTGCAAACTTATTAACTCTATATAAATTAAAATTAAAAACTAGCTACTATTAGCAATAGTTCATGATTAATTAGATAAACTATTGGGAGCATTGTTACAACCTTTTTATAATGCAATTTGTCTATCTCTACATAAAGAATGTTTTGTGACATTCCTTTTGTGCCTCAAATATTACTTCTAGGAATTTCTAAGTGGATTACAAAGAAGAATGCATAGATTTGTATATATGTTTGACCATTAGTTGATTATTTAAAACATGAATGCCAAAATGTGAATAATTATATGAATCATAGTTTGGACACATATAGGGCTATTATGCAGACATTAAAGTTGTATTTTTGTTAAGTAGTAAAATGAAAATTTTTCAGATTAAAATATTTATATAATTTCATTTAATTTTCACAAGAGCATATTCTGTATTCCTATGTTCTTAATGAAAAAGGTGATGTTTAGATAAGGCAAATAATTTTCCCAAATCACACAAGCAAATTAGCAGGAAGTCTAGATCGGACCGAATGTTAAATATATGTTTATAAATGTATTTTTCTATTTCTTATAACAATATTTTATTTAAGAAGAAAAAACAGAACTACTAGTATATAAAGAGTAGCCAGATGTAGGTACATGTATTTATTTACATGTGATGTTTCTGTGTTTATACAGGTATGTGTTTCAATTCTTTTACATCATTGATATGAGAATCATACTCTAAATATTATTGCATCCTTTCATAAGTACCTTTATGTATTATATAGTGATGGAATGGAGATTAAAATAAAGTTACAGCAATTATACATAGCTGATTTTCTTCTTGTTGTTTTTTAATCACCCTAACCTAAAATTGTTAAATTGTTCAAAAGAATTACAACAAATGTAACACATTATTGTTCAATATACACAAATTAATTTTTCCAGTTCTTTTTTTAATAGAAAGTCTTTGCAGAATACAGAGTGAGACTATATACCCCACTACCACCTTTTTTGTAGACATACCTGTATGTTAGCACTTACAGCATATTTTAAAATGTGTTCAAAAATCTATTCCTCCTCTACTTCTAGACTGCTTTAGAGTAGTTTCCGTAATATTCTTCTTTTCCTTCACTTTAACTCCCTATTAGCACATAAGTGGTATTCAATAAATACTAATCAAATATTACCTTTCCAAAGGGTCTTCAATTTGCATATATATTTAGGTTTGATTATATGATGTTGACAATATTTGAGAATTTTTACTTCTCAAATAAAAATAAAAATTATCAAAGTAACAATTTCATATTGATCTAATTAAAATGCTACATTAAGTAAAATATTTATTTATGTTAATTTCCTGTATAACTAACTTTGTATATACTAAATACAAACTTTAATTTTACTACAAAAATAAGTAAGTGAAGTTTCAGTTTGGCAACACACATACTAAAATGGGAATGATACAGAAAAGGTTAGCATGGCCCCTGTGCAAGGATGACATACATATTTACAAAATGTTTCATATTTAAAAATAAATAAATAAATGAGTTAATGAGTGCTCTATTAGTCCCTTATAATACCTTTAGTCATGATAGAATTGAACCATGAATTTGGATAAGCCGAATCTCCAAGTTGGTGTTAAATGACCACAATAGCAAAGATTTGCAAAAATTTAAAAATGCTTTGTGGAATTTTTATATTTATAGGAGTATGCTCTAATTATGATAATAATAGCATTTATTCATTTTAAAATATGCAACACATTTTTCTTTAAACAGTGAAGGGGAATATAAATAAAATTTAGGCCTATTAGAGAATTGTATATATTTAAGAATTAAGACAGATGATTAATGATTACGATACAATATACAGCACAGACTGATGTAAAGTAATGGATAATATTTGTTAAAATAATTGTATTCAGGTGCATGAAAATGTAAATGAAATCCACCTATTTTGTGCACAATGAAATCAAAGAAATTAAATATTTGAAAATAATTATGTTTTATTCAGTTCATATGAAACTTTATTGTTATTTGTTAGAGCAAAACTTCCACATCTAAATATAAATCACCGTAAATATAGATTTTATTTTTAAAGAGACATTTTATAATACCATTATTATGTAATAAAGAAGACAGCATTCTCTGATCATACACAAAAATATTCTAGTAGAAATAGAATGAAAATAGATTTTTGTAAAATATTTTCTCTTCTTTTTGATAAGTTAAAACTATCATTAAAGATTCTGAATCACTGAAGGAGTTTGTATAAATTCGTACACCAAGAGTTCTATCCTCTCACCAGGGATGTGTTAGAATGCAAGAATAAGATTAGGATAAAGTCATATATTTTATAAAATCACCTTCAGTGATTCACTATGACCTTGCAAATTCCCAGTTACAACTAATCAGATTACTGGAAAGCAGTACAGAGACTGTTCTTGAATAACACCAATTGGCGTTAGATTGTGTATGTGTGTATGTTTTAAGTGTACAATGAATTGTTTTATATATATATTTGTAGTGTGTAACAATAAACATAATCAAATATAGAATATTTCCATTTTATTGTCATATAATATTAGATGGTAGAAGTGACCTCATTTTGTTTATCTATTCATCATTTAATGGACAATTGTATTGTTTCCATGTTTTCACTATTATGAATATTGCCTTGAGTAACTTTGTGTATACATTTTTGTCTGGATATATATTTTTATTTTTATTTGGTATATACAGATGAGTCAAATTGTCATGTAACATGGTAACTCTGTAATTAACCTTTTGAGAAATGCCCAGCTTTCTAAAGCAGCTGCACACTTCACATTCCCACTAGCAGTGTAGGAGGGCTCCAATTTATTTGCACCCTCGTTAACACTTGTTATTATTATATCTGTGTTTTTTTATTATGGCCACCCTGGTGTGATGACTAATGATATTGAATATATTTGTATGTTTTTAATTAGCAATTTGCTTATCTTTTTTAGTGAAATGTCTGTTCAAATCCCCTGTCCATTTTACTTTTTATGCACTTTATTATTGAAATGTATGAATATTTATATATTCTATATATGGGTCAATTTTCAGATACATGATTTGCAAATGTATTTGTTTGCTATCATTTAACCACAAAACATTTCAGTTTTGATCATCTATAATTTATCTACTTTACTTTCGCTTTATGTGTTTTTGGTATAATATCAAAAAATGTGTTACCTAATCCAAGGTGACAAAGATTTTCTCACAGAATTTTTTCTAAAAGTTTTATAGTATTAACTGTTACAATTTGGTTTATGATCCATTTTGAGTTAAATTTTTAGTGTGGTATGAGGAAGGAGTTCACGTTTGCTTATTCATATATTTTTCACCTGTATATTCAGTTGTCTCAGCACCGTTTGTTGAAGTGACCGCTCTTTCCCCATTGAATTGTCGTGACATCACTGTAAAAACTAATTGATCCTAAATCGTAGAGGTTTATTTCTGGACATTGAATTCTATTCAGTCAATCTCTACATATATCTCCATGGCAGTACAAATTGTCTTGATTATGGTATTTTTTGGGGGAGTGGGATTGGTTTGTGTTTTGTTTTTTGTTTTTTCCTCTTGGCTCAGCATCCTGAGTAGCTGGGATTACAGGAGCTTGCCACCACTCCTGGCTAATTTTTGTGTTTTTAGTAGAGATGGGGATTCACCATGATGGCCAGGCTGGTCTTGATTTTTTGACCTTAAGTGATCTGCCTGGTTCGGCCTCCAAAGTATTGGGATTATAGGCATAAACCACCAACCCCAGCCTATGATAGTTTTGTAGTAAATTTTGAAACTGGAAATTGTGAGCTTTCTAACTTCTATTTTTAAGGTTTTTTAAATCTACTTTGAGTCTCTTAAATTTCCATATTAATTTTAGAATAGGGTTGTCACCTTCTGGGACAAAAAAAAAACACCTCTCCAGCTATGATATGACTATGTATTATACAGAATCTGTGGATTAACTTGGGGAATATTGCCACTTTAAAAACATTGAGTTTTCTGGAATAAGAACATGGGAAACCTTTCCACTTATTTGTGTCTTTAATTTCTTGAAGTAATATTTTATTGTTTTTAGAGTATGTATTCTGCTCTTCTATTAAGAAATTTATTCCAAAGTATTTTATTCATCTGGATATCTTTATAAATAAAATGTCATTAATTTTATTTTTGAATATTTTATTTTAATTTAACGCCTCTACTTTTGGATCACTGTCCCAACAGACTTTTGGTTTTGGGATCCAGAGTAGCAGATTCTCTGGTTTTGGATCAGGCACAGAAGGATTCAGCTTTGGATCAAATAACTTGTCTGACCAGGGTTTTGGTAGCTGGCGAAGCTGAGCGGGTGTGAGCAGGCCTTTCCGTCCCTGGGACCAACTGCATCCTCAGCTTCTTCACTGATAAATGCTGGAGCAGGCTGTTTAGATGGATGTTGCCATCAAAACATATACACCCAGAAAGAAACTACAGAAACCAAAACTCAAGAGATGCGTGATGATTTGTTTTATATTTCATGTTGGGTTCCCCACACCATTATTAAACTGTTGATCTGTTTCCGGAAAAAGAAAAAGAAATGTTACAGAAATAAGTTATTTTGGTTTATCTTGTATTCTAAAACCTTGCTGAAAATACCTATTGTCTAGTAGATTTCTTAGGATTTTCTATATTCAATATCATGCTATCTGCAAATAGACATAATTTTACTTCAGCCTCTCCAGTCTATACATTTTATTTATTTTCTTGCCTAATTGCCCTGGCCAAAACCCTCAGTATATATTGAGTGGAAATGGCAAGAGTGGATATGATTGGTTTGTGCATGATCCCAGAGTGAAAGGTTTTAGTTGTTCTATGATCTCATGAAGACAGAGTATAAAGTGGTGGGTATCTGAGACTGTAAAGGTTAGCAGGGAGGAAAGGTTGTAGAGAGGTTGATTAATGGGTAGAAAAACACAGTTAGATATTGTGGATTTGATTTCAGGCAACTGCAATAAAGTAAATATTATAATAGAGTCACACAAATTATTTGGTTTAATACTGTACATAAAAGTTATATACTATAGTTCATTAAATGTGTAATTGCACTATGTATATAAAATATATCTATCTTAATTTAAAAATATTTTATTGCTAAGATTTCCAATGATCATCTCAGCTGATGGAAAGTATTGCCTCAATGTTGATGGCTGCTGACTGGTAAAAGAGTGGTTGCTAAAGGTGGGGTGGCTGTAGCAATTTTTACGATAAGCCAAAAACAAAGTACACTAAACTGACTGACTCTCACTTTCATGAAAGATTTCTCCATAGCATGTGATGCCATTTGATAGCCTTTTACCCAGGGTAGAACTTCTTTCAAAACAGGTATCAATTCTCTCAAGCTCTCCAACTGCTTTAACAAGTAAGTTTATGTAGTATACTAATTCTCTTGTAAGAAAATCTAGGCAAAACCTCAGGACATAGGAATAGGCAAGGACTTCATGACTAAAACACCAAAAGCATTGGCAACAAAAACCAAAATAGACAAATGGGATCTAATTAAACTCCAAAGCTTCTGCACAGCAAAAGAAACAATCATTAGAGTGAACTGACAACCAATAGAATGGGAATAAATTTTTGCAGTCTACCCATCTGACAAAGGACTTATATCCAAAATCTACAAAGAACTAAAACAGATTTACAAGAAAAAACAAATAAGTCCATTTAAAAGTAGGCAAAGGATATGAACAGACACTTTTCAAAAGAAGACATACATGAGGCCAACAAACATATGAAAAAATGCTCATCATCACTGGTCATTAGAGAAATGCAAATCAAAACTACACTGAGATACCATCTTACGCCAGTTAGGATGGCGATCATTAAAAAATCAGGAGACAACAAATGCTGGAGAGGATGTGGAGAAATAGGAACACTTTTACACTGTTGTTGGGAGTGTAAATTAGTTCAACCATTGTGGAAGACAACGTGGCGATTCCTCAAGGACCTAGAAATAGAAATTCCATTTGACCCAGCAATCCCATTACTGGGTATATATCCAAAGGATTATAAATCGTTCTACTATAAGGACACACGCACACGAATGTTCATTGCAGCACAGTTTACAATAGCAAAGACCTGGAACCAACCCAAATGCCCATCGATGATAGACTGGACAGGAAAAATGTGGCACATATACACTATGGAATATTATGCAACCATAAAAATCAATGAGTTTGTGTCCTTTGTAGGGACATGGATGAACCTGGATACCATCATTCTCAGCAAACTGACACAAGAACAGAAAATCAAACACCACATGTTCTCACTCATAGGTGGGTGTTGAACAATGAGAATACATGGACACAGGGACGGGAGTATCACACACTGAGGTCTGTCGGGGGGACTAGGGGAGGAACAGTGGAGGGTAGAGAGTTGGGGAGGGATAACATGGAGAGAAATGCCAGAAATAGGTGATGGTATGGAGGCAGCAAACCACATTGCCATGTATGTACCTATGCAACAATCCTGCATGTTCTCCCCTTTACCCGAGAACCTAAAATGCAATAAAATATATATGTGTGTGTGTGTGTGTGTGTGTGTGTGTATATATATGTATATATATAAAGATGATTTAGGACACAGATTCTATTAGTCCATTGTGTGCTCTGAGAATGGGTAATTTAAAAAGAAAAGAGATTTATTTAGCTCACAGTTTTGCAGGCTGTACGGCAAGCATGGCACCAATATTTGCTTCTGGTCAGGACCTCAGGAAGTTTTTACTTATGGTAGATAGCAAAGAGCAGCAGGCCTGTCATATGGTGAAAAAGTGAACAAAAGAGAGGAGAGAGGTCCCGATCTCTTTAATAACCAGATCCCACATGAACTCATTGTTTTGTGGAAGGCACAAAGCCATTTATGATGAAATACCTCCCAATGAGCCCCACCTCCAACACTGGTGATCACATTTCAACACTTGAAAAGAGAAAACATCCAAACTATATCACACATAGACCTCTTTTGCTTTTGCTTCATGATCTGCAAAATAGAAATGATAGTGGGACTCACACTATTGGTGGTGTTTATGATTGACCCCTAATAAGAATTTAATAAATGTTAGTGTTTATTGTTTACCAGAGTGCCCTTTGACATTACCTTTCTTCTTTTTATTCAATTCCACATTTCAAGAAAGAAGCACTAAAATGATATGTATTGTGCATCTCGCATGTGCCACACGTTTTGTTTTGTTTTGTTTTGTGCAGTCCTGAACAAATAAACTAGGTGCCTGACCTTATTAGGTCCACATTTGTGGTTTGTGTATCTGTCTGTGTCTGTATTTTGTGACTACAGCTGAAACCAATATAAACTAAGAAAAAAGTAAACAAAATAATTTCACATGCTAAGACAAGTAAGTTAAAATGAATTAACTGTAATCAGAGAGGGAGTTTTTGGTTTGCAATTCTAATTGGGTAGGGGGAAGGATGTCAACTTTTTGGAGGTACGGCTAAGCTGAGATGTATGAATAAATGAGGAGGTTTTTCAGTCATTCAAAAATCAGAGAAAGAAGCAATTTCAAGGAGAAAAAACAACAGATTGAGATGAGGAATATTTTGAAATATTCAAGGAGCAGATGAGTAATGAGTGCAGTTGAAACAAACGAGTTAGATGCATATCTTCAGGGGTGAAGAAAGTGGGGACAGCATGGTTGACACAATTTTGAAGAATGAGACAAGGGTCAAAGCATATATGGCTATCGTTGTTGTTGTTGTTGTTATTTTTCTTAGGATCTCATTCTGTCGCCCAGGCTGGAGCATAATGGCATGATCATAGCTCTCTGCAGCCTTGACCTCCTGGGCTCAATCAATCCTCCCACCTCAGCCTCCTAAGTAGCTGGGACTACAGGTATGTGCCATCATGACCTGCTAATATTTTTTTCTTTTGTACAGACAAGGTTTTACCATATTGCCAAGGCTGGTCTCAAACTTCTGTGCTCAAGACATCCACCCACCTGGGCCTCCTAAAGTCTTGGGATTACAGGTGTGAGCTACCACGCCTAACCCCATATAAGGTCTTGATTACTGTGAAAGGAATTTTGGTTTTATTCTAAGATACAGGGTAAGATCTTTTTAAAAGAGTACCTGATTTGTAAGAGTAACTGTCAATGTTGGGTAGAAAATTGATTGCAAGAATGTTTGAGTCGAGAGTAGAAAGGGTACAAAGGATAAGACACTAACATCAATGATTGATATAGAGCCTTGATCAGGGTATGATGGAAGGGAGTAGAGGTGACATCCTAGATGGCTTGCCTGGGTCAGAAGAGATGAGCCAAAATATTGTCATGTCTTAAAAACTGGAGCTACTTGAGAATTCTGGTATGCTGATAGAAATAATCAAAGAGACAAATAAAAATGATGATGCAGGAGAGAGAAGTTTAACCAAAGAAATCAGTCCTTCCAATTAACATCCTTTATGACCACAACACATCCACCACTTTCCCAGGACAAAAGTGTGGTTAGTAAAACTTTCATAAAAGCACAGAGATGGGCTCAGAATATAAACGAGAAGCACCCAGGGAGTAGAAAATGATTGTGAGGCTCCAGGATGGCAGAAGGAGATAAAATGAAATAAAATAGTATCAAAAATATGACAAAAGCCTCATCTTCTCTGTACATTCTACCTTGTAATTATTGCTACTGTATCAGCCCACTCTAACTGACCCACATAAACAAATGGACTTGGTGTAAAATTACTCCAAGGAGAAAAATTCATCCCATTTGACCTATAGGCAAGAAACATCTGACTACCTCCACTAACCTCTGACCATCAGCTCAGCTCTGTGTAGCAGGCCTTCATGCCTCTGTTTCCCCTACTTCCTTGAAGAAATGAACAGATTTCTTTCTCCATTATACACATTTAGTAGGAATTCCTTAGGTCAACATTGCTTGACCAATTGAGAATAAACACTTGAAGATTGAGTTAAAGAAAAGGAGTTTCCCAATCTTATTGTTTCATAACTATTAAATAAAGTAAGAATCAGACCTGCACTAAAACAATTTTCAGTGCAAGGCACAGCAAACTGAAATATGGTTGACGCCCAAGGGACAGAAATGGCCTCTGTTGACCCTGCTGATTTGAAGACCACTTAGGTGGAAGAGAGTAGATGACACAGACTTGACTAAAAGCACCTTCCAAATTGGCCTGTGGTCATATAGCACAAAGATCAGCTTTCTAAGGATCATAGATTGGGTCCTGTAGTACAAGATATTACTTTCATGTCACATATTCATAATACATTATTTTAAGTGTGTGGCATTCTAGAATAAAGTACAGAAAATTTGCCTACAATGGCATTGGAATACTCATATATCGCCTTCACTGTTCCCATAGTCACATTACTTTATTTCCTGATGTGTGAGGCACATCACACAGGAGTAATTACCAATACTAGTGATTTGCCCTCCAGTGTCCTCTGACTATAAACTATTTTATGTGTCTAATTCAATAAAACTGTCATTGGCCCTCAGATAAATGATTACATTGTAAAACGAATTATTCATATACATTTGCCAAACTAGAAGTTCATATGGGCATCTATGACTACATTAAGGAGGTTGATGTATCATGGAAATAATTCAGAATAGAGAAATGACTGAAAGTGAGTGGACTCATTGCCTAGAAATCAAGTATATCCCTTCTGTCTCTCACCTTGTACTGTGCTTCATTGATTGCCTTAAGGAAGGAGGGTGCTGAAGTTATCATTTGACAGCCATCAAAGAAATAATGTCATTGTTGTGGATATGGTTTATATTTCTAAAAGCAAACCCCAAACTCTGTTTCCTAGCAATCTTCCACAGAGAATCTTCAAAAGCCATGCACCTTCCTCGGTAATAACAACAGAGGTCTACTGAGCCCAGTTATGGTCACTGAGACATAAAGGCATGCTTGCTGATGGTTTTCTGGGAAAAACTTTGACTTCTTGATTAAAAAAACCTCTTGTCCAGATTTTTCTGTCATACCCAAAATAACTGAACCATTTAAAATACTTTATTAAGGCAACTTCTGATTTACTCAGGACTGTCTAATACAACTAAATATCTAATATATATGAAAAAAGGTTTTCAAAGTCAGAAAGACTTGCAATTAAATCTCAGGTGTGCCACATATAATCTCTTTTATTTTGAATATGTTTCTTAGCCAATATACATCTCAATTTTCCTACTTCGAAAATATTATATTTACTCATTGAGATCCATTTTTTAAATATATTTATAGTGTAAGTTGATTAAGAGACTTCCAATTTTGAGTCTGCCTCTTGATTCAAAAATAAACTTAATTTGATTGGTGTGTGTTATTTGTAAATATGGTCATGTAATCTGTTTACTAATATGCAGTAATGTTTTAATCTACATGTAAGTGATATAGTGTTTGTCCAATTTTCTTTTGAAATTGGGACTAGATCAGGAAATTTGAAGTTTTTCATAATTTCCTATGCTTTGAGAATATTTAAATAACAGAAATTCTCATTTTCTTTGTGTTTTATAAATTGATCAACAAAACCATATAGGCTCAGTGTCTCTGGAGAGGTAAATATTTGACTCTCTTTTTTATGTCCCTCCCCATGGCTAATAGCCTATCAGTATTTTAATCTTTCTTTGTCTATTTTCATCATATAAATTTTATTGAGAGATTATCCATCTTAACTGGACTTTAAAAAATTGCAAATATTTGAAATGGTACATTAAACTCTCTAGCATGTGTCAATTTGTTTTGAAGTTGAATTGATATGTTTTCATATTTTAATGATTATTATTTATCTCTTTCATTTTAAAGTTAACAGAGTCATAGTAAGGCCACTATTTAATGTTGATAATTCATTTTAAATAACAATTCTTAAGTTCATTCTTTATTTTTAATTTTTTGCGTATCCCATTCTTTTGTTCTTTTTTCAGTATGCTCTTCTTACTTTATTTTGACTTGTTTCCCCTTGACTTAAATGCTTGCTTCATTTGTCTTGTGTAAACAAACTCTGAATTAGTTACTCACAAGCTATTCGTATTCTCTTTTCCCTTGCCTTCCTCTACTTTAGTTGTTATAAAGTACTCAACTTTAACTGCCTTGTACCTAGAGATAGCTCTGGCCAGTGGAGACCGTGTATTTTCAGCATCTTGCTCATGACCTTCTCCATTCTTCCCATCATAGACACAGATCTTATGATTGGAGGTATCACACATACGGATCTTGAGAATACTGAGGATAGCAAAGGGGATAAACAAGAAAAGCTTAAGTATATTGATGACAACACTAAGCAATAACAAAAGCACTGGGTGGCTCGATCATGACAATGTATTGGCTTAGATCATAAACCTCTTACTTATTCAAGACAATATTTGTTGGGTTTTCTTTAGCTTTCTGTTGAACACACTATGACTAATAATTTGTATTGTTGCATTTTCTGATGTATGCATAAAGCCTATGTGAGCACCATTGGACAAATTTGTGTGTTTTAAACTAGTTATTCTAAGTAGTCTAGAATCCTCTATATATTGTTGTTATCTCTTTGTACCCTTAAAGTTTTTATGAGTGTGTCCTTTTATTTATTCACATATTTTTAATTTCCAGATAGACTTTATATTTTGCATATGTTGTTCTGTTTTAGAATATAGAATGCTATTGTCTTCCCTTCCTTTCTGCCAGTTCTCTCAGGTCCACATCAATAGTAAGCAGTGCATCCTTACTATTTCTTAGAGCTACTCTTGTACACATTACCAGTATGATAAAATCAAGAAGTAACTATCAGTTCTTGTCCTTTCCAAATCATTGGTGTCATTTGATGCATTTTTGTATTTCCTCCTTGAAACATTTTCTTTACTTAAAGATCAGGACATTAGTGTCTCTTGTTCTTTGAGGGGTGGAGGCAGTTGTTACATACCTCTCTTTTTTGTCTCTTTTGCTGGTTTCTTCTCATCTACTTAATCATTAAATGTTACAGTAACGAGGAGTTTGGTTTTTAGATATGTCTTTATTTATACCTACTGTGTAGGTCCTATAATCAAATCACAACTTTAAACATCATATATATATATACACACACACACACACACACACACACACACACACACATATACACATACTCATAACTCACACATTTATATTTCTAGATTTTACTTTACTTTTGACATCAGATTTTTATATCTAACTGCTGACTTGATATAATTTCTTGGATATCTAACAGATATCTCAAGATTTATATGTTAAAATACACTCATGATTTCCTCCCCTAAAATAGATCACTCATAGTTTTCCCTGTTTCCATGACAATTTATTCTCCTAACTGTCAAAAAACCTGGGGTAATTTTTAAGTTTTCTTATTTTCACACAATCATCAGCAACTCTTGTCAGTTTACTTATATATTAGCAGAGTAAGTTTATTTTATTGCTATTGGGTGACCTGCCATAAATACATAATCTACCATAAATTTTTATTACCCCAAAAATACATATGAATTTATAATTTAATCATAATTAAATTATGAATATAAATTTACATATGAAAAATTCATATGTAAATTTATATGAATAATTTAATATATAAAAATATATATCAAATATATGTGAATAATTCATATGTAAATTTATAATTTAATTCATATGCATTTTTACATATGAATTCATACGTATGAATAATTCATACATACGAATTGATAATATGTGTTTTGAGGATAATAAAAATTGTAATTCCTTTTTTTGTATATTAGGAAAGAATGTTCACATATTCCTTATATAAAGCTCTATAAACTTGCTGTTAAATTAGTTTTGATTTTTTGGTTATAGCTAAGGTCAAAGAAGGTTCAAGGTTAGACCTATTAATGATAGAAGATAGATTGTGAAAGTCTGAGGAAGGAACATTCTAGGCAAAGAGAAAGCAAGTGTGAAGTTTCCTTACCTAAAGCCTTTTGTATATCAAAAAATGGAGCTTGAAAAATATTATTGCTGGGTATATAATTTTAGATTAACAACTTTTTGTTTTGTTTTATATTGATTTTTTGGTGAATACATTAAATATTTCATTGCACAGCTTTCTGTATTGCATTGCTTTCAGTAAGATTTTTGCAATCATTCTTACCTCTGATACTCTGTATATATCTTATTTCTCTGGATGATTTAATAACTGTATTTTTATCACTAATTTTAAGGAATTTAATTATGATATGCCTTGATGTAGTTTTTTTATGTCTTCCATTTTAAGTTCATTGAACCTTTTAGATCTGTGAGTTTATCACTTGCATTAAAAGATTGAAAATTGTTTTTTCTGTCTTACCCTCTCTCCTCTATTATGGGACTCTGATTACTTACATAGCTATTTAGTTTTACTCTAAAAGACAATTATGCTCTGTTCATTTTTTACTTTACTCTTCTCTCTATATTTCATTTTGGACCATTCTTATTGCTATGTATTCAAGCTCATTAATCTTTCTTCTGTAGTGTAAAATTTATTATTAATTCCATCCAATGCATTTTTCATTTCAGACATTATAACTTACATCTTTAGTAGTTTGATATAGTCCTTTTTCAATATTTTCTGTATCTCTCACTATACACATTTTCCTCTAATTTGTGGAACAATATGTAGTATACTTGCAATAGATGTTTTATTATCCTTGTCTACTAATTTTATTACCTGAGTTATTTGGGGGTCATCAGTTTTATTGATTTATTTTACTTTTACTTAAGTTTGATATTTTCTAGTTCTATGTTTGGCAATTATTGATTGGTTGCTGTATTAGTTTCCAAGAGTGGTTGTAACAAAGTTCCATGAACTGACTAGCTTAAAACAACAGAAATTTATTCTGCATGTAAGAAAAATTCCCATGTAAGGCCTTCTTTATTTCTTTCTGTAATAATAAGTCTGAAGATGTAGCTGTCCTATCTTCCACTGGGTGGTTCTGACATACGTGCACAGGGTGGCTCAAAGGACCCAGGTAGCAGAAAGCTTCAATATCAGTTCAATCCCCAGCTTAAGCTGGATTTCAGGGCCCAAGTTTCTAAAATTCTCTTAACCTTCCCATCATGGACACAGAATGGCTACTGAAAATCAGCCCTCAGATCATTATTCCTTAGACACATAGAAAGAATTGATCTCCACACCTTACACATCTTATGATTTTTCAAAGTAATACTAAAAGTTTTATGTAGTGATTAACATATCACATAAAAATTGTAGGTTTTTTATATGTATAATTTTATATATTAAAAATGTATATAAATGTCCCTCCAAAGATGCCTGTATTTATCCTAATGCTTCTGAATTATTTTCTCTTCCTTCCAGTATCTGGTTACCCAGATCATACACATCTCACCAAATTCTTAGACTACAATTTCAAGGAAGCCCTTTTTCCTTCACTCCACTGAAATGAATCTTACCATCTATCGAACATCAGCTGTTGTTTATCTCCTCCTATTTTGTGGCTTTCCTCATGAATTTTAATTATTTATTCACAGTACTAAAGACAAAGGTTATAAGTTTTATATATTTTGAGTCTTAAGGTTCTAGTCAACTTCAGTGTTTCTAAAAGTCCTCCCTTGGTATCTATAGGGAATTTGTTCCGGGAATCCCAAGAACACCAAAATCTTTGGAAGCTCATTTTCCTTATATTAATTGGCATAATATTTGCATGTAACCTAAGCGCATTTTCCCATATATATTAAATCATCTTTAGATTACTTATAATACCTAATTCAATATAAATTCTATGCAAATAGTATACCCTATTTTAAAACATATCATTTTTAATTTTTGTATTTTTTTAAATATTATTTATCTGAAGCTGGTTGAATTCCTAGATGTGAAACTCACAGATATGGAGGATTAATCTATATTCAACTTTTGTGATTAAGTGGCTAGCTGACTGACGAGTAGGCAGATTGTGGGGAATAACTTTCCCTGTGAACATCATTAAGTCAATAAGCTAGTAACAGCAAAAACATTGCAAAGTCAACCGAAGTGTTCCTAGGAATATATACTAGCAGATAAAAAAAGTTAAGCAGTGACTAATAGAAGAACACTTTTTATAATAGCCTAAAACTGGAAAATCTTCAAATGTTTATCATTGGAGGAAAAACAATAGAAGAATCTGCAACAACTAAAGAATAAACTACTGATGTATACAATCACTTGGATGATTCTCAAATCATTTTTTATAAAAAAGCCGATGCCCAGCAAAGTACATATTGTATGATGATATTTTTATACAGTTCAAAAATAGGCAAAAAAATCTCTGTTTACAGAAAATGGAACACTGTCCCTGGGCATGGTGAATTTAATGGAGTGATACTAAGACTTTTAAGGATAAGCTGACATATCCAGAGTCATAATGGAAAACATTAACATTGGCAGAGAAAAAAAAGATTGTGTATAGAAGATTTATAAATTAAAAAGCACTTGTGATCTAATTGATGTATATAGAGAGTTAAATGATGATTACCACATGCTGGGAAGGACAATAAAGTGGTCAGGGGTGGGGAAGTAGAGATGGTTAATGGATACAAAACTATAGATAGAATGAATAAGATCCAGTACTTAATAGCACAACAGGGTCATTTCTGTCAACAATATTTTATTGTACATTTAAAAATAACTAAGAGTATACATGTATTTTTTGTAACACAAAGGATAAATGCTTGATGTGCTAAATATCCCATTTACCCTGATATGATTATTATGCAATAGATTCCTATATCAAAATATCTCATGTACCCCATATATATACCTACAAAATATATATACCTACAAATAAAATTACGAATAAAACAATAGTAAAATAAGCAAAATGCAAATAATGTAAAAATAATGTCACTGTTTTATGTAAATTTCTGTATACCCACAGAAATTACCAATAAAACAATAATCCCCCAAAGCAACAAATATGTAACTATCATTATTTTGATGCTCATATGAAATATTTTAAAAACTGACTTAATAAATTCCATGTAAGAAATCTCAAAATTTTTAAATTAGCTACATTATCATATATTCAGCATGAAACTATATTATACAGAAGAAATTTTATAAATGCACTGTAAATAATTAGAGCCAATAATTAGAAGTTTCATATGTTTGTGTATGTGTGTAGACATATAAATTGATTGATAGATTTACTTGGAAAGATCACACCCTTATATAAAAGTTACAAAACATTTATGAATAAGTGATGAGAAAAAATCTATTTATCAAAGTATCAGGGATTTAGAACACTGGAAATTAAAGAAAAAAAAAACAGAATAACTGGAGATATCATATCTCACCAAAAGCAAATAGCTACTCAGTTCCAGAAGATTCTCATCTTGTGTGAATGTAGTTCCCATGCTGACAAAGTTTTTAATTTTACTTTTTAGATTATCCAGGAAAAAGAACTTTATTTAAAATATTCCAATTGATAAAGGTTGGAAATCAGCTTTTAAAAAATATACTACATGAGACAAGATAAAAAATATGGGCCCAGCACTGGGGGACACACCTGTAACCCCAGCACTTTGAGAGGCTGAGGAGGGCGGATCACTAGGGCAAGAGATCGAGACCATCCTGGTCAACATGATGAAACTCTGTCTCTACTAAAATACAAAAACCTAGCCGGGTATGGTGGTACACTCCTGTAGTCCCAGCTACTTGGGAGGCTGAGGCAGGAGAATCGCTTGAACCCTGGAGGTGGAGGTTGCCATGAGCTGAGATCAAGCCACTACACTCCAGCCTGGGTGACAGAGCAAGAAGAAAGAAAGAAAGAGAGACAAAGCGAAAGAAAGAAAGAAAAAAGAAAAAAAAAGTAAGTCTGCAATCACAATGCTCCTAAGCAGTGATCTTCAAAGTTAAGGCCCTGGTGTAATCATATCCGCATTGGTATCACCAGTGAACTTCTGAGGAATGCAGATGCTCAGCCTCTGTCACTACCCCTGCAAATGCAAATTCTGTGGGTAGAGCCTTGGAATCTCTTTGACAAGCTCATTCTTAGAGACGGTCAAGTTTAAGAAACACCGCAAAAGCCTAGAGGGGTTTGACTATAATTTCGCATCTTCCCAATCCAGTTTGTTTGTTTGTTTTGAGACAATTTTGCTCTTGTTGCCCAGGCTGGAGGGCAATGGCATGATCTTAGCTCATTGCAACCTCCACCTCCCAGGTTCAAGCAATTCTCTTGCCTCAGCCTCCCAAGTATCTGGGATTACAGATTACAGGCACCCAACACCACGCCCGGCTAATTTTTGTATTTTTAGTAGAGATAGGGTTTCACCATTTTGGACAGGCTGGTCTCAAACTCCTGACCTCAGGTGATCCCCCCGCCTCAGCCTCCCAAAGTGCTGGGATTACAGGCATGAGCCATCATGCCTGGCCTGTTTCTTTTTATCTTATTGATCCCAGACAATGGTTCTCTTTTTTTACATAGCATCAGATTTGGCATCAGTCAGAAAGACATAGAATTTGTCAGATCATTGAAAGGAAATGCTTGATCATTTAAGAAAAAAGATATAGTAGAGGATAAAGAATTTTAAAAACATTGAAAATAAAAAGATTAAAAGAAAAAGCATTATTATATGGGCTTTATCTTTTGAAAAGAAAGCAGTACATGGAATCACCCCTACCAAGGGATAAAAGAAGTTCAGGAGATTGAAGTGATAAAGGATGTTCTTATTTAGATAGAAAAAAAAATGTGAAATATAAGAAAAAAACAAGAAGGTAGGGAGATATGCTGGTGAAGAGGTACCCACAGTAAACTAGTGCAGTTTACTCTAAAACTGTACATGTTCTGATTGAGTTATATGGTAATTTATCTTTCTTTATTTTATCTTTTATTTATTTTATTTTTTTTTAAAGATGGGGTTTCACCATGTTGATCAGGCTGGTCTTGAACTCCCGATCTAGGTGATCCGCCTGCCTTGGCCTCCAAAGTGCTTGGATTACAGGCATGAGCCACCATGCCCAGCCAGTAGTTTATCTTTCTAAAAGCAAAAACTTTTTTTTTCATCATAGCCACCTGCTATGTTGATTTGTTTTCTAAAGAAAGCCTAAGCCCTAACAAGGCAACAAAGAGCCATATAAACCTAATAAAAACCAGACAACTTGATTTTCTACCAAAAGGCATTATAGTGAATAATTAAATACAGTTCGATTACTTGCTGAGTTGTTAGTACGATGATGCCTTAGGGAAGCAAAGTATGTTTCATAGTGTGTTGTATGTGTTTGCATTCACAAATAGCCAGTGGGATGTTATTAATCAAACATAGAATTTAAATTTCTTGTGTGGGGCAAATCTTCCAAGACTAAGGCACAATAACCATAGCTAAAGTGCAGGACAGTAAATAATAAACACATTTCTTATACTCTTCTAGTAAGATCTAGAATTAAATACAGACAAAAACAAAATCATTTGATTTTTTAAATATATTTCCCATCTGATGAATTGAAGTTTGAAATTCATCAATGAAACTTTGTTTTCAAGCTATAGTTTGCTCCTCTTCAATGGTCTCATTTTAAGTAATTGAATGGAATGACTAATTTATAAATGAGCTTAAACTCACAGTCAACTGAAGACAGATAGTGTTTGTGAAAGCAGCTGGAATCAAATATGTTCAAAATGAGTCTCAATTTGTGATTGGGTAGGTGATTGAGTTTAAAGGCATTGCTAGTGATTGTTGTGAGGAGCAATCCAGAATAACTTCTCAGAGAAAGTGGTTACTTGAGACTAATAGGTTTGGATTGACTGGAAGAAAAGGTGTGAGAAATATGCAGACAGCCAGGAATACCACATGGTGGAACATGGCAACAGGCACACTGAACAGTGATGCAACCTGATTTGGAAGCCAGGCAGAGCTTCTGTCAGAATAAGGAGGGTTTGCTTCTGTGACTGTACTATGGGGATTACATCATGGTTGGAAATTGATGAGCATGGGTCACCAAACAATTTAAGTCTTACTGTTTTTCTTTACCTTATGTGATAGTTTGCAAAGACCTAGTAGGCAAAATAAAGTGGTCGATTTTAAATGCCTAAGTTTAGGAGCAGATTATGGCAGGAGGTCAAAATGTTCTGGTAGTATGGCACAGGCCAATAAATCAGCAGAGACAGATTTGGATGATAAGCATTAAAAGAAAAACTATAGCTAAGAGCTATAGCTAAATGAGAATGAATTTACAGTTAAGGCAAGAAGAAAGAGAGAGCATTGTATTTACTCATGGAAGGAGAGTCTAGGTATGCTAGGAACTTCTATTTCTTTAATTTTTGATTTGTTTAAAATCTCAAAATGTCTCATGCTGTCATTGCAAATAATTTGTCATTGTATGATAGTTGCATTTTCTAGAACAATACTGATTCTATGTGCTCTATTCACTCTTGAATAATTTCAATCTTGTGCCAATGCCAATAGGCTAAATATGGACAATTCTTTTCAATAAATGAGAAAAATATCCCTCATATGATCAATTATGGAATGGAAAACCATTTGTAAGAGTAAATATCATCACACCTGAATTCAGATGAAAGTTCACATCATCTTTCTTGTTTGTTCTTTCTTCCCTTGAAAACAAGTCATTGTTTTATTTTTAAGGTGTTCTGTGAACACAAAAATCTGATCAATAATTTATGTTACATTTTCTCTTCTTATGATATTATGTGTTTGACTAAAATGTGGAGAAAGTATTTGAGGAATGTTTTAAATTACAAATGTTCAAAAGCAGGTTTTTGAAAACACGAAGTTGATGAGTGTGGTTCATTGTTGTTCTTTTTTTCTAAAAATTTCTCTGACAAAAGGATTACTTGATTAAATATTTCAGTTTTTGTATTTTTATTTGGTTTTTCTTCTAAGGATAACAATACAAGTGATTTCCTAGGCAGCACAAATGTGTTCTCCAGAGGAGAGAAAATGATAATGACACTTTCTCAGTGTGATAGGGGCTGGTACTCTGCCATGAGCCCTACTCATTTAGACACATCTACAATCAGTAGTAGTGAGCACTTGGCTATTGCTCTGCTTCAGAGTAAATGTCACATGTTTTATTCTCTCAAGTTGAAACAGTCCCATTTGTCATTAAGTGAAACACTGTACTGTGAGGATAGTTTTAGTTTTAGGCTTTTCTCACTTTTTAACCTCCCAGCTGGTAACATGCCCATTTATCATTAGGAAGAACATTGTACTAAGGATGGCCTAAACTTAAAAGCTTTTTGTTCCAGGAGGAGACGAGCCTCAAAACTTAATCATAGAGAATTGGAAGTTTGAAACAAAATTATTATTTAAGAATTTGTCTCCACTTAACAGGAGAACAAAATTGCATCTTAAAACATTTCTACCCATTTCTTTTACTAATAGCTGAGTAAGCCAGTGTCCATGCTTCTTGCTGAAGCACTTTAATTATGGTGTAATGTACCTACAGTTGGGTTGAATTGCTATAGAGCAAAAGGTAAGAAGCGATTGAAGCAGAAAGTTTTAAAAGCTTTTCAGCTCCAACTATTCTGCAGAAGGAAGTTGTATATTCTAAAGCAGTGCAAATATTGAGAGTTAAGGGGCTTGGGAAAGGGGGGAAATAACATTTTTATCATCACCCTGGGTCTGTTTGGTGGTAAAACAAAAACATCCTTCTACTGTCGCACAAAAGAAGCATTTTTGAACAAATGGTGCAATTTGTTCAAAAATGTAGGAGGAGAAATTATACACTTCCTGAAATTCTTAATTCTCATGAATTTATACAGTATCCAATCAGTAAAACAAAGCTAAGTACTGGAGAAAACTTTCTGTATTCCTATCCCTCTACAACTGAAGAATATAAATACTTCCAGATATAAGATGATAACCAAATAAAGACTGATGTTTCCCACTAGAAAGTTCTGTCAGAAATTTTAACAGGTATGCATCTTCAAAAAATTTACTTAGTTCAATAATTCTCAAGCCTTAGCATGCATCAGAATCACTTAAAGAGACTGTTAAAACACAGATCACAAATTTGGGAGAAGCAAGCTGCCATGTTGTAAGCATCCCCACAGAGAGACTCAAGCCTGACTGTACCCTCTTAAGAGAACTTGGGGCAGAACCAGCCAGCTAATCCACTTGCAGGTTCCTGATTCCTGTCCCTCAGAAACTGTGTGAAGTAATAAGGGTGTGTTAAGATGCTAGGTTTTGGTATTCATTGTTATACCAAATAGATAACTAATACAATAGTACAAAACTCCAAACTTTAGAAATTGTAGACAAAGGCTTAGAATAAGCTGCAGTTAAAACTTCAACTCTGACATATGGACCAACTAGAAAGGTGATCACTATGAAGTACCTTTTCATGAATCATAATAGTCCATGGACTGGTCTAGGAAAAAAAAAGGATCAATGGCTCATCTAGAACAAATTGGCAGAAAAAGAAGTTTCAAATGAGACCAGGACAAAGCTGTTCCAGGTTCATTTATTAAAAAAAATTTCATCCATAAATAAGATCTGAAATTCATGGCATATATAGTTGTGATTTATAATTTAAATACACATTTCAATGTATACATTAATCTATAAAACTTGCTTACATATATATGTCAAGTTCAAAATAATTGTTTTATATAGCTGCATGTACAATTTTCTAGAGGTTGAGTTCTCGATTAAGTATATGGCTATCTCTATCAAATATCAAATATAATATAAATAAGCAAGGATGACAAATATGTTTCAAGTTATAAAGCAACTCTCAGGATCTCACAGAGACTCAATGGATCACTGTATTAAGAACTCTGATCCCATAATCAGACTAAATGAGGAATGTGTGATCATTTACAGGTGTCTGTTTTGGGCATAGTGTTGGTAGATTATTGGCATCTCATTAGAGGAATCAAGGCAAAAAGAAAAAATAGAATCTTGTTTCCCAGAACAGATGAAACAGATAAGAAGCACCTTAGGTTTGGTTACTTACTTGCTTTGGGTAAGGAAAATTTATTGAAACTCAGCTTACATCAATTCAATCTCACAGAAACATGTGCCATGCAATGAAATGACCCTTTAGTAAAAGGAGGAATAGGACATTCTCCTTGAGATCTTGAATATATTTTTCAGAGGTGTAAATAGATATCTATATTATAGGTTTTCTCCTTTTGTACTACCGTAACACACTAACTTAGAAATAAATCAACCCAATATGCACTCAAAACAGTAATATTGAAGCCAAATTTCTTCCTCTCTGACATGATCATTACCATCTGTTTGTTCCAGCCACTTCAAATGTTAAATCTAAGGTTAACGTAGAGATTGTCGTTAAAAAGGCAGAGTGATGTATGGATTCAGTAATTCCTGTTACACAGTCAACTCTAAAATATCACCTGCTTTCACACTCAAGAATTTCTACCAACCTTGGTCTCCATAACTCGGTTTAACAACAAATGATATCTACTATCTTTTATTATATTTACACTTAACAAATGTTTTAGCTTATTTTTTTTCTCATCACAGAATTGATATGAATTTGACTGCAATGTCAGTCTTTTTATTTCATTTTGTTTGAATGATAAAAATACACTGAAAACCCCTGAATCATGCTAGCTATAAATATGATATGAATCAATGACTATGATTTTCTAATAATAAAATGTGAAATACTGTAAATCACCTTGAGATTTCCTTTTTACCTGAATAGGGAAGTAAAACAGTGGGTTTTATAGTGAATGAAAGTTTTATAGAAAGAACATAGATGAGTTGTAAACTTCGAAGTTGGTACATTCTGGAACACAAATAGGAGTTTGAAATATCAGGGTTCTAGGTTCAAAACTTAACTTTTCAGAAGTGCTGACCTAAATCATATATATTAGTATTTCTAGTGCTTTCATAACAATGTAAAACAAATGAAGTGGCATAAACAGCAGAAAGTTGTTATCTCACAAGAGGCCAGAAATCTGAAATTAAGATGAGAACATACCTGGTCCCTTCTGAGGACTGTCAGAGTGAGTCTGTCTGTTCCACGTCTCTTTTCCTAGCTTCTAGTGGGTTGATAATTATTGCCATTTCTTGACTTGTGGAAACATCCCTCAATGTCTGCCTTCATCTTCACATGGTATTTTCCCTGTGCGTGTTTGTCTGTGCTCAATTTTCCTCTTTTTATAAGGACACCAGTCATATTGGAATACAGCCTATCCTAATGACCTAATTTAAAATAATTATATCTGCAGTGATCCTATATCTAAAGTCACATTCTGAAGTACTGATAGGACTTCAACATGTAAATTTTGGGGGAGAGGTGGGCACAAATCAACTCACAGTGTCATATGCAGTGAGAAATATTGCTGTGGTCATCTTTGAAAAGTACAATCTAACAAGAAGATTTTATTTGATCCAAATGAGGTATAAAGCAAAGCCATAGCCATGGATTACATGCTAAATTTTATGTTTTTAGTCCACATGTATTTATTAAGTGTCGTATACTTAATAAACTTTGTTAGGAGTTATCAGGTTTGAATCAAGAATAATGCGTAGTACTTGTCCTCATGAAGTGCCCAATCCAATGAAACATAAAACATGGGTGTGAACATTTTTAAAGAATTTTCTTTTCATGCTAAAAGGCTGTAGACATTCAGTGACTGGACTTAGAGATCAGTCAGTTCACAAGATCTAGTTGACTGGATCTTGAGGAATTGGAGCCAGTTCAATTCATGGAAGAGTTCTTGTATAAGACAAAAGCAAATAAAGCAAAATTGTTTCTCCAGAGGGACATAAAAGATAAGACAGCTATGCAAATGGGCATATAAAAGAAGATACAAAATATCAGTGAGAAGGATAGAGAAGGATCTTTGAAGATGTTAGCATTTGAGATTAGCTTGGAAAATGCAGAAGATCTGAAATACAGAAAAGAAAGACAGAAGTTTATGATTTTCTGTATAAGGCATATTACAGAAATATTCATGTAGTCTAATGTGCCAAGGGTATATAATGTGTTTAGTAAAGGGTGAAAAATAAGAATAGAAAAAATAGAGTCACAAAGTAATGAACCTTATACTTTTCCAAAGAATGAAATAGAAAAAAAAATGTAGTAGCAATTAAATCTATCTGGAGCCCTTTTAGTGGTTGGTATTCTCATTTATTTTTAATTCCATCAAACTACCTTCTCCACCAGTAGTCATCCTTATCAAAATGTTCCCCAAAGCATCATATTTTTTAAAGAAACAACTGTTGAGTATCTTTCTTCTTGGATTTTTTCTTATTTTTTCTCTGATATTTCTTTAGTGGTTCAGATTAAGAACAAATATTGTTATCCATATATTTTGTATTGTCATGCATTTTAATATAGAAATCACTCATACAAATAATATAAATTGAAACATGTTGAGTCTTCTACCCAACTTTCATGGTTTCAACCATTCTATATTATTGAATACTCATACTTCCGTAAGGATATCTTGACTATTCTGTGTGATGCAGAGTCATCTTACATAGACACTAAATGAGGGTACCAATGGCAATCCACATATCAAATATTGTAACTGGATAGACATGTATATTATATTGTAAATCATACATAATTATATAAAAATGGATGTATCTTATATTAAATACTACACATACATATTTTCAAATTACTAAGCTTAATTTCTTCTTTATTTTTAGATATAGTGTAAATTTTTACACAAATTCTACGATTTTCTCCATGTGCTCCTCTGGATAATCTTCCAAACTCTTAGGAGTGCATTAATCTCACTTGGGAGATAACTAGAGTAAACCTATGGAAGTGAACTTGTTGAAGACAGGAGATGGAGAAGAAATAATAAATGTAGGCCAAATAAAAATAGGCAAAATGGAACTGGCATCTCACTGAATATGGGGCTTTAGATCTTGTGAACTGACTGATCTCTAAGTCCAGTCACTGAATGTCTATAATCTTTTAGCATGAAAAAAAATTCTTTAAAAATGTTTACACCCATATTTTATGTTTCATAAAGCCCCATATTCAGTGAGATGCCAGTTTTGAAAACTCTCATTGGGTAAGCATATATTCTTTGTAAGGAATATTGGCTAGTTTTGGCATAAAACAACAACAATTAACAATATGAACATCAAAAGTTTAATCTTGGTTCTCAAAACATACTGTTTAAACTATATGTAGTGTTTTGAATGTGATATTAAATTTACACACATTACCAAGGCAATACCCACCAAGAAGTGAATGTATCAAGTTCTAGAAGAAGCTATCCAACGTGAAGATTCAATTTGGGTAGCAGAATGCACAAGAAATTGGAATGAATTTTGTATAATTTCTGCCATAATAAAAAATTATCTTTCAAAAAAGAAAAAACTGGCAAAACATTTGTTTGTTGGAAGACCCCTTTAAGCTAAGTGCTAAGTACAATTCATTCCGATGCATTTTAGTATTCAACTTTTTTCAACTGTCTCATCCAACTGATCAGCTGTCATTATACCTCAACTTTTTTCAACTGTCTCATCCAACTGATCAGCTATCATTATACCAGAAGACAAATATATCTATCAAGAGGGTGTTAGAAGGAAAGCAGAGAGCAAAACAAATATCTAAAAGTTTGGGACAAAACACAGCAAGAAGATAATCTAGAAAGGGAGAGATGCATCATGAGAACCCACAGTGGAGAAGTAGACAGGGACCAAGTTTTTCCCAGAACACAATGAGGCAGAAGATTTTTTTCTTATTTTTAGACTGAGTCTCACTCTGTTGCCCAGGCTGGAGAGCAGTAGCACAGTCTCGGCTCACTGCAATCTCCACCTCCCAGGTTCAAGCAATTCTCATGCCTCAGCCTCCCAAGTAGCTGGGATTACAGGCACTTGCCACCACACCTATTGTTTGTATTTTTAGTGGAGATGGGGTTTCACCATGTTGACCAGGCTGGGCTCGAACTCCTGACCTCAAATGATCCACCTGCCTTGGCCTCCCAAAGTGTTGGGATTACAGGCGTGAGCCACCGCTCCCCGCCCAGCAGAACTTCATTAATGCAGCCTTGACCTCCCTCATTCACCAGGGAGCTTCATAAATGTCAGATATCATTTGTATCTCTAACTTCCTGCTTCCTGTTTCTAATAAACTTTCTTAACCCTCGCAGCTTCCCATCCAGTCTTAACATAGGTTGCTTCACATAAGAGTTACCTAGCTAAAGCAACTCATTTCTTTAAGTGCTGAGCACTTCCTCCTGTATAATCTCTACTTGGGGCTGCTTACAGGTCCTACTTTAGTTTCTACACATTGTCATGAGGAGATGGGATAGTTCCCCTGACCCCCTTCACAGGCAGGAACTGGAGTGGCTCATTTCACTTAGCTCGATGCTGGCCACTCCTCGCGAGAGGGAGCCTGCGAGCAAGCAAGTGGGGGAACGAAATGAGCAAACGCTGGAACAACCGAAGTGAACGAATGCTGAAACCGGTCGCTTGCACCTCTCTAATGGGAGCAGGCTCTGTGCAGGCCCTGCAGCAGTGTCCAAGGGTGTTACAACCAATGCTGTTTCAGCTCTGCCATCTTGGGACGGTCAAGTGCCAACCAGCTCAGTGGAGGGTCAGGGTGGCAGGCCCTGTTTTCCCGGCAGCCCGGTTCATGTCCGGCATCCAGGAAGAATCAGGTTCCACGAAGTGTTTGAAAAGTAATGAATGCGGAAGACTTTATTTAGCGGAGAGTGGCTCTCAGTAGAAAGGGAGGCTAGAAAAGGGATGGGAAGGTGATCTTTCCCTGAAGCCGGCCATCTTTCGCTGGGGCCCTCTGCAAAGCCACGCCATCTGAAGTTAGCCCCATCTATCTGTAGTCTCAGATGCTCACTTGCTTCTTGGCTTGCCGCTCAGCCACTTGAATCCTTCATGCTTAGCCGCTTGTGTTGCTTTCAGAGCTGAAGTCTTTGCGGGACAGGCCAGAAAGGCAACATTTGGGCAGAAAAACAGGGTCAGCTGTTTTCACTTAGGGCCGCGGTTCCAGACTTGAGGGTGTGGCTTAGCCCAGAGCCCAGCCATTCCATATCAGTCTCCGTGACATATGTGTAGTCTGGATATTTAACTCTATTTTGCTCCAGATCACAAATCCTGTGTGATCCTGGCCTCATGTGTTCCTCACTTTTACTTTTCTGTATGTTTAGTTTTGTGATATATTTGATGCACTATTTGCTTCTCTGCCCATGACCCAAATCTAATGCCTTTTCTGGAATTCTTATTAAACATCATTTTCCTGACAAGAAACCTGCTATATACCTCTCCTGAGCTTGTCAAAGTTTACAGCTAGAGAACTGAGAACTGGTATTCTTGTTTCATTTGTTTGTTTGTTTGTTTGTTTATTTTTGAGACGGAGTTTCGCTCGTTACCCAGGCTGGAGTGCAATGGCGCGATCTCGGCTCACCGCAACCTCCGCCTCCTGGGTTCAGGCAATTCTCCTGGACTGTAGAACAGGCTGGAGCAAGTGATTTTCACAGTCTGATTAATTGGCTCTGTTCCATGGCCACAGTCATCCAGTCTAACCCGGCCAACTCATAGGTATGCCAAAATTGGGAGCATAGGAGATAATATAATTATACACAGCATGACTGTGCTAAAAAACACTATACATGTTTTTGGTAAATATTTCCATGTTGGAACATTGAATCTGTAAAAGGGAAAGAACTTGAATTTTTTATTTTGGTAGCTTCCAATGAAATCACATGTTTAAAAGGTGCTTTTAAAAATAATACATTGTAATGGTAGAAAATATGAAAAATAAATTTCAAGGAAAAGATTACAATCCCCCATCAAGAAGATATGATCACTGTTAGACTGCTGGCATAATTCCCTCAGGTCCTGTAACCTTGAGGGTATCATGTAAGTTAAAATGAGTATCTTTTATTCAACAAATATTTCTTGAGTGCAAATTCTAGACCAGGCACTGTTCTACATACTGAGGATACAATAAGCAAAACATTCTGCACACGCCCAGCTTACATTGCAATGACGGAGACAGAAAAGCCACATGAAAACTAAACTTCATAATGAGTTACAGATAAGGACTAAATAGAAAAATAAAGAGTTAAAAGAAAATTTCGGAAGGAGGGTACCATTTTAGATAATGTTGTTATTGAACCCTCAATGAGAATATGCACTTATAAAATGTGTTTTAACAATTTATAACTAAATTTGATTTAAAGTAAGTCAAATAATTAATTTCAAGTCCTTCATGATGTTTCCCTGGTAAAAAAATGAATTGACTTCAGCTTCTGTCATCTAGATAGTATAGGGACACATTGCCTCAATACATTCCATGACCCGATATGTAGATGGGCTTTAGTTTTTATTGAGGTTCCTCGAGTCAGGTTTGCCCTACACCTTCATTGTCATTTGTCTTAGTATATTCAGGTTGCTATGACAAATTACTTTAGACTAAGTAATTTATAAATAATCGCTCATGGAATGTATTGTTCATGGTTCCGTAGGCTGGGAAGTCCAACATCAAGGCTCCCTAGTGAGGGCATTACAGGTAGTGCCCTGTTTCTGAGTCCTCACATGGTGGAAGAAGCAGACATATAGTCTTCAGTCTCTTTTATAATTCTATCTCTGCTATCTAACAGTTTTTATCTCTTTTATAATTCACTGATCACATTAATGACAGCAGAGCCTTCATGCCTTAATCACTTCCTCAAAGGCCTCACCTCTTAATACACCCATAGTAAGGATTAGGTTTCAACGTGAATTATGGAGGGACCCAATCAGACTATAGCATTGTCTTCAGAGATTCTTGGTGGATCCTGCTCTCTAAAACTTGTCCCTTTAACCAATGAGCCTGTAAAACATCTGCTTATCCTCTCAGTCTGTCAATCACAACGTGTGTATCAGCCAATGTTCAAGAGAAAGAAAAGTGCTGAATATCAGGCTAACTTTTCTTTGCATCTCTCTCTCTTTTTTTAAGCTAGAAGTTGTTACTTTTATTTATTTGTTTTTAAATTTTCTATCTCCATAGGTTTTTGAGGAACAGTGGTATTTCATTCAATAAGTTGTTTGGTGATGATATGTGAGATTTCTTTGCATCTCTTTTTAGGATAACTCAGCCCTATATGTTCTAAGTGTCTTGGGAGCTTTTCAATTCCCTCAATCAGATTTCATTTGGTTCATTTTTTTTTTCTATTTATTATTTGCATGAAGATTTTACTGTGCCAAGCTAATCTATCATCACAGAGATAGAAATAAATTATTCTCTTTTCAGTCTGTAACTTTATCTAAGTCTGTAACTGTGCATGTTTTTCCTTCTTCCCAAGCCAGGCATGTCCAGTCTTCTTAAAAATTTAAATCTCCATGAGGTTGCAAGACACAATCAGTCTTACTGAATGAGGTGTGGGAGTAACAATTTAGATATAATTTTTTTTTATTCGACTCTACCCTTCATCTCACTGCTTGCCGCACCTGATATTCTCTAGCTAAATTTTTACAGATGTATATAGTGAAATACTTATTACCATTTCCTTCAGAAGAGTTTTGTTTTCTTTTCATCTCTCAGAGTTGTTATGTCTGGTTCCACTCTCCCTCACCTTTCAATCTTCATAATTTGTAATTCATTATATTTCCCAGTCTTACCCAAAGTAAAATATTTTTTCTGTTTTTCTGCTATGATTAGTTCTGTTTTTACATTTACTAAAAAAGGGATTTATTCTGCTAGTTTAACAATTAGCCAGAAAATGTTTTGCTTATCCATATATATAAATAAAAGAAGTAAACAGCTTTTCTTATTGTGTGAGAAGTCTTATTTTCTTTACTAAATTTTTTACCTAAATGGGAGACTTAATTGTGAACTTTGTCCTTCATGGGTTGAGTCTACCAACTATCAGGTTTCAAATTAGGTTGTGTGAGTGTAAAAAACATAGTTTTGGCCTCTTCATTTCTCCCACTATTCTAAAGACAATATAAAGAAAGCTTCCTTTTGGGACCAGACTTTCTCTAGGCAATTTTTCATTTTCTACAATGAGTGTCTTTGCTGTAATATCCACCAGTTTGGAGACAACCTTCTGAGACAGGCACTCCTTTAATTGTTCATTGTTTTTGCCATTATTTGTTCTTAATCTCTTAATTTGTGACTCTGCAACTGAAGTCACAGAACATGGCTCCTCATGGCTTTGTCAGTTCTTACATGTACAGCAGCCTTCAGGATCTGGAATGGGCTGTGGGGCTCATTTTAATTTGTTTATCATGATCCAATGTACTTTCTATTTTCCAGAAACCTGTTAAATCTCTAATCTACTGATGTCGTCTCGTCCCGTTCTTAGCACAATTATGAATGTATTATCTTTAATTTCTTTTACTTTACTTTCAGAGGACAAAATGATAAAGATGTGCTTATCATCTTGAACTAGAAGTTTTGCCAGAAAACACTGCACACAATACTTTAGGCTAATTAATTAATGACTTTATTAATACTTTTAAATTCCTTCTATATTGGTGGTTCAAGTATTTATGCTATATTTTAGTTTCTTTTAATGTTTTTACTTTGGACATTAGCTACATAAGATATTTGAAATTTATGCTAGTGTACTCTAAGAGTAGTCTAAATTTTGGTTTATAAATAGGTAATAAATTGGTCCAAGACCTACATAGAATAACTAAGACTTTCTCATATCAAGTGGATAATTATCTTTTAAATATAATTCAGTTAATTTTAGGGGACCCTACACCATATTTGTCTTATTTCACATTGTTTCAATTACTTTAGATTTACAACATATATAAATATTTGGTACAACTACAATTCAAACTTCTTGTCAATGCACAAGTGTCTTTCTTCTAGGTGTTTCTTTCCTAAATTGCTCACATATTCTCTTCCACTGTTTGGCATAGTGATTTGGGCACTTAAAAAATTGTTTAAAGAAGCAGACCAAAAGAAGGGATGTTAGTATTCAAATACAACTGAAGCCTTTCAGTGTGGAAAAGACTACATTTCAGAGGGAAATGTGACTTAGTAAATATTCAAATCAGGTATTACAGGATCCAGTGCTAAGTCCACGAACACCTGACACCACTTCAGGTACTATGCTCGTCACCCCTTGAGTGTGACCCATTCACTGCTCTCCACTAAGCATGTAGTAAAACTTAGAAAGGGATTACCTGGCAAGTGTGTCTCATTGTTTTATTTCCAGGCACTTCAGGAATATACACAGAAAATGAAAGCCCATTGTTTGAACAGATTTCATTAAACAAGAGCTCTACTTTAAGAAGAAGAAAAAATTATAGACTACCAGATGTTATTAGATCTACAGGTTGGAGTCTTTGTGTAATGATTAAGCAAAGATCATTAAAGATCATTAAACACATAACATATTTCACCCAGTGCTCTGAAGATAATTGACATATCTTATTAACAGCATCATTTAGAAGCCCTCGGGCCTTTTCTCTTTTTGTACAAACAGCATTTTTATGAGTTAAAAACCTGGGAGTGAGTGGTGGGCAGGGGACAGTGTTCATTTAGAAGCAATGAGAATACAGTCTTAAAAGTGAAGCCACTTAATTATCATTTCCTATAAAACATAGCAATCTTGGCTGGACTGTGAGACTCATTTCCAAGTGTGGCCAGGCTCCAAGTGAATTCTTGCCATCACACAGAAATTGTATGTTTTTATTAACCCCAGGACATAGCATTGCTGATGACAAAAATTTGCACTACCTGACCCCTACTTTATTTCTAAACCAATTATGATTATATTACATTTTATTAGATCGAAGACACTATCAACTATTATTTATTGCTAAGAAAGAAAATGTCTCTAATAAAACTTTTGCATGTCATCAATTTCAACATACATCTCAATGTCCGATAAATTGAATTCTTTAAATTAACCAAAAAAAAAAAAGGTAAGACAAGGAAATAAAGCACACAGGGCAGAAGGCAAAATGATTTCTTTATTATTGACCAAACTGTTATTAGAAGAAGTGTGTTATATTTGGGATGATGACATCTAAACACTGAACCTCAGAAATAGCAGAATTGTACACAGTACAGCTTGACTAGTAGGATTCCACATATGGCAGTTGTACGTTATAATGGGTGCAAAAGAATATACACTTTTTGCAGACAGTTCACTTGCAAAAGTAAGGAGAAAGAAATGTTTTCTCACACCTAATATCTTCTCTTACACTCATACAGATAAGACATTCTACCTCCTCCAGGACACAGTAGGTAGAGGGACAGATGGCTTTCACTAAGTTTCTTTTTTTAATTATTATTATACTTTAAGTTCTGGGTACATGTGCAGATCTTACAGGATTGTTACATAGGTACACACACGTCATGGTGGTTTGCTGCCTGCATCCCCCTATCACCTATATTAGGTATTTATCCTGTTATCCCTCCTCAATCTCCCCACTCCCTGCTATCCCTCCCCTAGCTCCCCCACCCCCCAACAGATCCCCTGCGTGATGTTCCCCTCCCTGTGTCCATGTGTTCTCATTGTTCAACACCCACTTATGAGTGAGAACATGAGGTGTTTGGTTTTCTGTTCTTGTATCAGTTTGCTGAGAATGATGGTTTCCAGCTTCATCCATGTCCCTGTAAACGACATGAACTCATCCTTTTTTATGGCTGCATAGTATTCTATGGAATATATGTGCCACATTTTTTTTATCAAGTCTATCATTGATGGACATTTGTGTTGGTTCCAAGTCTTTGCTATTGTAAACAGTGCCACAATGAACATATGTGTGCATGTGTCTTTATAACAGAACAATTTATAATCCTTTGGGTATATGCCAAGTAATGAGATTGCTGGATCAAATCGTATTTTTATTTCTAGGTCCCTAAGGAATCGCCAAATTGTCTTCCACAATGGTTGAACTAATTTACACTCCCACCACAGGGTTTTCACTAAGTTTCTCTTCAAGAAAGGTCTTACAAAACATGATGTGGCAGGAAGGAAACCTCCTCCTTTTAATAAATGTGTACATCAAGTAGTAGAAAGCTGTAGAAAACATGTTTTTCTTCTTTTATCCCTGTCAAGTGAGAACAGTCTTAATTCACTTCTAGAAATTTGCTTAGAAAGTCAGACATTTAAGACCTGAGATAGACACCCAGTGTCCTCTCCTACAAAACTTACAGCACTTAAGGTCCCAGTAGTTTTAAAACCAAGAAAAGTCAAAACGAACCTCCTCTCCTGAACATTTTACACTTTCCAGATATTGTTGATTACAGTCCATAAGAAAATGGGTGCTTCACAGGCACCATAAAGAACCCTGATGATAGCAGAAAACTGATTCTGTTCACATGTCTCATTTGCATTATTTTGCATGATTCCTCTTCTGTTTTCATTGGTCCATCACCTTGTGCCTTAGATCCCAGGTTGTTCTTGCATCCTATTGGAGTTTCATGCTTCTTTGGGGCACCCAGTTGCTTATTTACTCTGTGTCTTGTTGCTATGTCACTTTGAGTCCTAAAAAGCTGTATAAACAGATAATACTTTATATGGGTTAGTAACTATTTTAGCTTAGGTGTCAATAGATAGGATTTTGTCCTGCACTCCAGTCCTAGCTGTAAAACAAAGATATCAGCTACTAGAGACTTCTGAGATTTCTTCTTACTCATTTCTTTGTTTTGTTTTATTCTGTGTTGAAAATTATTTCAGAACTTCATGCCCAACACTATATAGGACACAAAAAAACAATTATCCCAATTATTTTCATTAAGCTCATACCATAGGGACTTAAAATCAATTTGCAAAATTAAAGTAAAAAATGAAACCTCATAAAAAATTTATTTAAAATGCTTATAAATGAGATGTTATATAATAATGTGTAATTGTTCATTAAATAAAAATCAACAGAAAGATCATACTTCCAACAGGATTTTGGAAATGTGGTCTACTGTGGCTGGAAAGGCAAGGAAATTTTTTAGACAGGAGAAAATTTGAGGCAGGCTTTGAAATAGGAGTAAGAATTAGAAAGCTAGAGTAGATGAAGAAGGCTGACAGAAAAATTTTGTAGACTGAAGACCAAGGGTTTTGTCCTTCTCTTTGTCTAAGGTCCGCAACCACCTAATGATCTGCTCTTGTGTCCCATTTTTCCCATTTTGTATGTATGAGAACAGGAGCAACTTACTTGGTTTCAGTGTACTTCAGTTTTCTCATCTGTAATAAGGAATAATTCTATAGTCTTTATAATTTTATTGTAAAGATTAATGAGTTCATTTAAGCCAAATGCTGAAAATGGTGCTTCTTAGCATGGCAACACTCAATAAGGTGTTATTATTAAACTTACATTCTTTAACTAGTTAATATCTGCTTGTCGTCTATATCTGAGCACAAATGATAATTCTTAAAATAAGTCTAATCCATTTAATAAGCTCCATTTAGTATGTTTGGTTTTGCATTTATTTTTACATTTACTTATATGATTACTGGATCAGTGTGTATCTCCTTCACTTCGCTTTAGGACAACCACAAGAATCGGGTCTACTGTTTTCTTAAACAAATCTTCCCAACTGATTCACAGAGAAACACAAAATCCCAACAATGCCAATGAAGCCATATAAATGTGTTTGCCTCCTCCTGCCCACCTGTAACATCTCTTTTATTTCCTTTCAACTGTGTGCTGTCTAGCTTCCTTCGCTCTAGCACAAAAGATCTTCTTGCTGGTCCTTGAACATACCAGACACACTTGACCACAGGACATTTCCACAAGATCTTCCCTTAGCCTACAAATCCTCTTCCCCTTGATCTCCAAATTGCTTACTCCTTCACCTCTCAGGAATTTATTGAAATGTCACCTTCTCAGTGAGGTCTACAACTAGCCACCTTAATTTAAAAATGCAACCTACAAAACTTCCTATCTTCCTGCCATGCTTTCTTTCTTTTTTTATATATATCATTTATCTCTAGTGAATTCAATATACATCTAATTAATTATTATGTATCTGTTTAGTCTTCCTCATTAGATTGCATACTGCATGACAGCAGGAAATTTTGTCTGCTTACTGTATCCCCAGGTCCTAAACCTGTGCCTGACATATAGTAGGTGTTTAATAAATATTTAGACAACTATGTAAGATAACTATGTAAAATACTGTTGCTTGAGTGAGATGGCTAAGAAGTTCTATATTTTTTTGTGTGATCATCATGGATTTGCATTGAATCTTCAAAAAATATGAAGAATTTGGATATGTGAAAATATGGGAAGAGGTTTTCTAGGGTGAAAGGAGGTTGGAATTGGAGACAAAGGGCCATTTCTGATTGTACATATTTTTAGTGTGACACTAGGTTAACATCTCCAAGCTTCATATTCTCATTTTTAGAAATCAAGCAGCAAATATCTAAGGACTCTATGTTTTACTAATAGTTATTATTTACATTACCTGTCTCTTTTCCTCAGGGGTTTTAGGGCAACACAGAACAAATATCAACGTGTAAAATTTTAGGTGATTTATTTTTTCAAGCCTTTCAACCTTGCAATAACTAGCTTTGCAAGCAAGGCATGCCAGCTATCTAACTGAAGTGAAAGTTTTGTTTGCTTTTTTTTTTTAACCAAAAGATAAGACTTCATCGACATTACAAAATACCTTCCTGTTTTATTATTCTCACCGTCACTTATCACCATCATAAAAACCTACAATCTATGAGAAGCAGTTGGAGGAGTAAAGCTATAAATGTACTATCCATGCCAATGAGAAAATGCTGGCCCTTAGAGGTTCATCTGGTCCTTAACTCTTATTCCACTTTTGTTATTTGTGACATGTAGTTCCCACCTACGCAATACTGAGTACAAAAAACAAGCAATAATGTCCAAGATCTGTAGACATCTTAAATAATATTTTTGAGGGTATCCCCAGAGTAAACTTCAACTGAGAAGACAAAAAAACCCTTCCACAAAAAAAAAATAAATAAAAATTAAAAATTCAACATAACATGAAGGTGTAATGGAAAACAAAATACAATAAGAAAAGAAAGAATGCAGATTATTACTAGGTAAACAAGAACAAAGACTCATGCTGAATTGATTCTAAGCAATGATCCCCTTAAATGAAAGAATAAAAAAGAAATATAAGTAAGTGGCAACATAATATATACTATTGTTATGGGTGGGAAGACTCAATACTGTTAAACATTAATTCCCACAAAGTATACATAAATTAAACACATTCCCTGTCAAAATCCCAGAAGGATGTTTTCAAGATTTTGAGAAACAGATTATAACATTTATATATAAAGGCAAAGAAGTTAAAATAGCTATAACATTTTGAAATAAAAAGAATAAAGCTGTAGGACTCACACAATGCCTTTAGTATTCACCATAAAACTTCAATAATCAAGAAAGTGTGGCAATATAGATCAAAAGGAAGACACATCAATCAGTTGAACAGAATAGAGAATTCTGAAATAAACACCCCAAAATATGGCTGGCTAGTTAACTTTTAAAGTTTAATTGCAAGTCAATGGAGAAAAAAAAATTTTACTAAATAAATGATGATGAAATGATTGAACATACACATGTTAAAAAAAATGAACTTTGACCTATACTTTATATCACATAAAATCGAAAAATATTTAGTCAATTATATACCTAGGTATAAAATGAAATAAAATTATAAAATCATTCAGAAAAACTGGAGAAAACATTTATAATGTTGAGCAGTTAATGAGTTCTTAGAACATCAGTGGCACAACCCATTGAAAAAATGGTACATCAAAATTCATCAGAAGTGAAAACATTTACTCTCTGAAAGATCCTATTAGGATAAAGTAGCACTATTAAAACTCAAAAATAAAACCAAAACAAGCAATTTAAAAATGTACAAAAATATAGGACTGGGCCGGGGAGGGAGGGAAGGGAGACAGTATAAATGACTCAAGAGTAAGTGAAGCACAGGAAACTTGGATTCATTGCTAGTGAGAAAGCAAAGTGGCACAGCCACTGTGACTATTTGGTAGTTTTCTATGAATGATAATATGATTGAACAATTAATCCTAACTATTGATCTAAAAGAAATAAACCTCATGTTTACATAAAAACCTTCTGTGAGTGTTTCCAAGATCTCTGTACATAATTGATAAAAATTGGAACAATCCAAATGCCCTTCAAATGGTGATGGGTAAACAAATCATGATACGGCGTTACAAAGAAATACTGCTCAACAGTAAAAGGAAGAAACTATTAACGCACACAATCAACCTGGGTGAATCTTATGCATTATTCTAATTGTAATAAGACAGACTCAGAGGCTATATACTGTGGGGAGAAAGACTGGCCACAAAGGGGCAACACAAGATAATTTTAAGGAAGGGTGATGGAATAGTTCTGTATCTAGATTGTGCTGGTGGATGTACATTTCTGTGAATTGATCAAAACTTATAGGACTATATACCAAGATGAGTGATATTTATATTACATAAATTAAAAACTATAAAGCAAAGAGAAAAAACACTAGGGTTTGCCAGTCATACAGAAGTTTCTATTCATGCTGCTCAAAAACAAGAACAATTTCAAAATAGAATGACCCTGGTGTGAATAAATCAACAAGGCTCTGAGCATCACATTTATTCCGCTATTCTTCTGTGAATATATTATGAACTCATAGCATTGCATATCTAATTAATTTTCCCCTATTTTTGTATACCTGCACTGTGCCTGGACTTTTGAAAATTTATAGAATAGCCACACTTTATTACTATTTCAATTTTTAGGCAAATTCAAACAACTAAGTGAAAGAAATTCCATGAATGTTCTATTTATTTACTGCCTTATAGAAGTATACATATATTCTACTCTGACACCACTGGATCTTTGCCCCACTGAAATATATGTTAAAGTTAATGCTACTTTGCACAAAATTGGTCATTCTTATTTCTTCTATGGATATTTATCCCTAAACGGATGTAGAAATATTTAAAGACTTTCCCTTTCAGAAAAAAATAGTATCTATTGGTTATACCAACCCTACAAAGTTCAGCATTGACATCTTCCCTGAATTTCAATCCCTTTCCATATGCAAAACCTTGAAAATCCAATTAGAACTAGAAATGATGCTACATTGATCTCAATTATGAGAGGTAAATCTTTAATCAGACTTTTAAATTAACCAGAAAATGAGGCCTAGTGAACTCAGAAATCACTCAGTTTATCAAGGAAGATATAGATTTATTACTGATCTATCTATTTCTAATTGTTGTGAGATGATCAGAATGGGTAACAAGGGCCTTAATTTGTTCTTAGATTCTTTACTTTGTCTTGGAGAGCTCTTCCCTTCCACCTGCCTGCCCAGAATCTACAATTTTCAGGGAAACTGTGGTTAAATCTAGGGGATATGCCAGTTTCTCTGGTGGATACTGTCTCTGTACCAGAGCTCTTGAATCCAATTTTTAGATGACTTCCTAGCCACCTGGAATAAAGACTACATTTCCCTGAGTCTTTTGCAGCTAGTTATGGCTGTGAGACTAATTTAGGAAAATGGAAAGTGATTGAGATTCTGCAGGGAAGTGTGCTTTTTTTTTTTTTTTTTCCTCGAGACGGAGTTTCGCTCTTGTTACCCAGGCTGGAGTGCAATGGCGCGATCTCGGCTCACCGCAACCTCCGCCTCCTGGGTTCAGGCAATTCTCCTGGCTCAGCCTCCTGAGTAGCTGGGATTACAGGCACGCACCACCATGCCCACCTAATTTTTTGTATTAGTAGAGACGGGGTTTCACCATGTTGCCCGGGATGGTCTCGATCTCTTGACCTCGTGATCCACCCTCCTCGGCCTCCCAAAGTGCTGGGATTACAGGGGAAGTGTGTTTTTAAAGACAGTGGCATAATCTTCTTTTGCTCTTCTTTCTTTCTGATGGTTGGATTGAGAATATGATGACTAGAGTTTAAATAGCCATCTAGGACTATGAGTAGAAAGCCCAAGCTATGGATGACAGCTCAGAAAAATAAATGTAGAATTTAACAAACATTTTCTCTAAAAGGCAAGACAGTAAATATTTTTGGCTTTGCAGGCCATATTGTCTTCATGCCAACTACTCAATGCTACCATGTTGTGCCTAAGCTGCCATAAAAAGTAAGTAAACGAAGGGGAATAGCTGTGGGTCTATAAAATTTAATGTACACATACAGGCAGCTGTGCACAATAGTTTGTTGACCTTTGAAGTAGAAGAAGGTAGGCTTACTAAAACAGAGAAATATCCTATAATCCCCAATTTACATCTGTACTTTATAATAAGAGGAAAAAAATAATTTCTCTATGACACTTTTAAAAAGTTTTTTATTTGGTCACTATGAATCTTAACTGCAAGTGTAAATGATTCAGCTGCTGTGAAAAACAATTTAGTGTTTCCTGAAAAGTAAAACATAGAATGAGCTGGAAGTTTCACTCCTAGGTATATATCCAAAAGTATGGAAAACTGGTACTAAAACTCACACTCATATACAATGTACACATTAATGTTCATCAGTGGATGAACAAATTGTGGTATAGGTGCACAATGGAATATTATTCAGCCATAAAATATGAAGTATTGATACATGCTAAAATATGGATTAACCTTGAAAACTTTATGCTGAGTAAAAAGAATGAAACACACAAAAAAAACACATATTGTTTTATTCCATTTATATAAAATGTCCAAAAAAGTTAATCCATAGAAATAGAAAGCAGATTGGTAGGTACCAGGGTCTAGGGAGAGAGTGGAATGGGGAATAACTGCTTATTGGGTTCAAGGTTTTCTTTTGGAATGATGGACAGGTTTTAGAACTAGAGACAGGTGGTAGTTGCACAATAATGAGAATGTACTAAATGCCACTGATATGTTCATCTTAAAATGGTTTAGTTGAGATTCTTAAAAAATAAAAATAATAAAATTAAAATCATTAAGTTTATGTTATATGAATCTTATCTCAACAAGAAATAAAGAAATAACAGCAAAAAGAATGAATTCAAACATATTCCTCTCTCTTTACATGTCCTGTAAGTGTTTTGGCATCAGAGTTACTTCATTTATGTTTGATTCATTAACACCAGGCTGTTTCATGTAACCATCCTTTGTTATATATTGTTTCCTTTCTCTGCAATCTCTTACTTACCAGGTATGCCTGGAACATATGTATCCTTTACTCTCCAGCTCAACAATGTCATATCCTCCTAAACATCCTTTTAATAACCATAACTTCATTTCATCAGGTAAAGTTATATTGTTCCTCCTTGTCACATTGTGCTATCATTGCTTTTTTACATGGTATTTCTCAAATAACTGGGGACCCACAATATCAAGGATGATAAATTTATAAGTCTATATATTGCTGACATCTGTGGTTGCTAATATTTAGTTGACTGATGCATGAAGCCATGTACTCACTCATGCAGACTTTTTTTTTTTGTCACTGTTTGGCTTAAGACTAAACTAAATAGAAGGAAATCAGAGTGCTGTCACCAATGTTGATATTATCTTGTTTGATGATCTTGGAACCAGTTAAGTGCAAACTTAATGATATAATTCCTTAAAATGAACTGGGTAGGAAATTAGACATGTCAAATTTCGAAGCACAGAAAAATTTGAAATATGTATATTTTCCAACCACTAATAACACTTTTCTTTCATCTGTATTACCTATGGCTATATTTGAGGCTGAACCATTTAATTTGAAATACTAAGGAAAAATAAAACATATCAGGATTTATGTATATTTTCTGGATGTCTGACTTCAGGAAAATTACTTAGCACATCTGTTTCTCAGAATTTTCACCTACAAAATTTGTAACTATATATTCAAGATATAAAAGAGTGATAAATAAAATAATTACTATAAGACCTGATGGCATTTAATAAATATGTTGTTTCATCATCATTATTACTGCCATCATGGAATCATTATTTGCTTTTTTAATTTTTAATTTATGTACACACATTGTATGGGGTACATTAAATGTTTTGATATAGGCATGCAATGTGAAATAAACACATTGAGAACAGGGTATCCATCCCCTCATGTGTATTTCCTTTGAGTTACAAACAATCCAATTATGTTATTTAAGTGATTTTAAAATATACAATTATTATTGACTATAATCACTCTGTTGTGCTATCAAATAGTAGGTATTATTCACTCTTTTAAACTATTTTTTGTACCTATTAACCATCCTCCTAACCACCACTTTTCCACTACCATTCTCAGCCCCTGGTAACCATCCTTCTACTCTGTGTGTCCATGGGGTCAATTGCTTTGATTTTTAGATCTCACAAATAAGTGAGAATATATGTTGTTTGTCTTTCTGTGCCTGGCTTATTTCACTTAACATAATGATCTCTAGTTCTATACATGATGCTGTAAATGACTAAATCTCATTCATTTTATGCCTTAATAGTACTTCACTGTGTATATGTACCACATTTTTAATGCATTTGTCTGTTGATGGACACATAGATTGCTTTCAATCTTAGCTATTTTAAACAGTGCTGCAACAAGCATAGAAGTGAAGATATCTCTTCAATATACTGATTTCCTCACTTTGGGGTGTATACCCAGAAGTGGCATTGCTGGATTATATGGTAGCTCTATTTGAGTTTTTGAAGGAATCTCCAAACTGTTCTCAGTAGTGATTGTATGAATTTACATTCCCTTGTATGACTGTACAAGGGTTTCCTTTGCTCCACATCCTCGCCAGCATGTTATTGCCTGTCTTTTAGTTATAAGTCATTTTAACTGGGGTGAGATATCTTTCGTAGTTTTGATTTGCAATTCTCTGATGATCAGTGATGTTAAGCACCTTTTCATATGCCGGTTGGACATTTGTATATATTCTTTTGAGAAATGTCTATTCAAAGTGTTTGCCCATTTATTGATTGGATTATTAATTTTTTTCCTATAGGATTGCTTGAGCTTCTTATATATTCTGGTTATTAATCCTTTGTCAGATGGGTAATTTGCAAATATTTTATCCCATTTTGTGGGTTTCTCTTCACTTTGTTGATTGTGTCCTTTGCTGTGCAGAAGCTTTTTAACTTGATGCAATCCCATTTGTCCATTCTTTGCTTTTGTTGCCTGTTTTATAGGGTGTTACTCAAGAAATTTTTCCCAGACCAATATCCTGGAGATATTCCCCTAATGTTTTCTTGTAGTATTTTGAGAGGTTGAGGCCTTAGATTTAGGTTTTTAACCCTTTTTTTTGATTTTGTATATGGCAAGAGATAGGGGTCTAGTTTAATTCTTCTGTATGTAGAAATCCAGTTTTCCTGGCACCATTTATTGAAGAGACTATCTTTTTCCCAGTGTATGTTCCAGGCATCTTTGTCAAAATTGAGTTCACTGTAGGTATGTGGATTTGTTTCTGGCTTCTCTATTCTGTTCCATTGGTCTATGTGTCTGATTTATGTCATTATTATGCTGTTCCAATTATTATAGCTCTGCCGTATAATTTGAAGATAAGTAATGTAATCCTACAGTTTTGTTATTCTTGCTTAGCATAGCTTTGGACATTCTGGGTCTGTTGTGATTACCTATTAATTTTGGAAATTTTTTTTCTATTTCTGTGAAGAATGTTATTGGTATTTTGATAGGGATTATGTTGAATCTGTAGATTGCTTTTGTAGTATTGACACTTGAACAATATTCATTCTTACAATCCATGAACATAGTTTTTTCCATTTTTTAGTGTCCTCTTCAATTTCTTTTATCTGCATTTTATAGTTTTTATTGTAGATATCTCTTACTTCTTTGGTTAAATTAATTCCTAGGTATTTCATTTTATGTGTGGCTACTGTAAATGAGATTACATTTTTATTTTTCTTCATATTGTTCACCATTGGCATATAGAAATGCTATTGATTTTTGTATGTTTACTTTGTATCCTGTAGCTTTACTGGATTTTTAAAAATCAGTTTGAACAGTTTTCTGCTGGAGTCTTTAGTTTTTTCCAAATATAAGATCATATCACCTGAAAACAAGGATAATTTGACTTCTTCCTTTTCAGTTTGGATGTGCTTTATATATTTCTCTTGTCTATTTGCTCTAGCTGGGGCTTCCAGTATTATGTTGAATAACAGTGATGACAGCCTTGTTGTTTTTCAAATCTTAGAAGAAACCCTTCCATTTTTTGCCTCATTTAGTATGTTACTAGCTGTGGGTCTGTTATACACGACTTTTACTATGTTGTAAAATGTTCTTTCTACACCAGTTTACTGAGGATTTTTATCATGGAGGGATGTTGTATCAAATTCTTATTCAGCATCAATTAAAATAATCATATGTTTTTTATCTTTCATTTTGTTGATATGATGTATCACACTGATTGATATACATATGTTGAATCATCCTTGCAGCCATGGGATAAATCCCACTTGGTCATAACAGATGATCTTTCTAATGTAGTGTTGAATTTGGTTTGCTAGTATTTTGTTGAGGATTTTTGCATTAATATTCATCAGATATATTGGCCTATGGGTTTTTCTTTTTTTCATGTGCCTTGTCTGGTTTTGGTATTGGTAATAATGCCCTCATAGAATTAGTTTGGAAGTATTTCTTCCTCCTCTGTTTTTTGGAATAATTTGAGCAGGTTTGGTATTAGTTTCTTCTTTCAATGTTTAGTAGAACTCAGCAGTAAATCCATAAGGTCCCAGGTTTTCTTTACTGAGAGACTTTTTATTATAACTTCAATCTCATTACTTTTTATTGTTCTGTTTAAGTTTTGGATTTCTTTTTGGTTCAATTTTGGTAGGTTTTATGTATCTAGGAATTTATTCATTTTTTCCATGTTTTCCAATTTATTGGCAAATAGTTGCTCATAGTAGTTACTAATGATCCTTCGTATTTCTGCAGGATCAGTTGTGATGTCTCCTTTTTTATTTCTGATTTTATTTGTATTTTCTCTCTTTTTTCTTAATCTGGCTAAAGATTTGTCAATTTTTTTTTTTTTTGCTTAACTTTCAAAACATCATTTATTGTTTCATTGGTCTTTTGTATTTTTTTCATTTCAATTCCATTTCTTTATGCTCAGATCTTTATAATTTCTTTCCTTCTAATTTTAGATTTGGTTTAGTCTTGCTTTTCTAGTTCTTTAAGATTTATTATTGAATTGTTCACTTGAATTTCTTTCTCTTTTTTGATGTAGACACTTATAACTATACACTTCCCTCTGAGTACTACTTTTGCTGTATCCTATAGGTTTTGGGAAGTAGTCTATTGAAGTATGCAAAGGGTGCATTGGAGAAAGACAATTAAAAGCTGAAAGGGTGATTCATCACAGATAAGGCTAGGTGTGGAAGCCTGAAGGACTCTTAAGCAGCACACAAGGAACCTCATTTTCTGACAACATAAACCAGAAAAATCCTAAGTCCTTGAACTGAATTACAGGAGTTATAGAATACCACAGAGGACTGACTTATTTAACCTGCCCAGTTATGCCAAGGTCAGGACCATTATGGGTTAGGACTAGAACTCTGGGATATCTGGGTTGATGCCCTCAAGACCATGAGATTCATCAGAACCCTCTGGGGTACTTCCCTTATGTCTCATTTTTCCCTGTCAAAAACTAATGTCACTTTTGCTTGAAAACAAAAAGCATTACCTACCACTCTAGATAAAACCCTATCACTTCTTCTAGACTCCAGACTTGTAATGTGGGACTTAGGTACCAAGATTCAGAGAAGTTCTGGGCCTGTTAAGGGAGAAAAGAGACGGTATCCTGAAGGTAGAAAGTGCTGCAAGACCTAGTCAGCATGTTCTGGTGGGGGCCAGGAAAGAATGTATGGGACTGTATTTAGAAAGTGATAAACCAGGAGTAAAACATAAAGTTGGTTAAGTGGGAGATTGTTGATATGGGAACATTATCTTAGTACATAAATTTAGCATCCTGATAAGCTTCTGAGGATTGGTACTCATGTGCTGCTAGTACAGGTCTTGAAAGCCCATTCTCAATGAGGTGGTAATTCCAGGATTGCTGAGAGAGAAAGGAGAAGATTAAGAGTCTCAGAGCATTGACATGCCTGTGTTACAACACAACACATGTCCAGAAAAATGCACCAACTCAGGAAGACATAGAGGACACTGCATTTACCAAGGTGGCAGGAACACACTGTTGAGTGGCACCAGCATCACTAAGAAGCTTAGTAGTAGCTGTGCTCCATAAGCCAGGGATGACATTAGAAGATGCAGTTATAGAAACTGGCTTGTTAATGGCAATGAATGAGAGATTTCTATGATAACAGAAGCCAGATGGCAGTCTTAATTATCACTACAAAATATCTGGCAATTAAGGTAATTGCATTTTGAGAGAAGTCCAAGCTTGGCTCAAAGCAGCTATTGATTTCTCAATCCCCAAGCTGCCGAATTGACACCAACAAATAGTGGACTACCAAATATTTCAGTCTTTTAAATAGCAATAGCAATTCCCCTTGATGCACATGTCACGTGTGATCAGGGAGAGCAGCAGATTTGGAGATCCCCCTGCAAACTGACTTGGATGCTTACCATAGGTTTTGCTTCCCCACCAAGCAGAGAATCTTTATTATAGCTTTTTGAGAATATGGTATATGTCATAGATTGTTAAACCAATCAACTCTTCACATCTTTTCTAGATGATTTTTTTTCCTTTTTAATTATGGGGTTTTTTGTTTCCCATCTGTTCTAGACGTAGAAAAATGAACAAGGCACATTGATTCAAAGATCCTGGACTTATATCTGCACAGAATTGATGTTTTCTCCTTGAGAAGATAAAGTAAGTACATTTTTAGTGGCATGTAAAGTCAGTTTATCACATTAAATGGGTTTATTTTTAATGTGTCAAGGACATATGATCTCTGAGCTACCAAGTCATGAAATATGATAGACCCCTCTTATCTTCTGCCTTGTATTCTTTCTGCCTTCTTTAAAAGTACGCTGATTTTCAACTGTGGAATGAACCATTGCTTCACTTTCATTTCTCGTATTTTGCTTGAGGCTGATTCTAACCCCACAACAAGAGCTAGATGTGATAAAGACCTGACTATCCATCCTGTGTATTATGTGTAGGTGACCCAAATGGAAATATAGGACCGCAGGCAAGGACTGTTTACTGGAATAATTAGGAAAATACTTTCTAACTGTGGTTGCAGAGGAGCATCATTTGGGGAACATCTGGATAAAAGAATAAAGACAGCAAGGCAAAGCATAGAGAAGGAGAGATGAAGAAAGGTGCTATATCCCTAGGGCATAATTTAAACTTCTAGGCTTAGCTAGGACTGCAGTTAGTTTTCTCTAGACTTAAAAGTAAGGCTAGCCAATACATTTTCTATTTGGCTTAGGCTGTTTTGTGATGAATTACAATAAATTGCAGACAAAGATTCTTGACTACCATGTTACCTCTTGTTTCTTATATTATAGACTCCATATTTATTTTTAAATCATCCTGAATACACACAGAAGATGGTTCTAATTATACTTCTTCTTTTAGAGAATTTTAAAAAATAGATAAGCATTTTTATTCATTTTTAGAATCAAAACTCTGTTCCTTTTGTGTGCAGAAATGCAGATTTGTTTTCTTGTGTGTATGTGTGTTTTCCGGTATACTGCGTCCCCTCACCTCTTGCTCTCCTGATCTTCTACTCTCTCTTAACTGTCTCAAATTATCCTTAATTGGAGTAAACCTTTCTTCAGAAAATAAGGTGGCTTCATTCTCCTGGAACGTCCTCCCTTTCCATTTGGTTTTCAAACCAGTGTTTCATTTGGAAACATTGTGGAAATAGTGGGCTGGCTGATAGAAATTTAAATAAGCGGTTCACAATAACCTAGTTGCCTAAGGGAAGTTAAGAAAGAGCCAAGTGTTTGACAATGCCAGAAATAACCTCTTTCCTTTATAGGTTTTTTTTGTGTGTGTGTCATTGGTTTTAAAAAGAAGAAAAACCAGACGCCAACTAACTGTATCCAACTTTTAATTTGGCCTGTGTATCGCATCAGGTACACATTTTGGCAGTGTCATGAGACTCCCACCAATACTGGCCCATCTCCACCTGTTCAGTGACTATTTCTAGGCACATTGACTAATCTCTCCTTTCACATACCATGGGAAGCCTCTGTTCTTCTATTGCTACCACTTTCTTTCTTTTTTTTTTTTTTTTTTTTTGAGACAAAGTCTCACTCATTCACACTATCTCAGCTCACTGCAACCTCCGCCTCCCGGGCTCAAGCAGTTCTCGTGCCTCGGCCTCCCAATTAGCTATGATTACAGGCACCCACCTCCATGCCTAGCTAATTTTTGTATTTTTAGTAGAGACAAGTTTTCACCATGTTGGCCAGGCTGATCTCAAACTCCTGACCTCAGGTCATCCACCCACCTCGGCCTCCCAAAGTGCTGGGATTACAGGCATGAGCCACTATGCCTGGCCTATTGCTATCTGTTTCTAATGTTGCTAAGCTGTTTTCGCTTAGATGCCTTCAAGTACTGTGATCTGACTTCACTATATCTAGCCTGTGTCTTCATTTCCTCTCTTCCACTTTTAAAGAATGTACCAAAGTGGGATCTCTAACTTCGGTTCCTTGTAATCTTGTGTTCTATGTCCATGTCAACACGAGGCATCTTCTTTCAATAGTTTCTCAATAACATTATATTTATTAAGAAATGCTTTAAATATGTTATATGTATAAGATATCTTTCCCTAATTCCCAAAACAGTTTCAGGACACACTTTCCCCATGGATAAATTTTATTTTTCAATTTGGTAGGTGAGGCCCCTGAAGAGATACATTTTAAAGTTTTATTCATGTTCACATCATACCTAGAAGTTCCAATTTACAAACAAAACATTATTAAGCACCAGGGAATAATGCCAGCATTCTAAACTGACTCATATTTAAAACCTCTGAATCATTAATTTATTTAATTGTTGCTCTGATCTGTTATTTAAATTGACTCTCTGATTTAGGCTTTGACCTTTAAGTTTGTTGAAATTATCTTAGTCTTAGTTTTTCTCACCTTCAAATGATTATTACTTTCTCCAAATTGTTTCTAAGATTTTATCCTAGTATCTGCCAGAATAATTCCATTAAATACACCTTTCATCACTGTAAGTGACTTTCTTAAATATCGCCAGTAATGCTTTTTATCTGCAAAACAAAAGCCAGTTACAGACATTGTATTGACTTCTCTAACCTTTTCTAAGTTTTTGTATCAAATACAATACTTAAAATATTACCAAATGTTATTATTCTCCAATAATCTTAAAGGAGAAGAAAAGTAATTGAAATACAAAGTGGAATTTTGGTGCTTAAAAATTCCACAAAATATATAAACTTTCTTTGAGTGAGCTGTGTATTTTGTCTGTAATCTATCTCTTATAATCTTGACACTGTGCTTTTGGGAATGACACTGTTTTATTTACTCTTCAATTCCCCAAGCTGAAAAATGGCATAACATTCCCTAATCATCACTTTTCCATCAATACTCAACACTCAGCTAAAACATCTATTACTTTGTGAAGGCTTTCATTTTCCCACCTCCAGACAGATTCAAGGATCTGTTAATACTCTTCTGCTTCCCAATAACTTTCTGTCTTTAATTCCATCATACCATATATCACATTGAAGATTTATTGTTGACTTACTTGTCTGTCTTTGCCTTAAGACTTAAATGCAGGAAATATGACTTTTATCTCTGTCCATCATAAATATCACCTTTTTTGATAATTGCTATATGTTGAATAAAGACTAAAAGGAAGGACTCAAGTGATTGCATAGCATTCACAGCCTGATAGGTCAGACATGAAGCAAATGAATAGAAAGTAAAGAGAAAATATCATACTGAAGTATCTTGGAAAAAATAAAACAGTTTACATCTTGACACATGTCTCTAGTCTATCCTTTACCATTGAACAGTACTGAACAACAGACTCAGGTAAACTAAAAGAAAGAGCAGATGATCATGGCAAGGTTATTGAGTGTGCATGTGGCAGACATTCCCAGGGACAGAAATAAATATACATCAATACTAGGACAGGTAGCTGAGTCAGAAATGGAAATGTGTACAGTGAATTTTTTATGATAAAACAATGTCCAATGAAGCAGCAGTAGATGTAGAAATAATTTGTTAGCACAGAGAATTGGGAAGTTTCAAAGACTGCATAATTAAGGGAGTCCAATATAAGATAATCAATTATTATCTAATGTATGTTCTCACATTTGACAAAAGAAAAAAAACAAAGAAAAACTAGGCAGCATTATCTGCAAAATGAATCTAATCAGGTAGAGGTGGGGTAAACACAGTGATCAAGCAAATGAATCCACAGGAAACTAAGGACTCAGATAAGGAAGAAAGGGGGTTCAAGGGATTCACTAGGAACATGAACACCATGAGAGGAGATGAGTTAATACGTGCTTTAAAATTTGGTGTTAAAAGCACACTGGCCCAGGTATTGGTCAATCACAGCTTTCATTTTAGTCCTCCCATTAAGTTCTCATGTGATTTTGACAAGTCAGTGGTCTTTGATCCTCGCTCTTTGGATGTGTAAAAGGAACATGTTGATCAGATGGCAGCTGAATCTTAACCGTATGATAGTTTTCCTCTTTTGGCTGTTCTTCAAGAACATAATACCATTATTTTCCTGATATATATGGATGCCACACCCTACTGCAATTCCTGGTCCATAGTAAAAGTTGAATAGGGGTTTTCAAGTAGGGAATAAGACAATTACGTTTTGGTTCATTTTTATGTTTTAAAGTTAATAGCCACAAGTTTATAGGTATGACTTGTCTTCTATTTAATGTGATTTGAAGGAAAATGGGAAATTCCTTCATTTTTCCTAGAATTCCTAGAATTTCACAAAATTCTAAATATTACCAATTACAGTATGCTGGTGCTGTAAACATAATAAGAAACTTATCTTTACAGCACCAGCATACTGTAGTTGGTAAATAAATGTCACTCTGGCTTGTACCATGTTGGATTACATGTTAAAATTGGAAGATAATACTGACTCTTTTTGGGCATGTCTATATAAGCTCAGGAAAGCATTCGAGAAGAGAAAAAACATCCCTCTATAGGTTTTGAGCCTAAGCAGTTTCCTAATCTGCTTATTAAAGAGCACCAAATTAGTTTTTTACTAAGGACTCTAAAATTAGTTCTTTATCTTTTGTGCAACTATTAATAAAATGGCATCCTGAATCCTACTTTGCAATTCTTTTATAATTCCCTCAAGGCCATGTCAAAAAAGTTTTGCGGTAATATATCCAAATTTTAGCTTAACCTCATGTGAACCTTAAGTTTGAATGAAATAATAAATACTAAGTATCAACATAATGCCTAGTGCTTAGTAGGCACTCAATATAAGATAGCTGTAATCATGAAGAAATATATGATTATTATTTTATTTTACAAAAGGAAATGGAATCTCATAGAGACTTAGAGGTATACTTTGTATGGTTAATGTTCTTCTCAATTCCCTACACATTTTTCATATTTACATATATGATTTTATACAAAATATTATGCAAAATGAGAAATGTCCTTTAAGTGCTTTAATAAACTTTATCAGTGTTTTTTATTACATTAATATTTTGTGATGGGGAAAAGTTATATCAGCCACAAATCCTCACCTCTTCACTAGCAGACCACATGGTAAGTTCCAGACTGAATTTCTCTGAAGTCCAGGTAAATGAACTCAAGCCCATCCTTATCCCAGTTATGTGATGAAAGCCTGCTCTTCCTTAGGAAGGAAAGAGGAGGAGGAATTTGAATAGCATCTCTGTTGTGGAAGAGAGGGGATGATAAGAGTGCTTGTACATGATTTTTGTAAGTGATCTCCTTGCTACCCTTCTTTTTCTAAAACATCCTATATGGAATTACAAGATTAATCTCTCCAAACACAGTTCAGAGCATATATTTTTTTTCTGTTCAAAATCTTCACCAGCAAGTCAGAGCTGGCTGAATAAACGTTTAGCTCCCAGAATTAAGACAGACTTTGAGTTGATTATCATTAGGAATCTATTTCATCTCACCAATAATTTGGCATGGAAATCTATATGTGTGTTTATCCCATTGTCTGGCATCCTCTGGATTACTTAGAGGGGCAGGAAACCTACTACCTATTCCGTTTATATCTTGGACATCATAGATCTTCTAAACCTCATCTCTCCTTTGAATTTTGACATGTCTCCAACCAATTTTTCTGCTGCAGTCCTTATCCAAGCTTCAAGTCTCTCTCTAATAAAACTGTTTTCATAATCCTTGCCCCAGACTCTTCTCTTAGCGGGAAGTAATTTCTTCCCTGTGCTCACCTTGTGAGTGTAGTATTCCACTTTGCAGACCTTTTCCTATGTTTATTACTTTCTACCTTTATTTATAGACATTTTACAAAATGTTTCCATGCAACAATATTCTCACAAGTTGTCAATAGCAGTTAGTTGTGGGGAGTGGGGGTGAAAGCACACAAAACAATATACATTTATTTCATAACCATAAAATGGATATTGGTACACAGAATCTTCAGAATACTGAGGGGATTTTCAATTTTTGAATTTGCTAGGGTGGATGAAGAGTACACTGTGTATTTTCTTCTAAAATAACTTGATCATAGAATACTGTGTTTCATATGATTGAATTTCTTGTGGTAGTCTTCTTTTGGCTTTGTGGACTAATAGTTACGCTAACAATGCCTCATCTCTACTATTTAAATAGAAAGTCATTAAAGGCCTCAGCACGTTTTATATAGCTTTGCAACTGCCACAGTGACTTCCCACTGCCAAGTACTTGGTAAATATTAAAAATGTTTGAATAATCAAGTGATTAATGAATTATTGGGCAACAGATGAGGTTTCCATCTTTGTTGAGTTTTCGTAGAGGTGAGTTTTTTTATTGTTATAAATATATCTATGAATATAAAACTAATCCTTCTCTTTTAACCTTCTCCTGCTGTTTTCTTCTTGCTCATTCCTGTTGTACTACCCTTTTAGACATAACAAATATCTGAGTACCTAATATACGCCAGAAAATGCAGTCAATATTTTGCATGTGTTGTGTCCCTTAGTACTTTTGATTGTTCTATGACATAGGGATTATTATCCTAATTTACAGATGTGCAAAATTAGATTCAGAGAAGTGAAGTGAATTTTCTAAGGTACAACTACTAAATATCATGACCAGAATTCAAACCACAGAATATCTAGGTCAAATCTCAGGCACCTGCTTGACAAATCATTCCACTAAAGTATGTAACTATTCTCTTTTTTTGTTTGTGAGAATTGAACATACAGAAAACATGGTCCCTAATATAATGTGAGATGAACTCCTTCGCCTACACAAATGATGGAATCCTCAGCTCTCAAAGAGTGATACATGAAATCAAACATTCAACCAACATAATTCATTCCACTTCTTCCTAAATTTATTTTTCAATTCTAAGTTTCTCCAGGGATTAGATTAAAAGTCATGTGGAATCACATGGATGAAGAAATTTTCCTGCCAAATTAACTCCTCAATTTGTCAGATACTCTTGGGTAAATGATAAGCTTATTAGGAATTTGCATGACATTGGTCATTATATGGGCTTTTCAATTAGTTGAAAATTTCTTATTCTAAGATGAAGTCTCTGGTTTATGAAATTCTTAAGAGCATTCAACTTGTGAGTAATATACAAATAATAATAATTATGCATAGCTAAGGAGACCAGGTGCAGTGATTCATGTCTGTAATCCTAGAACTTTGGGAGGCCAAGGCAGGAGGATCATTTGAGTTCAGGAGTTCAAGATAAGCCCGGGCAACACAGTGAGAACTGGTCTACTAAAAATCAAAACATAAGTTAACTGGGTATGGTGGCATGCACCTGTAGCCCCAGCTACTTGGGAGACTGAGTCAAAAGGATTGATTGAGCCAGAGAATTTGAAGTTTTGAAGTTGCTGTGATCTTGTCACTGTACTCTAGCCTGGGTGATAGAACAAAACCCTGTCTTAAATTTATATATACATATAATTAAGTAATGGAACTATTAAAAATTAGTGAAACCCTTAAAATTTTATATTCTTAAATATTATGAATAACCTACTGTTAGGAATATCAAACATATATATGTTGTTTTTACAAAGGCTTTTAATGCCAATTGATATTAGCTCTGTTGGCAAACTGCAGCCCAGAGTGAATGTCATGTCAGCATGTCAACAGTACCAGAACTAAGAATAGGTGAAATATAGTCAGAGTTTCCAACTCTATAGACTTTCTCTACCTAACACCATGGAAAAAGTAGGAATTAGAGAGATGGAAAGAAAGTGATTGGTTTATGCCATTGGTTGAAGGAAATTTAATTATTATCTTTTCTGCTTTATGTGAATAAAATGTTCTATGATTATTTTAGACTTATTGATATTTGATTCATTAGAACATTACATCAACACCTCAAAATTCAAATCATATATGATAGAAATGGTGTTTGAGGTTTGAGAGAAGAAATGGGCATGAAAATGTCATTATACAAGCTATTTTTTCTCTGAGAAAAAGTGATGTTAGGCTATTCCTTCACCATAAAAGACTATGTTTTTCTATTAACACCTGGTGACACCATTCCTCTGTCCACACAGAATAGCTCCAGAAATAGCACTTGACCTGTATTGGTCCATTCTCATGCTGTTGATGAAAACATACCTGAGACTAGGTCATTTATAAAGGAATGAGGTTTAATTGCCTCGCAGTTAGACATGGGTGGGGAGGCCTCAGGGAACTTAAAATCGTGGCAGAAGGGGAAACAAACACATCCTTCTTCACATAGCAGCAGAAAAGAGAAGTGCTGAGCAAAAGGGGGAAAAGTCTCTTATAAAACCATCACATCTCACAAAAACTCACTCACCATCATGAGAATAGCACCATGGGGTTACCTGCCTCCATGATTCAATTACCTCCCATGGGGTCATTCCCATGACATGTGGGGATTATGGAAACTACAATTCAAGATGAGATTTGGGTGGGGATACAACCAAACAATATTATTCCACCTACTGTCCCTCCCAAATCTCATGACCTCACATTTTAAAACATAATCATGACTTTCAAACCATTCCCTAAAGTCTTATATCATTCCAGTATTAACTCAAAAGTCCAAGTCCAATGTCTCATCTGAAACAAGGCAACTCCTTTCCACCTATGAGCTTGTGAAATCATAATCAAGTTAGTTACTTCCTAAATACAATGGGGTACAGGCATTGGGTAAATACACCCATTCCAAATGGGAGAAATCAGTGAAAATTAAGGGGCTACAGGCCCCATGGAAATCCAAAATCCAGTAGAGCAATCATTAAACCTTAAAGTTCCAAAATGATCTCCTTTGCCTCCGTAACTCACATGCAGATTACACTGATGCAAGAAGTGGGCTCCCATGGCCTTGAACAGCCCCACCCCTGTGGGTTTGCAGGGAACAGCCTCCTTCCAGGCTGCTTTCATGAGCTGATGTTGAGTGTCTGCAGTTTTCCAGGTGCACAGTGCAAGCTTTTGGTGGGTCTACCATTCTGGGGTCTGAAGGGTGGTGGTCTTCTTTTCACAGTTGCACTAGGCAGTGCCCCAGTGGGGACTCTTATCTGGGGGCTCCAAACCCACATTTCCCTTTCACAATGCTCTAGCAGAGGTTTCTTATGAGGTCTTCTCCCCTGCAGCAAACTTCTGCCTGGACATAAAGGTGTTTACATACATCTTTTGAAATCTAGGCAGAGGTTCTCAAACCTCAATTCTTGTCTTCTGTGTACCTGCAGTCCCCAAATCATATGTAATCTGCCAAGGGGTTTACATCCTCTGAGGAAATGGCCTGAGCTGTACATTGGCACCTTTTAGCTACAGCTGGAGCTGAAGCAGCTAGGATGCAGGGCACCATGTTCTGAGGCTGCATGGAACAGGAGGACCCTGGGGCCAGCCCAGGAAACGAAAGCCTGCAATGGGAGGGGCTGCTTTGAAGGTCTCTGACATGCCCTGGAGACATTTTCCTTATTGTCTTGGTGATTAATATTTGGCTCCTCATTACTTATGCAAATTTCTGCAGTGAGTTTGAATTTCTCCCCAGAAAATGAAATTTTCTTTTCTATTACATTGTCAGGCTGCAAATTTTCCAAACTTTTATGCTCTGCTTCCTCTTGAACACTTTGCTGCTTAGAAATTTATTCCACCAGATATCCTAAATCATCTCCCTTAACTTCAAAGTTCCACAGATCTCTAGGGAACAGGTAAAATGCCACCAATCCCTTTAAATAGCAAAAATGACCTTTACTTTAGTTCCCAAAAAGTTCCTAATCTCAATCTGAGACCACTTCAGTCTGGACCTTATTGTCCATATCACTATCAGCATTTTGGTAAAAGCCATTCAACAAGTCTCTATGAAGTACCAAGCTTTCCCACGTTTCTGTCTTTAGAACCCTTGAAGTCTTTGGGAAGTTCCAAACTTTCCCACATTTTCCTATCTTCTTCTGAGCCTTTCCAAACTGTTCCAACCTCTGCCTATTACCCAGTTCCAAAGTCACTACCCCATTTTCAGGTATCTTTATAGCAGCTCCCCACTACTCAGTACCAATTTACTATTATTATTAGTTTGTTTTCATGCTCATGAAGACATACCTGAGACTAGGTAATTTATAAAGGAAAGAGGTTTAATTGACTCACAGTTCAGCATGGCTGGGGTGGCCTTACGACACTTACAATCATAGTGGAAGGTGAAGCAAACACATCCTTCTTCACATGGTGGCAGGAATGAGAAGTGCTGAATAAAAGGAGGAAAAGCCCCCTATGAAACCATCAGAATTTGTGAAAACTCACTCACTATCATGAGAACAGCATCATGAGAGTAACCACCCCCATAATTCAATTGCCTCCCACCAGGCCCATCCTAGGACACTTGGGGATTATGAGAGCTACAATTCAAGATAAGATTTGGGTGGTGACACAGCCAAACCATATCATGACCCAAAAAGTACCAGCTGATAGGATGACCTTTAAAATATGAGGTTGTTTGAATTGAGAGTTTTCCCTAATAGGCAAGATACTGGCTTAAAAGTCTATTTCTCTTCAAGTATTTAAATGTGGGTTGTCATATCAGGTATATATCACCTCAATAATATTTCATAACACTAATTTATAAGATATAAGAATGTATTTGATGGTATGACACTGAACACTGATACTCAGATGCAGTTAGCTAGGTTCTCAATCTTTTTGTAGGTTGTCTAATTTGAGTTATTTCTATGGACTCTGTCTGTTGCCTGCTGCCTGGCCCCAGGGTGACATGGTGGGTGCATGTGAGCATCAAATACTTAATTAGCTGCTCAAGATGGGGAACTCACCTTCCCCTTAGACAGGACCTTGCAACTGGGTCAAGACAGTTTCAGGTCAGCTAGACTTGTCATTTATCTCTGTACTTCCTGTCAGTCAACTCTGTTAGACTTCCTCAGTTTTACTTTCTGTCAATGACTTTTTTTTTTCCTCTCATTCCTTCTTACTCCCTCTTATGTTTTCTATCTTTCTGCTCTTCCAGGTTATTTTTACCTCTCTTCCTATATTTTTATGCCTTTGTCCCTTCATGCAGTCCATTGTAGTTTACTTCCTACTATTTCTCCAACTCCATTTATTTTATTTTACCTTTTTCCCTTCTTTCTTCTAAAAGCGCCCCCTAAGACATTAAGTTGATTAATTAAAATTATTAGAGTTACTTTTAACATTGCCTTTTGTCATCATTATAAATGTTTTAAGGGTTTCTTGTGGTAGGGGTATAGTTCCTTGTTCCCCCAAAGTATAGATTGACTATTAGGTCTTTGCTTAACTCTGGCCACTTATCATTAAGAGAAATGAATGTCCCTGAAGTTGCTGTCTAACCAGATTGCAGTTCTGCTGGGCTGCAGCTACTAGAGGGAACATTTTAAATCACAGCAAACTTTGAAGTATGAGGTTGGGGAGACAGGGTCAAAACAATCCTAATTTCCCAGGTGAGTGTTGGCATCACACACACACACAAAATCAAACAAAAGTGATTATGACCTGAATTGGTCTTCAGGGCTAGATTACAGAGAATCACCATAACTTCAGAAAAACTTTAACCCTCACCACCCCCGTGTGTTATCCAGGAGAAAGTGTCTTCCTGTTACTGGCTGCCCTTGCAGAAAAACAAGCTTTTATTATTCCCTTGGACCAGGGACCTTTCATATTCAATCTCACAGGCAAGCTACAGCTTTTTCTGCTATAACAGAGCCCTGTAATTACAGTTATTAATCTTAAAATCATGGGCTGTAATTTCAAAGGTTTCTTGTAACCTGAAAGTCTTTCAGAATATAATCGTGCAAAAAATAAATCACTCTCTGCAAGTGATGTCTATGCTTGGTAAATGCCGGCAGTAAGAAGGATATAAACATATTCCCCAAACGGGTACCATAAACTGGGAAATGACACAGTGTCTACCATAAACATGTCTTTGCCATAGTCTTGCCTAAAAATCTTCTTACTCATGAACCTTAGAGAAGCCTTTCAAATGCTATTTCAAAAATAAAATCAATTAACCTGCAGAAAGTCTAGCTGGCCTGAAAAGTTTCCACCACATTGGCTGCATTTTCCAGCATCCTTCCCTCTCCTCCTTTATCACTTCCTTTCCAGTCACTGCTCCATCGCTGGGATGAGACAAGCACCCCTCAGTACCAATGAAAATAGTGAAGGTCTTCTCTGAAGAAAAGCAAACCCTTTTTCCTGAAGTACTTCACAAACTGCCTGTCTGCCTACTGTATTCTATGTAATGAAGGTGTTTAGTTATATATCTATATATGTGTGTATATATATATGTATGTATATGTATATATATGTATATGTAGCATATGTGTATGTGCATGTCTGTATGTGTTACAAATGCACTCCAGAGGGGAGAGCTGTTGAGTTAATATCACTAATGTCACTTAATACATGAACTTATTTAATTAGTAGTTTCAAAGAACAGGATTGCTAAGGGAATAGGATCAATAGCAAACAAATTTTCATGTAGGAGAAGCAAGAAAAAAAGTCTGTGGTCCTAATACTACAGAAAGAGTAGAATAGGGACTCCATGGGGGATGAGTGCAAAGTGACTTGCTCTCATATGCTTTTCTCTCATCTTGGCTCCTTGACTAGTCATCCTGCTTGCCTAGTCAGTCCTATAATTTTACGAAGTGCCTATCTGCTTTAGCTGACTGTCTTGAATGTGATTCCTTGCTGGCATACATTCCATACCAAACTGGGCACATTATTTTTCAGAATCTTCTCCTTTCTATATTTTGGGTATGCTCATTCTTCAACTCTTACCCCCCAACAATATTCAGCCTTCTCCTATAGCTAATAGTTGTTCCCACTATGTTGTGACAGTATGCATTCGCATCTTGATTAGACAATTCATGATGAGGAGGCAGTGGGATATTGTCATTATAAATGACAGAGTAGAGCTTTCCGAATCTTCAAAGCCAACATGCTGTGCACATACTGACTTTGTTACACTGCCTACCTCCTAACACTTGATGAGGAATGATAAAATGCAGAAATACTGAATTCGTTGTATGTATATTTGGAGGTGGCAGGGAGAAGAGGAGCCTGGAAAATCAGTAAGATCAGCTGTTTTGGAATTGTGTGGCTATAAGATCTTAAAATCTTTGTCTAAAATAACTGAGAAACGAGACTCATGAGCTTATATTTGTAATGAGTTAATATTCATGAAGACTTAGATCACTGCCTGGCCTGTATGTGAGGGTTTGCTAAATAAATAAATTAGTGTATCTTTTCCTGGAGCAGATAGAAACACAGGCACTAACATAAAGGAGAGACTGTGCCATGAATCAGGAAAGGAGTTTTTAATTTGATGATATGGAATAGCTAATATCAATGCTAAAGTTTAATTTTAGTGCATTTCAGTAGATAATAGATTGACAGTAAAAAATGGAATGATTATGGTATTTCATTGGGGAGCATTTTTCTCATAGAATGCATAAAAACAAAATATGATAAACAGTTTTGCAGATGGAGAAAGTTTAATGATATTTTGGAGTCATTTTGTTTGTACCCTAGATAATAAGCATGAGATTTAGTATGGATTTGTTTGATTTCCTTTTCCATCTGCAACAAACCTTAGCTAACTGGATGTGTTGATTTTAGTCTTTTCATTTATATTGTAATTCAGGTTAATATTAAAGTTCTCATTTATAATCTCATACATCGAATATATCTGCCTCATTTTAATTCATTTTTCTTTCTTCTCATTTTCTGCACTCAATTTTCTTTGAGACTTTTTTTTAACCCCTTAGCTGAGACTAACATTTTTTTTGACATTTATTTGTTCTAATGAACAAAGCAATATTTACTCAACACTAGCAATTTGACATCACATTTATTTCTCTTATAATTTAACTACCTTTCCTTTTTGGTAAAGATTTCACCTAGATTTGTCAAGGACTTAAATAATAATATTTGTTCAAAATATATATATTTTTTTAGTTGTTCCCTTAAAAGAGTAAGCATAGTATCATAGACAAAGCACAAGGTTTAACCTCTGATTAACTCTGAATCTTAGTTCTGCTGCTTACCAATGCATGGTCTTAGATATTTCAACATTATATTTTTTTGCTTATCTACCAAACTGAACAGATGTAATGGTTGTCCTTCTAATCTTACAAGATTTGTGACAGAGCAATAAATTGAAGATGTTAAAATTACATTACAATTACAAACTAGTATATGCCTGTCCATTATAAACTTATTATAGGACATAAGCTTATTAAATACCAGCTCTTTCAATTAATATATCTGTATACATCAATGACTTTTTACTGACTCAGAAGGCATTTATGGATATCACTTTTTATTGCCATTATTAAGATCATCAACTATCAACATGTTGAATATGTTCAAAATCCAAACTTTTCCAACAATAGGGTTTTTTTTTTCCATACAATGGGATATATAGTCAACATATTCATAGACCCTCAGGATACTGAGAGAGGTAAGAACATGTGGACACTAATAACTCACCTTTTTGGGTGAGGAAAAAAATAAACCCACTGAAGTCAAAAATTTACCAAAGGTCATTGTTACAGGCCTGAACTGTGTCTTCCTCAAATTTATATGTTGACGTCCTAACCCTCAGTACCTTTTAATATGACTGTATTTGGAGGCTTGCTATTTATAAATTTATTTAGAGACAGAAGTCTCACTGTGTTACTTAGGCTAATCTTGAACTCCTGGCCTCAAGCAATCTTCCTGCGGTTGCCTCCCAATGTACTGGGACTACAGGCGTGAGCCGGCATGCTTGGCTGAGATAAGCTCTTTAAAGAGGAAATAGAGTTAATATAAGAATATTAGGGTGGTGACTACCCAACTGTGACTGTTATCCTTACAGGAAGAGGAAATTAGGATAACATAATGACCGTGTAAAATCAGATGAAGATGAAAGTCATCTACAAACCAAAGCAAAAGCCCTCAGAAGCAACTAAACCTGCTGACACCTTCAGCTCAACAGCTAGCCTCTAGAATTGCAAGAGACATTTCTGTTGTTTAAACTACTCATTCTCTGTGGTACTTCATTATGGCAAACTTAGCAAACTGGTACACTAATTTAAAGCAGATGCAAACTAAATCTCAGGTATCTCCAACCCTTGCTCAAATATTATTTTTACCACATTATAATGTTCCCAAATTTTGTTTTGAAAAATATTCTCTAATTAAGGAGATAATAACTTAAGTGACAGAATAAATAGGAAAACAGTTAACAATTACAGAGTGAAGAAAATGCCCTGAAGGAAATATTTTAGAATGACATCAAGTCAGATGCTACAGTTTAGCTAATGTAGACATTGACTAATAACTGTAAATGTTCATAGTTGACTCAGGTCATGAAACTTGCCTAGCAAAAACAAAATATTATTTGAATTCTAGACTGTCTGAGTAGAACTACATGGCAAACATGGAATAAATCTTCTAGAGTTATGTAATAAAAAATCATTAACAGAAATATAAGTATAGAAAGAAGTTTATAAATTATATAAGAACAACAGTAAAAGTATGAGGCTTACATTAGTTATCCGGGGTAGTGGTGAAGCCCTTAGCCCAGAGATGGCCTTCATAGTGATGATCACATTATAGACTCCCCTTGCTTAATCTCCTGCAATACTTTCCTGTTCCTGTATGCCACAGTGGCTTGTGCCTTAAACTGTTCTGCATCATACTGGTCATCTTGAATCCCAGAAAATAGATGCTGAATAAACACTTTTTCAATGGATGCATCAGAAAACAAATGGGTAAGAAAATACCATTAGTTTTCATCTATAATCAAGCTGATGAAAGGTACCACCATCAGAGCCTACCCCTCCACCACCACCAAAAAAAAAGGAAAGAAAAATTGTATGCTGTCAATAGGGACAGAAGTGTGAAAGAAAGCGAAACCACGAAGTTATTAGAGAAGAAATCATGACTCCTGTGGGACAGCTAATCCTAAATAGTCAAATCAGAATCATGAGGTTAGTGTTCAATGGGATTCTGATAAAATTGTAATGATAAAACTCAAGCCAACGTATGCTTCTGCACAAAGCTACAAGTAGAGATCTACTCTCTAATTGCATTTCTGCAAAAAACCTCTCATTCACATGCCTTCCCTGACCTTTATCTTTGAAATTGTCTTTTTAAAAAAAAAAAAAAAGGAAGAAAGAGAGAAAAAAAGAATGAATGAGAGGAAGAAAAAAGGAAGAGAAAGAGGGAGAGAAAATGGGAGTATTGCTTTATTGCCCAGGCTAGAATGCAGTCTAGAAATGGGTATTGAAAACCTCTTTTATGCCAATAATTGTGCTTAACAATGGAGACAGGAAGGAATAAGGGAAGAAAATAACAAACAAGCAGCCAACCAATATTTCATTTAAACCTATGAAATGCTATGCAATTACTGAGGAGTGATTTACTTCCAATTATGTAGTCACTTTTGGAATAGCTGTGATGTGGTACTGATAAGAATGTATGTTTTGTGTATTTGAAGTGGAGAGTTCTATAAATGTTTATTAAGTTTACTTGTTCTGGGTCTGAGTTCAAGTCCTGGATATCCTTATTAATTTTCTGTCTCGTTGATCTGTCTAATATTGACAATGTGATGTTAAAGTCTCCCACTATTATTCTGTGGGAGTCTAAGTCTCTTTATAAGTCATTAAGTACTTGTCTTATGTATCTGGGTGCTCCTGTATTGGGTGTGTATATATTTAGAATTGTTAGCTCTTTTTGTTGCATTGATCCTTTTGCCATTATGTAATGTCCTTCTTTGCCTCTTTTGCTCTTTGCTGCTTTAAAGTCTATTTTATCAGAGGCGAGAATTGCAACTCCTGCTTTTTATTTATTTATTTATTTTTGCTCTCTGGTTGGTAAATCTTCCTCCATCCTTTGTTTTGAGTCTTTGTGTATCGTTGCATGTGGGATTGGTCTGGATGCAGCATACCGATGGGTTTTGGCTTTTTATCCAGTTTGAATAATAATATATATGATTTTAATACTGCCATTTGATGCTAGCTGGCTGTTTTGTCCATTAGTTGATGTAAATTCTTCATTATGTTGATGCTTTTTACTTTTTGATATATTTTTGGAAAGGCTGATACTGGTTGTTCCTTTATATGTGCAGTGCTTCTTTCAGAAGCTCTTGTAAAGAAGGCCTGGTGGTGGTGAAATATCTAAGTACTTGCTTGTTCGCAAAAGATTTTATTTTTCCTTCGCTTGTAAAGCTTAGTTTGGCTGGATATGAAATTCTGGGTTGAAAGTTCTTTTCTTTAAGGATGTTGAATATTGGCCCCCACTCTTTTCTGGCTTGTAGGGTTTCTGCTGAGAGATCTGCTGTAAGTCTGATAGGCTTCCCTTTGTGGGTAACCTGACCTTTCTCTCTGACTGCCCTTAGCATTTTCTCCTTCATTTCAACCCTAATGAATCTGACGATTATGTGTCTTGGGGTTGGTCTTCTTGAGGAATATCTTTGTGGTGTTCTCTGTATTACCTGGAGTTGAATATTGTCCTGTCTTACTAGGTTGGGAAAGTTTTCCTGAAAAATATCCTGAAGAGTATTTTCCAACTTGGATTCATTCTCTTCATCACATTCAGGTACACCTATCAAATGTAGATTAGGTCTTTTTACATAGTCCCATATTTCTTCAAGACTTTGCTCATTCCTTTTTATCCTTTTTTTTCTAATCTTGTCTTCTCATTTTATTTCATTAAGTTGGTCTTCGACCTCTGATATCCTTTCTTCTGCTTGATCAATTCAACTGTTAAAACTTGTGCATACTTAGCAAAATTCTCGTATTGTGTTTTTCAGCTCCATCAATTCACTTATATTCCTCTCTAAATTGTCTATTTGCGTTAGCATTTTGTCAAACCTTTTTTCAAAGTTCTTAGTTTCTTTGCATTGGGTTAGAACAAGTTCTTTTAATTCACAGAAGTTTCTTATCATCCACTTTCTAAAGCCTAATTCTGTTAATGGAAAGCACTCGTTCTCCATCAGGCCTTGTTCCATTGCTGATGAAGAACTGTGATCCCCTGTAGAGAGAGAGAGATGTTCTGATTTTGAGAATTCTCTGCCTTTTTAGGCTGGTTTCATCCCTTCATTATAAATTTATCCATCTGTCGTCTTTGTAAATACCGACTTTCTAATTAGGTCTCTGAGTGGACGTCCAACTTGTTGATTCCCAGTGCCGAAATCTGAGCAATCCACTGCACCGGCCAAAACAGCAGTGTTAAGATTGATAGTGCTTTTCTGCCCAGGAATCTCCAGTCTGGCTCCCTTCTTGAGTCCATCTTTCAATCAGCTAAATAGGTGACTTTGCCTTCCTGGAGCTCCAAACGTTGGCCAAAAGGGGACCCAGTCCCACTTACTCTGCACCAAGAACCACCACGCCAAGGCGCCGGCAAAACCGCCACACCAGCCATGAGAGTCGCACTGGCAACCCATGGGGCTCCTCCACTAGGAATTTCCTGGTCCGTGAGCAACAAAAATTTGTCTGAAAGTGTGGCGTCCTCTCGTTCTCTGCACTTTCACTGGGAGCTACAATCCTGAGCTGCTAGTGATCAGCCATCTTGGATCTCTCACTCGAAATTAAGTCTTTTTATAGCATTTTCCTTGCTTAAAGTGCCATTCAGTTAAATAAAGTCAAACATTTAAAAATAATTTCATCTCAGAAGCTGTTGTAGTCACTTATCAGTTCACTCACTAATTCAATGGCATTCTGTTCTTATAAAAATAATTAATTTTGATATTTTAATGTGTATAAAAACTGCAGCTGACTAATGCCTACTAAAAAACACATTTTCTGGGATGCAAAAAATATATATCATTATTCTAGACCTTAAACAGCATATAAATGACACAAATAAATGACTTTATTTAAATACATTGACATAGTTACAAAAGACAGTTTGAACTTTTGCATAACCTATGTAATTTATGCAGTATTAATTCCTAAAAGTCAGCTGTAAAACTTGGTACTGTACTTAGATTTGCTTTCTGTATTGATAAATGTTGAAATTGCAATTCTTAGCATTTGAAATAAAAATGATCCTAAAGGTTCTATAATGGCTGTTTGAGCTCCTCCCTCTCAAATCTGTGTGTACTCTGCTGGGAATTCACACTTAGATACTATAGAGAATCAATTTGTAAGGGAGTAGTCTTTATTTCACTTGGATGAACTAATTTTGTTTTAAATGAATATATTAGAAAATTTGCTTGGAAAGTACTGATATATAGTACATTATAAAAGAGAATATATTAAATCTTTCCATTTGGTAATACAGGAAACCAAAAATCTGCTGAATTCATGAACATATTTTAAGAATAATACTATTTGAAAAATAGTTTGATTATAATCAAATTATAGAGCGGACTGGCAGTGGACCTTTTTGGACCTTATAGGGCTTCTCATTATCATGGCTACTTTTGCCTCAGTAATTCAACTAAAGCAATTATATTATGAAATACTAACATTTTTTCATTGTTTTGCTTGTTTGTTTGTTTTTTAAAAAACTAGTAACTTTAAATGAATGAGATAAATGAGACAGTAAAAATTACGTAATATTTATAAAAACAGCAACATGGAAAATTTTTAACAACCACAAAAACACAAATAAGCAACCAGAGGAATCAAATAGTTGCTTGCTTAAAGTCCAATGTTTTTAATTAGACCAACACATTTTATTGTAGGTATAAATGTTACTTTCCTGCAAGCAAAATTACAACTGAAAAAAAATGCTTCCATCAGAGGAACACAAAGACCGTTAGCTTGTGGATACGAGCTGAGTTTGCTTGAGTTAAATTTTGAAAATTCATTTTCTGTCTTTGAGCAAGAGACTATAAACTCCTAGAAAAGCAGAAACTTTTGACAGTACTTTCTCATAGACTCCACAGTACTTCTTAATAAAGACTTGAGTGACCAGAGGACTAACTAGGCACAGTTTAATGTTGTTTCTTTTGAGAAACACTATCTGCGAAGTATTTCCTGACATGTTTGTTTACATTTATCCACTGACCCTGGCACCTTTTGATAGACCTGTGTGATCCTAGGAAATTACAGCAGCCCAAAACTCTGGTTTTGGTTCATACAAAGTTAGGTTCAAATTGCAGCTTTACTCCTTCTCTGACCACGTGAGTTTGAGTAAGTTACTTAACTCCACAGTTCAAACCGTGTTGGGACTCCTCAGCAAACTCAGAGGAATACTGCAGGATATTTTTATTTTCCAAGAAAAGCACAGGGATACTCAACATCTGTCAGAATCAGGGAAGTTACTAACTTATTTCACAGTTTCAACATTAGATTACACTTGTTCTTTTCCATGATGTATCTTTTCTGCATCTGTGTATGATATAATTTAAAAACAAAAGCAAACAAAAACCTATGTAATTCATGAAGACCAGTAAAGAATAGAAAATGAGATTAATGATTCCAATGTGATTCTGAGATTTGGGAAATTGGGAAGTGCCCAATAGGCACACACATCCCATTAGTACCTAGCTGTTGTTATCTAAGAAACTGAAATTATTTTCCTTTGAATTTACATGATTTTTAAATCAGCTACTAGCTTTTTAAAACATAAACACTTAAATTGTTTAGACCTATACTACTTAATATATCAAACTATTAGGCATTTAGTTTGACCTAACAGCCATGAAAATGTTAATGAATCACTAAGAATACTGTGATAAGAACCTTTAAAAATCAATGACTTCAAACCTATTTCTTCATCTCAAAGAGGAAGCAGTGCCAACTTTTAAAATTATCATGGGGCTTAAATCAAGAAACTTTTCTACAATGCCTGAAATATGCAAGTATACCTTATTTTATTGTGTTTCATGTTATTGCTTTTGGCAGATACTGCATATTTCACAAATTAAAAGTTTGTTTGTAGCAACCCTGGGTTGAGCTAGTTTATCAGTACCAATATATTAACAGTATGTATTCACTTTATGTCTTTGTGTCATGTCTTTATAATTCTTGGATTATTTGAAACTTTTCATTTGTATTGTATCTGTTATGGTGACCTATGGTAATATGAGATCTTTGATGTTACTATTATGATTGTTTGGGGGTACCATGAATTATGCCTAAATAAGACAGCAAACTTAATTGATAAATATTGTGTGTGTGTTGACTGCTCCACCAGTTGGCTGTTCCTACAACTCTCTCCTTCTCCATCACTTTTGATCAAAATCTGTATGTGACTAATCATTTTTTACGAAGGCATGTCTCCAGTTTTGATAGACTGAAAGCTAGACTTCTTGTACCAAATAACTAGCCAAGTTGTGAGTACGAAAGATAAGCTCTTGAAGAAAATTGGAAATGCTACTCCAGTGAACATATAAATGACAAGAAAGTAAACAGCCTTACTACCGATATGGAGAAGTTTTAGTGATTTGCATAGACAATCAAGCCAGCTACAGCATTTCCTTAACCAAAGTTTAATTGAGAGTAAGGCCGTAACTCTCTTCAATTCTGTGAAAACTGAGAAAGATGAAGAAGTTGCAGAAGAAAAGTCCAAAGGCAACAAAAGTTGGTTTGTGAGGTTTAAGGAAAGAAGCTATCTCTGTAGCATAAAAGTACAAGATGAAGCAGAAAGAGCTGATGCAGAAGCTACAGGAAATTATCCAGAAGATCTAGCTAAGATCATTGATGAAGGTAACTTTACTGAGCAGCATATTTCAGTGTAGATGAAACACTCTTTTATTAGAAGAAGGTGCTATCTAGAATTTTTCTAGCTAGAGAGAAGTCAATGACTGGCTTCAAAAAACAGGTTGCTCTCTTGTTAGGGGCTACCACAGCTGGCGACCTTAAGTTGAAGCCAATGCTTATTTACCATTCAGAAAATCCTAGAGCCCTTAGCAATTATGCTAAAACTACTCCGCCTGTGTTCTATAATTGAAAAAAAAAAAAAAAAAAAAAAAAAGCCTAGTTGACAGCACATGTATTTACTGCATGGTTTACTGAACATTTTAAGCCTACTATTGAAATCTATTCTACAGAAAAAGATTCCTTTGAAAATATTGCTGCTTATTGACAATGCACTTTGTCACCCAAAAGTACTGATAGAGATGTATAAGGAGGTTAATGGTTATGTGTATGTATGTCGATGCCTGTTAACATAACATCCATTCTGCAGCCCATGGATTGAGAAGGAATTTTGAATTTCAAGTCCTACTATTTAAGAAATACATTTTATAAGGCTAATGCTGCCATAGTCATTCCTCTAATGGACCTGGGCAAAGTAAATTGAAAACTTTGTGGAAATGATTCACCATTCTAGATATCATAATGGACATTTGTGATTTACTACAGGATGTCAAAATATCAATATTCACAGGAATTTGGAAAAAGTTGATTCCAACGTTCATGAATGGCTTTAAAAGATTTAAGACTTCTGTGGAGGAAATAACAGCAGATGTGAAAGAAATGCCAAGAGAATTAGAAGTGGAGCCTGAAGATGTAATTATATTATTGCCATCTTATGATAAAACTTACATAAATAACAATTTGCTTCTGACAGACAACAAATAAAAGTGGTTTCCTTTTTTTTCTTTTTGAGACAGAGTCTCACTCTGTTGTCCAGGCTGGAGTGCAGTGGCATGATCTCAGCTTACTGCAACCTCCGCCTCTTGGGTTCAAGTGAGTCTCCTGCCTCAGCCTTCTGAATAGCTGGGATTACAGGCCCACACCACCATGCCTGGCTACTTTTTAAATTTTTAGTAGAGACAGGGTTTCACCATATTGGTCAGGCTGGTCTTGAACTCCTGACTTGGTGATCCACCCACTTTGGCCTCCCAAAGTGCTGAGATTACAGGTGTGAGCCACCGCACCCAGCCAAAAGTGGTTTCTTGAGATGGAATCTACTCCTGGTGAAAATTCTGTGAACATTATGGGACTAACATCAAAAGATTTAGAATATTACTTAAACTTAGCTGATAAAGTGTGGCAGGGTTTGAGAAGAGTCCCTCCATATTTGAAAGAAGTTCTACTGCGGATAAAATGCTATCAAACAGCACCACATTTTACAGAAAAATCTTTTGTGGAAAAAAGTACCAACCCATGCAGCAAACTTCATTGCTCTCTCATTTTAATTTCCACAGCCACCCTTACCCTGATCAGAAACCACCACCGTGATCAGTCAGCAGTCATCAAAATAGAGGCAAACGCTCCACCGGCACAAAGACTAGGACTAGTTGAAGGCTCAGATGATCACTAACAATAAAGTATTTTAAATTAAGATACATATATATTTTTTGTATACATAATGCTATTGTACACTTAACAGACTGCAGTATAGTGTAAACATAACTTTTATGTGTACTACAAAATCAAAAAATTAATGTAGCTCACTCTTTTTATTGCAATATTCACTTTATTATGATGGTCTGGAACTGAACTCAAAATATCTCTGAGGTATGCCTGTATTAAGAAATCAAGAACTAAAAGATGTTCTGTTTGTGTTTATTATTTTAGGTGCAAAGGACTTTCAGTTTAATTTAATTGATCTTTATTATTATATACATATTCATCCTAAATCCTCACTATCTTTTTTTACTTTTCAACCATTACATAAGCAAAATTAGCAGCAGCACCAAAGCTCACAGCGGGACCTCCACTTTCTTAATTCTTCCTGTCTAAAACTGCAGTAAGCAAATAAATCTAAATTGTTTTTAGTAAACATTTTTTTACCAGAACTTATATTTCACTATGTAAAAGTAAATCTTAGGAAGCTAAAATAACTACATATATTTACTTTAAAAAAAATCACACCTTATTTGTGATGTTTTGAGCACAATTCACATTAAATGCAACTATAATACATATTCCACTGGTCCTGGCCATGAGAAATGAGTACATAGAATAGGAACCAAATATTTTCAGCTAAGAGAAATTCAACTATGACCATACTAGAATTAATATGGCATAAGGTGCTTGAGAATTTTTTTTACAGTAGGCATTGAAACAAGTTGTGTTTTCTTTCATTTTTATTTAACTAAACATGCAACTTATTGGAGCCCAATTGTTCTGGAAACATTCCTAAGGTAGGTTTATCCTAATCAAGCCTCTTTCTCTCTCTCCCTTTCTCCTACCATCTTTCCTTTAAAAATGTGTTTGACCCTGGGGATACAGCAGTGAATGAGATACAACATAACTTTTAACCTCAAGGGACTCACAGCATGGTGTACCTGGTTTTAAAACTGAACCTAATCAATATACAAAGATCTGAGACTAGCAAAAAGTAAATTTCAGAGGATTTTTTTCCTTTTATTCAATCACTTTTATTACACATTTTTAAGACTTTGTGATATCCCCTAAATGACAAATGGTTTAGACTGTCTAGCATGTATGAAAGAGGAAGCCAGAAAGGAAGAACGGAGGTCAGGTGTGGTGGCTCACACCTCTAATCCCAGCACTTTAGGAAGCTGAGGTGGGTGGATCATAAGGTCAAGAGATGGAGATTGTCTTGGCCAACATGGTAAAACCCTGTCTCTACTCAAAATACAAAAATTAGCCGGGCATGGTGGCGTGAGCCTGTAGTCCCAGATACTCAGGAAGCTGAGGCAGGAGAATTGCTTGAACCCAGGAGGCGGAGGTTGCAGTGAGCAGAGATTGTACTGCTGCACTCCAGCCTGATGACAGAGCAAGACTGTCAAGAAAGAAAGAGAGAAAGAGAGAAAGGAAAGAAAGGAAGAAAGGAAGAGAGAAAAAAAGAGAGAAAGAAAGAAGAAAGGAAAGAAGGAAAGAAAGAAAGAAAGAAAGAAAGAAGAAGAAAGAAAAAAAGAAAGAAAGAAAAGAGGAGGGTGGGAGGGAAAGAGAGAGAAGGAGGGAGGGAAGGAAGGAAAGAAGGAAGGAGGGAGGGAGGGAAGGAAGGAAGGAAAGAAAGAAAGAAAGAAAGAAACAAACAAACAAACAACAGACCAAGCAGGATATATATATGTTTGCTGTGGTGTTTGGATTGAATTATGTGGGCTACTGAGAGATTTTGAATAAGGAAAATGATATGATCAAAATTCAGCATTGGAAGTATCATTTGGGTGCAGCATAAAAAAGGGTTGAAGGAGAGTGTAGGTATCTTAAAGCAATATTAGATACAAGATATTTCAGTAGTCTAGTTGACAAAAAAACAGGGATTAATAATGAGGATAGAAGAAAAGATGTTTGTGCTCTGGGCACAATGTGTCGGCTCTCCAGGATCAGGCAGATCATTCCCCCATGGTATGTGTATTTGTGCATCATAGCATTTTACATTTCATAGACCCCAGGAGGGCATGTTTGGATAAGCCCACCTCCTGTCCCCAAGCCATGTATAATAAACCATATCTAGCACCATCAGTTTGCTCTGAAAAGTAATAGGTGGATAACAGGAATGGACAGGGCTGTCTACAGATGTATTTATGGTGATATCCTATAATAACAATATTACTGTCTAAGCCACAAACACAATCTTCATCTGACAAATAGAAAGCCAAGCCCTGTGTAATAATTACATACATACTTGTTTTAATGTTAAGTCATCTCCTTTCCTCCCACTGGGAGCAGGGCTACAGACGTGAAAAATGTGTTCTTTTCTGCTTATTTTTCCCACTCTTCCTTACCATCTCCACATGTTTAAGAAGGGTTCTGATCCTCCACGTTAGACTCAAAGCCCAGTATTTCTGGGAAAGTATACTTTGTAATTGCTGAAAGTGTAGTATAATCTATCCATGGAATCATCTGCGTTAAAAAGAAACAATGTACTAGATTAGTGTGAATTTTGATTTAGGTTGAAGAAAGGAGTGAAATTGAGATTAAAGAAATAAAACCAAGGAAAGACTCTCATCATTATTTCATGAAAAGACCAGGAATAACCAGATTTGTAACCCATGGTTCTGGCCACTTCATCATTTATTATAAACACTTTATAGTATGGTCTAGCTCTAGCTTTAAATAGGCTTACAGATGGCAAAATAACTGTGCTGAGTAGCCAATCATGAAAGTAGCTTATCACTAGCCCCTGGACAGATAAGATATACTTCTGTACCACTATAATGACATTCCCATGAGGGAATTAGCATGCTGTTTTTCTCATATCTGTAATTCCTTCTCATATCACATCAATTTCCTAAGCAAATAGGGTCTCAAACTTAGTCACACCACTGACTGAACTATCTGTGGTGGGTCCACTTCAAAAGTGTGAACTGTGTAGTTTGATCTTTTCTAGCTCTATTCATTTCCCTCAACATTTTTCTGGCTTTGTAGTTTTCCTCTTAGAGGACAAGCCCAGACCATAATTCCCTCTGTACTTTCTTGTCAAAACTTATATAAGTTTCCATCCTTCATCTGGTTTTGTCTTGGTGTATCTGATACACCAATTCATGTAGCTGATATTGATTTAATGTATTACTCATTACTCACATCCCAGATACCATATTAATACTTTAATAGGAGCCAGCTATGGCTGAACCTAAAGCCGAAATAAACTAGGAAATGTCAGATATTCTAGAAGGCAGATTCCAGAAACATGTTGAGGCAGGGGGTTCACTGTCTCTGCTCCTACTTAGGTCAAGTGTGTTCAGAATGCATTTCTCTAAACTGTTGTCGAGGGAAATATTTCGTCCACCGTGACACCTTCCTGTATTTCTTTAACATTTCATTTTAAAAAGTGCTTTCTATAAGTCAGACACTATGTAGCTTAAAGGCATGCAAAAATAAAATTCTCTGAACCCTAGGAATTTACAGTTTAATATGAAAAATGGCAAACCTATCAGCCCAATACAGGTTGTTGTACAGGATTTTGAGATTAAGAGCCTCATGTTCCTTGTCTGACCAGGATTTTCAAAACAAGGTTGTTCAGTTCTATAGATTTATGACATGGAATGAATAAGGAACAAATAGATTTTCTCAGTCCACAAGTTCTGTTTGTGTTGAAAGAAGGAAGCCTATTCAATTATTTCTTTTCTGTCAGATTGTCAATTTTTGTACTTTTGGGTTGATTAAATTCAATATTTGAAAACTAAACATATATATATTTGAATGAAAGGGGCCAAATACACAGATTACTGTGATTTAAATTACAATGTATTTGCTTTGCTTTCTGTGTTGCTTTTTCACATAAGGTTAAATTAGAACCTCTGTGAATGTTGTTTGGAATTCTCACACAAATATCTCCTATTAACCTTGACTTTCTTATTAGTTTTCACACGGACTTTGTCAGTACTTTTTTCATGAATGCATCCTAAGAGACAAATATCTACCCTGTTATTTTCTCAGATAAGTTTTGAAATGTTCACCACAATCTCTAGACATGCAGCCTCTTAGAAAAAATAATAATAAGGCTATCTTCCCTAAGCTTTCTCTGTGATCAGCTCCAGACCAAGTGCTCTATCCATCAAAAGCCTTTGTCTCTTAACTGCCCTCCACTCTTCAGCATCTTCCCAATCAATGTCAGCAAGTTGTTACTCATCACATTGAAGATGCTCAGCAGGTATAGACTCTGAAAATAAATGAGAAAAAAAGACTTCCAGAATCTCTTTTAAAAATATCTTATAAAAAAAGCCCACAGGGCTGTGAAATATAACGTACTTTTATGAAAAGAAAGAATGAATGTAATCAAATGTTGACTGTGTGATTCTAACAGCAAATGTGTGAAAAGATGGAACAAAGGAGAAATAACTGTCTTGTAGAGTTTTATGTTGGATTTGGAAGAATGTGCAGAAGTTACACAGGCTGACAAAAGAGAAAGAGATAATCTGCCCAATTATCAGATAAAATAGAGTAGGAACAGGGTCCATAAGTTCAGAGAAAAATAATTTTCTTATTTGAAATAAGTGTATGAATTAGAAAACAACTAAGCCTTTCCTATGTGCCAGACACTTTGCAACGCACTGAGCATAAGCCAAGTAGGCAATATAAATGTGGAATTTCCAACACAGAACTTATGCTCTAGCTGATATTAAGTCAGAAGTCAGATATTAAATAAATAATCACTGGTAACTAACAATAAAACTAATAGTGTGCCAAGTATCATAAAGGAGTACAAGATGCTAGAAGACTTTATGTTTGACAGATTGAATAAAGACCAGTGGAAAAATGGAAAGCTGTGGGGAGGTACAGATCTGAGCTTAGGATATTTACTGGGGACCAGGGCATGCTAATCTTTCTTATGTATTTTGGAATCTATTCTAATTATAACAGGTAAACTTTCTGAGAATTAAAAACAGCAAGAACCTGATTAGAGATGTGTAATATTGGAGATGAAGTTAGAAAATTGAATTTTGATAAGCAGGCTTCAGTTCTATTCCCTACCTCCCTTGACATTAATAGTCTATTACTTGGGCCTTGGTCTCATAATGCTTAAAATGAGATAATGCTCTGTAGGTCATAAGCGATCATATAAGTGAAAGTTGCATTCAGTGTGTACATGTGTGTCAGGGACCTAAGCCACAAAAGGATTCATCACCTAGGCATCAAACCTAGACCTGTCTAATCCCATATTGCAAGGGTTTAACTATTATGCATATGGTCTTTTAAGAATTAATTAGCTTCTTTCTTGAAATTAATCTTAAACTTTAAACTTAATCTTTAAACTTAACATTTAAATTCAACCATATAGACCTTCCTACTACTTTGATTTTATCTTTTGTCAAAATGTAATTTTGTACTTCCAGTATTCCCATTAGAGTAATTTTTTTTTTAACTTTATGAGGTCTTCAGATTCTTTTAGGGCTTTGTAAAGGCTGCAGCTCTAGGTATGATAAATGTTTGTTCAATTTGATAAAACGATTCTGGCAAGCAACTGTTTTCATGGTCTAGTTAGTACTATCTATTTTGAAACCTTAAGGGGCAAATGTAATTCCCCCCATCTAAGAATTGTCTTCTCAGCTATTTTAGTGTCTCCATTTGTCCTATATCTAAATGACAGCTTCTTAGACATCAAAATCTATAAAATGCAATAGAGATTTCCTTTACTGAGGTATGACAAATCTGCCTTATGACATTCATTCCTCAGCTAGAAAAAGTAATCGCATTCTTTCATTTATTTCAAATGACTCGTTGTTGCACGGGTGAGGATGCACATAGCTGCTGGTGAGGGTACTGATTTTGTGACATAGCATCAGTGGTAAGAGATTAGCCTGTTTTACAATGTCGAAGTCTTATGAGAGAGACTTTTGTACAAATTTCCCAGCATAGGCAATGAATTGTCCCTGTTGCTTTGCTATTGAAGAGGAACAATTCTTACACTGTTCATTCTACCTTTAATGTTACTGGTTTATCTGGGTTAATGAGATGTTAATTAAGTGATAGGCAAAGTCCTTGAGATTTGATTCATAATTTAAAAGGCCAATAATAGGTGGTTATTCTTTATAATTAAGTTTTATTGATATAACTAATATATGAAAAATCACACATATTAAATATATACATTTTGATAAGTTCAGATACACATATACACTCATGATACCATCACCACAACTAAGGTACAGAACATATTTATCACCTGAAAAAAATTTCCTTGTGTTCTTCTGTGTGTCTTTTTGTTTCTGTTTTTTTTTTTTTTTTTTTTTTGTATTTGGTTCTTTGCAGTTAGAACATTTAACATGAGATCTATCCTACTTAAATATTTTAATATACATCTTCACAATACCCATTATCTCCCATCTTTTTGATAATAGCCATCCAAAAATCTGTAAGTGATATCTTATTGTAGTTTTGATTTATATTTTCCTGATGATTAGTGAACTTGAGCCTTTTTCTTGTACCTGTTGGAAATTTGTATTTCTTCTTTGGAAAAATATCTATTCAGGTCCTTGCTAATTTTTTAATGAGATTACTGGTTTTTTTTGTTTTGGTGGTTGTTGTTGCTTTTGCAATTGAATCCTATGAGTACTTACATGTTTTGGGTATTAATTCTTTATTAGGTATATGGTTTTAAAATACTTTCTTCCACTCCATGGGTTGTGTTTTCACTTTGTTGATTTTTTATTTTTGTTTTTTGCTATGCAGACTCTTTTTACTTTAATGCTGCCCCACATACTTATTTTGTTTTTGTTGGCTGTACTTTTGGTTTCATTCCCAAAAAGCAATTACCAATACTATTGTCAAGGAGGTTTTTATTCTATAATTTTTAATGCGTTTTATGGTTCAGGTCTTACATTTACATCTTTGATACATTTTAAGGTAATTTTTGTGAATAATACAAGACAGGAATTCAATTGTATTCTTTTGCATGTAGATATCCAGGTTTTCCACCACCATTTATTGAAGTGCTTTTTCTTTCTCCTATGTATATTCTTGGTATCCTTATCAAATATTAGTGTACTGCATATGCATGGGTTTATTTATAGACACTTCATTCTGTTTCCCTATGTATCTGTTTTATGCTAGTATCATACCATTTTAATTACATTATCTTAGTAATACATTTTGAAATCAGGAAGCACAATGCCTCCAGCTTTGTTCTTTTTTCTCAAGACTGCTTTAACCATTTGGAAACTGTTATGGATCCTTATGAATGTAAGCTTTTTTAATCTCTATTAAAATACCATTTGAATTTTAATAAGGATTACATTGAATCTATCTATAGACTAGTTAAAATGTGTAGACATTTTCACCTAGAAATAGAATTTCCATTTGACCCAGCAATCCCATTACTGGGCATATATCCAAAGGATTATAAATCGTTCTACTATAAGGACACATGCACACGAATGTTCATTGCAGCACAGTTTACAATAGCAAAGACCTGGAACCAACCCAAACGCCCATCGATGATAGACTGGACAGGAAAAATGTGGCACATATACACCATGGAATATTATGCAGCCATTAAAAATGAGGAGTTCGCGTCCTTTGTAGGGACATGGATGAACCTGGAAACCATCATTCTCAGCAAACTGACACAAGAACACAAAACCAAACACCACATGTTCTCACTCATAGGAGGGTGTTGAACAAGGAGAACACATGGACACAGGGAGGGGAGCACTATACACGGGGGTCTGTTGCGGGACAGCGGGGGGGACAGCGGGGGGGGAGTTGGGGAGGGATAGCATGGGGAGAAATGCCAGATATGGGTGAGGGGGAGGGAGGCAGCAAATCACACTGCCATGAATGCACCTATGCAACAACTTTGCATGTTTTTCACATGTACCCCCAAATCTAAAATGCAATAAAAAAAAAAGACATTTTCACAATATTAATTTTTCTAAGCAATAAACAAATCATGTCATTACATTTGTGTATTCTTTAGTTTTGTTAATGAATGTCTTATAGTTTTCAATGTGCAGATCTTTTATTTCCTTAGATTTGTTGCTACTTTATATATTTTTGATGCTATGGCAAATGAAATGATTCTATTTTATTTTTTGGATACTTCATTGTTAGTGTAGAAAAACCCAGCTAATTGTTGTGTGTTAATTTTGTATCCTGAAATTTTACTGCATTTGTTTATTTCTAACAGTTTTTGATTAAGTCTTCAAAGTTTTCTATTTATATGGTCATGTCATCTACAAATGAAGAAAATTTCACTCTTCATTTACTATATGGATGTTTCTACTTTTTTCTATTGCCTAATTGCTTTGGATAGGACTTCTGGAACTGTGTTGAAGAGGATTGGTGAGAGTGAGCATCACTGTATTATTGCAGATAAAAGAGGAAAAACTTTAATATTTTTACCATTAAATATGATTTTAGCTGCGGGCTTGTCATGTATGGTTTTATTATACATGTTGAGGTACATTCCTTCTATATCCAATTTGTTGAGAATGTTTATCATGAAAAGATTTTGAATTCTGTCAAATACTTTTTCTTCATCTGTTGAAAAGATTATGATTTTTATCCTTCATTTTGTTAATGTGGTGTATCATATCTATTGACTTTCATATTTTGAAATAGCCTTCCATACCAGAGACAAATCTTATTTATCTGGTGTGTGATCATTTGAATGTGCTGTTAAGTTCAAATTGCTAGTATTTTGTTGAGAATTTTTGTAATTAAAGTTCATCAGGGATATTGGTCTGCAGTTTTCTTTTTTCATGATGTCCTTATCTGGCTTTAGTTCAGGGTATTCCTGACCTTGTATAATTAGTTTCGATGTCTTCCCTTCTCTTCAATTTTTTGGGAGAGTTTGAGAATGACTGGCATGAGTTCTTCTTTAAATGTTTAGTAGAATTCACCAAAAAGGCTATTTGGTCCTGGGAGGTATTTGATTACTGATACAACATCATTTACTCAGAATAGGTCTGATCACATTTTATTTCTTCATGATTCAGTCCTGGTAGGTTGCATGTTACTAAATATTTATCCTTTTCCCTAGATTATACAATTTCTTGGCATATAACTGTTAATAATAGTCTTTTTATGATTCTTTGCAAATCTGTGGTGTACATTGTAATGTTTACTCTTTCATTTATGATTTTATTAATTGGAGTCCTCTTTTTTTTTAGTTAGTATAACTAAAGACTTGTCAACTGTATTTATCTTTTCACAAAACCAACTCTTCGTTTCATTGGGTTTTTTTTTTCTAATTTTCTCCTGCAGAAGCAAAGCATGTTTAAATAATGTCCCCTCAAATTTTTTCTATATCATATGAAAATAGAATATTAAAATATTCCAATGTGATCATAAATTTGACTATTTCTCTAATAATTTCTGATAAGTTTTACTTTGCATATGCTATTGGGAATATACACATTTAGAATGTTATATATTTCTAGCATATTGGCCCTTTTACCATTGTGGAGTATACTTCCTACACAGTTTTATTTCTTTTGGACATTAGAATGGCTACAATTTGTTTATTTTTATTCGTGTGTGTGTGTGTGTGTGTGTGTGTGTGTGTATGGTACAGGTTAAAAAAAAAGTAATAAAGTAGCAACCACTCCAACCCCAGAACCATAGACACTTTATAATATTACCCTGAAATTACTTTTGTAACACTGTCTTTAGAATCAAGTCAGATAAGACAAATGTTGAAATTTAACTATATGACATATCAACCCAATTTACTTGGCTATCAGATTTATTTATGGTAAGTAGTTTCATTGATTAGTTCCAGGTACACTGGAAGGTCTATGATTTAGCTCTAGCTCCTACTAGTTTCATTTGATAAACACATATAAAAGTTAAGTGAGAAATGGAAGAGGTACTTTCTCTGAGCTAAAATTATGTTCACCTGTTTCACTCTCATCTCTTGTAATTGAAGGTATCTTGTTTGATGAATGGGCTGCAAATTGTGTCTGAGATGTTGCAAGTTTTCTCAGTGCAACCGCTGTTGGGCTGTGCTTATGTCCTGTTTGTGTGTGTGTGTGTGTGTTTGCTTTGTTTTTCACTTAAAGTTCAGTAAACAGGTATTGAGAACATATTTTCACTTGTGAATGATTCTGTCAATTCTGTACATAGAATCCCAACTGACTCTATCATTCTACATGGTATGTCAATTGTCACATAGTTTTGTCCTATCATTTTTCTTCCTTTCAAATTCTGAATACTTATATTTTTATTAGAGATGTGTTTCTTATAATAAAAAAAGTAGTTTTAATCAAATCTAATATTAACTGTCATTTAATTGGGGAATTTTGTTCATTTGTATTTAGTAAAATTACTATTACATTCATGACTTACCATGTCATTTGTGTTTTCTATCTAGAAATATTGTTCTATGTTCCTTTTTATCTCTTTTTATCTATTTCAATTTTAAGGTATTTTATTGTTTAGATTTTACTTATACAAACTTTTATCAAATGTTGTTATTTTTATGCTAGAAATTGTAACCTGCACTCTTGGATTGTTGACACCTACTGTTAACAAATATTTTAACTGCGACCAAGACCAGGGAAAGGATTTGATAAGAATTTAACTCTTGTGCCCTTCTCCAATATTTTATGCTATTGTTGTCTTTAATTCAATCATCTATCTATCTTCTATCTATCAATCATCTATCTTTACTCTCTCTCCATCTTATATCATTTTCAATAGTCTCTGTACATATTTCCCATATTTGATCCTTTTCACTTATTGCTGCTTCTTTCTTCTTTCACCTAAGATTATATATTTCCTGTCTAAAGTTTATTATTATTTCACATATTTTATATATGTTGCTGCAAAATATTCTCAGCTTTTTTTTGTGCCGAGTATATCTTTATTTTGCTTTCTGAATGAATGATACTTTCATTTCATACAGAATTCTAGAGTGGAAGATTTTAAGTTTTGTTTTTTTTTTAAATCAAACTCTATTCATTTTCCTCTGCTTCAGACTGGACACTTTTTTTTTTCTGATCTGCCTTCTACCTCCCTAATTCTTTCTCTACTCATGCCTAATCATCTATTAGGTACATTGCACCAGTCTATATCTAATCAGAGACAGAAACCACACAGTAGTTTAAATAAGTGATGTTTAATAAAGAACTATTGAGTGGATCTGGGAAGATAGCAGACTAGGAAGCACTAGAAATCTATCTTCTCACCTAGACAACAATTGAACTGGCAGAACCTGTCTGATGTAGCTATTTTAGAACTCTAGACTTTATTAAAGGCTTGCAACTTTCAAGGGAAATCTAGAACAGTAAATTCTGGTTATTTTATTTACTCAATATCAGCCCAAAGCACAATAGTAGCTACCATCTCTCACCACCAACCCCATAGCAGGCAGCTAAACAGGCATTCTTGGAGCAACCTGCACATAGCTTGTGGAAGCCAGAGGGGGCAAATATAACCCTGTTCTCCAAACATCAGGGATCTGTGCGCTAATTACTAATGCCTACTTTTGATTACAGAGTTACAGAAAAATAGATGAATGGCCATTGTTGGTGCATCTCCCCTCATTGTTGCAACATCACCCTACAAGTGATTTCCAGGAAATTTAAAGGACCAGCATCCTTTCCCCTACATCATTTTTTCTCTTTCCTTTTATTGAGAGCCAGGCACTAAATATGAAGACACTCAAATTGCATATACGGAGAAAATCAGAAAGTGACTGCGCATGCCCTGGGACAGACACAGGCTCAGAGCAGACCTGAGAAGAAATTAATTTACATCTAAGACTGAGCCCTGGCACAGAGACAGCTGACAACAATAAAAAATAATAATGATTTCTTAAAGTCTCTAGGGAAAGTAGATAATATGATTTTTAGAATTACTACATTATTAGATTCAAATGCCCAATATCAAAAACCACATGTAAGGCCAGTTGCCTCACTGGGAGCTTGGATGCACACCCCACCCCCTTTTTTCCAAAAGTTCGGGCAAGCTCGGACATGATCGGGCAAGCTCGGACGTGCTCAGGCATGTTCCCTTCTCCCCTTCTCGCACCGCCTGGCCTTCCCTTAAAGAGCCCAGTATGCAAATAAGGTCTTGTAATTCTAGCCAATAGCAGCCAAGTCTTTCTAGCCAATAGCAGCCGAGTAATTCTAACCAATAGCAGCCAAGTCCTGTATGCAAACAAAGGCTTGTAACCTTACCCAATAGTAGTCCTGCTTTGCCCACACCCTGCTCTCCCACAACCAATTGAGCTCCTTCACTCCCTATAAAAACCCACGTCTAAGAGGAGTCCGTGCGACTTCTCCAGCCCCTCCTGTCGGACTGCAGAACCTCACCCGGGAGCCTGAATAAACCCTTCGCATTGGATCTTCTTGTGCTGACCTCAGTTTCTTCATTTTAAACTCGGTGAGAACAAACCTTACACCACACACAAGCAATAAAAAATACATAGAAACAGGAATGTGTGGTGCATTCAAAGGAAGAAAATAAATCAACAAAACTTCCCCTGAAAAAGATTTTATGGCTGATCAACTAGACAATGACTCTAAAGCAACTATTTTTAAAATGTTCAAAGAACCAAAGGAAGATGTGGATAAAGTCAAGAAAACAATGTTTAAACAAAATGGAAATATCAATAAAGAGATTTAAAAATCTCAAAATTCTTGAACTGAAAAGTACAATAACTGAAATTAAAAATTAACTAGAGGGAATCAGGGCAGATTTGGGAAGGTAGAAGAAAGAAACAGCAAACTGGAAGATAGAACAATAGAAAATATTGTGTTTGAAGTACAAGAAGAAAAAGATTGAAGAAAGTGAACAGAGTCTAAGGAAGCTGTGGAACAACATATGCCTTGTGGGATTCTCAGAAAGAAACAGAAAAAAAAAAACAACAATGAGTTAGAGAGAATTTCTGAAGAAATTAAGGCTGAAAGCTTTTCAAAGTTGACAAAAACTATCAACATCCAAGAAGCTCAATGAACTCCAAGTAAGAGGAACACAAAGGGACCCATACCAAGTCACTCTATAATCAGTTTCAAAACTGAAACTCTACATTTTGTTTTTATATACTTTGGAGGCTAATAAATGCATTTAAAATAATCATTCGTTTATGTCTTGGGGCACACATTGTATAACACTGTAATTTTGTACTAACAAAATTATAGAACAATCACAGGTGAGGTAGCAACAGAGTTATTAAAGGAGCAGAACTTTTCTATGTATTGAAGTTAAGCTAATATAAAATAAAATTAGAGTGTTATAACTTTAGGATATTAAATGCAATATCCATGATAACCACAAAGAAAGGAGCTATGGAATATAAACAGAAGGAAATGAGAATAGAATTTATTTTTAAAAATAATATTTTAAAAAATAATAAACACAAAGAAATATAGTAATGCAGAAAAGGAGAGACACAAAAGCAATGAAGCATAAAGAAAACCATTATCAGGCAGGGCGTGGTGGTGCACACCTGTAATCCCAGCACTTTTGGAGGCCAAGGCGGGCAGATCACTTGAGGTCAATAGTTTGAGAGCACCCTGGCCAACATGGTGAAAGCTGTCTCTACTAAAAATACAAAAATTAGCTGGGCATGGTGGCAGGTGCTCACAATCCCAGCTATTCAAAAGGCTGAGGCATGAGAATCGCTTGAACCGGGGAGGCAGAGGTTTTAGTGAGCAGACATTGCACCACTGCACTCCAGCCTGGGCAATAGAGTGAGACTCCATCTCAAAAAATGAAAAAGAAAACACATAGCAAAATGACAGAAATAAATACCTCTTTATCAATAATTATTTTGAAATTAAATGGATTAAAAAGAAATATTAACAGAATGAATGATACAACTATACAAGATATTTACTTTAGCTCCAAAGATACAAGTAAAAGGATGAGAAAAGATATTCCATTATTCCATGTAAATAATAACTGAAGGAGAACAGGAATGGCTATACTAATATCAGACAAAATAGACTTTAAATCAAAAAACTTTACAAGAGACAAAGAAAAGTATTATATATTAATAAAAATTTCAACACAGCAGAAGGTATAGACACTATAAATATTTACACACCTAATAACACAACATCAAAATATGCGAAACAAAAATCGACAGATTTTCAAACAGAAATACACAGTTCTACAATTATCATCCAACTTCACAATTATTGAAATTGAATACTTCAATACTGCACTCTCAATGGAGAGAACAACCAGACAGAAGAGATAAGGAAGTACAAAACACAAAAGGCAAAATAAGCCAGCTATACCCAACAACAGCCTGGATTTTGGAACCAGACTGCTCACAATCAAATCCTAGCTCTACTTAAGGCTGTCTATGTAACACTAAATGTGCATCAAAATGACAGGTAAAATAGTAACTTAATAAATTAAAATTTATAAAATGTTTGGATCCACTTTGGCACATAGTAAGCACTATATAATATTTTGCAGTTTACTATTTTTCTAATATATAGAAAAGAAAAATGAAGTTACATTCCTTGAGGCTCTTTAAAAAAGTCTCTTTTCAGCACAATAAATTTTAATTTATTATCAAACAAGTCTAAAAAGTCTAAACAAGTCTAAAAATGTAATTAGAAAATTTAAATCTATCCAATTTTATAATATTTCCTCATTTCCATATTTGGTACCAGAGTCCTAGTGAAATTCTGGAAACACCCAAAGGATATGATCAACAAAATAAAAAATCAGGTTCTCCTGAAAATGCTGGCCCAATTGACTATTATCCTGCCTGTTCACTAACCATTTCTAGGAGAAAAACTAGCTATTGTTTGGAACATTATCTAGACTCTAGTGTTCAACCTCAAGTCCTTAATTTCAACCAGAACTTTCTTTCCAGGTATCTTCTTGATTTGTTCATTCATTTATATAACACTGAGATATATTATTCAATGAGCAAGCTATTCCCTGCCTGAAGAACCTGTGGTAACCAAAAACCCCTAATTCGTGACCTGACCCATGGATTATCCTAAACTTGACTTGGCATGGAGTCCTCAAGCCAAACCCTCAAGGTAAATAAATGTAATGAATTTATTATATTTATTTTACAACCAGGATAAAGATATGTATATTTTAATATATTATTTATATATAATATGTATATAAATGTTATTTATATATATTATTTATATATATGTATATAAGTGCTATTTATATATATTATTTATATATAATATTTATGTATATAAATGTTATTTATATATATTTTGTATATAATTTTTGTGTATATAAATTTATATGTAAATTTTATTTATATATGTTATACATAATATATAATTTATCCTAAATAACAAAGATAAATACATATGTACTTATATGTATATTTATAAATATATATATTTATCTTGGTTATTCTAAATTATATATATAATACAAAATATATTTCTTTATTTATCTTGGTTATTCTAAACTTCTCCTTCAGATATTTTGCTTAACTCCAATTTTGCCTTAATCCTTTGGTTTGTAAAAATAATGTCCTGGGATGCATTCTTCCTATTCTACAGGAGAAAAGTTTTCGTGCCTGTGGGCTTGTGGAAGGAGTGGGGCTGTATGAAGCAAGGAGGGAGAGAATATATTGCTAGAGGCAGCCAAAATAAAAAAAGACAATTACCTGCTGTTAGAGCTCAGTTCATTCAAGGCAAAGCCAACTGACATGTGAAATAAAGAGCATTTCCTGGGGTTTTATAACATGTGTTGCTGACAGCTGTGGTGCACAGTTTATCTACAATCAGCTGAGAATTTCTGCTCAGAAACATAAGAAATAGATGTTTCTCTCTAAATTGGGGCTTAGCAAGGGGACCTGGGGAAATGAAGATGTCTGGGAGACTGGTGTTTACAGATTGCAGCATGAATAGTTTAAGCTAGTGACACCTCCTTGCCCTTACCGGTAAGCAACTCTTTCACAGAGAGCTTTCTATGTTGTTGCAGAATATTGGTGCCTTTTACAGATATTACCATTATCATGAGGGGAGCTAGAATGCTTCACTCCCAGTGGAAAAGAGATGATAATAAAAATGCGGACACAGGATTACAGAAGGAGCATTTTTCTAATAAACCCCCAGTTAAAACAGAAATACTTTTATATAGGAAGTTGAGGTGCTACTCATTTAGTTTCATATATTTTGTTACTATTCAGAAAGGCTTTAACTGAAAATCAATGTGATAAAACACATTACCACTATCTGCAGCATAATAAGTTCTTCTGGATAAAAAATTAAAATCAAATAGTAAGATTCAGTATTTTTTTTCATCGATCATTTATATTTATATATATAAAATACACATATGAATGTTTAAATATTTTTATATTTTCATCAATCATTTACATTGTACAAGGTGCCATTAGGTACTAGAGACATAAATCTGTGGCTTGCCCATTTTCAAGATAATTTTCATACTCAATTGTGTTTAGATACTGAGAACTGAATCCAACATATATTTTTGTGCCTATCTATGCTACTAATTCTCAAACAAAGGATGTTTCTCTGTTTTTGCTGAACAATGCTTGAATTTGGAAAAAATAACTTAGCCATTTGCTTCAGGAAGTAACTGTTCTTGGAAAATAAAACACTGAACAAACTAAACAGATAACTTATCAAGAATAACAGCTTGTTTGTCAGTAATCATTTTAAATCCTCACTTTGTTGCACCTACAATTCCAAGCTGTTTTCTTATAAATTTTGCCTTATTCCAGTTTCATGCCTTGCAAAACCTACTTTTTTGTGTTTTGAATAAAAATGACCCTACCCAAGCCTTTATACTATAAGTATTGTGTTCTGAACGCATCCTTTCTGAGACATGTTAAAACTCTGCCAAAGTGCTTGTCTCCTTTAAATTATTTATTAAATATACTGTGGTATATTTAATAAATTTAATTTTGTTTTTATGTCTTCAACAGTTTTTCTGGTGGCCAGTTTTGGGAGTTGAGCACAGTAGTTGATGGCATGTTTTTGCACAATCTAATAGCTAAAAATCGTTTTTACTTTTTTTTTTTCTTTTGAGACAGAATTTTGCTCTTGTTGCAATGGTGCGGTCTAAGCTCACAGCAACCTCCACCTCCCATGTTCAAGCAATTCTCCTGCCTGAGCCTCCTGAGTAGCTGGGATTACAGGCATGCACCCAGGCCCAGCTAATTTTGTATTTTTAGTAGAGATGGGGTTTCTCCATGTTGGTCAGGTTGGTCTCAAACTCCTGACCTCAGCCTCCCAAAGTGCTGGAATTAAGGCATGAGCCACCATGCCTGGCTTGATTTTACATTTTGAAAGCTTATTTATGTACAAAATAATAATATGCAACAGAGGCTATCTAGTCCTTTACAGAAAATATTTGCCGATCCCTACACTGGACTGAGACTTGAGGAATGACATCAACTCTACCACTAACTAGATCTGCTACATGGGGCTACGGGAATTTGAATATTTTCCTGAATCTTCTTGCAATTTAGATTATCACCAGTCTTAAGTGTCCATGGTTCTTCCTAGGGCTGTTTGCAGTTTTACTGTGATCTGTTTCCTAAAACTATCTCCCTTTAGTTATTAGAAACACCATATTTCTTGTGCCATACAAATCACATACAATGAAAAGAAAATTTAAAATGAATATGTTGAAAAGCTTACAGACTGTTTTGCCTTTGTTAAATATAGTATTAATATAATCACGGCAAATGTGTGAAGATTTAAAATGATATCATAAATTTAATATACAACTGGACAATGGTCACGCCATAAATGACAATAGAAATCTGCCCCATAATCCCTGTCACAACTAACCCAGGAAGCCAACTATAACTCTGCAAGCAACCAACCCAGAATGCTTAGCACCTGTCAGTGATTGTCCATCTTCCACAATATTTGCCCTTGATTCCAAGTCACAATCAATCAGAGAAAGCCAAATATGCTTTGAAATCAGTCACATAGGATGTTCTACTTTTAGTTAGCTCCACACCAAAAGCCTCCAATCAGGGTAAACTGAAGCCTTTCCTTTGTCCACTATAAAGCTTCCCACTCTCCTGCCTGCCTCTGAGTCTCTGCCAATTTCAAATAATGGTGACTGACTCTCTTGCTGCAGTGAGCTCTTAATAAATACTCTGTGCTTGATCTCATTTAGTGGTCTTTATTATTTATGCTGTGTTTTCAAAGGCAAAAACAAATATATCTGATTTTATACACTCCCCTTTGCTTTTGTTTTCTTGTGATGGGTTAATCAGGCTGGCATATGCCACTCGGGAAACAGCCATTTCTCTTCTCCTCCCCAGGTGCTAGGTGTGAACTGTGTGAATGCTTTTGGACATCACTAAGTTACACTTCATAGGAGCTTAGAAACTGAGAGTAAAAGGGAAGATGCCTGAGCCTGTGAAGGCAGGGACTACTAGATATATGATTATTCAGATTTGGTCTGACTCCCAGGCCAAAGTTCTTTCTCCTATACACACTAGGTCATCATTCTTTCATCAAGCTGTCACTGTAGTAGAATAATGATGGTGTCAATAGAGCTGGGTCAGAGCCTACCCTTAATACAATTTTGAAAATGGCAAACCTTATTTAGCAAAACAATGTCATTTTACATTATGATGTGTCAGATCTCAGCACCTTTCTGGAGCACACCATTACATGGAGGAATTTTTTCACCAGGAACCTGTGTTGATCAGATGACCACAGGGTACCACAACCATATAGCTTTACCATTATTGGTGGCAATACAGCATATACTCAGTTTTCAAAGTGTTGTTGTAAGTTTAAACCAGGTCCAAGTGAGAAAGGGTGTGGAGGAAGAGAAAAGAAGGAAAAGGAAGGGGAGGGAACGGGAGGGAACGGGAGGGGTGGGGGAGGGGAGGAGGGAAGGGGCCAGGAGAGGGAGAGAGGAAGGGAGGCGAGGGAAGGGAAAAGAAAGGAAGGGATGGGAGGGAAAGGGAGGGAGGAGGGGAAAGTAAGTCAGAAGTCTCAGGTATTCCAATTACAGGATGTATTGCTTTGGGCAATATCTTCTCTGGGTTTCAATGCTGACATCAGTAAAATCCGGATAAGAAAAATAAACTTGTTTGGCTCCCAAGGTTGCTGTATAGTATAAGCAAAATTAGACACAAACAATAGTAGCAACAATTGTGATGGTCATTTCTATCAGATGATTAAAGTAGGGCTAGTTGAGTGTTCAGTGGGTTCAAAATAAAGGTCCAAATACATCATTCTTCCTATTCTATCTCCATATGAAGATATGTAGTCAACTACAAAGCTCTGTATAAACAAATGAGATTTTAGTTTTATAAACTAACAGATAAGGTCTGATTACTTGATTTATTTTCTTTCTCTCAATAAAATCTTTTATGGTCATTAGTAGAAGCTAATTTCAAATTTAGAGTTGTTAATTTCAGTGCATGTTTCATTGGTGGACTTTTTACATTATTGAGGGAAAAAAATGTGATACTGCCAGTTGGAGGACCAATTGGCCGGTCACAGCCATGCATTTCTGCAACATTACTCTTCATAAAATTGAAAATAGCAGACATCTTTTTAAACTGAGGTAAATTTGCATATTTACCATTTTAACAATTTTAAACCATACAATACAGTAATGTTTAGGACATTCACAGGGTGGTGCAGGCATCACCACAATCTCATTTCAGAAAATATTTATCACCCCAAAAAGAAACTCCATAGCCATTAAACTGTCATTGACTGCCATCCTTCTTCTCCATTCAGCTACTGGAAACCACTAATATATTGGTCTTTATGAATTTACCTATTCTGGGCATTTCATAGATATGGAATCATAATATGTGTTCCTTTGCAACTGGCTTCTTTTACTTTGCCTAATGTTCTCAAAATTAACTGATATTATAGCATGCATGAGGACTACATTTTATATCTAAATAATATTCTACTTTATAGATATACCACATTTTGTTTATCCATTCATCAGCTGATGCATATACAGGCTGTTTCCACTTTGGGGTATTAAGAATAATACTGTTTTGAGTGCTCGTGTACAACTGCTTAAACATCTGTTTTTAATTCACTTGGGTACATACTTAGGAGGGGAACTACTGAGTCATATGGTAATTCCATGCTTAATTTATAAAGAAACCACCAAACTGTTTTTCATAACAGCTGCACCATTTTATATTCCACTAAAAATATATGAAGTTTCCAACTTCTGAACATTCTCAGCAACACTTGTAATTTTCCATGTTTTTAATTATAACCATTCTAATGGATATAAAGTGGTATCTCATTTTGATTTTCATTTAAATATTCTTAATGACTAATGGTACTGAACATCTTTTCTGTGCTTATTAGCCATTTGTACATCTTTGGGAAAAATGTCTATTCAAGCCTTTGCCATTATTTTTTCATTGGGTTTTTTGTACTTTTGTTAATTGAGTTGTAATACTTTTTATAGATTCTAAATACTGCTCCCTTGTCAGATATATAATTTGCAAATATCCACTCTGTGGGATGTCTTTTCATTTTCTTGATAATGCCCTTTGATGCACAAAAGTTGTTAATTTTGATGAAGTCCTATTTGTCTTTTTCTGTTTTTGTTTTTGTGTTTCTATCATAATTAAGGTTTAACTAACAAATCCGAATTTATGAAGACTTGCCCCTAGGTCTTCCCCGAAGAGTTTTGTAGTTTTGGTCATTATGTTTAGGTATTTAATTCATTTTGAGTTTGTTTTTGAAGGTAAGCCTCAACTTCATTATTTTGCATGTGGTTTTCCTGTTGTGTTAGCATATTTTGTTGAAGAGATTATTCTCTCTATTAAATGGCCTTGGTACTCTTGTTGAAGATCAATTGACCCTAGATGTATACACTTATATCTAGATGTTCAATTCCATTTGATTTATCTATATGAATATTGTTATGCCAGAACCACACTGTTTTAATTACTGTCTTTTGGTCATAATTTTTATTTGGTAGATATGAGTACTCAAAACTTGGTCTTCTTTTTTAAGATTGTTTCAATTATTTGGGGTCCCTTGTAATTCCATATAAACTTTAAGATCAACTTGTTCATTCCTGAAAAAAGAAATGAAATTTTTATAGGGATGGCATTGAATCTGTAGATCTATACGGGGAATATTACCATCTTAAGTCTTAATTGTCCTATTAGATCTTCCAACCCTAAACACAGAATGTTGTCCCTTTTATTTAGGTCTTTCCAAATTTCTTTTAAAAATCTTTTGTACTTTTTAATGTATAAGACCTGTATCTTTTTGGTTAAAGTTATTCCTAAGTATTTTATTATTTTTAATGCAATTTTAAATGGAATGGTTTTCTTAATTTTACTTTTGAATTGTTCATTGCTAGATTTATAACCCAACTAATTTATGTGCATTACAAATCTTGCATCTTGCAACTTAGTTGAATTGGTTTCTTAGCTCTAAAATTTTGTGGATTATTTAGAATTTTCTACATATAAAATTATGCCTTCTGCAAATAGATAGTTTAATTCCATCTTTTCAAATTGGATGTTTTTTATTTCTTAATCTTGTTCAATTTCCTGACTGAAACTTGAAGTATAAGGTTAAATAAAATGGCAAAATGAAGCACCCTTACCTTGTTTGTAATCATTGGAAGAGAGGTTTAAGTCTTTCATCATTGAGTTTGATGTTAGTTGTAGGTATTTAAAAATAAATGCCCTTTGGAGAAGATCCAAGATGGCTGGTTAGGAGCAGCTCAGGATTGCAGCTCCCAGTGAAAGCGCAGAGGGTGAGTGGATGCTGCATTTCCAGATGGATTTTTATTGCCCACAGACCAGGAGATTCCCAGGCGGAGGAGCCCCAGGGGTCACCAGCGCGGCTGTTTTGCTGGTGCCCCAACGCAGCGGTTCCAAGTGCAGAGTAAATGGGACTGGGTCCCCTTTTAGCTGGCAGTGGAGCTCTGGGAAGGCAGAGTTATCCATTCATCTGATTAAAAAAAAAGGGGGACTGAAACAGGGAGCCAGGCCAGGAGATCCCGGGCAAAAAAGCGCCACAAATCTCAGCGCTGCTGTTTCAGCCAGCGCAGTGGGTCGCCACACAGGAAATCACACAGATCCCAGCACCTTTTTAACAGGTGACTGGAACACCTGGGAGACAGTTGACTGTTCAACCAGAAAAAAAAAGGATCTGAGGCAGGGAGCCAGGTGATCAGGTTCGGCTGGTCCCACCCCCACAAAAAAAAAACAGCAATTGGAAACGCTCTGGGTTGAGCGTTTCACAGCAAGCACAGCTGAACCCAGGATGATCCAGCTTTGTGGGGAAGGGGCGTCTGCCATTACCAAGGCACTCCACCACTATGCAGGTAGTCCGCCATTGCTGAGGCAGCCTGCCATTGCTGAGGCAACCTGCCATTACAGAGAGTCTGCCATTACAGAGGTGGGCCACCATCGCCGAGGCATTTCTAACTACACCCATATAAACAAGACTGAAGGGATGTTCACATGGCAGCTGGGCGGAGCCCACAGCAGCTCAGCAAAGCCTCTGCAGGCAGACAGTGACTAGGCTGCCTCCTTGCTGGGCAGGGAAGCCCTGGAAAAAAAGGCAGCAGCACAGCAGAAACTCATAAATAAAGCCCTAACTCCCCAGGACAGAACACCTGGGGAAAAAAAGGGGTTTATGAGTTCTGCTGCAGCAGACTTAAATGTACCTACCCAGAAGCTCTGAATGAACTACAGAGCTCACAACTCAGCACTTGAGCTCCTATAAAGGACAGACTGTCTCCTCAAGCAGCTCCCCAACCCCCATATATCCAAAGAGTCACCTCATAAAGGAGAGCTCAGACTGACATTTGGCGGGTTTCCTTCTGGGACAAAGATAGCATAAGAAGAAACTGGTAGCAACCCTTACTGTTCTGCAGCTGCTGCAAGTGATCCCCAGGCAAGCAGGGCCTGGAGTGGACCACAGCAGTCCTACAACAGAGGGGCTAGACTGTTAGAAGAAAAACTAAGAAATAGAAATAACTTCATCATCAACAAACAGGACGTCCACTCAGAGATCCAATCTGAAAGTCAGCAACTACAAAGACGACAAGTGGATAAATCCACAAAGATAGGAAGAAACCAGGGCAAAAAGGATGAAAACATCTGAAACCAGAACACCTCTCCTCCTACAAGGGATCACAACTCCTCACCAGCAAGGGAACAAGGCTAGATGAAGAATGAGTGTGATGAAATGACAGAATCAGGTTTCAGAAGGTGGGTAATAAGAAACTTCTGTGAGCTAAAAGAACATGTTCTAACCCAATGCAAAGAAACCAAGAACCTTGAAAAAAGATTTGACGAAATGCTAACAAGAATGGACAACTTAGAGAGGAATATAAGTGAATTGATGGAGCTGAAAAACACAATACGAGAACTTTGCGAAGCATGCACAAGTTTCAACAGCCGAATTGAATAGCAGAAGAAAGGATAACAGAGGTCAAAGATCAACTCAATGAAATAAAATGAGAAGGCAAGATTAGAGGAAAAAAAGGGTAAAAAGGAATGAACAAAGTCTCCAAGAAATATGGGACTATGTGAAAAGACCGAATCTACGTTTGATAGGTGTACCTGAATGTGACGAAGAGAATGCATCCAAGCTGGAAAATACTCTTCAGGATATTATCCAGGAAAACTTCCCCAACCTAGCAAGGCAGGCCAATATTCAAGTCCAGGAAATACAGAGAATACCACAAAGATATTCGTCAAGAAGAGCAACCCCAAGGCACATAATCGTCAGATTCAGCAAGGTTGAAATGAAGGAGAAAATGCTAAGGGCAGCCAGAGAGAAAGGTCAGGTTACCCACAAAGGGAGGCCCATCAGACTCACAGCAGAAACCCTACAGGCCAGAAGAGAGTGGGGGCCAATGTTCAATATCCTTAAAGAAAAGAACTTTCAACCCAGAATTTCATATCCAGCCAAACTAAGCTTCATAAGTGAAGGAAAAATAAAATCCTTTGCAAAAAAGCAAATACTCAGAGATTTCATCATCACCAGGCCTGCTTTACAAGAGCTCCTGAAAGAGGCACTACGCAGAGAAAGGAACAACCAGTACCAGCCACTCCAAAAACATACCAAATGGTAAAAAGCATCAACACAATGAAGAATCTTCATCAACTAACGGGAAAAACAACCAGCTAGCATCAAAATGGCAGGATCAAATTCACACATAACAATATTAACCCTAAATGTAAATGGACTAAATGCCCCAATCAAAAGACACAGACTGGCAAATTGGATAAAAAGCCAAAACCCATTGGTGTGCTGTATCCAGGAAACTCATCTCACATGCAAGGATACACAAAGGCTCAAAATAAAGGGATGGAGGAAGATTTACCAAGTAAATGGAGAGCAAAAAAAAAGCAAGAGTTGCAATTCTCATCTCTGATAAAATAGACTTTAAAGCAACAAAGATCAAAAGAGACAAAGAAGGACATTACATAATGGTAAAAGGATCAATGCAACAAGAAGAGCTAATGATCCTAAATATATACGCACCTAATACAGGAGCACCCAGATACATAAGGCAAGTTCTTAATGACTTACAAAGAGACTTAGACTCCCACACAATAATAGTGGGAGACTTTAACACCCCATTGTCAATATTAGACAGATCGACTAGACAGAAAATTAACAAGGATATCCAGGACTTGAACTCAGACCTGGACCAAGCAAACCTAATAGACATTTACAGAACTCTCCACCCCAAATCCACAGAATATACATTCTTCTCAGCACCACATCACACCTACTCTAAAATTGACCACATAATTGGAAGTAAATCACTCCTCAGCAAATGCAAAAGAATGGAAATCATTAACAAACAGTCTCTCAGACCACAGGGCAATCAAGTTAGAACTCAGAATTCAGAAACTAACTCAGAACCGAACAGCTTCATGGAAACTGAACAACTGGCTCTTGAATGTTGACTGGATAAACACTGAAATGAAGGCAGAAATAAAGATGTTCTTTGAAACCAACGAGAACAAAGACACAACATACCAGAATCTCTGGGACATATTTAAAGCAGTTTCTAGAGGAAAATATATAGCAATAAATGCCCACATGAGAAGCAAGGAGAGATCTAAAATTGACACGCTATTGTCGAAATTGAAAGAGCTAGAGGAGCAAGATCAAAAAAAAACTCAAAACCTAGCAGAAGACAAGAAATAACTAAGATCAGAGCAGAGCAGAAGGAGACAGGGACACAAAAAACCCTTCAAAAAATCAATAAATCCAGGAGCTGGTTTTTTGAAAATGTCAACAAAATAGACAGACCACTAGCCAGATTAATAAAAAAGAAAAGAGAGAATAACCAAATAGATGCTATAAAAAAGATAAAGGGGATATCACCACAGATGCCACAGAAATTCAAACCATCATCAGAGATTATTACAAACAACTCTATGCACATAAACTAGAAAACCTGGAAGAAATGGATAAATTCCTGGACACTTGCATCCTCCCAAGCCTAAACCAGGAAGAAGTCAAAACCGTGAATAGACCAATAACAAGGTCTGAAGTTGAGGCAGCAATTAAGAGCATACCACCCAAAAAAAAGCCCAGGTCCAGATGGGTTCACAGCTGAATTCTACCAGACATACAAAGAGGAGCTGGTACCATTCCTTCCGAAACTATTCCAAATATCCAAAAAGAGAGAATCCTTCCCAAATTATTTTATGAGACCAACATCATCCTGATACCAAAACCCGGCAGAGACTCAACAAGAAAAGAAAACTTCAGGCCAATATCCATGATGAACATAGATGCAAAAATCTTCAATAAAATACTGGCAAGCTGATTGCAACAGCACATCAAAAAGTTTATCCACGATGATCAAGTAGGATTCATCCCAGGGATGCGAGGTTGGTTCAACATATGCAAGTCTGTAAACGTAATTCACCACATAAACAGAATCAAAGACAAAAACCACGTGATTATCTCAATTGATGCAGAGAAGGCCTTTGACAAAATTCAACAGCCCTTTATGCTGAAAACCCTAAAGAAACTAGGTATAGACAAAACGTATCTCAAAATAATAAAAGCTATTTACGACAAACCAACAGTCAATATCATATTGCATGGGCAAAAACTGGAAGCGTTCCCTTTTAAATCTGGCACTAGACAAGGATGCCCTCTCTGACTACTCCTATTCAATATAGTACTGGAAGTTCTAGCCAGAGCAATCAGGCAAGAAAAAGAAATAAAGGGTATTCAAATAGGAAAGCAGGAAGTTAAATTGTCTCTATTTGCAGATGACATGATTGTATATCTAGAAGACCCCATTGTCTCAGCCCAAAATCTCCTGAAACTGATAAGCAACTTCAGCAAATTCTCAGGATACAAAATCAATGTGCAAAAATCACAACCATTCCTATACACCAATAACAGACTTAAAGAGAGCCAAATCAAGAACGAACTGCCATTCACAATTGCTACAAAGAGAATAAAATACCTAGGAATACAACTAACAAGGAACATAAAGGACCTCTTCAAGGAGAACTACAAACCACTGCTCAGTGAAATAAGACAGGACACAAACAGATGGAGAAACATGCCATGTTCATGGTTAGGAAGAAACAATATCATGAAAATGGCCATACTGCCCAAAGTAACTTATAGATTCAATGCTATCCCCATCAAGCTACCAATGCCCTTCTTCACAGAACTGGAAAAAACCACCTTAAACTTCATATGAAACCAAAAGAGAGCCTGCATAGCCAAGTCAATTCTAAGCCAAAAGAACAAAGCAGGAGGCATCACACTACCGGACATCAAACTCTACTCTACTACAAGGCTACAGTAATCAAAACAGCATGGTACTGGTACCAAAACAGAGATATAGATTAATGGAACAGAACAGAGGCCTCGGAGGCACCACAACATATCTACAACCATCTGATCTTTGACAAACCTGACAAAAACAAGCAATGGGGAAAGGATTCCCTGTTTAAAAAATGGTGTTGGGAAAACTGGCTAGCCGTGTGCAGGAAGCAGAAACTGGACCCCTTCCTGACACCTTACACTAAAATTAACTCCAGATGGATTAAAGACTTAAACATAAGACCTAACACCATAAAAATCATAGAAGAAAATCTAGGTAAAACCATTCAGGACATAGGCGTGGGCAAGGACTTCATGACCAAAACACCAAAAGCATTGGCAACAAAAGCCAAAATAGACAAATGGGACCTAATCAAACTCCACAGCTTCTGCACAGCAAAAGAAACAGTCAATAGAGTGATTCAGCAACCAACAGAATGGGAAAAAATTTTTGCAGTTTACCCATCTGACAAAGGGCTAATATCCAGAATTTACAAAGAACTAAAACAGATTTACAAGAAAAAAACAAATAAGTCCATTCAAAAGTGGGTGAAGGATATGAACAGATACTTTACAAAAGAAGACATACATGAGGCCAACAAACATATGAAAAAATGCTCATCATCACTGGTCATTAGAGAAATACAAATCAAAACTACATTGAGATACCATCTCATGGCAGTTAGAATGGCGATCATTAAAAAATCTGGAGACAACAGATGCTGGAGAGGATGCGGAGAAATAGTAACACTTTTACACTGTTGGTGGGAGTGTAAATTAGTTCAACCATTGTGGAAGACAGTGTGGTGATTCCTCAAGGACCTAGAAATAGAAATTCCATTTGACCCAGCAATCCCATTACTGGGTATATATCCAAAGGATTATAAATCATTCTACTATAAGTACACATGCACACGAATGTTCATTGCAACACTGTTTACAATAACAAAGACCTGGAACCAACCCAAATGCCCATCGATGATAGACTGGACAGGGAAAATGTGGCACACATACACCATGGAATATTATGCAGCAATAAAAAATGATGAGTTCGCGACCTTTGTAGGGACATGGATGAACCTGGAAACCATCATTCTCAGCAAACTGACACAAGAACACAAAATCAAACACCGTATGTTCTCACTCATAGGCGAGTTTTGAACAAGGAGAGTATGTGGACACAGGGAGGGGAGCACTACACACTGGCGTCCGTCGGGTGGTAATAGGGGAGGGACAGCAGGGGGTGGGGAGTTGGGGAGAGATAGCGTGGGGAGAAATGCCAGATATAGGTAAAGGGGAGGAAGGCAGCAAATCACACTGCCATATATGCACCTATGCAACAATCTTGCATGTTCTTCACATGTACCCCAAAACCTAAAATGCAATAAACAATAAAAATAAATAAAATAAATGCCCTTTATCTAGTTGAGGAAGTTTCCTCCTATTTCTATTTTGTTGAGAATTTTCATCATTTTCATTTTGTCAAATGCTGTACCTATTTACCTACTGAGATGATCATATGTGGTTTTTTTCTTATTATATTAATATAGTGTATTACACTGATTGGTTTTCATATGTTGAAACACCTTGCTTTTTTCAGATAACTTCCATTTGGTCATGGTATATAATCCCTTTACATGCTACTAGATTAGGTGTGCTGAAATTTTGTTGAGGATTTTGCATCTATATTTGTAAGTCATACTGTTTTGTAATGATCTGTTCTTGTCATGTCTTTGGCTTTGGTATCATGGTAATATTGGCTTCATAGAATGAGTTTGGATTTATTCTTCAGTTTTTTTGGAAGAGTTTAAGAAGATTTGGCATTAACTTTTCATTACAAGTTTGATCTGTTCAGATATGTTTCCTTTTGGTTTAATTTTCTCTCTTTTTCTAGTTCCTTGAGGCAGAAAGTTATGTTATTGATTTGCTATTTTTATTCTTTTTTAATGTAGGAGCTTATAAGTATACATTTCCCTCTGAATGCGGCTTTATTTTTATCTCATAAGTTTTAATGTGTAGTGGTTTTATTTTCATTTACATGAAGTATTTTTAAATTTCACTTGTAAGAAAGATTGATTTCTTTTATATTTGACCCATTAACTCCTAAATAATGTTTTTCTTTTATTCTCCATATATTTGTGAATTTTTCAAATTTCTTTCTGGGTATTAATTCCTAATTTCAGTCTCTTGTGGTCTGTGATCTAAGACACTTTTAGGATTTTTTTAATAACTCACCAAAACTTTTTTTTTTTTTTTGGCCTAACATATGACTTATACTTGAGAATGCACCTGAGCACTTTAAAAGAATGTATATTCTGCCATTGCTGGGTGTAGCATTCTATAGATGTCTGCTAAGTTTAATGAGTTTATATTGTTGTTCTACTCTTCTAATGCCTTGTTTATCTCCTATTTCTTCTATCCATTATTGAAATTTGGATATTAAAGTCTCTAATTATTATTTTTGAACTATTTGTCCCTTCAATTCTATAATTGTTGCTTCATATATTTTGGACCCTGTTGGTAGGTGTTGGAAGATATTTTCATTATCTCTTAGGTAGAACTGTGGAGTAATGAGGTCTTCTCACCCTCAAACATGAAAATGCAGATAAGACACTGGAGAGGCACCAAGTATCAATATACTTTCCTAAACTAATTGAGAGTCAGTATTTTCACACTTTCTTTACTCATCTTTAACTTCATACAATGGATTACTGTGCAGTAAATGAAAAGAACACACCATGACTATAAGCAACAATAGGAAAGACCCTCACAAACATAATTTGGAAAGAAAAAAAGACACAAAAAAGTATATAACATGTGATTCCATTTATATAAAGTCCAAAAACAGTCAAGCTAATCTATGGTATTAGAATTCAAGATAGCTGTTACTTGTGAGATATAAATATAATGATGAGGAATGGAATAAAGAAGGCTTCTGGGTGCTGGTAATGTTCTCATTTTTTATCTGAGTGCAGGTTACATAGGTAAGTCACTATTTTGAAAATTCCTTGAGATATAAACTTATGTGGACTTTTCCTTGTATATTATACTTCAAGAAAAGAAAAATAGTAAAAGCAACACTTTACGAAACTATATAAAACAACTTACAGGTGTATAATTGTTGAAAAATATTTGGACCCTGTTCAAAGGGTATAGCTTCAAATTAAATTAGATTCAAGGCATAGAATTACAGATATCAGCTGGCAGGTTAAAAGAAATATTTATATGAGGAGAATCTTAAGTATATGTATCATTTTAACTATTAAAATGAAGTATAGAAACCATACTTCCTTTACATATCTTTACCTTCCCCTATTCATAATTTGGTTGTGTCAAATACTTTTTCTAAATAAATCTATTTTGAACCACTTCAAGCAGTGTCATATTTTTCTTCAATCATTAAACATAAATTATAAAACTCAAATAAAGAAGAAAAGGCTATTGTATATATCAATATATTTGTTAACCTGGTTTCTTATTCCTTGATGATATTACAGAATTTTATTATTGTTGATGTTTCTGTTCTGCTTAGCTTCTTTTAGCCATGCTTTTAGAGCAATTCTGCTAGAAACCATTTACCTCTATTTTCCTTTATCTCAGAATGTCATGATTTTCCCTCCTTCCTGAAAGATACTGTTACTGGATATAGGATTCTGGTTAATAGATTTTTGTTTTGTTTCATTTCTTTCTGCACTTGAAAAATATTGTGCCCCTTTCTCTCGCCTTCAAGGTTTCTAATAAAAAATCCAGTCATTTGAGGTTTTTTTTTTCAGTAGGTAAGGTGCTATTTTCTTGCTAATTTGAAGATTCTGCTTTGTTGTTTTTTGTTGTTGTTTTTTTTGTTTTAGTTTTCAAAAGTTTGACTGTAATATATCTTGGTATTAATTTGGAGGGTTTCTCTAATTTGAGATTCTTTTCACCATTTTGAGACTGTACCTTTATGCCTTGACAAATTTGAGAAACCATTTATTTCTTTGAACACTTTCCAAACTCACCCTTCTTCTTCCCTTCTGGAGTTTCAATAACAGAGATAGATTTTTAGATGTTTTGTGAGAGTCCCAAAGGTCCCTGAAGCCCTGTTTGTTTGTTTGTTTGTTTGTTTGTTTTGTTTTCTCTTCTTTTCTCTCTTCAGTCTCTTTTCACTCTGTTGCTCAACTTAGGTAATTTCTACTGTTGTATCTTTTTGTTCGCTGACTTTTTTCATATGCTTTTTTCATTCCTCTGTTGAGACAACAATTGGAATTTTTATTTCAGTTACTAAATTTTTACTTCTAAAATTTGCACCTAGTTGTTCTTTATATATTTTCTATTTATTTGCTGGATTTTGTCACTTTTCTAAAGCATGTTTCTAATTGCTTGTTAAAACTTTTTTTAAATAATGGCTGCTTTCAAATCTTTGTCAAATAATTCTAAAATTTCTGTCACCTCTGTGTCAGAATGTATTATTTTTAGTGAAGTTTGAGATCTCCTTGGTCTTTGTTATGATGAGCGATTTTCAGCTGCAACCAAGACATTTTAGCTATTATGTTATGAGACTCCAAATTTTACTTAGATCTGTTTAACTGGCTACTTTTGATATGATTGTAGTGTCATTGATAGTATTTTTACTGCCATGGGGATTAAAGTCCAAATTCTCTACTCAGTCACTCTTAACACCCAAGGAGGAGGATCCTCAATCCTTCTGGGCCAGTGGAAAAGTCCCACTGCTCCACTAAGGGGTTGAAGCCTCCTAGCTGGGAAGAGTGAGCAGGACCATTTCGGCTCCCCACGTGGCCTCCACCAGCACCAAAGGGTAGACGGCTTCGTCGCTGCTGAGCCTGACCCTCCACTAGGCCTCTCTGAACACCACCCGCATAGTGGGAGGGTCACATCATTATTTCCAGTAAAGATGGAAGTCAACACTCACAACTTGGCCCTCAGGATCACTTCAGGATAGGGGGCTTATTGCCTGCTGGGTGTGAAAGTCTCAGCTGACTTTTTTGATACCACTTTAGTCAAGGGTTTGGGGAACCTAATCACAGCCTCATGAGGGCAGAAGTCTAGACCCCTCACTCAGCGTTTTCTGGTGGGGTTGGCATTTGGGCCACAGATTTTTTTCTGTGATGTTTGGCTGCAGTGGAACAGTTATTTATTTTTTAACTTTTCTGTCTTGCTAGGCTACCTCTTTCATTATTCTTTAGCTAGAGGGAACAGGGTTTTATTGAATTTTTTTTTTCCTTTTTTGCGGGGGAGGAAAGGGGCTATGCCTGATGATGTTTCAGGTTGCTGGCTTCTTCAGCACTCAGCCTGGGATATATGAGGCAAAAGGAAAATCCAGGCAACTTACTATTATATCATTCTGGGGGGCTCCAGGTCTTTAATAATTATGTCATCTTTTATTAACCTTTCAGAATCTTATTGCATTTGTTTTATAATGTCCAGCATTTTCAGGTGTACTCAGGGAAGAATGAGGAAAAAGCACACCTACTTCATCATCTGAGAAATGAAAGGTCCCCTTACATTTTTAAATACCTGAAAAATAGATATATTTTTCAAATTTTTGAGAAAATATGTATTTAATTGAAACAAATTCCTTGAGACATACCCAACAAATGTGATATACCGATTAAAACCAGATAATAAGACTCTGCATGTCAGTTACAGATTGACATACAAATACTACTTAAACTAATCTCTAAAGAGAGGGTATTTTCTAAGTGAAGTCAAGGTTTGCAAAAACTGGAGAGATTTGGAAAAATTGATAATATACCATTATTCATAGTTTTCTTTTTAATAGTCTAGCACCAAAATTCCAAAACAGAATGAGGTAAATACTGTATGGATTTAAATATTGCTTTGAAAAGAGATAAAAATTGTGATATAAGTAATGAAAATGTATAGAAAAAATTTGTCAATTTTCAACTATTATATTTTCTCATATTAACATCATTTCAATGAATTTCTAGCTCACTTTAAAAATCAATTGTTTTAAAATTTTACTAAAAACTCCAGTTGCATCTGCTTTTATGGAATGGTTCTCCAAATTGAAATTTTAAGGACTCAAAAAAAGTGTAATTTGGAATTTCTGTCAGCAGTATTCAAAGTGGTGTGGAATTATTGATTATAACAACATAATGACTGATTGTGAGAATGAAAGGAAAGGTAAATTTAATAGTTTCAATATAAATATATAGTAAGTCACATATGTCTTCTCTGTGTAAAGTATCACTATATTAGCCAACTAGATACATGAAATAATAGATTTAGTTTTTATATTTTGATGACTTTCAGCCATAAAAATGTAATCCCTTGCACATTTAAAATAAATTTTAAACATTTGTCAAGACAGAAGGATGGCAATTGGGCTCATATTATTTAACAGATGTTTAAGTTGACATAGCTTAAATATTTAGACATATGAAATTGGGCCTACATATTTGTACTCTTGTTCCAGATCCACAGCTATTGGAGATGGGCCTGATCCCACCGACAGCTATAGATCTTTCTTGTGACTTGTATGAATTTTTATCACTGACAAACAAGACCAGCCTTTTGGGTACCAGTATGCATTCTAGGTACACAAGTTATATGTGGAGAGTAAATTCTGACCCCCTTCCCTTGCTAGCCAAGCTGTACAACTGAGCTTTTGTGCATTATGTTGCTTAGATGCCTACATTCCCTTAAAGAATAAAGTCCCAAATCACATATAAAGGGTGGAGTTCTGCCATCTTATTTCCCATAATCCACTACTAGCCTCCATAGCATGAAGTCAGATTTCCTGGTATGAAAGAACAACCCTCAACTCCCAAGAATTGTCTACTGTCTAGATATCCAGGTCAGAGACTTGGAGCCTGCCCTCCAAGGCAGAAGTCCTAGTCCTAAAGATTCGCCTCTGAGCTGAAAATGCAAAGCCAAGCACATTCTCTGCAGAACAGTCCAATGTCCATACAGAGCCTTTTCAATCAAGCACAAATTTCTTTCTCCCCTCCACTGCCTTTATATAGGAAACCATGCCTAGCACCAAGCTAGGTTAATAATTGATCCTTCAGTCAACATTTGGAGTCCACTAGTCCCAGAACCATTGATAAAATGGCATCTCTGAATAGAACAGAAGGAAGATGAGGAATATCCGAAAATATATCTTCATCAGACCTAGCAAGCCATTTTGTGGAGGGTGTCAGACAAGTCAGGTGCGGTTAACTGTTACAGTGACTAATAACAGGTATTTGATCAAGACTTGACAAAGAAATTGGCATGTCAGAAAGATACAACTAGCACTTCCTGATGCTCCTAATTATATCTGGGGAGGAACTTGGGACAGGGAGTGATACAAGCTCAGAATTAATTTCACATTGGAATTGTATCTTTATTCTGAAATGATCACCAGATATTTGACAAACCTAAAATTTCCCAGTGGGCAGTAATTCTTACAAAATCCTTTCTCCACAGGTCAGCAGTGAGAATTATAGAACCAAAAATAATATTCCCCTTCCAATCAGAGAATATGTGTATGTGTATGTGTGTAAAGATAATAATCAAGAAAACCAATTTGCTTCCACTTACTGAGTTATGACATTTGCTTGCAGTGAATATCAGTCATCTATTCAATATATTATGCTTTGACACCTTCCAGGCACTGTTACTCTTTTGCTGTCGTGTCTAACAGTTTCTATTTTTTGATCTGCATTTGTGTGTTCAGGGCTGGAACTGCTGAAGTTAACATTGGTCTAGGTCATTTATTTACTAAACAAGTTCTGCTGACAGATTAATCAGCAGTTATCTGAGACCAGTGATCTCTCTACTCCTTTACAGATTTCAGTACTATACTGAGATGTTTTCCCTCAGTGCCATTAGTGTCTCTATTGCAGACACTAAATTCTTTTGTAATTTCTCACCCTAATAATTTGTCATATGATATCGCTTTCCCTCTTCACATTCAGACACAGCAACCTCCACCCTGCCTCCAGGCATCTCCTTTCTGCCCTAGGACTTACAATAGAACCAAGATATCCAAAAGTATCCTATTTTCAAATTCAAAGATTTAAGTGAATTTATATGTTATTTTAATATCATATTGGGATTTTTTAGAAATATGTGTGGGTTTAGGGAAGAAGCATGGAGAAAAGTGGTCAGGGAAGGGCAATGCTTCTATTTTCTGGTTCACCATAAATCAGCCCCCTGCTATCAACTTTACTTAACATCACTTTGTTAATTTTTTGATAAAATTAGGTAAAGATGAGGAAACTGAGGCCCAAATTCATTTTTATATCTCCCTACTCCCAGTCATGCTGTTAGCAAAACTATGATGGGTATGGTTACAGAAATTAAATCAAAGCAATTAAGTTCCCAGCACCCTGATAAAATATGTAATATTGGTTAAACATTATTTCACTTCTTTAGGCCTTATTTTCCTCAGCTGTAAAATCAGGGTAGAATAATGACATTCTTTCTTTCTCAGCAGAGTTTTAAGTATCATGGGATGCTTATCCTATTTTGTCCAGTTTCCCAAAATAATGAACAGAATATAAATATAATAAGTAGCAAATAGACTTATATCCAAAAACTATGGACTAGACCTACTATGTAGGATTTGCACAGAAAAGACTGTTTTTAATAACCCATAGATCTATACTTACCTCATATCTCATAGTTACAGAATTGTTGAAGAAGCTTGGAGCAAACTTGTCTTTGGAAAGATATTCAGTATTGTGGCATTATATCCTCTCCCGTGGCGAACAAGAATGGGTGCTTTTCTTTCACATCCAGGCCAAGGTGAGAGGCTCCAGTGGGACCTTGAGTTGTGAACACTGAAGGTCCATGACTGAAAGAGCCTAAGAGAGACTGTAGCTGGCTCCCTTCTCTAGTGGCAGTACAAGAAAAAAGGGTGTAGGGCCGGGCACGATGGCTCACACCTGTAATTCTCAAGCCTTGTAATTCCAGGACTTAATCCAAGACAGGAGGATCACTTGAGGTCAGCAGTTGGAGACCAGCCTGGACAACATGGCAAAACCCCATCTCTACTAGAAATACAAAAATTAGCCCGGCATGGTTGTGCCTGCCTGTAACCCCAGCTACTGAAACACAAGAATCACCTGAGCCTGGGAAGCAGAGGTTGCAGTGAGCCACATTTGTGCCATTGCAGTCCAGCCTGAGCAACAGAACAAGACTGTGTCTCAAAATAATAATAATAAATTTTAAAAGAGGAAGGAAGAAAGGAAGGGAAGGAGGGAGGGAGGGGAGGGGAGGGGAGGGGAGGGGAGGGAGGCAAGCCAGGAAGCCAGGAAGTCATGCTGGGAACTAACCACATTCCCAGAGTTTATTGGAGAAAAAAGATGGAAGAGATGTGAGCCAAACACAAAAGGAAAGGGAACGCTCCTGAAACCTACCTGAGGATATTGGTAGCTTTAGGGAAAAACTCTCAATTTATGTTTTTCCTCTACTTCCACACAACAACAATCAACACAGCAGACCGCAGCTAGTCATTGTCTAGTTAAATTCTGACACCTGGAGATAGCATCGAATCCCACAGAATGAGGGCTCAGAACTACCCCGACACCTGTTGTAAATCTGGGCCTCCTTACCGTCTGCCTGACCAGCATAAAATTGGGGTTCCCATGACCCACTCTTTGGGTTTGGTTAATTTGCTAGAGAGCCTCATAGAACTCAGGGCAACATTTACTTAATGTTACTGGTTTATTATAAAGGATATTACAAAGGATGAAGAGATGCACAGGGCGATGTATGGGAAAGGGGACACGGAGCTTCCATGTTCTCCTTGGGGTGTACCACTCTCCAGAAACCTACAAGTATTCAGCTGTCCACAAGTTCATCCAAACTCATTCCTCCTGGGTTTTTATGGAGCCTTCATTACATAGGCATGATTACAACCCTGTAGAAATGTGATTGGACAAAATGTGCATGATTTAAACTCAGCAAGCCCTGTCCAGACTTTTGTTAGCTGCTCTGTATAGCATTTCTTCTAGGGTAGGGGCCAGAAACATACCTGTAACGAAAGTCTTTTGACCCATCATCAGATTAGAGCCCTGATTGGGCAAGTGAAAGAAGGAGAGGAGAAGGTCAGAACAGGATATTCTGCACCTGAGGCCTAAAGCACCCCAACTAATTATAACAAAAGACTGAAACAAGAGCTTATGAGCCAGGAACTGTGGACAAAAAGCTGCGTGTGTGTGTGTGTGTGTGTGTGTATGTGTGTGTCTGTGTATCTGTGTGTGTTTGTAATTGTATGTATATACAAAAAGCTGTGTGTGTGTGTGTAATTGTATGTATATATAAAATCATAATATCACCTTGCTCAGAAAAGAGTGGCTGGTATGAACCTAAAAGAGAGCCCAGGAGTCCAACTCCTGATTACAAACCTACATGTGATTTTTCAGGCCTGACCGTAGAGAATTACAAGGGCTTTATTTGGTTGGCCTCAGGGGAAGCTGCCCTTCCTGCATAAGATTTGGTGTACGCTAATTCACCATAGATGGCAAAGTCTGAAGGGAATTGGGGTCAAGGACTCAGACCTTTCTAGGCAACATGCTGTTTTGACTATTTGTGTTCCCAGTCCAGGTGCCTTCACAGCTGGGTCTCTTCCTGAGGTGCCTTTGCCAAGGCCTCCTTGTGGGTGGGAGGAGCAGGGAACCCTGAAGACACTTGCATACTCTGAGTCAGTATTCAGTACTTTTCCACACTACCCTTTTCTCTTTACCTCCCTCTGGCCCCAGGGGCTTAGATCTTAAAATGAAATGGGATACTCTAGGCAATTAAAGAGAGCAATTGGGATAAATCAAACCAACAAATACAGCTTGATAAAGACTTTTCAAAAGGTAAATGTGAAATTCTCAACCCTTGCAATTATACATTATAGTGATGACTTCTGTATTTACCCCCTTACCAACTCACAGAAGGAGTTCAGTTAATGGTGGCTGTTCTTCAAAAAAAAAATCATGTCAATAATAATACTTAGTTTAAAAATATGAAATCGTGTGCTATTTTATAAATAAAAAATTGTCAAAAATTAGCAATGTTCAATCTAATACAAGTCCTGACAATCAATGAAATGCTAAAAATGTAGGAGTGTAACAAAGGAGCAGCTCACCAATCTTTAAGTGGAGGAGAATAAGCAAATAATATTTTGAGGTTATAACAGAATGGGCTTTTAAATGACATTTAAATAATTAGTAGAAGTTAGCTAGGGATGAACAGAAGAGGGGCATTCCAGGTAGAAGAACAGTATATGTAAATACTAAACTATAAAAAAGCTAAGCAGCAGTTAGGCACCATAATTCAATGGCTAAGTCACATTTGAACATGTATATTAGAGAAGTGGAGACAAAATCTTAAGCTAAGGATTTTACCCTGAAGCTCATTAATCAAGAAAGAGACCAGAGAGCATTTGCCCATCAACCAACAAGTAGATAATGAAAACGTGGTTTATATGTACACCATGGAATACTACTCAGCCATAAAAAGAAATGAAATAATGCATTAATAGCAACCTGGATGGAGTTGGAGACCATTATTTCAAGTGAAGTAACTCAGGAATGGAAACCAGAGTATGCTTTCACTTATAAGCAGGAACTAAGCTATGAAGACACAAAGGCATAAGAATGGTATAATGGACTTTGGGGACTCAAAGGGGATAAAAGACTACACATTGGGTATAATGTACACTGCTCATGTGATGGGTGCACCAAAATCTCAGAAATCAACACTAAAGACCTTTCCCATGCAACCAAACACCACATGTTCCCCCATAACTATTGAAGTAAAAATAAAAATGTAAAAAGGGAAATAAATAGTGTTCTGGGCCAGGCATGGTGTCTCGCACATGTAACTCCAGCACTTTGGGAGGCTGAGACAGGAAAATCACTTGAGCCCAAGAGTTGGAGAGCAACCTGAGCAACATAGTGAGACCCCATCTCTACAAAAAGTAAAAAATTAGCTAGGTGTTGTTGGCTCATGCCTGTAGTCCCAGCTACTTGGGAGGTTGAGGTGGGAGGATTGCTTGATTCCAGGAGACTGAGGCTGCAGTGAGCAATAATTGTACCACAGCACTCCAGCCTGGTTGACAGAGTGAGACCCTATCCCAAAAATAGGCCGAGTGCAGTGGCTCATACCTATAATCCTAACACTTTGAGAAGCCAAGGTGGGTGGATCACCTGAGGTCAGGAGTTCAAGACGAGCCTGGCCAACATGGTGAAACCTTATCTCTACTAAATATACAAAAAATTAGCTGGTCATGGTGGCATGTGACTATAATCGCAGCTATGCAGGAGACTGAGGCAGGATAATCACTTGAACTCAGGAGGTGGAGGTTGCAGTGAGTCGGGATCGTACCACTGTACCCCAGCCTGGACAATAGAGTGAGACTCAGTCTCAAAAATAATAGTAATAATAATAATAATAATAATTGGAAAACAGAGAAAATAGTCTAGTCAGGGATAAAATAGGAGGCAGTGAGAACAATGAGGTTACTGCAATAATCTAGGCTTTGTAATTCCACTTTCTCATTTTATATGTATGCAAATTGAAGCAAAAAGCTTCTTGCATTTCTACAGTCTAGTTATATAATTCTCTAGTCTAAAATTACCTCTTATGCTGTGGTCAGAGAAGTGGAAATTCATACCATTGCTTAAGTATTCTTTAATCAACACTTTTTCTTTTGTGCTATAAAATTGACTTTTACCATAATGTAGAAAGGATAGAGAGACTTTAAGCTAGTCAATCCTCAAGATTAGAAATTGTGCTGGTAGCTTGGAGGGAACTTCTGAAATCTTCTAATGTATTAAAAGGGAAGCCATTCTGAGTTGTGAGAGATGGCATCTAATGGTGGTTTTGATTTATATTTCTCTAATGATCAGTGGTATTGAGCTTTCTTTCATGTGCTTGTTGGAATCGTGTATGTCTTCTTTGAAAAGTGTCTGTTCATGTCCTTTGCCCACTTTTCAATGGGGTTGTTTTTCTCTTGTAAATTTGTTTAAGTTCCTTACAGACACGGATATTAGAACTTTGTCAGATGCATAGTTCGCAATATTTTCTCCCACTCTATAGGTTGAACACAAAGAAGGGAACAACAGACACTGGGGTCTACCTGAGGGTGGAAGGTAGGAGAAGGGAGAGGAGCAGAAAAGATAACTATTGGGTACTGGATTTAATACCTGGGTGGTGAAATAATCTGTGCAACAAACCTCTATGACACGTGTTTACCTATGTAACAAATCTTCTTGTGTATCACCAAATCTAAAATAAAAGATTAAAAGGAAAATAGGAAACAAATTAAGTAAGTTGAAGAAAGCTGCAGAAGTTGCCCCAAGTATGATAGCCATGGCTTTCCCGCTGGCAAAATCCAGTGGCTGCAGCATGATGTTTATAAGACCATAGTAATGTCTTGGAGTAGACAGATGGGGGACACATTGCTACATACACATTAGTCACACCTGGACACTCACTCCAAGGTCAATGATTTGACAGGCTAGCCAGGGGATAATATGGTAGCTAAGACTTCCATATCTGGAAAAAAGAAAAGAATGGTTAAAAGGAAGTACTGTCTAAGCATCCCAAGGGACAATAGTAATACAAAGTAAAAATTCAGTCATTCCAAAGCATTCACAGTTTTAATCAGCAAAGAATTCAAGACTTCTTTCTCAGAAACAGCAAACAATACAAGCATCAAATATAACAGATGATTAATCAAAAAGCAAGAGGTATAGCATTAGGAAAACAGAAATCACTTTTATAATAAGAAGTCAAAATCCGCAATTCTGGCTTGTTAAAAAGTTACTAGGTAGACAGGAAGTGATTTCTAACAGGTACCAATAGGTGCCCAGGAACAGCATTCTCTTTAAAATACTGGGAGAGTAAATGTATTCTTGACATCATCCTAGGCAACTTGTTATTGTGTAAGTGTAACACCAAGCAGCAATTTGTGAACAAAATCTATTATTCAGTGTGATTCAAGTGCTATGGTAGATCCATTCCTAGCTTTTAATCTGTATGTTTCACTCACAAGAAAGTAGTATGATTGGATTTTTCAATTCTAAACCACTGTGGGTTTTTCTATTAGCATGGAAACTCTATTTTATGCCATTGCCCTCAGTAATTTTCCACTAAAATATAGACCACAAATATTTCAAACACATTGCAATTGATGGATCACACTCTAGCACCGTCCTTAAAACTAGACATAGTATGACTTCTTTTTTTACTATTATTAAAATTTAGTTTAACAGTTTGAAAATTTCTCAATGCAAGTTAGGTAATGGGTTAATAATCACTTTTGAGAATTTCTTCTCCAAGTGATCTTGAGTTGTAAGAAATCAATCAGTTATTTTGACAGTTTGAATCTGTTTCTAAAATGACCAGGATAACATGAAAATGGCTAATACTTTCTTATATTTTAGTGGCAAAATCAGCATAACCTACAGCTGTCATGTAAGTTTTCTGGCTTACAAATGTCAAAAACACATAAACAAACTTGAGACAATGAAACACTGACCTAAGGTCTTGAGTCTAGTCCTGGCTCTGCTATTAACCATCTATGAAACCTTTAACAGTTTGTTCAGCCTCTCTGGGTTTTTTCTGTAAAATATAGTTGTCAAATTAGATAAAATCCTTCAAGGAGAACAACCACTATTTTTGATTCTACCCATGAGTACTGAGACCTTGAAGGGTTTCTAGTGTTCTTCCCACCCTGATATTTTTTGAGGGCTTATATAAATTATCCCAATCAAATCAACTTGGATTCATGCAGCAGTTAGGACTGAGTCATATTAATAATACCTTATGGCTATTCAATTTTAATTATTTCTGGGAACACACTCTGTAGATCTCTGACCTACAAGTCATCATTATTAGGACCAATACAAATGAAAATTATGGAGCACTGTGATAACTGTGTGTATGTATCATTGAGACAGGCCAAAATGGGTTGAAGAATTGACCTCAAATATAACAAAATTCAACAAAAGATATTTTCTATATATACATAAAGGTCATACTAGACTAATGGGATCTAAAAATATGAAGACTTTTCTATGAAAATGCCTCCCAGAGTAATATTCTTTAGATATTTGAGGTGCTAAACCTGGACCCCTGATGACAAGATACTTGTTTCTCTCCCATCCATCTCTCTGGAACTCCTCACCAATCCTTGAACTGATTCTCCCTATTAGAAGTCCACAAATGGGAAGTTCTTAAATTCTTGGTAGATGTGAATGTGTTCTCTAAAATTTGAGAAATATTGGTGTCCTCATGAAATTAAATAAGATGAGGAAAGCAGAATAACCTTGAAGAAGAAATGGTAATTCCTTGAGATGATGAAGACAGTGAGAACTGTGGACCTCCTTCCTCTTGCCATCCCTTCTCACAGATAAATGATTAACCTTTAATTGTGATCAAATGTCACATAATTTAACATATTAGGGGACTTCCACCAAGATGGCTGAATAGGAACAACTCCAGAGCACAGTTCCCAGCAAGAGTGACACAGAAAATGAGTAAGCTCTGCATTTCCAATTGAGGTACTAGGTTCATCTCAATGGGACTGGTTGGACAGTGTTTGTAGCCCAAGGAGGGCAAACCAAGGCAGGGTGGGGTGCTGCCTTACCTGGGAAGTGCAATGGGCAGGAGGACACCACCTCCTACCCAACGGAGGCCATCGGGGACTTTTCCGGCCACTCAGGCACTCCAGTTCAGATATTGTGCTTCTCCCACAGTCTTTACAGCCCACAGACCAGGAGACTCCCACTGGGCCGACAAGCACCATGGGTTTCTAGCACAAATCTGGGTGGACATTTTAACTGGCACCTAGAACACCTGCAAGACAGAGCCACCCATTCCCCTAAAAAACAGCGGGCTGAAGGCAGGGAGCCAAGTGAGCTGGCTCTGTGGGTCCCAACTCCACAAAGACCAGCAAACTGAAACCCACTGGTTTGAGAATTTCACAGTCAGCATACCTGGAACAGTCAAGCTCCATGGGGGGAAGGGCATCCACCATTACCAAGGCATTCTGCCATTACCGAGGCAGTTCTAACCTTACCTGTGTAAACAAAACTGCAAGGAAGTATACACAGCAGCTGGGCAGAGCCCGCAGCAGCTTAGCAACGCCTCTGCAGGAAGACAGTGACTAGACTCCCTCCTCGCTGGGCAGTGCATCTCTGAAAACAGGCAGCAGCATGTAATGGACTTACTTATAAATAAAGCCCCACCTTCCCAGGACAGAGGACCTGGGAAAAGGGGCACTTGTGAGTTCTGATGCAGCAGATTTAAACATCCATGCCCAGCAGCTCTGAAGGGAGCAATAGAGTTCCCAGCCTAGCACTTGAGCTCTAATAAGGGACAGACTGCCTCCTCAAGCAGCTTCCTAATGCCCATATACCCAAAGAAACACATACAGGAGAGCTCTGGCTGACATCTGGTGGGTACCCTTCTGGGATGAAGCTACTAGAGGAAGGAACAGGCAGCAATCCTTGCTGTTCTGCAGCCCCCACAGGTGATTCTCAGGCAAGCAGAGTCTGGAGTGGACCTCCAGCAGTCCTGCGGCAGAGGGGCATGACTGTTAGAAGGAAAACTAAAAAACAGAAAGAAATAGCTTCAACATCAACAGAAAGGACATCCACTCAGAGACACCATCTGAAAGTCACCAACTTCAAAGACGACAGGTAGATAAATCCATGATGATGGGAAGAAACCAATGCAAAAAGGATGAAATCACCAAAAAACCAGAACACTTTTCCTCCTTCAAGGGATCACAATTCCTCATCAGCAAGGGGACAAAACTGGATGGTGAATGACTTTGACCAATTGACAGAAACAGACTTCAGAAGGTGGATAATAACAAACTTCTCTGAGCTAAAGAAACATGTTTTAATGCAATGCAAAGAAACTAAGAATGTTGAAAAGGGGTTAGACGAAATGCTAACTAGACTAACCAGCTTAGGAAAGAAAATAAATGACTTGATGGAGCTGAAAAACACAGCATGAGAACTTCGTGGAGCATACACAACTGTCAATAGCTGAATTGATCAAGCAGAAGAAAGAATATCAGAAACTGAAGATCAACTCAATGAAATAAAACAAGAAGGCAAGATTAGAGAAAAAGGAGTGAAAATAAATGAACAAAGACTCTCAGAAATATGGGATTATATGAAAAGACCTAATCTACATTTGATTGGTGTGCCTGAATGTGATGAGGAAAATGAATCCAAGCTGGAAAACACTCTTCAGGATATTATCCAGGAGAACTTTCCCAACGTAGCAAGGCAGGCCAACATTCAAATCCAGGAAATACAGAGAATACCACAAAGGTATTCCTCAAGAAGAGCAACCCAAAGGCACATAGTCATCAGATTCATCAGGGTTGAAATGAAGGAAAAAATGCTAAGGGCAGCCAGAAAGAAAGGTCAGGTTAACCCCAAGGGAGGCCCATCTGACTCAAAGAAGATCTCTTGGCAGAAACCCTACAAGCCAGAAGAGAATGGGTTCCAATATTCAACATCTTTAAAGAAAAGAACTTTCAACCCAGAATTTCATATCAAGCCAAACTAAGCTTCATAAGTGAAGGAGAAATAAAATCCTTACGGACAAGCAATTGCTGAGAGATTTTGTCACCACCAGGCCTGCCTTACAAGAGCTCCTGAAAGAAGCACTAAATACAGAAAGGAACAACCGGTACCAGCCACTGCAAAAATGTACCAAATGGTAAAGACCATCAACACAATGAAGAAACTACATTAACTAATGGGCAAAACAACCAGCTAGTATCAAAATGGCAGGATCAAATCTACACATAATATTAACCTTAATGTAAATGGGCTAAATGCCCCAACCAAAAGACACAGACTGGCAAATTGGATAAAATGTCAAGACCCTATGGTGTGCTGTGTTCAAGAGACCCATCTCACATGCAAAGACACACATAGATTTAAAATAAAGGGATGGAAGAAGATTTACCAAGCAAATGGAGAGAAAAAAAAAAGCAGGGGTTGCAATCCTAGTCTCTGATAAAAAGGACTTTAAACCAACAAAGATCAAAAGAGACAAAGAAGGGCATTACATAATGCTAAAAGGATCAATGCAACAAGAAGAGCTAACTATCCTGTTGGTGGGAGGTAAATTAGTTTAACCATTGTGGAAGACAGTGTGATGATTCCTCAAGGACCTAGAAATAGAAATTCCATTTGACTCAGGAATCCCATTACTGGGTATATATCCAAAGGATTATAAATCATTCTACTATAAGGACACATGCACATGAATGTTCATTGCAGCACTGTTTACAATAGCAAAGACCTGGAACCAGCCCAAATGCCCATCGATCATAGACTGGACAGGGAAAATGTAGCACATATACATCATGGAATACTACGTAGCCATCAAAAACGATGAGTTTGTGTCCTTTGTAGGGACATGGATGAACCTGGAAACCATCATTCTCAGCAAACTGACACAAGAACAGAAAATCAAATACCACATGTTCTCACTCATAGGTGGGTGTTGAACAATGAGAACATATGGACACAGGGAGGGGAGCACCACACACTGGGGTCTATTGGGGGGAAATAGGGGAGGGACAGCGTGGGGTGGGGAGTTGGGGAGAGATAGCATGGGGAGAAATGCAAGATATAGGTGATGGGGAGGAAGGCAGCACATCACACTGCCATGTATCTATGCAACAATCTTGCATGTTCTTCACATGTACCCCAAAACCTAAAATGCAATAAAAAAAAGAAGAGCTAACTATCCTAAATATATATGCACCCAATACAGGAGCACCCAGATACATAAAGCAAGTCTTTAATGACCTACAAAGAGACTTAGACTCCCACACAATAACGGGAGACTTTAACATTCCACTGTGACTATTAGACAAATCAACAAGACAGAAAATCAACAAGGATATCCAGGACTTGAATGCAGATCTGGATCAAGCAGACCTAATAGATATCTGCAGAACTCTCCACCCCAAATCCACAGAATACACATTCTTCTCAGCACCACATTGCACTTACTCAAAAATTGACCACATAATTAAAAATAAAACACGCCTTAGCAAATGCAAAAGAATGGAAATCATAACAACCACTCTCTCAGACCACAGAACAATCAAATTAGAACTCAGTATTAAGAAACTCACTCAAAACTGCACAGCTACATGAAAACTGAACAACCTTCTCCTGGATGACTACTTGATAAATAATGAAATGAAGGCAGATATAAAGATATCCTTTGAAACTAATGAGAATGAAGACACAACAGACCAGAATCTCTGGGACCCATTTAAAGCAGTGCCTAGAGGGAAATTTGTAGCACTAAATGCCCACATGAGAAGAGAGGAAAGATCTAAAATTGACACCCTATTGTCAAAATTAAAAGAGCTACAGGAGCAAGATCAAACAAATTCAAAGGCTAGCAGAAGACAAGAAATAACTACAATCAGAGCAGAACTGGAGATAGAGACACAAAGCACCCTTCAAAGAATCAGTAAATCCAGAAGCTGATTTTTTGAAAAGATCAACCAAATAGATAGACCTCTAGCCAGACTAATAAAAAAGAAAAGAGAATAATTGAATAGATGCAATAAAAAATGATAAAAGGGATATCACCACCGATTCCACAGAAATACAAACTACCATCAGAGATTACAAAAAACAACTCTATACACATAAACCAGTAAATCTAGAAGAAATAGTTAAATTCCTGGACACTTACACCCTCCCAAGATTAAACCAGGAAGAAGTTGAATCCCTGAATAGACCAATAACAAGGTTTGAAGTAGAGGCAGCAACTAATAGCCAACCAACCATAAAACATCCAGGTCCAGGCAGGTTCACAGCCAAATTCTACCAGATGTACAAACAATGCAAAAGAGGAACTCCAAACAATACAAAAAGAGAGAATCCTCTCTAACTCATGTTATGAGACCAACATCATCCTGATACCAAAACCCAGTAGAGACACAACTAAAAAGAAAATCTCAGACCAATATCCATGATGAACATTGATGCAAAAACCTTCAATAAAATACTGACAAACAAAATGCAACAGCACATCAAAAAGCTAATCCATCACAATCAAATAGGCTTCATCCCAGGGATGCAAGGCTGGTTCAACATATGCAAATCAATAAATGTAATCCATCACATAAACAGAACCAAAGATAAAAACCACATGATTATTTCAATAGGTGCAGAGAAGGCCTTTGACAAAATTCAACAGTCCTTTATGCTAAAAACTCTTAATAAACTAGGTATCAATGGAACAAATCTCAAAATAATAAAAGCTATTTATGACAAACCACAGCCAATATCATACTGAATGGGCAAAAACTGGAAGCATTCTCTTTGAAAACTGGCACTAGACAAGGGTGCCGTCTCTAACCATTCTTATTCAACATAGTTTGGAAGTTCTGACCAGGGCAATCAGGCAAGAAAAAGAAATAAAGGATATTCAATTAGGAAAGAAGGAAGTCAAATTGTCTCTATTTGCAGATGACATGATTGTGTGTTTAGAAGACCCCATTGTCTCAGCCCAAAATCTCCTTAAGATAATAAGCAACTTCAGCAAAGTCTTAGGATACAAAATCAATGTACAAAAATCACAAGCATTCCTATACACCAATAACAGACTTAAGGAGAGCCAAATCAAGAACGAACTGCCATTCACAATTGCTACAAAGAGAATAAAATACCTAGGAATACAACTAACAAAGGACGAAGGAAGTGAAGGACCTCTTCAAGGAGAACTACAAACCACTGCTCAAGGAAAAAAGAGAGAACATGAACAGATGGAAAAACATTCCATACTTATGCTTAGGAAGAATCAATATCATGAAAATGGCCATACTTCCTAAAGTAATTTATAGATTCAATGCTATCCCCATCAAGCTACCATTGACCTTTCTCACAGGTCTGGAAAAAAACACCTTAAACTTCATATGGAACCAAAGAAGAGCCCACATAGCCAATACAATCCTAAGTTAAAAGAACAAACCTGGAGGCATCACACTACCAGACTTCAAACTATACTACAAGGCTACAGTAATCAAAACAGCATGGTACTGGTACCAAAACAGAGATATAGATCAATGGAACAGAACAGAGGCTTTGAAAGTAATGCCACAGCCTACAATCATCTGATCTTTGACAAACTTGACAAAAACAAGCAATGGGGAAAGGATTTTCTGTTTAATAAATGGTGGTGGGAAAACTGGCTAGCATGTGCAGAAAGCTGAAACTGGGACCCTTCCATACACCTCATACAAAAATTAACTCCAGATGGATTAAAGATTTAAACATAAGACCTAACACCATAAAAACCCTAGAAGAAAACCTACCCAATATCATTCAGGACATAGGCATAGGCAACGACTTCATGACTAAAACACCAAATGCAATGGCAACAAAAGCCAAAATAGACAAATGGGATCTAATTAAACTGAAGAACTTCTGCACAACAAAAGAAACAATCATTAGAGTGAACTGGCAACCAACAGAATGGGAAAAATTTTTTGCTAGCTACCCATTTGACAAAGGGCTAATATCTAGAATCTACAAAGAACTAAAACAATTATACAAGAAAAAAACAACCCCATCAAAAAATGGGCAAAGGATATGAACAGATACTTTTCAAAAGAAGATATTTATGCAGCCAACAAACATATGAAAAAATGCTCATCATCACTGGTCATTAGAGAAATGCAAATCAAAACCACATTGAGATACCATTTCACACCAGTTAAAATGCAGATCATTGCAAAATCTAGAGACAACAGATGCTGAAGAGGATGTGGAGAAATAATTTCCACTGTTTGTGGGAGTGTAAATTAGTTCAACCATTTTGGAAGACAGTGTGGCAATTCCTCAAGGATCTAGAAATAGAAATACCATTTGACCCAGCAATCCCATTACTGGGTATATACCCAAAGGATTATAAATCATTCTATTATAAAGACACATGCACACTTACGTTCATTGTGGCACTGTTTACAACAGCAAAGACTTGGAACCAACCCAAATGCCCATCAATGATAGAGTGGATAAAGAAAATATGGCACATATACACCATGTAATACTAAGCAGCCATAAAAAAGATTGTGTTCATGTCCTTTGCAGGGACATGGATGAATCTGGAAACCATCATTCTCAGCAAACTGACACAAAAACAGAAAACCAAATACTGCATGTTCTCACTCATAAGTGAGTGTTGAACAATGAGAGCACATGGACATAGGGAGGGTAACATCACACACCGGGGTCTGTTGTCGGGTGGAGGACTAGGGGAGGCATAGCAGGGGGTAGGGAGATTGGAGAGGAATAACATTAGGAAAAATACCTAATATAGGTGATGAGGGGAAGAAGGCAGCAAACCACCACCAGCATGTGTATACCTATGTAACAATCCTGCAAGATCTGCACATGTACCCCGGAACTTAAAGTATAATAATTTAAAAAACTACAAATACTGATAAAGAAATATGTTCAATATTTACTATTAAATATAAGGGAAAAAAGGAGGTTGCAAAACAGTGTATATAAAATATTCCAATTTGTCTTATCAAAGAAGAGAAGTAGAACATTTCTGGAAAGAAAGATTATGTTTTTAAAAAAGTCCTATCTGGGAAGAAGGACATTGAGAGCACAAGGGTCTGGCAAAGGAGACTATTAGTTTTTATCTCATTCATTTCTGTGCAGTCGATGTTTACCTTAAGCACAAATTACTTTCCTAATTAAAACAAAGTTACTTAAAATGAAGCATGGATCATTTGTTATGTTCAGGAAATGCTAAAATGATTTTTATGATGTCAGTTACATAATGTTGAAACATTTCAGAAATAAACATAAACAGTAAAATATTAGACACATGAGAGTTCTCTTCCAGCTTAAAGAAATCAATTATTTTTCTCTTGATTTAAAGAAGAATCTTCACTAAAATAGCTAAAAACTCCTGAGTATCCCTCCCTTACTGCATGATTATATCCATCTTCCAGATGTAACCAATAATCTGAATTTAATGTTCATCATCTTATATTATTATTCTATATGCAGGTGTCTGAGATTACATATAGTAGCACTCTACTTATTTTAAGACTTTATATAAAAGGCATGATATAGTTCATATATTCCTTAACTTGCATTATGAATGCATGAAGTTCTGATATGCCTCTTAGCTTCCCCTTCAAGACTGAAGGACTTTCTGCCCAGCTACTGGGAGCTCTGGGACTAACAGCCCTGAGGTGTCATTCCCCTCTGGAAATTACCCTTTGCTAAAAAGAGCTCCTTCCTGTGAGGTCACACTCTTTCCCCAGGCAGCCTGCTCAGTGGGTGTATTGACCCTCCTCAACCTAATTTAGTAAACTTTGAAAGGCCGTTCCAGCTTCAGAACTCTCTATGGAAAATCATAAGAGACGTGTTTTTTAGAACAAATAATGCACAACCTCAGTCTATAAGAAAATGTCAGGCTTTCCCAAATTGATAAATAATCTACAAATTAATTGACCTGTATTCTTCAGAAATATTAATGTCATAAAATACAAAGAAAACCAAATGATGTAGTCCAGATTAAAGTAAACTAAAAAGACATGACAACCAAATGGAGCATGTAGTAAGAAATGTTTCTAGCACTATAAGGAAATTATCGAGATAATTTGTAACTGGTGGGTTTTGCGTGGTGCTTACTATAGAGCAAGAACTGTTCTAAGTGTTTTATATTATTAACAAATTTAACCCTCACAAGAGCCTTATGAATTAGGTGTGATTATTATCATAATTTTGCTGATGAAGAAACTGAGGCACGGGGGAGCTATGTAATCTGCTTAGATAACACAAAGCTGGCACTGAATGCAGGCAATAGCTTCTGGCATCACTCTTCTTCAGAACAGCTTTTACTGCTAATGTTAATGAGATTACTACTTCTTACTCTTGATTTTGGCAAATTCAAAAAATTCCACCAAATGCTGGTGAAATTGCAGTAAAATGGGAAGTCCCATAGTTTACTGGTAAAACTAATATTTATATGGCACCAATTCAGAAAGCAATATGTGGCAAATTTTGGAATAAAAATAATCTGAAACAACAATTAAAATGTGTGGCATAAACACAACCGCTGGATAAAAAAATGTTAACAGCAGCCGGGTGCGGTGGTTCACTCCTGTAATCCCAGCGCTTTGGGAGGCTGGATCAGGTGGATCACCTGAGGTCAGGATTTCGAAAATAGCCTGGCCAACATGGAGAAACCTCATCTCTATTGAAAATACAAAAATTAGCTGGGTATGCTGTTGGGTGGCTGTAATCCCAGCTACTCAGTGGGCTGAGGCAGGAGAATCGCTTGAACCTGGGAAGAGGAAGTTGCCCTTTGCCCATTTTTTGATGGGGTTGTTTTTTTCTTGTATAATTGTTTTAGTTCTTTGTAGATTCTAGATATTAGCCCTTTGTCAAATGGGTAGCTAGCAAAAAATTTTTCCCATTCTGTTGGTTGCCAGTTCACTCTAATGATTGTTTCTTTTGTTGTGCAGAAGTTCTTCAGTTTAATTAGATCCCATTTGTCTATTTTGGCTTTTGTTGCCATTGCATTTGGTGTTTTAGTCATGAAGTCGTTGCCTATGCCTATGTCCTGAAAAAGATACAGTTGATGAGACTCCTGATGTGAAAATGATCATGCCATTGCACTACAGCCTGATCGACAAGAGTGAAACTTCATCTCAAAAAAAAAAGTTAACATATTTGTCAGAAACACCTAAAGTATCACTAGCAGAGTAATAACAGTATTTTTCAGTCTGTGATGTCCTTTGAAGTATGAAATTTAAAATAATGAAATTCAAAGTGATAATAAACTTCACTGAGAAAAATCACAAATGATTCATCATTTTTTTAGAAATTGCATAATTCTATTGGTATTTCCCCATGGCCCAAGAGTTGTTTGATAGGGCTTTTGTAAATTTCCAGGTGGAAGGGTCTTTTTCATTATTAATTTTGATATTAATTTCTAGTTTTATTACATTGTAAGTTAAAGTATTGTTTATAATATTTCCACTTCTTAAATTCATTTTAATTTTTAATTTCTATGTGTGCATAGATGTATATATTTTGGGGTATACAAAATGTTTTGATACAGGCATGTAATGCATAAAAATCACATCGTGAATAATGGGGTATCTATCTTTGCAAGCATTTATTCTTTGTGTTGCAAACAATCCAATTATATTATTTTAGTTATTTTTTAATGTACAATTAAATTATAATTGACTATAGTCACCCTGTTGTGATATCAAATAGCAGGTCTTATTTATCTTTTCTAATTTTTTTTTAATGCATTAACCATCCCCAACTCCCTTCACCTCGAACCATCCCTGGCCCTCATTACTCTTCCCAGTTTCTGGTTAACATCATCTTATTCTTTATGTCTGTGAGTTCAATTACTTTGTTTTTGGATCTCACAAATAAGTGAGAACATGCAATGTTTGTCTTTCTTTGCCTGGCTTATTTCGCTTAACATAATGATCTCTAGTTCTATCCATGTCATTGCAAATGAAAGAATCTCATTCTTTTTGTGTCTGAATAATACTCCATTGTGTGTATTTACCACATTTTCTTTAATATTTCTACTACGAAAAATTTTTTTTATCTAATATGTGATAATTTTTTGTGAATGTCCAAGACGTGCTTGAAAAAAAGGTTGCATTCTCTCTTATCTGTGTATAAAATTTGTTATCTAAGTTTGTATATGAAGAATAATGGATTATTCATTATGTTTTTCTCCTATATTTTCTTTTTTTTACTTTTAAGTTCAGAGGTACATGTGCAGGTTTTTTTTATACAGGTAAACTTGTGCCATGGAAGTTTTTGTACAGATTATTTCATCACCCAGGTATTAAGCCCGTTACCCATTACCAACGTTTTCTAATCTTCTCCCTTTTCCCACTCTTCAACCTCCAGAAAACCCCAGTGTCTACTGTTCCCCTCTGTGTGTCCATGTGTTCTCATTATTTAGCCCCCACTGATAAGTGAGAACATGCAGTATTTGGTTTTCTGTTCCTGCATTGGTTTACTAAGGATAATGGCCTCCAGCCATGTTCCTGCAAATAATATAATTTTGTTCTTTCTTATCGTTGCATAGTATTCCATGATATATATGTATCACGTTTTCTTTATACAGTCTATTATTGATGGACATTTAGGTTGATTCCATGTCTTTACTCTCATGACTAGTGCTGCAATGAAAATATGTATGCATGTGTCTTTATGATAGAAAGATTTATATTCCTTTGAATATATACTCAGTAATGGGATTGCTGAGTCAAATGGTAGTTGTCTTTAGGTCTTTGAGGAATTGCCAAACTGTTTTCCACAACGGTTGAACTAATTTACACTGCCACCAACAGTATATAAGCTTTCCTTTTCTCCACAAACTGGCCAGCGTCTGTTATTATTATCATTTTTTACTTTTTAATAATAGCCATTCAGACTGGTATGAGAAAGTATCTCATTGTGGTTTTGATTTGTATTTCTCTAATGATTAGTTACATTGAACTTTTTTTTTTTTTTTTTTTTTTTTGAGACGGAGTTTTGCTCTTGTTACCCAGGCTGGAGTGCAATGGCACGATCTCGGCTCACCGCAACCTCCACCTCCTGGGTTCAAGCAATTCTCCTGCCTCAGCCTCCCGAGTAGCTGGGACTACAGGCGTTCACCACCATGCCCAGTTAATTTTTGTATTTTTAGTAGAGACGGGGTTTCACCATGTTGACCAGGATGGTCTTGATCTCTTGACCTCATGATCCACCCGCTTCAGCCTCCCAAAGCGCTGGGATTATAGGCGTGAGCCACCGCGCCCGGCCTGAAGTTTTTTTATATGCTTGTTGGCTGCATGTATGTCTTCTTTTGAATGTCTGTTCATGTCCTTTGCTCACTTTTAAGTGGGGTTGCTTTCTTCTTGTAAAAAAAAAAAAAAAATGAGTTTTCGTTTGTTTGTGTTATCTCTGATTTTGTTTAGCAGTGTATTATAGTTCTCATTGCAGAGAACTTGCATCTCCCTGCTTAGTTGTATTTCTAGATATTTTATGCTTTTTGTGGCAGTTATGGATGGGATTGCATTCCTGATTTGTCTCTCTGCTTGGCTGTTGTTGACTTATAGGAATGCTTGTGATTTTTGTATGTTGATTTTGTATCCTGAGACTTTACTGAAGTTGCTTATCAGCTTAAGGAGCCTTGGGACCAAGACTATGAGCTTTTCTATATATAGGATTGGGTTGTCTGCAAAGAAAGACAGTGTGACTTTCTCTCTTTCTACTTAAAGGCTCTTTATTTGTTGCTCTTGCCTGATTGCCTTGGCAAGAACTTCCAATACTATGTTGAATAGGAGTGGTGAGAGAGGGTATCCTTGTCTTGTGTCAGTTTTCAAGGAGGAATGCTTCCAGCTTTTGCCCATTCAGTATGATGTTGGCTGTAGGTTTGTTTTATATACCTCTTATTTTTTGAGGTGTGTTCCTTCATTACCTAGTTTCTTGAGAGGTTTTAATATGAACAGATGTTGAATTGTATCAAAAGCCTTTTCCACATATATTGAGACAATCATATGTTTTTTTCTTTAGTTTTGTTGATGTGATGAATCTCATTTATTGATTTGTGTATGTTGAGCAAACCTTGCATCCCAGGGTGAAAGCCTACTTGATCCTGATGGATAAACTTTTTGATGTGCTGCTGAATTCTATTTGCCAGTATTTTGTTGAGGATTTTTTCATCCATGTTCTTTGAGAGTATTGACCTGAAGTTGTGTCTCTGCCAGGTTTTGGTATCAGGACAATGCTGGCCCCATAGAATGAATTAAGGATCTGTTTTTCCTTTTCAATTTTTAAAAATAGTTTCAATAGAAATTGTACCAGATCTTCTGGGTATATCTTGTAGAATTCAGCTGTGAATCCATCTGGTCCTGGACTTTTTTTGGTTGGTAGGCTATTTGTTATAGATTCCATTTCAGAGCGCATTATTGTTCTGGTCAGGGATTCAATTTCTTCCTGACTCAGTCTTTGGAAGGTGTATGTGACAGGGGGTTTATCTATTTCTTCTGGATTTTCTAGTTTGCATGTGTAGAAATGTTTATACTATTCTCTGATGATTATTTGTATTTTTGTGGGGTCAGTGGTAATATCCCCTTTATTGTTTTTAATTGTGTTTATTTTTATCTTTTTTCTTCTTTATTTCTGTAGCTATCTGTGATGATTAATACTGAGTGTCAACTTGACTGGATTGAAGAATGCAAAGTATTGATCTTGGGTGTGTCTGTGAGGGTGTTGCCAAAGGAGACTAACATTTGAGTCAGTGGGCTGGGGAAGGCAGACCTACCGTTAATCTGGTGGGTACAATCTAATCAGCTGCCAGCGAATGTAAAGCAGGCAGAAAAGCTTGAAAATAGAGACTGGCCTAGCCTCCCAGCCTACACCTTTCTTCTGTGCTGGATGCTTCCTGCCCTTGAATATCAAACTTCAAGTTCTTCAGTTTTGAGACTTGGACTGGCTCTCCTTGCTCCTTAAGCTTGCAGACAGCCTACTGCGGGACCCTGTGACCAAGTAAGTTAATACTCAATAAACTCCTCTTTATATATACATCATAAATATTTCTTCGAAAAACCAACTCCTGAATTCACTAATCGTTTAACTGTTTTTTTGTGTATGTGTGTCTCAATCTCCCTCAGTTCAGCTATGATTTTGGTTGTTTCATGTCATCTGCTACCTATGGGCTTGGTTTTCTCTTGCTTCTCTAATTCTTTTAGTTATGATGTTAAGTTGAGGTATTTCTAAACTTTTGATGGGGGCATTTAGTGCTATAAATTTCCCTCTTAACACTGTCTTAGCTGTGTCCCAAAGATTCTGGTTCGTTTTATCTTGGTTCTCATTAGTTTCAAAGAACTGCTTGTTTTCTGCCTTATTTTCATTATTTACTCAAAAGTTATTCAGGAGTATGTTATTCAGTGTTCATGTAATTTTATGGTTTAGAGTGAATTTTTTACTCTTGAATTCTAATTTGTGCTGTGTTCTGAGAGAGTGGTTGTTATGTTTTCAGCACTTTTGCATTTGCTGAGAAATGTGTTATGTCCATATGTTCTGTGTCATACTAAAAGGAGTATGTTAGATTCTAATGTGTTTCTATCAATGTTTTTTCACAGTGCCTGTAGTTTTTCCTTTATATAAAAGTAACTATGTTATTTGGTGCATACATATCTATAGCAGTATGAATTGTGGCTTTTAACATTAAAATGTATTCTGAAGTTTCTTTTACATTATGCTACATAATTTTGTCTGCTCTGAACCAGAGCCCAGCAACCCTACAATTTCTGATCTTTGTACTGCTGATCAATTCATATTTTGGTATAGAATGATATACAATTTAATTTTGAGCCTAGTTATGTTTTATTAAATTGATTCTTTATATCATTTCTTGAAGTGTACACAGAGTAAATAGGGATACTCATAGTATATTTAATAGCTATTTTGATAGAAATCCCTTATTTAATTAGCTCTTTTTCCTTTATTTTGGACTCAATACATATTTACTATCTCAATCATAGAAAATATATTACAAATGTATTACAATTCTATTCACCCATTTATAATTCATCAGTAAAAGTTTTCCCAATAATTCTACTCACGCTTTTACTCTTCTTTCATAGAATTATTGTCTGTTGCATTATTGACATATCATTGGTATAATATCTCATGTAAATTAATCTTATCTCCCCAATTTGTACCCTATCTTTTCAATGACAGAATCCATTTGGAGGCCTTTCTTAGAGATTAAACTTAGAGACCCTCCCAGGAGCTAACAATCAAGTTGATTGTGTTCTATAATATAGGAATGAATAAACTATTGTGGATTCACAGTAGGGAGATTGAATGGAAAAGAGTTGCAGGTGATTCTGGAGTTGTACCTTGAATTTGTAAGAAATTCAGTCAGTAATCAGATAAGGAGGCAAAGACATTCTAATGAACAAATAATTTGATCAAATGCGCAAAGATATCGAAACGTGGCTTATGGGAAAATGATGGTGAGTCCAAGGTGAATGAAGTGCAATGGGTAAGAGTGTTCAGAAGACATTGTTCTCCCCTAGGGTGGTGTCCTTTGTGCCCTGGGAAGGGGTCAGAGTTCTCTTCTTCTAGTACTAGAGGTAATCATTAGGGTGTCTAAAGGGGAAAATAATACGAACATTATTAGCTTGGAGAAAATAACTGTGTCAACAGCTTGGGAAATATATATCAGGAGGTATTTCAAAGAAAAGGGCATTGGTATAAGCTACCCAATGTGGCTGGGGGAGACATGCTGAATAACTGAACTAAAGCAGTGGTGGTAGGAATTTGTAAAAGAGGTCAAATTTAATAGCTGTTTCATGGGTAGAACTCCTAAAACTTTATGTCAAATTAGTTGTCACAGATAAGGCAAATTAGAGGATGACTTCAGTATTTCTAGCAATAACAATTTTGTAAGTGGCCTAAGAACATAGAGACAGAGAACGTTTAAGAGACACAGAGCCAATTTAAAATTCACATTTGTGGCAAAATGAGGAAAAAAAGAAGTACTCTCTTTCTGCACCTCCCCAACCCCCACCTCTGGCTTCAGCTTTAATGTGAATAAATGATGTGAAGAAACGCAGTTAAATTCAAGAAAGGTCAGGGCATTATAAGCTATAGTATTGTAAGTTGAGAAAAATAAAGTTGTCTTAAGGTTGAACAGAGGCAGATGAAACTTGCAAAGAGTCTTCTCTTTCACCATCACTGTTAGGATGTTTCCACAAAGGCAGTTAATTCTCCAAGCCAGAGAGTCTAAGGAAATGAAATAACTCGGTAGGACCAGAGTCCCAGAGGGGCTATGGGACAGGCTAGGTAATTAATAGTTTGAATAAGTGAAGGGCTAGTATCCAGAAGCAGATTTCACACAGTGTTTATCTCCCAAAATGAAGATTCTGGAAGAAAATATGGTTAAGATACCCTTAAGCCATTAAATTACATTGTCATTGGAAGCCTGATGCCCTGGGCACTCCCAGAACATATGGCAAAAAAAATCATGTTGAGAATTTCATTGCCAACATCAATCGGCAGCTTTGAGAGTCACAGCTGCCATGCTGGATGGGGTCCAAGGGTGTCTCAGGACTGCCTGTACTTGTAAGAGATAGGTTGAGGTCCCAGGACTTTATTTTCAACTTGCTACCAGGATCATGGATCACACCCCACAGCTGGTGCCCTATTTTCCCAGACCTTCTGCTCCATCTTCCTAGTAGAAATGACAGGAAAATATCCTGACCAGGGTTATGAATCTGTAAGTGGAGTGATGAATGTGACCTTCACAGGGAGGCTAAGTTTCTTGGTTCTGGCCTTGTTTATAAGAAAACAATTAGAAAAAAAAAAAAAACAGGCAATGAATGGGTTGAGTGTGGGGTTACTAATTTGCTTTAGCAACAGTGGTACTGCATTGAATCTGATAGCCATCTTTAGAAATTTCTTGAGAGACTAGGCTGCTAAGTGAAACTTGGAGTCTTAACAAAAGATGAAATACAGTTACCTAAAAACATGGAACACTGTATCTGCTCCTTCTGATGAGTATTCTACATTTAACCAGCAGGGTTGCCTGAATTCTAGCCATTACATTCAGTCTTGGTTTGAAATTAAGAGGTTATTTCATTAAGTTCTCTCTTAAGATGAAATTCCCTGTCAGAAATATTGTTTTAGAACTTGTTTATCTTTGCTTTGTTGTTGTTTGTTTATGTTCTCATAGGAAAAACTTTTTCTGACTTTGTTCCCCCCACCCCAACTTTTTATTTTTTTTGAGACAGAATTTCTCCTTTGTTGCTCAGGCTGGAGTGCAATGATGGGATCTTGGCTGACCACAACCTCCGCCTCCCAAGTTCAAGCGATTCTCCTGCCTCAGCCTCCCAAGTAGCTGGGATTACAGGCATAAGCCACCATGCCCGGCTAATTTTGCATTTTAAGTAGAGACAGGGTTTCTCCATGTTGGTCAGACTGGTCTCAAACTCCCGACCTCAGGTGATCCGCCTGATCCCAAAGTGCTGGGATTACAGGCGTGAGCCACTGCCTTTGCCCCTTTATGACCTTAAACTCCTATCCACTGACTACAAAGGGTGTCATATTAGCAATAAAATGTAAACCAGTTATGGTATTTGAATTTATCAGTATAACATAACAATAAAATAACTCTGACAGATCTGACAGAATGATATATGGACCTGCATATTTTATTAGGGGGATCAGGGTGGAGCGGTCAAGTTGAAGAATTCACAAACCGGGAGCCTTAGCCTGGGAAGGGACAGTGACTAGAATGAAGTTGTGGCCAGACTAGGGATACTGTGGAAATACAGAACTAGGGAACAAACACTGTCTTCATCTTCCCATAATGCCTAGCATGCAGTAATTGCTTAGAGTCAATCTAATTTAATACTCAAAGGTTGACTGTCGTCTTCCAGATAAAGTGTGTCATATATATTACACTGCTAATAACTAACATTTAAAAACCTCCTACCTACTTTTGGAAATGCAAGTTTCCCTATTTGCTTATGCTATATAATTGTCTGAATTTCTTTCCACTATTATGCTTTTTGCATGAATTTGAATTTTAGACAATGAAGAAACAGTATGATTATCACTTTTGTATCCTTCCTTTAGGGAGTTACATTTGTATCCAGGAAGGATTATAACTTGGTATGCATCAGGCTGAGAATTTAACCTTAATAACATAAGACATTTTATGATAATAGGTAGAATCTTTCTGGATTAGTTCTTTGTGCATTGAACTTAGCTGATATATTATTTTATTCTCATATTTTACTTGTTCAGAGCACACAAGCAGAAATTTAAGAGCAGTGAATGTATGATTGATAAGCTGAGTGAATAATTAGATATATTATAAACAGAGTAAAAACAAGGAAATCAAATAATTTCCTCCTATGTTAATACCACAGGTATGAAATGCTGGAACAATGTTTTTGAAATGAAAAGCAATTAATCTTCTTCACAAATTCTCTATGGTATTTAAGTTACTTATAATTTGGAAATAAAACCACATTGGACTTAAATGTATATAAGAAAATTAATCACACTCGTGCTCTAATGTGGAAAGAATAAAGAACCTGAGAATAACATGTAAACAAAGAAAATCTGTGGTTACTCATCAAAGAGTTTTATTTCCATTAATTTTGTCAAATATCTTATTCATGAAATCAGTCAATGACAAAGAATTAGAAAAGTTATAAATTAAAAATGAGAGTATCTTTCAAGCAGAATATTTTGTATCTGGTGCTGTATAAAGAAATAAATCCTGCATTATATAGATTCATCTGTCCATCCATTGTTTTGTTTTGTTTTTCATTTATTTCATGAGACTAAACATTTCAGCCCCTCTAAAACATAATATAAATAAGAAAAGAGTTCATCTTTTGATTGCTTGTTATTTGGAGCTTGATTGACTGAGGCGGATTCAAATGCACCATTGAGAACCATGTGAAGAGAAGAGAAGACAGAATTCTGGACCAAGGACCATCAGAATGATGTCCAGCATGCTGGTGCTGGGTCTAGCACATTGTTTACATGTATTTGGAGTCCAACGAATCTGAGTTAAGTAAATGAACATACACATCAATGAAAATATGAGTAAAAAACTCAATTTTGGAAATGCTACAGATGATATGACTTCCAAAGTTCATTCTCAGTGTTTTTCAATGATTTCATCTATCAGATTCTAAGCAGTCAATGATTTTGACTTCTATATATCACAGGTATTACAAAACTACAGAGAAAAGATATATTTCTGTAATCCTTGTCCTGAAGAGCCAAAATTAAGATCTGATATAACTTAGAAGAATTTCATCATTAGTACCAATCATGCCATAGATTTAATGATTTATGAATAAAGAGTCACAGTTCAAGCCTTCAGTTGCCACGAATCACATTCACCAAAGAGTATCTGCCTATTATATTTTTCTTGAGACAAACAGATTTTTATTTTGTTCCCTAAACTCATGGCTTCATGGAAGATGCCCCCTCAAAGACAGATTGTGACCTTGGGAAGCATTTTCCAAGACTTCAATCTTAAACTATCTTAAAAGAATACAAATTCAGGGGGAAAAAAACAAAACCTGAACTTTAAACTCCAAAATAACCTTCTACTCAGAATCAAAATCATCCCTCAAAGGTGAATTTCCTGAAGTTTACTTTATGATAGTTGTTTGTTTTTTTCCTTCCCTTCATTTCCACAGGTATTTATGGCCGCTTGAAATTTTGCTAAAGAAGAACATCTAGCTTGTTTATGCCTATATTTTTAATGAACTTTTGCAATGCCACTTCTGAGATTTTAGAATGTCTGTATCACCATGAGTCAGAATTACTAGATTAAATGATGCTGTTATGGGTTACAAGTTTGACTTTTGCTATGCTCCAATGTTCAATGCAGGTATGACCTATTTATTTCTATCATATTGATTTGACCTCTCCAGTTAGGTCCCTAACCTCCATGGGAAAATGGCAGGAGGAAAAACTAAGTTCAAGTAAAGACTTAATGCCTTTGACACTAAGTCTTTACTTGAATGATTCAGGTGAAATATTCAGTCTTTAATGTTTTGGACCCTCCCATTGCTCCTTAGTAGCCCAGTCTGAAAAAGTCTCAGAGAAGGACTCTGCTTGGCCAACCTCCATTCATATGCCCCCTTTACATAAATAAAGTTGAGCTAAGGAAGTAGAATTATGTAGGCATATGAAACGGCCCACTAGAATCTCATAAATAAAATAAGGAAGAACCATTTCCCAGAAGTCAAGAAAAGAAAAAATGGAAGTAATTTGAGGATTTTGAAACAATATATGCACATTCTGGTTGGGATGTGGAAAGAGTATTTGAAGTGGAAATCAGTAGAGTAGAAAGCAGGTAAAGGGACCCACTTGCACCCTTAGGAACTTGGAGCAGGGGAGTTAGAGGGCCTGTTTCTGGCCTTCTGCTCTGGGGACTGTGTTATTGTGCAGATAGGATTTAACTAATTAACAGAGAGAGAGAGAGAGGAAGAGATGAAGAAAGGAAGGAAGAAAGAGACGAAAAAAGACTGGGCAGTAGTATGAGCTCTGGAAGCATTCATGTATTCATAAAGCTGGTGTGCGTCTCTTTGAGTGGTTTTCATAATCCATTCAGTGAAACTCAACTGCCTCAACTTTGTTCTTGAGGCAGTTCTCATCCCCCATAGGCTGTCTCCTGGCTGTATAATGCCTTCTGCTCCCCAAAATGTTCACCCAAGGTTAATCCAGTCTCTTTCTTAAAGCAGTAAAAAAAACCTAATAGAGCACCCTTTTTTCTTTTCTGCACCTCCCCACCCTCCCCTACCCACCCCCACAAACACATAATGGAGCTTTCTTTTTCTATTTGTCAAAACTTGTTAGGAGACAAAGTGGTCAACTAACGTACTCTACAATATAAATCACTGATAGTTTCTTTTTCCTTTTTTGAAAATACTTGCCTTGCAAAACAGGGGAAAGTATTAAACCAGGGAAGGGAGTTATTGTGAGATGAATGTGGTAGAGCCTTAAATCCTGTGGATCAAAGATCCAGATGACTCTGTTTTTACAATTTTGGCTGTATTTAATAACTTCCTATACCAGCTAAAATCCCAAAATTAGCAAAAACATCATGTTAAAATAATTTTCTCCTGAAATATAAGTACACTGGGAAGGTTAAGTAGAACTAACCAGAATTCATTTAATCTGCAATGCAAATTAGTTAATTTTCACTTTTTTACATGAGAATCAGCAGCCCTGCCTAATCAGTGTGTTCTCCTGTGCCCTGCTTTCCTGTCACTTTCAACATCTTTGCCTAATGCTTGCTGGTTTCCTAATGCCTGCCTGAAAATGTGATGACAAAAAGAGTTGGCATTCTTATATATTTTTGTTGGTATATAAATGAGTGTAACCTTTTAGGAGTACCATATGTAGATGTCTGATTAATTTTTTTTGCATAAGGTTTTGTTTTGTAACCAATTTTCAATCTATTTTCATTATTTTTAATAAACCAATAAAACTTGTATATATTTACTGTGTAGAACATGAGGTTTTAATATATGTATACATTGTGCAATGGCTCAGTCAAGCTAATTATAATATGTATTACCTCACACAATTATCATTTATTGTGGTGAGAACATTTAAAATCTACTCTCTTACTGATTTCCAAGTATAGTATACAATACAGTTATTAACTGTTATCACCATGCTCCACAATAGATCTTTGGAATTTTCTTTCTACCTAACTGAAATTTTGCTTCCTTTGATCAACATTTGTCCACCTCTCAAGCCCCGTCCAGCCCCTGGTAACATTCTACTACTCTCTGTTTCTGTTAAGCATGCTCTGAATGAAGAGACCACCTAAACAGGCTGTGTGTGAGCAACAAGGCTGTTTATTCACCCAGCGTGAGTGGGCTGAGGCTGAAAAGAACGTCAGCAGGAGTGCTGGGATAGGAGCTGGTTTTATTGGTTTGAGGTAGGCAGTAGAAAGTTACAGTTCAGGGTGTTTTTTTCAAACAGGGGTGGTTGTTACAGGTTCCAATGCCACAAGGTTGGCTTATCAGTTGAGGCAGGAACAATGACAGAATGTTGCAAGGTCAGTTAATCAAGCACTGCAGGAGAGCCAGCTATTCTTCTTTTGCAGTTTTCTTGTTATCCCAGACTTTCCGGCTCTGGGAGGCCATATGGAGGTATACGTGTAGGGTCACAGGGTCACTATGGCTTGACTATGGCATAGTCCATGGTGCAGTCAGTTCAGAGAACCTTGCAGCTTCTATGACTTTTTCTAGATTCTACCCCACATAAGACAGATTATGCAGTGTTTGTCTTTCTGTGTCTGGTTTACTTCACTTAGTGTCATGTCCTCTGGGTTCATCCACATCATCTCATCACAAATGACAGAATTTCTTTATTTCTTCACACTTAATACTATTCCATTGTCTATAAATACCACATTTCATTATCCATTCATCCATTGATAGAACTTAGGTTGGTTCTGTATTTTGGTTTTTTGTAAATAATGCTGTAATAGACATGGTAGTCCAGATACTATATGTCATTCACATTCAGATTTCATTTTCTTTGGATATATACCTAGAAGTTAAATTAAAATTTTTAAAAATCATTTTGTTTTTAATTTTTTGATGAAACTCCGTAATGTTTTTCATGGTTTCTATGCTAATTTACATTCTTACCAACTTTGTTCTAAGGGTTTCCTTTTCGTCACACCCTCAGAAACACTTACCTCTTATCTTTTTGATAATAGCTGTCCTAACAGCTGTAGGTGACATCTCATTGTGATCTTAATTTGCATTTGCCTGGTGATTATACTGAAAATTTTTTTTCATATACCTGTGGGCTATTTGCATGTTTTCTTTCGGGAAATTTATTTTCAGGTTCTTTGCTCATTTTTAAATCAGTTTGTTTCTTGCTTTTGAGTGGGTTTGAATTCCCTATGTATTTTGGATACTAACCGCTTATCAAATGTATGGTTCCTAAATATCTTCTCCCATTTTGTAGATTGTCTCTTCACTTTACTGATTGCTCCTTTTGCTATGCATAAGTTTTCTAGTTTGATGCAATCTCATTTGTCTATTTTTTCTTATGTTGCCTATGCACATATCTGACATAGGAAATCTATTGCTGGGAATTTATCCTATAAATATACTCATCAAAATATGCCAAGTTTCTAAGAAAAGTGTGGTTAATTCTGTTTTTTCACCCCAATATCATCATATGTAACTCTTAAAAACAACGCGGTAGCCATCTTTTACATAGAAAAGTCACTAAGATGTATTTTAAAGGGGATGATGTACAAGTTAGAGATTGAACATAGCTTTCTTATTATTTCTAATTTATTAAATTATTTATCCAATGTTGTATGTCTGTATATTTATTCTGGAATAGAACTTTTTTTCTTGTCAAGCAACTACTAACTGGTTTCCTTTAGAAAGAATAATATTTGTAACTTTATATCTCTCTAAAAAGTCTGTTTTCTTTCTACGAGAACCTGACCTAAAAGGGATTTGTTTGTTTATTTGTTTGTTTTACTTTGTTTATTCTCTTTTGGTATTTGGTTTTTGTTGTTATTTTATAAATTTCAGCTGGTATTTTCTAGGCAATCAGTCTTCAACCTATAAGTCATTTGCATTTCCTCATTTATATAATTGCATTAAAAAGTACTACTTACAAAGCACTGAGGGGAAAAAGAAAGTGCTGCTGAAAAGCAAGTACACTGCTTTTTAGATATGAACAAAACTGTTAGGATCAAGTGATGACACCTCTGTCAACCTAGAGACCAGCTGGTGTCCTTGACCTTCCTCAAATGACATAGGTTTCAAAGGAAGTTTAAGAAAACCTGTAAAATGCAAGAAAAAATAAATTACTTCAGGTAGAATTTTTCAAGCTGGTATTTCACGGAGTACTGTTGTGCAACATGTTTTGCAGTAACAAAATATGTATGAGAGAAGCTTGCTTTAAAAATAAATTATTTATCACCCAAGAACACTCTAGATAATGTACCATATTAAGGTAATTTGTGACTGTCAAAGAAGGGGTATGTAATATGTGACCTTTCATTACCTAGCTATTCCCAGCACTGAGTTCTTCCGAATAACCATTTTGTGAAATGGTATAATAAGAAAGCTGGTCAAAGTAAAACTAAGAATAAAAAATCTGCCTATAGAAATGTATACCATATGATACCTTGTAGTTGTTAATAGTAAAACACAAAATTGACTGACTTGGAAATACCTGGTGAGAAAAGTTTCAATATAAGCCATTTTGTATACATATATATGTATTTATATGTATTTATTTTATAAAAATATATATGTATTCATTATATATGTATATAAAACAGCTCATATATGTATATATGTATATATATATGTGTATATAAAATGTACATATATATGTATATTTTAGGACAAAAACCTTTTCCCAATACTGCTGAGACTAGTAAAATTCCATTGAAGAGTACTGAGAGATTTTATTGATAAAGAGTTCAAGAATTTTGGATCAATATGACAACATTCCCTCTCTGCTCCTGCTTTATGGTTGATGAAGGAACCCGAGGAAATCACAATGGCACAGACTCCCACCACCTCAAATCATGATCTTTAATGTCAACTGGATATTAAACACCATTTAATTCAAATGAGCTTCTTTAACCTGCCTCAAACCTGTAGAGATTATTATCTCCTCTCAGTAGGTGACCTTGACTCAGAGCAAATTTATGCTCTCAGCTATGACCACTCTCAGTTCTCCACCCCTGTTCTTAAGCGTCCTCCATAGATGTAACCCCCTCACCTCTTAATACCAGTCTTTCTTTAAAAAATAAAATATTGGCCAGGTGCCATGTGCCTGTAATCCCAGCACTTTTGTCAAGCCTAAGGCAGTGGATTCAAAGTCAGGAGATTGAGACCATCTTGGCCAAACCCTGTCTGTATTAAAATACAAAAATTAGCTGGGTGTGGTGGTGTGCACCTGTCGTCCTAGCTACTCAGGAGGCTGAGGCAGGAGAATCGCTTGAACCTGGGAGGTGGAAGCTGCAGTGAGCCGAGATCACACCACTGCCCTCCAGCCTGGGTGACAGGAGACCCCATCTCAAAAAAAAAAAAAAAAAGAAGAAGAAGCATTTATTGCCCCATGTATCACTTTTCTTAACATCTTTCTTTCCAGACTTTTCAGGCTATTTCTTTTCTAGACAGTTCTCCCTTGCCTGAGACTGCTGCAGTTAATACTATAACCTTTAGATACTTTCAGCAAATGCCACCCAGGAAGCTCACCCCCTGAATGCTCTGAGTTACACTAAATGACAACCCCTTTTGCCAGTCTTTCAGGAAGCCACCAAACAGACTGAAATTATTACTTGTGAATAAGGACTGTATTGTTCCTTTGGGCACTAGCAAACTGCCCCAAGAGTATGAGCTTCCATATTTATTGCTACTGCCCATCTGGGGCATGAAGGATGGCAAGCAAAGAATTTAAAATGGCACAGGACTCTCTTATTGGGTGTAGCAGTTTTTTTCTTCATTATGCATTTGTGTGGTGGTTGTAAGATTTTGACTATATTCTAGAGTTCTGTGACAGTTGATTGAGACAATTTTTACAAGCTTAGTAATTAATTTTGTGAAGGAATCAAACCTTGTAGTTCCCTATCCTGACATTTTCAATGATGTTATTCTCTGTGCTTTTGATCTGAAGCTTTAAATAAAGCAATTCTCCATCAAGTATTTCTCTTTTCAATGGCTTCTGTCTAACATGTTTAAATCCTATTCAAATATTCCCCATTACAAACAAAGCAGAACAAACAAATGGAAGACTTGACCCCCCCTCAATGTAGCACCACCTGTAGCTAATATTCTACTTCTCCTTCCCCTCTGCACCCAATTCCTTCAAAAAGATTTTTTTATTTTTTATTTTTTTAACCATCTCTATGCCTGACCCCTTGCCATAAAGTCCTTCCTGACCATTCAGATAGAACTGAACCTTTGATTAATTTTACCTTGCTTTTGCCAGTATATAATGTTGTCATGCCAGATATAACAGCTTTTTCGCACTTATTTATTTACTCTGTACTTGTAAGTCTGAGTCCTTCAGAGATGAGACCATCCCGTTTTTGCATATTTAGATTTTAGTATAATGTGTAGCATATGTCTAATATTTAATACATGTGTTGAATCAAATCCTCACAATAGATATGACTAAATTTATGAAACTATTATTTAAATATATATCAATGAAATTTGCACAGTTTCACAGTGGAATATATTTTAAATGATTTTATAAGAAAACATAATAATGCAAACCAGATGCATAGCCCTCTAATGATCTGATGTCATTTAATAATACATTTTAAACATTTATAGGAGTAAATGGATTGAGTGCTTTTCAGGAACCCTCTGTTAACATAAAGCTTTCAATAAAGGGTAAAGAGCAGGGATTTTAGTCGACATTATATATATAAACCTGAAATGCAGATATTATATATAGTAAGTTAGTTAAAGGCAGATTGACACAATAATAATCACCTGTGTGATAGGTGCGGTCAAAAAATGACAGCCTGGCCACAATCTATAAATGAATAGTTGGCCATTTCACCTCAACACACGTTAGCTTACCAATGGATGGGCAGGGTCAAAAGATTCCCCAGAAGATAATTTGGAGATCAGTCTAACACAGAAACAAATGATGATAACTTCTCCAAAATTCTATGCCATTTAAACAGAAATGCTTTTCACACGGGAAAATTTTAAGGCAGGCATCACCAATTAAGCATTAAACAGTAGAATATGATAATGTAAATAAATATCATGGTAGGCAGAAATCATAACTGTCATGAGCATGAGCACAGAACTCATTTGCTATGTCAAATATATCCATTTCCTGTCTAATTACCTGGAGCAAATAGTCTAATTTTATGAATTCAAGTCTATCTTTGAAACAATTAAAACATTTATATAGCTCTTTAAGCCAGGCACAGTTTTTAGTGTATGATATATATTAACTTATAAAATCTCACATCAGATCCTACGAAGTAGGTGCCGTTTTAAAAATGAGGCAACCAAAACACAGGGAACGTACGTGTGCCTGTCCATGGCTACAAAGGTGATAGTAAAATCAGAGTTTAAGGTTAGATGGTATGACCTCAAAGTAAATGCTATGATTCATTACACTTGCTGTCTCTTAGCAAAAGCAATCACATGAAAATATCTATCTTTTGGGGTTACTGTGAAAATTAAGAAAAATAATGAAGGCATAATAAGAGAAGTACTAAGGTCTCAGAAAACAAAAGCTCTTATCTAATTATAAGAAATGTGATTTTTCCAAGGAACCCTGTAAGTTATATTGTGGGTATTATAGCACATTTTAAAGGCAGAGGCAGGTCAGGGTGGAAGAAGTCCAGATTAGGGAAAGTTATAAGTGAATTGCTTAATACGCATCTTGCTTCTCTAAGCTCCATTGTTTATTAATTAATCTCTCTTGATTAAACTAGTTCATTAAGTGACAGGTACATGACAAAAACAAGAAAAAAGAACAGGAAAAAGGCCTTAGAAAAATGAGATACACGGATGAATCACTGGGTCCACTGTTTTCTTGGTTTCTGTCTTCATTCTTTTTCTTGCAGTGTGGCAGGATGGGGTAAAGGTTAAGAGGCACAAGTAAAAGAAGACTATACATCTTCTAGTACCACCCGCTCCACACCAGAGGGAAGGACAGAGCCAGGCTAGCTGCCCACCGCAGGGTCACACTTACTAAACCCTTTGATCTAGGGTGAAATATGTACAGCTACTATGAGTTTCAGCATATACATTCAGATATTCTCCTGCCCAGGTGTTCAACAACCTCTGACACTCAAATACTTACTGATATCTCAGGATTTATGACAGAAATGTTCATACAAATGTCCATAGAAAATGTCCACATGCTGCTTAGCCAAAGAGGAGAAGAAGCTGTAGTTATTCACAGCTCAGGCTTTAGAACTAGACTTACCAGCATGTACTCTTGAGCAAGCTACTTAATCATCTTGAAACAAAATGTCCCCATTCATAAAAGAGTGTATAACATGTATCTCGATTTGCTCTTGTGAAAATTTAGATAATTTATATGGGGCTCTTTCTATAATGCACAGCACGTGGTAAGGAATCAATGAATATTTGGCAATCTTAGCTACATTGTTTAGTTAGTTACAAAATAAATAGAGACTGAATTCTAGGTGGGGAACCAAACAGCAACATGGCATAATAACAACAAACCTAAGATTTCCTGCCACAGAAGTTCCTAAACAATCTTGAGCTACTGAGTTTCTTAATCTCAGCAGCCCATGGATTATGCTCTGTATCACTATGATTTCCTTTTTTCTAACTCAGTTTTTAGTGTCAGCAATAACACCTCATGCTTTCTATTCAGTTTCATCACCATGCTATAGTGTGACAAAGTATATTCATTTCTACCACAGAGTCAGAGGGAAAGTTTCTCCTTCACCCTCTGAAGGTTTACTGAAAATAAACAGAGAAGGTAGATTCACAGAAGAAAACACATACAAAATATATTTAATGTTCATAAACATGGGAGAATTGCAGGGGAATGATTACTGAGTAACCCTATGAGGTCTAGCTGCATATATATATATATTTCCTTCTCTATAGGGGAAGGGGAAATGGGAGTTGTAGGACTAAATGATTTGCAGGAGAAAAGAATGAGCCCACACAAGGATTACCTAGGACAGTGTTTCTTTGAGCTCTGGGGAAGGTGAGGGGTGAAACTTCACCATGAATAAGGGTTGTATTATTGTGCAGATAGAGCCTCCCGGGTAATCTCTCAGAGCTGCCTTCAAAACAATACATAAAAAGTCTGTCTGGTTGTGGTGAGAACCCCAGTCTCTTCTCTTCTCAGATTAATCCTGGTTATCTGATGAGATTCCTAGGAAGGAATCTTAAGACAATTGTAATTTTTTATAAAGGAATTTTTCTTTATCAGAGAAACAAATGAAAGTGCTTCCTGAAAAAAAGAGGATTGAAGAGACAGTGGAAGATTAGATGAGAGAATTTGCTTCTTTCTGAGGACCCTCAGTTTTCTTTAACTTGAAGCATACAGCATGCCAAAATGCTATATTTTGGGATATATATATTTTTAATTTTACTTTAATTTCCAGGATACATGTGGCGAAGTGCAGGTTTGTTACATAGGTATAAATGTACCATGGTGATTTGCTGCGCCTATCAACCCATCATCTAGGTTTTAAGCCCCACATACATTAGGTATGTGTCCTAATGCTTTCCCTCCCCTTGTCCCCTACTCCGAAACAGGCTCTGGTGTGTGATGTTCCCCTCCCTGTGTCCATGTGTTCTCATTGTTCAACTCACACTTATGAGTGAGAACATGTGGTGTTTGCTTTTCTGTTCCTGTGTTAGTTTCATCCATGTCCCTGCAAAGGAAAGGACATGAACTCATTCTTTTTGATGAACTGCATAGTATTCCATGGTGTGTATATATATATATATATATATATATATATATATATATATATATATATATGTCTGTGTGTGTGTGTGTGTGTATATATATATGTCATGTTTTCTTTATCCAGTCTATCATTGATGGGCATTTGGGTTAGTTCTAAGTCTTTGCTATTGTAAACAGTGCTGTAATAAACATTTGTGTGCATGTGTCTTCATAGTAGAATGATTTCTAATCCTTTGGGCATATACCCAGTAATGGCATTGCTGGGTCAAATGGTATTTCTGGTTCTAGATCCTTGAGGAATTGCCACACTGTCCTCCACAATGGTTGAACTAATTTACACTCCCACCAACAATGTAAAAGCATTCCTATTTCCCCACATCCTCTCCAGCATCTGTTGTTTCTAGACTTTTTGATGATCACCATTCTAACAGGCATGAGATGGTATTGCATTGTGGTTTTGATTTGCATTTCTCTAACGATCAGTGATGACAAGGTTTTTTCCATATGTTTGTCGGCCACATAAATATCTTCTTTTGAGAAGTGTCTGTTCACATCCTTCACCTACTTTTTGATGGGGTTATTTTTTTCTTGTAAATTTGTTTAGGTTACTTGTAGATTCTGGATATTAGACCTTTGTCAGATGGATAGATTGCAAAAATGCTCTCCCATTCTGTAGGTTGCCTGTTTATTCTGATGATAGTTTCTTTTGCTGTGCAGATGTCTTTAATTAGATCCCATTTGTCATTTTTGGCTTTTGTTGCCATTGCTTTTGGTGTTTTCATCATGAAGTCTTTGCCCATGCCTATGTCCTGAATGGTATTGCCTAAGTTTTCTTCTAGGGCTTTTATGGTTTTAGGTTTTACATTTAAGTCTTTAATTCATCTTGAGTAAATTTTGGTATAAGGTGTAAGGAAGGGGTCCAATTTCTGTTTTCTGTATATGTCTAGACTGTTTTCCCAGCACCATTTATTAAATAGGGAATCTTTTCCCCATTGCTTGTTTTTGTCAGGTTTGTCGAAGATCAGGTGGTTGGAGATATATGGTATTATTTCTGAGGCCTCTGTTCTGATGACTCAGAAATAACTTCATACATCTACAACCATCTGGGATATAATTTTCTGTGCCCAAGCACTACCAAGATATGTTTGTATATTTGTTTAAAAATCCAGTATTTTTTTAAATTCAGGCTAATTTCATCATGTATTAGTCCATTTTTGTACTGCTGATAAAGACATACCCGAGACTGGACAATTTACAAAAGAAAGAGTTTTATTGGACTTACGGTTCTACATAGATGGGAATCCTCATAATCATGGCAGAAGGCAAGGAAAAGCAAGTCACATCTTAGATGGATGGCTGCACATAAAGAGGGAGAGCTTGTGCAGGGGAAGTCCTCTTTTTAAAACTATCAGCTCTCTTGAGACTTACTATCATGAGAACAGCTTGGGAAAGACTTGCCCCCATGATTCAGTTACCTCCCACTGGGTCCCCCCGACAACATGTGGAAATTCAAGATGTGATTTGGGTGGAGACACAGCCAAACCATATCACATTAGAAATAGTTAAATAATTTAAAAATGTATACTATGTAAATTTTTGAAGTCATTTGGGTGAAAAATGTAATATAAATAGGTCTATAAAACAACATTTTTATTTACCTGTCAATGTAAGCAAGTAGTAACAAACTTTATATAATTAAAAAAAATCATAAGTGGGGAATGAAATGTTTTAATGGGATACCATTGCTTCTACTCACACTTGCCTGTTTATGTGATACTAAACCTAGCTACAAAAGGAAAAATAAAATGCTGATATAAATAGAGAAAATTCAATAACGTCAATTATTCAATCCTTAACTTTGCTGCTAAAATAAATTTAAGAAAAAGGTCTTGCTCAGGTATGCTACCTGCCTCAGAAGGCAGCCAACCCACTCAGCCAACCTGAACCATGCCTGGCCTGTGCACTCCCTCAGCCCATGGTTGGGCCAGGCATGCTCCAGCCTACCTGTGTTATAGCTCATACCCACGTTCAGTGGTTCCCCAGTCCTTGTCCGAAATCCAAGAAGAATAAGGATACGCTGACAATTGAAGGTTGAGGAGGGCAGAGAAGAATTTTATTGAGCAATGGAATGGCTCTTAATGGAGAGGAGATATGGGCTGTTCCTCCACCCAAAGTTGGGTGGTTTCTCCCCCAATGTAGATGAATCTGGGGCTTTTAGGGGCTCAGAATAGGAGAGTGCATGCTAATTGGTTTGTGAGTATTCAATAAATGTTAAAACAAAGGCACCACTCAAAGGTGAGCAGGCATGACAGGATAAAAAAACAATTAGGAAAGGGCAGGTATATGTAAAATAGGTGAAGGGTGGAGATCAATTAGAGAAAAGTGCAGCAAACAGGAAGAGAGGTTCTCAATACAGTCCATGGATTTACCTGGGACTTGTAGTTAGGCTTTAAACTGTCTTAGGCTTGAGTGTGGTGTCTCATCAGGGACTTCCCTTAGGCATTTGTCTGCCTCCTGCCTCTGCTTAGGCATTTGTCTGCCTCCTGCCACTCTTACTCCCTTTGGTTCATATTTTAGTCTATTTAAAAATGTTGGACAAATCAATGATAGACTAGATAAAGAAAATGTGGGACATATACACCATTTAATTAATAGTATGCAGCCATAAGAAAGAATGAGATCATGTCCTTTCCAGGGACATGGATGAAACTGGAAGTCATCATTCTTGGCAAACTAACACAGGAATAGAAAACCAACCACCACATGTTCTCACTCATAAGTGGGAGTCGAACAATGAGAACACATGATTGTAGGGAGGGGAATAACTGTGTGATATTGGGCTGTTGCCAGCCAGAGATCCCTAGCTGGCAAAGTGACTGAGAAAAGTTCTGCATCAGGAACAGGCTAAATTTGACCAGGGACTGTCAGGGTGTGGAGGGTAAGGGAAATGAGAGCATCAGGACAAATACTTTTAATACATGCAAGGCTTAAAACCTAGATGATGGATTGATAGGTGCAGCAAACAACCATGGCACATGTACACCTATGTAACAAACCTACATATTCTGCATGTTTCCCGGAACTTAAAGTTAAAAAAAAAATGTTGGACAAGATTTTCATCCACTTGCACCTGAGTTCTGAAACTAATCCTAAATGTGCTCTGAATATATTATTGAAAGATTGTTTTCTTTTCATTTTCTTTTTTGTTCCCTAGCACATCCAGCATGCAGAAACAGAAGATTGTTTTCATTACCATACACTTTTTTATGTGACACAAGTAGACTACTCCAGACCTTGCAAAGTCTGATTTGAATTTTTCAGAGCTTTCCTTTGCTGCTAATGGAATACCCTCTTTGTATGCCCAACATTTTTGTTTGTTTGTTTCTCTTGAGCATGGATGCTATATAGAATCAACAGTATTGTATTGATCCAATAGAAAGAGGCTTTTGAGCAACATTAAAAATAGAAATGAAAATTGCAAGATTTTCTCTGGTTGCAATCCATTTCTTTATTTACATGGCACAAACATTACTACTTTTCTTTACCAATGTCATAGAAGCCTAGCTCTAAAGGTATCCTGAAGGTCATTTAGTATTTCCTTTAGGTTCAGGCCACTGCTACTTATATTTTGTAAACAAGGACAGAGATTTTTTTCTTTTAAATTCTACTAAAATAATCCAGTAGTAGTTGAACTCACTTCAAGTTTGTACAACTTATATGATCAGAATGAGTTCCAATTTAGATTAAAAGTTCATCTAAATTCCAGGAGAATTAAGACCTTGTATGGGAGGGGTGATTGATTACTAGCAGGACAGCCCAAGAAGCTCGCTACAAATGAAAGAAGGAAACTTTATTTATTTATTTATTTTTGAGATGGAGTCTTGCTCTGTTGCCCAGGCTAGAGAGTGCATGGTGCAATCTTGGCTCACTGCAACCTTCGCCTCCCAGGTTCAAGCAATTCTCCTGCCTCAGCCTTCTGAGTAGCTAGGATTACAGGTGCCTGCCACCATGCCAGGCTAATTTTTGTATTTTTAGTAGAGACAGGGTTTCACCATATTGGCCAGGCTGGTCTGGAACTCTTGACCTCGTGATCCACTCCTTAGGCCTCTCAAAGTGCTAGGATTATAGACATGAGCCACTGCGCCCAGCCAAAACTTGATTTTTTAAAAAACTAAATCCTCTAGAAATAATCCTAAGGACATAATACAAATGGAAAAACGTGTATTCAGAAAAATCTAAAAATTCAAAACTCTAACTTGAATAAATTAGTTTGAACTTAAAAGCTACACACAAAAGAAAAATGCATGACTCCATTATTTTTTGAAAATGATAGATAAATCAGCTGACAATTCCTGAAGTTTAACAGTCAGGTGTGATGAGGGAGAGAAAAAAAGAGTCCTGCTCAAACCAAGGGGTCATCCCAAGGTGACTGGGTGACTGAATATACACAAACCTGAGTATGCCTAAGGTACAACCTCAGAGGCTTAGCAATATGCATATTATGTTGGAGAGTTCACCTCTGCTAAAAATCATACACTCAGCTACTGTAATAAGAAAATAATAGTAATATGGTCTTAGAGGGAAGAAAGTACCCAGTGTGTATATATGAGATGCAGAGAAGCAGGAATACATGATTCATACACTAGGAAAAAAACAGGCAAAGTAAACGCTTATGAAAACAATTGGATGTCACATTAAACAGAAAAAGACTTCAAAATAGCTATTATAAGTAAATTCAAAGATGTAAAGGAGACCATAATTAAAGAGGTAAAGAAATGTAAGATGACAATGTCTCATCAGATAATGAATATCAATAGAGATAAAATTTTCTAAAAAATAGACATTCTGGAGTTTAAAAATGCAATAACTGAAATGAAAAATTCACTGAAGGAATTCAAAAGATTTGAACTGGCAAAAAAATTAGTAAATTTGAAGATATATCCATAGAAGTTTGTGTGCCAAATCACAGGAAAAAAGAATAAAGAAAACTAGAGCCCCATGTAATGATAGGACATCATTACATACATGAACACATATGTAATAGAAATATCAGGAAGAATAGAAATAAATAAAGGAGAAGTAATATTTGAAGAAATAGTAGCTTTAAAACTTCCCAAATTTGTTGAGAAACAACAATCTATGCATCTAGGAAGCTCAACAAACTTTCAGTAGCGTGAATGCAAAGAAACCCAAAAACAGACACATTATAGTAAAAATGCTGAAAGTCAAGGACAAAAAAAAAGTCCTGAAAGCAGAAAGAAACATGAATTGCTACTTACAAGGAAACCTCAATAAGATTAATAACTGACTTCTCAGCAGAAACGGTAGAGTCCAGTTGGTTGTGTGACAGCATATTCATAATGCTCAAAAACAAGTAAACAAACCTGTCAACTATGAATCCTATAACCACCAAAGCTATCTTTCAAAAATGAAAAGGAATTAAAGACATTCCCTAAAATAAAAAAAAATGGAACTAAGAAAATATGATGACAACAAATTTAGTAACAAGATATAGTAAAGGACAGCCTCAGGCAGAAAGATACTAACTATACATAGCAATTCAAATCTACATGAAAAAATGGGGGTTAAATAAAGGTAATTATTTATCAAAAATAACATATTTAGGAATAAATTTAACAATATGAGTATAAACAAATACCTAAAAACTATGAAACATTATTTTTAAAACTAAAGTTCTAAGTCAATGGAAAATATTTCATGTTCATGGAGCAGAAAACAACATTGCTAAAAGAAGCAGACAGCTTGAATTGAGCTACAGATTCAATACAGTCCCTTACAGAACTGCAGATGACTTCTTTATAGAAATTGACAAACTTATTCTAAAATCCATATGTAATTGCAAGCTTTCCATAATAGCAAATACAATCTTGTGAAGAAAGAAGAAAGGAGAACTCACACTTCCTTATTTCAAAATTTATCACAAAGCTGTATTAATGAAAACAATATGCTATTGATGTAAGTATAGACTCACAGACCAATGAAACAGCAGTGAGAGTTCAGAAATAAACTCATATATTTATGATCAATTTTTTGTGACAAGAGTATCAAGACTAATCAATAGCGAAGAATAGCCTCTTCAACAAATGGTGCTGGGGTAGCTGGATAACCACATGCAAAAGAACAGAAAAAGTGGACTCCTACCTCTACCATACACAAAAACTAACTCAAAATGGATCAACTACCTAAATATAAGAGTTAAAACTATAAAACTCTTAGAAGAAAATATAAGAATAAATCTTTGTGACTTTGGATTTGACAATGGTTTCTTAGAAATGACATCAAAAGTGTAAGTAACAATGATAAAAATAGATAAATTGTACTTCATCAGAATTAAAAATATTTTTGTATTGAGAACACTATCCAGAAACTGAAAGGACAGATCACAAGATGGGAACATGTTTTCAAATAATATATCTGATTTGGGTCTTGTTTCCAGAATATATAAAAAACTGTAATAACTCAATGAGCAAATAATAATAACAGAATTTTAAAATGGACAAAGAATTTTTTATTCAAAGATATACAAATGAATATAAATAGACAACAAGCACAAAGAAAGATGCATGATGTCACTGATCATTTTGAAAATGCAAATCAAAACCACTATGTGATACCACTTCATACCACAAGGAGGCCATAATAACAAAAAAATTTTCAAGGGCAAAGAGTGAGTCTTGCTGAGGATAGGTAAAATGATTAAGCCACTGTAGAATCTGTCTGCTATTCAAAACATTAAATATAGAATTACCAAATGAACCAGTAATTCCACTGCTAGGTATACATCCAAAAGAAATTGAAACATATGTCCCTAAAAAACTTGTACATGAGTCTTTCTAGAAGCATTATTTATAAAAGCAAAAAAAGGGAAATAGTTCAAATGTTCATTGGTAGATAAATGAATAAACCAATTGTGATATATACATATGATGAATCATTATTCAGACATGAAAGAAATTACTGACACAGGCCGCAACATGGATAAAACCTCAAGAACATTGCTAAGAGAAAGAGGCCAGACAGAAAAGTTAATATATTATCGTATTCTATTTTTCTGAAACATTCAGAATAGATAGTATAAAAACAAAAAAACAATGATGGTTGCCTTGACAGGGAGAAGAATACTCCTCAAAGGTACAGAGTTTTGTTTTGGAGTGAAGGAAATGTTTTTTAACTATAAAGCAATGGGGGCTGCACAACATTCTGAATATACTAAATGCCACTGAATTTCTCACTTTAAAATGGTTACTTTTATATAACTTTCACTTCAATAAATTTTAGCAAATAGAGACATGAAGCAGATTAGTGATTGTGTAAAACTGAGGGATGGGGAGATAGCTAAAACATATGTGATTTCTTTTTTACATGATGAAAGTCTCAAACACCAAGTGTGGTAGTGTTTGTACATACAGGTAAATATAGTAAGATACATTGACTTGTTCACTTTTAAAAGAGTCAATTGTATGATACTTGAATTACATTTCAAAAAATCTGTTAAAAAGTGATCCCATACTTAGTATGAGTTTTCCCTTGGTGTTAACAACAAATTATGACAAACTAGGTTTAAATCACTATAAAATTATCTGATAGGTCTGAAGGTCAGAAGTCTGACATGGGTCTCCCCAGAGTAAAACCAAGGTGTCCACAGGGCTATATTCACCTCTGAAGGCTCTAGACAAGGATCCATTCCCTCCCTTTTTAGGTCGTTGACAGAATTCAGTTTCTTGCACATAGCCTCCTATATCTCAGAGTCACAATAATGTGGTGAATTTTTACGGTGTAGTCACTTTCTCTAACCACAGAGTGTCTGCTTATAAGAGCTCATATGATTAGTTTAAGCCTGCCAGGATAATCCCAGATAATCTTCCCTCTTCAAGGTCTGTAACCTTATTCACATCTACAGAATCCCTTTTGCTGTGTAAAATAACATATTTGCAGGTTCCAGTTCTGCCTATCATATATGCCAAAAAGTTGAATATTCTTATCATAAAATATAAGCAAATAGTGTTCTGACCTTAAGGAATGAAAAACATTCTTAAACGAAACTCAGGAAGGGTTAATCTAAAAGAAAATATTGATCTATTTGCCGATGCTGAAATTAAGGAGATCATAATGAACTAAGGACTAAGTCCTAAGAAATTTATGCAGAAATGTTTAATATTGTTACTGATATTATAAGATTTAATTAAGACCACAATATGATCTCAGCTGATACTCATTTTATTGGCAAAAATGTAAAAATGTGACAATGACAAGTATTAGAGAAGATGTGAATGACCAGAATCTATTATAAACTGCTAGTGAAAGATAAATTATAGCAACCATTTTTTTAAAAGAGCTTAATGTTATCTCCTGCTATGCTTTGAATATAAAAATCTCCTCCAAAATTCAGGTGTTGGCACTTAATGACCAATGTAATGATATTGAGAGATGGGACCTTTAAGAGGTGATTAGATCATGAGGGCACCTCCTCTCATAATTGGGATTAAGGCCCTTATAAAAGAGGCTTCAAGCACCATTTGCTGATCTTTCCCTTCTGCCTTTTGCCATTTGAGGACACACTTTTCCTCCCTCTGGAGGATGCAGCAACAAGGCACCATCTTAGAAGCATAAAGTGACCCTCTCCCCACGACAGGACCTACCAGCACCTTGATGTTGGATTTCCCATTCTCCAGAACTGTGGAGAAAATAAAGTTCTCTTCTTCATAAATTACTCAGTCTTAGATATTTTGTTATAACAGCACAAATAAACTAAGATATCTCCTAAAGCTGACTGTTTGTATACCATAAAATCCACTGATTCTATTCCCACTCTTGTACATACACACCAAAAAATGCACACAAGAATGTTCATAGAAGCCCTGTTTATAACAGCAAAAGGAAACAATCCAAATATCTGTAAAGCAGATGACCATCTGCATTATATTCATATAGTAGAATATTATGCAGTGCCCAAGCTGTCTAAAACAATGACACATAATAATGTGGATCCATCTTACCAGTGTAATGCTGAGTGGAACTATTCCCACTCTTGTACATACACACCAAAAAATGCATACAAGAATGCTCATAGAAGCCCTGTTTATAACAGCAAAAGGAAACAAATATCTATAAAGCAGATGACCATCTGCATTATATTCATATAGTAGAATATTATGCAGTGCCCAAGCTGTCTAAAACAATGACATACAACAATGTGGATCCATCTTATCAGTGTAATGCTGAGTGGAAAAACTAAGTCCCCAAAAAAGTGTGTGTGTGTGTGTGTGTGTGTGTGTGTGTGTGTGTGTGTATGAATGGGATTATATAGCTGCAATGAAATTAAAGAGAAAAAAATGTTTCAGGTTACTTGTAGAAGGGTGGCTGCTATAGTTTGAATGTTTGTCCCCTCCCAAATTCATTTTGAAATTTAATGACTATTGTCACAAAATTAAAAGACAAGAGGCTTTAAGAGGTAATTAAGCCATGAGGGCTCTGCTTGCAGAAGTGGATTCACACAGTTATTGCAGGAGTAAGTTCATTACAAAAGCACAAGTTTGATCCTTTTTTTCTGTTTCTCTTGCCCTCTCTACTCTTCTGCCACAAGTTGATGCAGCAAGAAGGCCCTTGCCAGATGTCAGCCCCTTGATCTTGGACTTTCCAGACTCCAGAACTGTGAGCCAAATAAATTTCTGTTCATTATAAATTATCCAGTCTGTGGTATTTAGCACAAAATAGACTAAGACAGTGGGTCTCTAAGCCTCATTATTAAATTTTATTACATTGAATTATAAAATATAAATGTAAAAAGGGGTATTAATGTACAAATGATGAGATTGTGTTATAAACCAAAGATTATAGTTATTCCAATTATGTGCATTTAAGATCCACTTAAAATTTATTCTTCATTGCTCATTTTTTAAAATATTGGGACATCCTTCTTTCTCTATCTTCTTTTCATTACTCTGATTATACATGTTTAGCTGTGTCAAGCCCCGAAGTAGACTTGTTTCATCTAGTGTTAAGGCTATTTAAATAGTCCATAGTAAATAAAGCCTCAAAGAAAACTTTTATTATCAAAGATTTTTCTTATGAAACAGTTTAAATGCTTATTACAGTATCTAATTATATCAAATAGACATGGCCTTTGTGCAGCCTATACTACTTTCTTGGTGCCTATTTATAGTCGATAATTTCTTAGTTAATTTTTAAGGTTAATATTGTCAAAATATGCAGTCCATAGCAATCTTTCAGAAGTCATCATATTTCAGAACAACTAATACCAGAGAGTCTACCCAAAGGTGTGTATTTGTCATCTGAGAACGTAAACAAGCAACAATAATACATGAAAATTTCTTACCTGAGTAGCCCAAGTGATCTCACATACCTCACCTTATCTCTTAGACAAACACATTTTCTCCAAGAAATAATCCTTTTTTGTTGTTTTTAGATGGAGTCTCGCTCTGTCACCCAGGCTGGAGTGCAGTGGCACCATCTCAGCTCACTGCAACCTCTGCCTCTGGGGTTCAAGTGATTCTTTTGCCTCAGCCTCCTGAGTAGCTGGGACTACAGGCATGCAGTACCACACCCAGCTAATTTTTCTATATTTAGTAGAGACAGGTTGCACCATATTGGTCAGGCTGGTCTTGAACTCCTGACCTTGTGATTCTCCCGCCTCAACCTCCCAAAGTGCTGGGATTACAGGTGTGAGCCACCGTGCCTGGCCAGAAAGAATCTTTTAAAACCTATCTCCTCCAAGAAGTTTACGCTTGGTTAATATACAAATTTATGAGCCTCTGTGTGTGTGTGTGTGTGTGTTTGCATATATACACACATATATTTGTGCACTGCTTACATTCTCCCTTTTAGCAAGCCTTTTGGGGTCTAAATATTTTAAAGAAACATAAAGTGATATTAGAGTACAAGAAAAGGAGAATGCAATAAGAAGTCTTATACTTTTTGCCTCCTAATTGCTTTCCACTGGTTAAAAGTGGGTGAAGCTGGAAACCATCGTTCTCAACGAACTAACACAAGAACAGAAAAGCATACACTGCCTGTTCTCACTCATAAGTGGGAGTTAACAATGAGAACACATGGACACAGGGAGGGTAACATAACACACCAGGGCCTGTCGTGGGGTGAGGGGCTATGGGAGTGATAGCATTAGGAGAAAAACCTAATGTAGATAACAGGTTGATGAGTGTAGCAAACCACCAGGGCACATGTATACCTATGTAACAAACCTGCATGTTCTGCACATGTACCCCAGAACTAAAAGTATAATAAAAAATAATTCCTTACAAAAAAAGTTATAACTGTGCCTTTTGTTATGTGACTGTATGTGGTTGTTTAATTGCCAGCAATTCAAATAACAAATCTCTTAACCTCTGCTGACTCTCGTCAAAGTAGATAAATTTTTCTCAAAGAGAAATTTTACTTTGAGTTAGTCATTCTATGTTTCTAAACAAAGAAGTGGGAACAGAGAACAAGGACAAAAGATAAAAGGATTTTTAAAGAGCAGTCATATCATAGGACAGAATCTTAAGTTTCAAATGACTGTCCCAATAGTGTAAAAAAATCATGTTAAACTTCAGAGGTTTCAAAACTGGTAAATTTTAAAATTGTCTTTTCTAAAGTTTCTATGTGTAGGAGGGATGCTTTTCTTCCACCTTTAAGTAGAATTGCAGCTTCAATCCCATATTTGAATGTCCATCAAATGAGCCAGGAAGACCTCTACATTATATGATTGTTTTCTATCAGCAGAGTCCTGGGAAAAACAGGCATTGTTTTTAGTTAAATACAATTTTACCAAGGGGCTAGCCAGTATGAACTAACAAGATTTGGATACTGATTTGCTGCTAAGTGGAGCTTTGCCAGAATTCAAAGTTGGGAATGCCCATCATCAGAAAGCACTAAATGCCACAACCATAGGGATGTACTCCAAGGGGTAGTCTATGACAGCAGTCAAGGCTGCCTCACAGCTAGGTGTGCAGCTTAGCTTTCAGTGATGAGGGTAGTTCAGCAAAACCTGAGATCTGTCAAAAGGGTAGGTTATTACAATAATATAACCCTTTCTGTATCACGTCTGGTAAGAGCTGCGGATGTACAGGTTGAATAAGTCATATAACCACTTTGCACACTGAGAAAACTTGAAAAGCCTTTTTTGTCATGAACTCTGAAGTTGCTTCTATGTAAGCAAAAAAAAATCATAACAATAACAGCAAGAGAAACCCCCACAGCACAGCACCCAACACTTCTGGTTTATTTATCCCATTCAACCCTTGGCAACAAGTATCAAAATTATTCACCAGACAAACTGCATATTCATCACTGGGGTTTGCGTTTCTCCATCTTTGATTATTTACATCATTGGAGGCAAAAAGTAAAACTTCAGTTCTTATCCCATTCTCTGCCTGACATACATTCTGCACTGCTATTTCCTTTCTCCATATTATCTTTTCTAAACCAGTTGAGTCTCTGCTTCACCATGGACACATCTACCAACCACAAGGTTCCATTATATCTCTGAACAACCCCATCAGTTCTTTCCTCTAACATACACTTGAGGAAGTTACAACATTCTATTCTGCATACACGCTAATTAGAGTAATTTCTGTCCACCCAGCATGTTAAAAGACTTCTCAATGCCTGAAACTCATGTTCCTCATCATCATATCTGGCAAAGACACATAGCAGTTGACCAATAAATATAGACTGACTTCATGATCTGAAAAATATCTTTGCCCGTTTTTATGCATTCAAATTAGCAATTGTAGTTTTAGCTGAATAGTGCAATCCACATAGGAAAAATCTATACTTTAAGAATATTCACTACCTAATTAGAATGCCTCCTCACTCCAACCAGTGGCATAAATGTCATATCTTCATATTTAATATCCCTATTTATTTTCTATGTGTGCACACACATAATTTTTCATATAAATTTGATCTATCTCATGGTGCAAAGTGTAACTATTTCTAATTAGTTTGATCAAAGATACCATAGTCAGTGCTGAGTAATGGAAATTATGCCAATAAAAATTCTATTGCCTCTGACAAGGGAAAAAATGACCATACATTGATTCAGCCCTCCCAGCCTTCCAGAAAAACATTTACATATGATGTATTTATAAGGGCACATAAATGTCTATATAGTCACAGTTTGTAATATTCCTAAAGGCCTGCAGCAGAAGCAGCAGGAGAGGAAGCTATTTCTGCTGAGTCTTTTATTATCCGTGGTATTTTCCACTCTGAACTATTGCAAATTTAACTCTTGCACTCTCTGTAAGGTTGGATGGGGCAAACAAAGAAATGGACTGACCATAAGGAGATACAGTATTGCTCTCTTATATTGTGTTGTATTCTGGAGATTTTGATGTCTGAAAAAAAAATGGAATATCTTTACCAAATAATGACTCGTGAGTATTTGCTGAGGGAAAGAAGTAAACTAACATGATTATTAAGTATGTAACATTTATGAGAAGTCAGTAGAAATGAGTGAAGTCAAGTATTTGGGTTCAGATCTAGAAATGACTATTTCCAAAGTATCAGAGACTGGGAACAAAAGAAATTTTAAAAGGGACTGCAGCAGCTAGGGATCAGAAATATATATAGTTACTGCAGAAGATGCCTTTTGGAGAACCATAGTAGGAGACAGTCTAAATAAACAGGTTTTGGGAGGGACTGAGATTTCATCAGCCTTGGTGGTTACCTTTGCAGCCAGAACTGAGTTCAAATCTTTCTATTAGGTATCATCCAATTTTAATCAGGTGTGTCAGGCGTGCTGAATCTTAGTTTCTTCATCCAGAAAATATGTCAACCAAAGTACCAGGCATATGAGAGATGATCCATAAATGAAAGATTTTTTCTCTTCTTTCCCCTCACATTTATTTACTAATTTTTCATTCAATAAATAATTAATGAGGACAAACTGATTCCAAGGAGATGGGAAGACAAACATCTACACTTTCAGTGTAATCCCTTCTTATATAAAGCTTGCAGTCTGATGAATAAGTTAGAAACTGATAATATAATTATCAAGTAAATCTTGTTACAATTCTTATATGTGTATTAAAGGAAAATGCAGAGTGTGTTGTACAAGGGACCTAAGACTGAGTTTTCACAGAAGACTTTTTGTAGCATTGGCATTTGTGGCAAGATAAGAAGCATAAATAAGACTAAGCCAGGGAAAAACCTTCCAAAGTAGAAACCAGAGCCTTGTGAAAACGCAGAATCCTAAAGCATTTTGGCAGGTCTTAGAACCAGATAAAAAGTCAGGATGGATGTAGCATAAAAAGTGAAAGTGCAAACAGCATGAGATAAGTAAAAAATGATAGGTGGATTATGGGAGTATTAATTGCATGACTTTTAATAATTACGTGTAAAGTTATGAGATTTTATTCTTAGTGTAGTCTGAAGACTCTGAAAGTAACTAAATGAGAGAGTAATACCATCAAGCTTTTATTTAAAAAGTCGATTATTCTAGCTATCTGGTAGGTAATCATAAAAGCACAAATTAGTATGTGGGGAAAATTTTTAGAAATCTTTTCTTGTATTTGAGGTGAAAGTGGATGGCAATTTGGAATAAAAGACATAAAAATCTCAGTAATAGTTTGGGTATATAAGAGACTTGAAAAAATTATGTTTGATTGAATATTGGGGCCACAATGGGGAGAAGGTGAAAATAATATCCGTAGATAATTTTCAAAAAGTTATTACTGTGAAGAAAGCCAAGAAGTAGATCATAGCTTAAAGGAAATGCTGGGACTAAGGAGTCTTGTTGTTACTGTTTTAGCTGAGGTTTCTAACACGGAAGCCTAAGGGCTGATAGATACAGAGGTGTATATTCAATATGCAGAAGAGAAAAAGGAATAATCGAAAAAAAGAAGTATTTTAAAAAGTGGGATGGGAATCCAAACACAAGAAGGTGTTCCAGCTTATTCACTTGAACAGGAGGGGAACCAGATAGGAAGAGTGAAGATGAGCATCAGGTGGACATCCAGCAGTGTGAAGATGACACAACTCCTGAATTAGCTGAGAGTAGAGGACAAAGGATGGGCTTTAAGAAGTTGGAAGAATGAGACAAAACATGAATGGTTTAAGATTATAGGAAAACAAACCTCCTAGAGAAGTAAAATAATATTTCCAAGCAATATTGTTGCCACATTCAATTTTCGGTGATGAATTTAAGTTGGGACCAATTGTTACGGGTTTAACCAGGGTCAGAATTTTCAGGAGATTTTTTTTGTTTGTTTCCCGTGGACTTAAGGATATTTACCATGAGGTGATAAATATGGTGGACTGGGGAACCTAAGCTAGGTAAAGAGGGTGGCAAAGACATGAGAGGGATACTAGAATAAAAAGTTTTTTATGAGTAAAGTTTGTGATTCTCAGTAAGTTCAAGAAAATGTGATAGTAGGAGATACGCAACAATAGGCTGTGAGATTGGGCGGTAATAACCAGATTTCAAAAACTGTGTATTTCCTGCTGATGACATAGTCAAGAATGTGACAGACTAGGGTAGAGAAAATATTGCACGAGAAGGTCATGCAATTGGAAGGCCACGGATTAAAATGTATAAAGAAAATCAACACATACAGAACACACAAAGTCTAAAGGGTTTTCACAGTAGATAAGGAATGGAAGACATCAGTTACAAATAAACTTATAAGAAATAACATGGGATGGCCCTTTAATTTGGCCTGGAAAAGAAATAGTTCCCCAATATACTACCTGGGTCAGTTGACATACCTCTATTCCTCAGTTACTTAAATTGATCAATCTATGAAAAACCACAAATTATTCATGGGCTAATTGCTTCTTAGAAACCATGCACCCTAATCTATTTCATGTTACAATGGAAAGACTAATACAGAAAAATAAAGGGTTTCCCAAGGTTACATCTTAAGTTTCCAGGAAACTTAGATATAAAACTCAGTCAAGCTTTCTTTCTATACTATCAAATTAAAGCATTATTTCCCAATCTCATAGTGCAAATGTTTGGGGTTTACAAACTGGGCCAATAAAAATTACTTCTTTTTCTCTCTCCAGTACTGAATAAGTTGGGGAAAAGAACAAATAGTAATGCAGATATGAAAAAATCATTTCACTACTTATAAAATCTAAATTATAGCAGCTTAGTCCTCAAAATTGAGAATGCTCAGTATATTTATCCCAGATTTACAAACTGTTAAGTGATAAATCATTCACCTGAAATGGAGGAGTTGATGGAACAAAGAGAAGCCAAAAATATTAAGCTAATTAACATCCTTTGACATATAAGTAGCCATCAGGAGTAGAAAAGTAATATTTCCAAACACCAAAGAAATCACTATCAGTAATGCGGAAATAAACAGAGAGAGCTCCTCAAATTTGTAAATCATATTGGCAATTCTTACACAATATACCAAAAAATATATAATAAAAAGGTACTTTAAAGAGGTATAAATGACTTTCAGAATCACAGTCAGAAGAGTATGCAACTCTGGAGGTGAGTGAGCAGTACTGGAAGACTAGAAGGCAGGGGGAGAATCTCAGAGATGTGAAAATCCCAGTGCCCATTCCTCTGCTGCACAAGAGATTGAATACATTAGGCAGAATTCTTTTTTAAGCATTGCAGCTGTAATTTTGAGAATATCCCTTTTGACAAGTTGGATGCCACCCACAATTTTAGCCATTGAATAACTAATTCATCTTTTAATTTTATGCCCATAATATGTGATATTACATCTTAGGTAGTATGATTAGAGAGACTGTGCAGGATATGTTGGCTCAAGAATTTCCCACTTCTTTTATTTCCCATATACGATCAATAAATGAGCACTTTATATAAGCACATTCATTTATGGGCTTGGCTGATGTGGGTCAACTCTAATAAGAAGTAAAACTTGCACTAAGCTCATAAAAATATATTAAGGCCCAAGCCAGCCTTTCTGGCTATACCTGAATGCCATATACAATATTTGTATTTTAAATTTCATCATGAAAAATAATATTTACCTCCACACCATCTTACACTGGAAGGACAGACCAACTTTTTTTTTAATTGTACTTTAGATTCTGGGGTACATGGGCAGATCATGCAAGATTGTTGCATAGGTACATTCATGGCAATCTGGTTTGTTGCCACCATCCCCTCATCACCTATACCTGATATTTCTCCGCATGTTATCACTCCCCACCCTCCCTCCCACTATCCCTCCCTCCCACTATCCCTCCCATAGCCTCCTCCAACAGACCCCAGTGTGTGATGCTCCCCTCTTTGTGTCCAAGTGTTCTCATTGTTCAATACCCACTTATGAGTGAGAACATGTGGTGCTTGATTTTCTGTTCTTGTGTCAGTTTGCTGAGAATGATGGTTTCCAGGTTCATCCACGTCCCTACAAAGGACACAAACTCATCGTTTTTTTATGGCTACATAGTATTCCATGGTGTATTTGTGCCACATTTTCTTTATCCAGTCTATCAGTGATGGGCATTTGGGTTGGTTCCAGGTCTTTGCTATTATAAACAGTGTTGCGATGAACATGCGTGTGCATGTGTCTTTATAATAGAACGATTTATAGTTCTTTGGGTATATACCCAGTAATAGGATTGCTGGGTCAAATGGAATTTCTATTTCCAGATCCTTGAGGAATCGCCACACTGTCTTCCACAATGGTTGAACTAATTTACACTCCCACCAACAGTGTAAAAGTGATCCTATTTCTCCACATCCTCTTCAGCATCTGTTGTCTCCAGATTTTTTAATGATTGCCATTCTAACTGGTGTAAAATGCTATCTCAATGTGGTTTTGATTTTCGTTTCTCTAATGACTAGTGATGATGAGGATTTTTTCATGTTTGTTGGCTTCATATATGTCTTCTTTTGAAAAGTGTCTGTTTATATCCTTCACCCACTTTTGGATGGGTTTGTTTTTTTCTTGTAAATCTGTTTCAGTTCTTTGTAGATTCTGAATATTAGCCCTTTGTCAGATGGGTAGCTAACAAAAAATTTTTCCCATTCTGTAGGTTGCTGGTTGGCTCTAATGATTGTTTCTTTTGCTGTACAGAAGCTCTGAAGTTTAATTAGATCCCATTTGTCTATTTTGGCTTTTGTTGCTATTGCTTTTGGTGTTTTAGTCATGAAGTCCTTGCCTATGCCTATGTCCTGCATGGTTTTGCCTAGGTTTTTTTTCTAGGGTTTTTATGGTGTTAGGTCTTATGTTTAAGTCCTTAATCCATCTGGAGTTAATTTTAGTGTAAGGTGTCAGGAAGGGGTCCACTTTCTGCTTTCTGTACATTGCTAGCCAACTTTCCCAACACCATTTATTAAACAGGGGATCCTTTCCCCATTGCTTGTTTTTGTCACGTTTGTCAAAGATCAGATGGTTGTAGATGTGTGGTGTTGCTCTGGAGACCTCTGTTCTATTCCGTTGGTCTATGTCTTTGTTTTGGTACCAGTACCGTGCTGTTTTGATTACTGTCTCCTTGTAGTATAGCTTCAAGTCCAGCAGGATGATGCCGTCAGCTTTGTTCTTTTTGCTTAGGATTGTCTTGGCTATGCAGGCTCTTTTTTGGTTCCATATGAAGTTTAAAGTGGTTTTTTTCCAGTTCTGTGAAGAAGGTCATTGGTAGTTTGATGGGGATAACATTAAATCTATAAATTACTTTGGCAGTATGGCCATTTTCAAAATATTGATTCTTCCCAACCATGAACATGGAATGTTTCTCCATCTGTTTGTGTCCTCTCTAATTTCCTTGAGCAGTGGTTTGTAGTTCTCCTTGAAGAGGTCCTTTACCTCCTTTGTTAGTTAATACCTAGGTATTTTATTCTTCTTGTAGCAATTGTGAATGGGAGTTTGCTCTTGATTTGGCTCTCTGTTTGTCTGTTATCGGTGTATAGTAATGCTTATGATTTCTGCACATTGATTTTGTATCCTGAGATTTTGCTGAAGTTGTTTATCAGCTTAAGGAGAGTTTGGGCTGAGACGATGGGGTCTTCTAAATATACAAACATGTCATCTGCAAATAGAGACAATTTGACTTCCTCCTTTCCTAACTGAATACCCTTTATTTCTTTTTCTTGCCTGATTGCTCTGGCTAAAACTTCCAATACTATATTGAATAAGAGTGGAGAGAGAGAGGTCATCCTTGTCTAGTGTCATATTTCAAAGGGAATGCTTCCTGTTTTTGCCCATTCAGTATGATATTGGCAGTGAGTTTGTCGTAAATAGCTTTTATTATTTTGAGATATGTTCCATCGATACCTAGTTTATTGAGAGTTTTTAGCATAAAGGGCTGTTGAATTTTGTTGAAGGCCTTCTCTGCCTCTATTGAGATAATCATGTGATTTTTGGTTTTGGTTCTATTTATGTTGTGGATTATGTTTATAGACTTGGTTATGTTGAACCAGCCTTGTATCCCTGGGATGAAGCCTACTTGATCATGATGAATAAGCTTTTTGATGTGCTGTTGCAATCAGTTTGCCAGTATTTTATTGAAGATTTTTGCATCTATGTTCATCATGGAGAAGTTTTCTTTTTTTGTTGAGACTCTGCCAGGTTATGGTAGCAGGATGATGTTTGTCTCATAAAATGAGTTGGAGAGGATTCCCTGTTTTTGTATTGTTTGGAATAGTTTCAGAATAATTGGTACCAGCTCCTCTTTGTACATCTGGTAGAATTCAACTGTGAACTCAAGAACAGACCAACTTTTTGCAGCATTAATCAATTCAATGCAGAGAATGAAGATTCAGAACTCTAGGATCTTACCATAGTAATTTTAATCCCGTCTCTTTACTTCTTAATGAGAATGATCTACCTTGGAATCCCTTTTGCTCCTTTTTTTTTTTTCCTATTGTCAGAATATCTCTTTTTTTCTCTCAATATGGTTTTCTTTTTCTACTTCCAAAAACAAAATATAGTATGTAACTTGAGTGAGAGAGGAATTTTCAGAGAGTGTGAGGCATACTGTCAATTCTATTTTTATATAGCCCCAGACAAAGGAAATCAGGAGCACATCTTACTCTGAAATTTCTCAGGCTGATACTGATACACAGCAGTTGCATTTTTTGCTAGGTATAATTTGTTTGTATTTCCCTATGAAATCCGGTTTAAACTAAAACAATGTGCTCCTTATAGAGAAAAATCAATCAGAAACAAGCTGATTTCAAAGTAGTAAGGAAAGCAGAATGGGAGATTGCATCCATATTGCTTTGCTTGATGGTAAAATGTTTATGAATGGGCCAAACTTTCACAAGCTTCTGGTCATTCTTTGTACTTTTCTCCCACTGGACACAGCTGGGAATTTAAAAGAAGTAATAACATGATCAGAAGCTCCAATTTGCTCTGGGGCAGAAAATCAAAGCCTGATATACTATTGAAAAATCCCATTTGGTTAATAATTGGGGAAGCATCCAAGATTTGTGTACAGGCTGCATAGCAGAGTCAGAGTAACATGAAGAGACTAAAGGTCTGAAAGTGCTCAGGATCAAAGAAATAAGGACACCCCACTTACCCTTGCTATGTAATAGAGTGTGTCTTCCTGAAACACACCATGGCTATCTCAGATGCCATGTAGCCACATGGAAAGCAGTAGTGAGGATTTGTGGTTTAAGTAAATTACTTTCAGAAGTCATGTTTCTAAGTGATTAGTGTGAAACAAATAGTCTGAAAAATCTGGGTACAGAATACTTATTTCTGTAAGCAAGTCAATGGGATAAGTGACAATGTAACAAATTCACCTCTTAAAATCACTAGTTTGCATTTGAGCAATGGTACTATATTACAAATATCATGCTCAATACAATTAGAAATTAGATGAGTAAACATGCCCAAGCAAAACGCAACACCCTATTTTTTTCTTCTTACCAAAGAAGATACTTATTTTATAAGTAAAATTTGGTTGATTATAATTGAGAGCAACAAAAACAGCCTTTTCCCTAAGGCAAATTAAAACTATTTTGGAGTTTTCATTAAAGTAATCGAAAAACTCTAACCTGAGTCATCACGGCAGAATGGAATTGTATCAGTCAGGAGAGGCTAGGTAACGACCTCAATAAGTTACTAGACTAACAACCCCAAACTCTCAGTGGCTATAAAACAAAGTTTGTTTTTTTTCTTGTACTATATGTTCACTGAGTTAGACCAGAAACAGATACTCATTGTAGCCATTCTAGGAAACAGGATAACAGAAGCTCAACCAAACTATGACATCACTGTCTCACCATGTGCTTTCTTGGTTGCAATCTCTGTGGCTGAAGATGGAAGAGCACTGGCCTAGTGAACGTTCTGGTTTGAAAAATGTACTCACCACTTACACTCACATTTGCTTGGCCAGAACTATTCACCTGATCTTGCCGAACTTCAAATGGGTAGGAAGCAGAACAGAATATAAACAAAAAATTTTATATCACTTCAGAAAGAAGAATGGGAAACATACAGTAGTCACTGGTTCATAGTAACACTGAAGTTTCACCGAGCAGGCATTGTTAGGGATCCTCTATTAGGAAAATATCCTTCTGTGCCTTTCAATATTTCCTCAAATGCTTTCTTTTATTTCTCTCTGGTAGTGACACTTCTCTGCTGAGTAGCTTTTCTGTTTTTAGACAGTAGTGAAATGTTACCCTGCAGAACATGGAATATGATTTTATACGAGGCATCCTAGGTATCAGATGAAGAGAATATAAACCACAAGCATGGGGGAGTTAGCCCCTAATGGAATGATCTTTGACCAAAATGCAACAGAAAAAATGAAGGAATCCTCCTTTCTCTCACCCATGTACTATTTCAAAGCATGGTTACAACCCTTGCTACCCTTTCCAAGAACTACTTTTGGAGTAGTACATGGAAGGGAGGAAAGATAGATAATTTGTATTTGGTTGTCTTCCTTCTTCCTATTGACAAACATATCTATGTAGCAACTTGATGAAAACAAGAGAATCAAACGCTGGCCGTTAAATGCTTCGGACAACATGTGAAACTTTTCTCTCCTCTCTTTTCATTGCCTAGAAAAAGTAACATGGGTATGTACAACTTCAAGGGTTAAATAATTATAATTCTTCATATGCTTGGAAGAAAAGGAGAGGAAAACAAGATATCAGGGAATATGAGTAGCATCGACTATAGATGCCCTCCGTGTTCAGACTCTCCAGCTCTTCTCCTACCTGTGGCTGTATGTGAAAGTGAAGCCAAGGTCTCCGCCACCCTAGAAACTTCCTTAAGCCACTTTCCAGCATTCAGAAAGCTAAGCCTCACTTCATCTTCAGGGGTGGGATGCTCCTATATCCACTACTATTTGGGTTAGGAACCCTTGGGACATTAAGATTCATTCTTGAAAATATTAAGAGATTTTTACAAGGCCATAGTCATTCTGAGTTTAACATTGTTTACTCTCTGAGAGAAGTGGCTCCAAGTACTGAAAAGTCAAAAAGAAAACAAAACAAAAAAAACAAACAAAAAACCCCTCACATTTCTCAAAGTACAGTAAAACAGAATGCAAATTACTATATTAGTATAATATGCTGCCACACTTTCAGTAGTGAAAAAAATACATAGTATGAGGTTTTACAGATCTGTGTCTAATGCTAGCTCTTATCTTATTTTCTGGCATACTACATTTTGAAGTACAAATTTTTTTAGATATCTACATTTTGATATTTTCACATTTTCTAAAAGTAGAAAATTCTTCAAATGTTCTGTGTAAACTAACCAAAAATATACAGCTAAAGAACTGGTATCATAATAAATGGTTTACAGTTTTAGTTTCCTTTATTTCTTACTAAGAAACTAAGAAATAATAATTTTAGTACTAAAAAAATGTTCATTTTAGGTTAATTCTATTTTGTATGAAACATGTAACTTATTTGTACAAAAGTTGCTAAAACTTGGTTAAAATCATATTGGTATTCATGTTTTTATTTTCTTCTTCTTTTTTTTTTTTTTTTTGGATAAAAGTTTCCAACTATGCCTACAATATTCCCTAGAATTTTTATTTTCTGGCCACTACTGTACAGCTGGATGAAAAAGGAAACAAACATTTGCATACATACATACATACATATGATCCTTTACATTTGTATAATTTCTTAGCTTACAAAACACATAAATATACATGATCTATCTAATTTTCACAGTCTTTGAATACCAATAGAGAAATGAGAAAACTGTAGATCACTTGAGTTAAGTGGTACATCCAATATATAGATGACATGGGTCAGATTCAGGACAAACTCAGGTTTTTAGCCTTCAAATGTAAAAATAATTTTTTCTTATCTGTTTTTGACCATGAAAAGTTCACAGTACAAAGCCTTACTGGGGAGAAAAAAAATTAGACAAAATTCACATTTTTTTTCCCGTAGGAAATTTAATGACTATCTGGATAGATAAGATAAAAATCTCTAGGGCCAGGCATGGTGACCTGTCCTCCCATCACTTTGAGAGGCCAAGGCAGGTGGATCACCTGAAGTCAGGAGTTTAAGACCGGCCTGAGCAACATGGTAAAACCCCATCTCTACTAAAAATACAAAAATCAGCTGAATGCCATGGCATGTGCCTGTAATCCCAGCTACTCAGGAGGTTGAGGCAGGAGAATTGCTTGAATCCAGGAGGCAGGGGTTGCAATGAACCGAAATCACACCACTGCCCTCCAGCCTGGGCTACAGAGCAAGACCCCACCTCCAAATAAACAATTAAATAAATAAAATCTCCTAATTTTTTTAAATTTATTTATTTTACTTTAGGTGCCTACTATATATGGCATTTCTCTCCATGTTATCCCTCCCCACCCTCCCCTCCCTCCCCACCCCCCATTGTCTCTCCCCCCTACCCCCCCGCAGCTGTCCCCTGTGTGTGATGCTCCTCTCCCTGAGTCCACGTGTTCTCGTTGTTCAACATCCACCTATGAGTGAGAACATACGGTGCTTGGCTTTCTGTTCTTGTGTCAGTTTGCTGAGAATGATGGTTTCCAGATTCATCCAAGTCCCTACAATGGACACGAACTCATAGTTTATTATGGCTGTGTAGTATTCCATAGTGTATATGTACCACATTTTCTTTGTCCAGTCTATCATTGATGGGTATTTGGGTTGGTCTCAGGTCTTTGCTATTGTACACAGGGTTGCAGTGAACATACATGTGCATGTGTCTTTATAGCAGAACGATTTATAGTTCTTTGGGTATATACCCAATACTGGGATTGCTGGGTCAAATGGAATTTCTATTTCTAGATCCTTGAGAAATCACCACACTGTCTTCCACAATGGTTGAACTAATTTACACTCCCACCAACTGGGTAAGAGTGTTCCTATTTCTCCACATCCTCTCCAGCATCTGTTGTCTCCAGATTTTTTAATGATTGCCATTCTAACTGGTGTGAAACGCTATCTCAATGTGGTTTTGATTTTCATTTCTCTAATGACCAGTGATAATGAGCATTTTTTCATATGTTTGTTGGCCTCATATATGTCCTCTTTTGAAAAGTGTCTGTTCATATCCCTCACCCACTTTTGAATGGGGTTGTTTGTTTTGTTCTTGTATATCTGTTTTAGTTCTTTGTAGATTCTGTATATTAGCCCTTTGTCAGATGGGTAGATTGCAAAAAATTTTTCCCATTCTGTTGGTTGTCGATTCACTCTAATGATGGCTTCTTGTGCTGTACAGAAGCTCTGGAGTTTAATTAGATCCCATTTGTCTATCCTGGCTTTTATCGCCATTTCTTTTGGTGTTTTAGTCATGAAGTCCTCACCTATGCCTATGTCCTGGATGGTTTTGCCTACGTTTTCTTCTAGTGTTTTTATGGTGTTAGGTTTTATGTTTAAATCTTTGATCCATCTGGAGTTAATTTTAGTGTAAGGTGACAGGTAGGGGTCCAGTTTCTGCTTTCTGCGCATTGCTAGCCAGTTTTCCCAACACCATTTATTAAACATGGAGTGCTTTCCCCATTGCTTGTTTTTGCTGGGTTTGTCAAAGATCAGATGGTTGTAGATGTGTGGTGTTTCTTCTGGGGTCTCTGTTCTGTTCCATTGGTCTATATTTCTGTCTGGTACCAGTACCATGCTGTTTTGATTACTGTAGCCTTGTAGTATAGCTTGAAGTCTGGCAGTGTGATGCCTCCAGCTTTGTTCTTTTTGCTTAGGATTGTCTTGGCTATGTGGGGTCTCTTGTGATTCCATATGAAGTTTAAAGTGGTTTTTTCCAGTTCTATGAAGAAGGTCATTGGTAGCCTGATGGGGATAGCATTGAATCTATAGATTACTTTGGGCAGTATGGCCATTTTCACGATATTGATTCTTCCTAACCATGAGCATGGAATGTTTCTCCATCTGTTTGTGTCCTCTCTTATTTCATTGAGCAGTGGTTTGTAGTTCTCCTTGAAGAGGTCCTTTACATCCTTTGATAGTTGTATTCCTAGGTATTTTATTCTCTTTGTAGCCATTGTGAATGGGTGTTAGCTCTTGATTTGGCTCTCTGTTTGTCTGTTATTGGTATATAGGAATGCTAGTGATTTTTGCACATTGATTTTGTATCCTGAAACTTTGCTGATGTTGCTTATCAGTTTGAGAAGATTTTGGGCTGAGACGATGGGGTCTTCTAGATATACAATCATGTCATCTGCAAATAGAGACAGTTGACTTCCTCCTTTCCTAATCAAATACTCTTTATTTCTTTTTCTTGACTGACTGCTCTGGCTAGAACTAATTTTTTTTTTAAGTATCATTTTACATGATCTGTGAGTAAATGCAGAAAAGCAGTAGTATTTGAAGGATTCAGAAAGATCTGTGAGATGGAATGTGGTAGGAGATGATAAAACAAAGATAAGATACTAAGTCCTCATAGTTCCATTGGTTCAGAAATTTGAAAACATTTTAGACATCCATGACCATATATACAAAGCAAGCAGTTGATGATTGTATTCAAACAATTCAAAAAATTACATTTTTGGTGGACACAATGTAAAGACAAGATGCTGCTCACTTTAACTCTTCTTCAAGTAAAAGAAATTGATGAAATTAATGTACAATGGCTATGACCACAGATGCCATTTTATAATTAGTATTTCATGTACTAAAACTTTAAAGAAAAAACTAAAGAAAAAAACAACTTTTCTTTATTGCAGTCCTCAATATACCCAAACCCTGTTCCTGAGAGGAACAGGGACAATTTTTGTTTCTGTTTTGTTTCTTCTCTTATTGATTTCCAAATTTTATGTCTAAATAATATAATGATACTAATGTGGAGTTTTTTGATTTCTCAATTTTAAACATGGTCTGTTGACTTCTGGTTGTGTTCATGGGGATTTAACTCATTCTATGTGCTTCTATTCTATGGTTATGTCAGCACTTAAGGTTAAATCAGTTATGAGTTTGTATTATTACGACTACCTATCATTTACTGCAGAGACAAAGGGTACTAAGCTTGTGAGTCCTTTTTTGTTTTTCCCAGTTATTAATTTTTCATTTCTTTTACTTAGTATTACATGTACTTTCCGCTTTTCCACAAATGTTTCAATATATCAATCAATCATATAGCAATACATTTCCAAAGGTTCAAACATGTTTAACAATGTATCAGACTTTTTGTTTCCACCTTCTTCTTCCATCTAATACTCCTCAGCAAGAATCTTCTTGCAGTTCTCTTCCCTGACTGGTCTTGTTTGCATTACATGAGTGAGACCTTGATCACCACCTGCAGGGGTCTGTCCTGCAAACCCTGTCTCCACAATGGATGAGTAAATGCACTCACACACACAGCACAGTGAACGAGTGGGCTCGGGAGGTCGTCAGCTTCTCTCAGAGGGCGAGTACAGCTACCCAATCCCCTCTAGTTCTCCTTCCTCACATTTATTCAATATAGATGTAATAACAGAGGTTCTAAGTCAATATACTTGTGGATAATTAACATGATTAAAAGAGTAGTTACATGAATGATGAAAGTTTGGTTCCAGGGGCCCAGAGCAAACACCATTAACAGGTAATTTCCCTGGTTAACCTCCACCCCCCCCACCCCCACCCCCACCCCCGCCGCCTGCCGGAGAGGACCATCCAGTTGGTTTTAAGACCAAATGAGTAAACGAGTTAGAGACAAAGGAATGTGGAGTAAACAGATTTATCTGGGGAAGCTTCTATAATTCCTAATCTTTACCCTATGACCTAATGCACTAAGGTAAGAACAAGCTGCCTTCAGCCTGTTCTATTATTACAAGTTATGAAAACCTTTCGGACTTCCAAAATGTTTCAGACTATATCTTATAATTTTCCCTAATATTTCCCTTAATATTTTTCCTGCTGCCCGGGGGCCACCCACCATTCTTCTGTGTTGGGTCCACTGATTCTGCGTTCTTTCTCTTTTTTCAGTCTTGAATTATTGACTTCTTTTTGATTTGTCATGGAAGTGAAAAAAAAGAATTTAGATTTCTTTTTCTCTTGGAATTTTGAAAGCATTATTCTATCTGTCCTTCAGCATCTTGGAATGCATTTATTTTTTAAATATAAGCTAACAGGTTTATTTTTGAAAGCAATGTCTATTGTCTGATTATTTCTGTATTCTAGCATCCTTTTCTAGCAGATGTGATATTTTTCTTCATCTCTCTGAGATATATGATTAGCTCTCTGAAATTATAGAATATTTTAAGTTTTCCTTTTTGCCTCTTTTTTCCTTGGTTATCTTTTATATTGAATGTTTTCTTAAAATGCCAATCATTCTTGATACCCCAGGTATATTTCAAGGGCTGACTGGAAGTTGTATGTGCATGAAAGTCCTTATTGGAAGGACTTTCAATAAACGGTATCAAGCAAAGAACTGAATGTTGGTGACTTTACCCACAAATGCCTGTTTCTCCAAAAAGGAAGTCTACAGTCTCCTGCCTGGAGCATTTTCACCGTCCATCAGAATCGCAAGAACAGGATGGAGAAAGTGGCTTCAATCCTCAACACTCAGCATGTGGTATTTAGTTCTACATCTCACTCCCAGCTTCTATTGTGCATAATGGACCAGAGACTGCATCTTTTAGCATTTGACTTCTCCACAGAATATACCACTGGTCTTCCATGGGTTGAGAGGAGCAATTATTGACTGTGTTTGGGTAGACCTGCCAAACAACTCCGTTTTAGCTATTTTTTCACGCACATCTTCTGTAGTACTTGAAGATTTGTGAATCTTTATTGGATCCCAGAGTGTAATAATCTTGCTTTATATTACTGTCTTCTGCTGTTCTCTTTTTCTAAGCCCTTATTTTTTCTTCTTCCAATACTACATTGACATCTCCTGTTCATTTGTATTACACATTTCCATTCTTTTTAATCTCATGAATTTATGAATTTTAAATTAATTTGTCATTTGCTGTTGTATAGTAAACACACCTGATAGCAATAATGTAAGCATATCCTGAGAATGACACTGGATGGCAGACACGTCTGAATGTGGTTCAGAGTTCCCTGCTAAGGGATCTTGGAGTGGCCAACCCAGGCAAACATTCCTTATCTATGAGAAACATCTGAGTCCCAGCCCATTCCATGGAACGTGGGTCATACGGGAAATGGTCATACGGGAAATGGAGGCCTTTTGTTTTGTGGCGAATGAAGGCTCCCAGATGAAGGTTGTTAGGGGGAGGGTGCTAAGTGAAAAATGCTAGATAAAACTGCATGATTTTGCAAGAAGTTCTGGTTTTCCTGTTCAGTCCACTGCCACTGGACTCTCTTCCATGTATGTAAGCCCCCAGCAAAACCCATGTCTCATTCACTGACTCTGGGTCTCTGCTTCATCCTCTTGAACCTGGTGAGATCCCCGTTGGAGTTGACGGGTTCAGTACCACAGCTTTGTTCACTCAGAAATCTAGATTAGTGATTTAATCTTTTTTTCTAATACAACACACTAAAAAACATAATTCTACCCATAATAGTGTTATGGAGAGATTTTCCAAATATGAAGAAAAATAAGTCATATCAGAATCACTGAGAAATGGGGCAAGAATAGGTGTAGTTGATGTTCTATCTAGATTAGGTTTGCATACTGAGGAATCCAGCCCCACATGAAAACCTCCATGTGATTTTTCAAGCCCCACCATAGGCAATTACAAAGGCTTACCTGACAGGCCTCACAGGGGAAAGCTGCCCCACAATCAGACTTAGTTCATAGCCAATGCAGTGGACTCTCCAAGGACAGTTGCAGTCAAGGATGCAGGCCTCTCTGGTAAGCCATACTGTTATGCATGCCGGCAGTCCTAGCCCAGGAGCCTGTATTCCTAAACTTGTTCATCTGAAGCCTTAGGCAAGGGCCTTCTTCAAGCATTCTGCTGAAACCTCTTTACAGGGAGGGGAAGATGGAAACCTTGAAATCACTTTTCCCCTTGAAATCACTTTTCTGACTTAGTACTTTTCCATTCCTAGCTTCTCCCAACCCATCTTCCCCTGCCTTGTCCTGCACCAGCCCCAGGGACTATAAAACTGTACTTTTGTTCAGAACTTTTCAGATAAAAGGTGAGACAGCCTCCACATAAATTGATCTACCTGACTCTCAACAATTGTGCTGTGCAATGGGGAAAAATGGAACAGCAGGAAATTGATACTTCTGGTTTTTAGCCTCTTGCTTTTATTATTGCAGTAAGTGATTAAGGACTTGAGTAATACTATTCTGACTTGTTGCTTTAATTGACTGCTCCAACACCTGGCAGCTCAGTTCTCTTCAGCTCAGCTGAGCTCCCAACATGTATCCTCCTTGCCCAGCTGGCCTAGGTTTAAATCCTGACCCAAACAGCACCCACATCATCATAAAACACAAAGCTTTGTGAAAAGTATTCAACTTCCTTGAACCTCAGATTTCTCATCTTAAAATGGCAATAACAGGATTCACCTATTCAGCTTTGGGAGGATTCCAGGAAATGGCTCATATAAGAATCTTAGTAGTCTCAGTTCATCTTAGTGAGTCAATATTAATGATGACATTGGAGATTATGATAATGATTATTTAGATTACTCAACACCAGGTCCCTTTAAAACCTACACACTTTTCTCCACAGAGGAGTTGGAGTTCAAGTGTTTAATTTATTTCCTCCCACTAAAAGATTAAACACCAATGTTTAAATAATGATAAGCAAGGAGTTCCAGAAAAATAAATAGTTTAAGCTTTGGGTCCTCAATTGAAATTTTATTTGAATTCTGGCAAAGAAAATGCATTGGTTCAGATTGCAAATCAAGTCCCTAATCTGAAGGCAGGGCTTTGGGGTTAATTTTAGGCCTTCATTTCAGTCTCAGTGTTCTGTTTGTTTTTGGTAAAATATTTTAAAGCTTTCCTGTCTGTGGTATGGATTTTTGTTAAGAACTATACTCTTCTAAAAGATAATTTGTAATTTCCTTTTTATGCCCTTAACCATATTTTATCATTCCAACCCAATACCTCCATGTGAAGAAGGTAAGATGAAAATATTGGAGACAAGAGGACCAGAGATTGTGAAAGCTGGAAATGATTCCCTCTTCCTGCTTTCCACATTGCCAGCCCTCTGAGAATTGGCCCAATTACTTGTACTTTGTCAAAATGGATTCATCCCAATCTATTTATCATAAATAGATGCAAATATTTCCAAGATGCACCTGGGTATGCAGGCATCATAACCAACTAATTCAGTAAACAGAGAAAAGATGTACATTCTTTATAAATCTGCAGGGAAGCAGAAAATACATTTCTAGAGATAAAATTATACAGCAGGGCTTCTTAGTTTAGAGACAGCAAGATTTCCTTGATACTTGTTCAGTTCTTCTTCATTCATCTATTCAGCCACTTATGCAGTAGTCATTGTGAGTGTTTCTATATGTAAGCTCTGAGCTAGATAACTCCATCTAACACCACAGCTTATGTCCAGCTGAGCCTCTTGGGTGAATACTTTTGTCTGCATTGATTACCAATCTTCTTCCAGAAAGTAAAACATTCTACATAAGATGTTTTATTTATGTTGTTTATTTTATTAAATTGACTCCTCTGGGTAAACATAATTACTCTGACCATATAGACACATAACCTCAATCAAGGAACTAGTTAAATTTACATGGGAACAGGAAACTATAAGTGATTTTTTTTTCTTTTTGCTATCAGCTAAGACATTTATTTGCCAGATTCTCTTAGTACCTACAACTTGTGAAGGATCCTTGAGGATATTCTATTGAATTATCAAAGTACTGATGAGAAGGTAGTGGGAGTCAGAATGTAGTATACAATTAGGAGCTTTGTCCCTTGATTAATTGAGGAAAATAAGAAAGTCATACAAGTAAATAATATTGTCATCTTTTGGTTTATTTCATGTTCCATAAGATGTAACTGCTAAGATGGAAACATGTGTCTTAGGATGCATTCATTACTGAAAATAATAGATCCAGTAATGTAACTTATTTGGTGAAAAAATGACTACAGTTATTAGAGTCTGGAATTCTTCTCCTAGTAAACAATTCAAGAAAACAACTACATATATGTAGTAAAAATTGGCAGAAGGTTAGAAAATAATTTAAGTATTTTCAAATTATAAAAGAAATTATTTAATTCTCATGTGAGATATTTGAAGCAGCTCTAGGTAAACTTGATAAAAAAGGTTGAACTACCGACAAGAGCAAAATTCCACTTAGTTTATATCAGCAGAAACAATCTAGGAAAATTAAAAACTAATTAGTGGCAATTGGACAGAGGAGATGTTAAGATCAGATTTTTATAAAATGTAAATTTTCCTGTGTTTCTTTAGGGGGCTTATCTCCAATAGCAAATGATAAAATTAAATTCCACATACATTAAAGAAAAGTATGCTTTAAAATGACAAGTGATATAAATGCTATGTCTAGAATTGGTGGATCAATTGGGAACTACAACAGTAATTACAAGTCTTGTTTTATTTAAAAGATTTTTGGCAGATGTTCTTGGATAAAAAATGGAAACCCAAAACACCATTTGTAGTACCAGATGGATTTTATGGGTTAAACGTCTTACCTTTTGGACTGAAGAATTCACATGTCTCTTTTTAAAGATTGGTTCATAATTTATTAATAGGTAGGGTCACTCAACACTGATGCCATACAGGTACGCAGCCAGATTGTTTCAAATGAACATCTGGAGCCACTTGCCCTGGTATTAACTTGAGCCATAAAGCTAGTCTTATGCTCAAGCTTACTACATGGCAGCTCTGTGGACATTCGCAAAATGTGAAATGGGAATATAAATAATTGCAGAATAAGGTTAATAGAAACTTAAACTTGTTAAACAGGACACAAGAAATTCGTTCAACAATATTTATTGACCTCTTGATCTGTGTCAGAAACTACATGAGTGCATTAGCATATTGAGTTCTGACTTCCATTGTTATAGCTAAACTTGGTCCACCATGTGATTTCCAACCAAATTGGAAACTTGAAAAGGGAATCTGTCCCTTATTATTATGCCATATAGATTTAGATGAAAAAAATATGTTACTTCGCCAGATTTTTTGATGATCTGTATAGTAACGATGGTCTTATCTTGTTCCATCTATTAAGTCAGCATTCTGAAATCCTGTCCAACCACCGAAAACAAATTGCTGCTTGCTTTGCCCTGTAGTGTCAATGTGTCTTGGAATTAATGCCTGTTATCTGCTCAGCACCTCTAAGCTCCTCACTATTTCCCCTGGTTCAGCAGTAACATCTGTCATCCAGGAACCACTCTTTTTCATTTTATAGAGGTCTTGCATGGTGGGAGCTGACATATGTTGCATGCTGCCTCTAAGAGAATCTGTGATAGAAATTGTTCTATCCCCAGATGAGCCACTAAAAACCAGTCTAAACAAGGCAGCTTACCAAGCAAAACTTTTCCCAGATTATTTGTGCCTGATCCCCCCATTCTCCCATTATAACAGATACCTTTTTCCTATAATGTCAGACTTATCCCAGAATCATCCTGTATTTGTCTGTAGTTATCAATCCCTTAATACAACACCTCTAAATTCTAAAGATTTTACCTCCTTAATATCTATCCTCTTATTTTTCATAGCAACTGATTTCATTTATAACTCCATAGTATTTCTGGCAAAATATATGTCTGATTATGTTAAGTCAAGCTTCATATGGTACTTTGCTAAGGCCAAAGTCAAAATTCACTTATGTGGAACCTAGTAGGTACTCAGTAAATAATCACTGAGTTGATCATTTTATTTTGCCCTTTATATCTGAGTACATTTTCTCACCCATATTTGCTTGTCTTAGTAATTAACTCAGCCATCACTATCAGTTTCAGCTTTCTTTGGTTTTATGTGTCACATTTTGTCATAGAACAGTTGAATTTCTTTAAGTATCACTAGGATAAAATGAGAAGAAATAATATTTTCTACCAGGATGATGATGAATGCTCATATTAGGAGTGTCCAAAGAAAAAGAACCAATAGGATACCCATAGAGATATATAAGATGAGATATACTATGGAAATTGGCTCACGCAATTATGGAGGCAAGGACGTCCCACAATATGCATCGACAAGCTGTAGACCCAGGAAAGCTGGTGGTGGAATTCAGTCTGAATCCAAAGGCTTGAAAACCAGGAGTCCTGATGTCCAAGGAGAGGAGAAGATGAATGTCACAGCTCTAAAAGAGAGAGGAAATTCACTTTTTCTCTGCCTTTAGTTCTATCAAGGCCTTCAGTAGGTTGGATGATGCCTGCTCACATTGGTGAGAGCAGGTCTTCCTTACTCAGTTCTCTGATTCAAGTGCCAATCTCTTCCAGAAACACTCTCACAGGCACATTCAAGTAATGTTTTCCTAGCTATCCCTCAACCCAGTCAAGTTGACACCTGAGATTAACCATCCCAATGTCATTTTCAAGTTATACAGCCTCAAGAAGTAATAAAGAGAAAATATAAAGTAAAACCTTTACATTTTGAGTTAACTAGCAATAATTATGAATTAAGTTTTTGAAATTTGTCGATCTATTACTTGAAGTCGCTAATCTTAGTTTGTATTCTTCAAGCTTTAGAATAGTAGTGTTGTGCTTACTCCACTCCAGATGTTTTGACCTCACCAGTGCCTATGGAAAGCTTATTAACTTAATTATCAATAGATATGAAATTCTTGCTCTTGATTCAGGGTAAGGCAATTTCTCATATCTGCATTCTTGAAAAAGAATGCATCTATGATTTTATGTCAATAAATCTATAAATAATTTCAAATGCATATTGTCATTGATCTAGAAAATATTCATCTTCACCAATTCCACACATCCACACACATACTTAGAGTCATTCTGCTTGTCTTAACCTCATCTTTCGGCCCAGAGGTGTAAATAGAATTGGTTGTTCAGTGACGACCACCCACCTTGCCCCGCTTCTTCCAAGAACATGATTTCAAAAGCACATCCAGCAATCCCACTGTTGGATTATACATCCAAAAGAAAAAAAATCAGTATGTCAAAGAGATATCTGCACTCCTTTGTTTGTTGCATCATTGTTCACAATAGCTAACATTTGGAAGCAACTTAAGTGTCCATCGACAGATGAATGGATAAAGAAAATGTGGTACATATGTGCAATGAAGTACTATTCAGCCATAAAAAAGAATGAGATCCTGTTATTTGCAACAACATAGATAGTACTGAATATCATTATGTGAAGTGAAATAAGCCACACACAGAAAAACAAACTTTTCATTTTCTCATTTATTCATAGAAGCTGTAAATTAAAACAATTGAACTCACAGAGACAGAGAGTACAAGCATGGCTACCAGAAGCTGGGAAAAATGGTGGGTCGGGGGAAATGGGAAAAGTGGTTAGCAGGGTACAAAAAATAGTTCAAAAGATTGAATAAGACCTAGTGTTTGTTAGCACAGTAGGGTGACTATAATCAAAAATAATTTAATTATACATTTTAAAATAATTAAAAGTTTATAATTAGATTGTTTGTAACACAACAGATAAATGCTTGATGTGATGGATACCCTACTTACCCTGATGTGATTATTACTAACTGTGTGCCTCTATCAACATTAGCCTTTAAATGTATACATCTAGTATATACCCACAAAAATTTAAATTTAAGAATTTAAAGAAAATAAAAATTTAAAAAAAGAAAAGACAAAGCACATCTCTCTCCTCGCCATCTGCAAATTCTGTGGCCTTCTAGAGGCCCTTTCCTCAGAAAGCAGCCCTCACTGCCCACCTTGTCCTTTGTTTCCAGGATAGCTACCTATTCCTTGAGCAGGGGAATTCAATGAGATGCTCCTTGAAATTAAGAAAGATAATTGCAACACTGAACAAGAGAAACAGTTTATGGACTATCCATAAGAAAAATGGCAGGAAGGACCTTGAGAAATTAATCCTAAGAGAGGGTATGAGGAAAGGAAAGAGAAAGAGAAAGAGAGAAAATATTATATATTGAGATGGAAAAGCAAACTCCATGTTTGCAATGAAACATAGGAATATCCAAGTGGCAACGATGGCAGCATATGGGAACCTGGAGCAAAGGAAATAAAGAGAAGAGGAAAGCTATGAATTAATGAACTTCTGTAAGTTCATTAATTATAAGCATTATAAGCTTGCTACCCAGAACACAGCCTTGCCCTAGAAGTCAGATAAGTGACGTCTGAAGTCCTTAATGTTCACCATGAATAGATGCAATTCCTTAAGGGAAAAAAGGCTCTATATAAAAACAGACAAGGCTTATGTACAGGCAAGTCATCTTTTAAGGGAAGAAGAGAGTCAATAACACATGAGACTACATTTGGAAAGTATGAGTAATGAAATTAAATTAAAATGATACATCATTTTTTACTTGTAGTATCATTTTGAATAAAGAGAATATATTACCATATTTTTCACTCCTCTTTCATATCCAAATGGTGGTTCTTTATTTAAAAAAATATATTTCCATAGGTTTTGGGGAACAGATGGGAATTGGTTACATCAGTAAGTTCTTTGGTGGTCATTTGTGAGATTTTGTTGTACCCATCACCCAAGCCATATTCACTGAACCCAATTTGTAGTCCTTTATCCCTCACTCCCTTCCCACCTTTTCACTCCGAGTCCCCAAAGTCCATTGTGCTCTTCTTATGCCTTTGCATCCTCATAGCTTAGCTCCCACTTATAAGTGAGAACAAAAAGATGTTTGATTTTCCATTCCCAAGTTATTTCACTTAGAATAATAGTCTCCAATCCCGCCCAGGCTGCTTAAAAAAAAAAAAGTCGGATGGGTCTGGTGGCTCATGCCTGTAATCCCAGCACTTTGGGAGGCCGAGGCGGGCAGATCACAAGGTCCAGAGATCAGAGACCATCCTGGCTAACATGGTGAAATTCTGCTTTTACTAAAAATACAAAAAATTAGCCAGGCATGGTGGCATGTGCCTGTAATCCCAGCTACTCAGGAGGCTGAGGTAGGAGAATCGCTTAAGCCCAGGAGGCAGATGTTGCAGTAAGTTGAGATGGCACCACTGTAGCCTGGTTGACAGAGCAAGACACCATCTCTAAATAAATAAATAAATAAATAAATAATAAAACCCAAAATCTACTCTCAGTGAAACACAACTCCTTCATATTAAAACCATTTAATGGATTTCTACCAAGAGTTCTGAAAGTAATTCTAGATGACATTATCTATTTTTTGGAGGAGAGTACTTTTCAATTAGTTTAGTGATTTTGTCATGCTGTCCTTAGCTTTCGGCTTCTTAACTTTGTCCATGGAGCAGTGTCTTATTTCCCTTGTAATTCAGTCTGCTCTGTCTTTGGTCATACATGAAATGGAAATGTTGGGCCATATTTTCAGTCTTCTTAGTCTAAGTCTTCCCCTACCACCCCCTTTCTAACTCTTCCCCAAGCAGAATATCTAATCTGACATACCGTAACTCAAAAACTCACTGTATGTTCAAAATAGCTGAACACGAGTTATTCAGCCCATCTTTTTTATTCTTTTTCTTTTTAAACGAATGTGCCAATAATGATAAATAACTCTTACATAGTACTTACCCTGTGATAGGCACTGTTCTAAATGGTACATATTTAATTACTCCATTAATCAACCTAAAACTTTATGAGATAATATAATTATCACCCCATTTTAGAGACTAGAAATATGAGCTAGAGAGAAGATAACTAACTTTTCCAAGGTCATTCAGTTTCTGTGTGTCAGAGTCAGGGCTGAGCCAGACGTTCTAGCTCAGAGCCCTGTGTTCTTGAGCAATGGGCCACATACTTCTCAGGTAACCACATGTCAGAATAAGAAAGGCCTTGTAAATAATTTACATATTTGGACCATTTTTATTTGGCTTTATTTGAGGCCTCATCCTGGAATTAGGTCAAAGGTTGTTACTACCATTAACAAAGGTGGTAAATAGAATCGAAAGTATAATAATGTCAGCCTAGTGAATAGTTTGGCCTTAGTTAACTAAATCAATGCTTGCTCCCATCAATTTCAGAGACAAACATCCCAGTGGCTACAGGAGGATTAAAATAGAATAAAGGAGGATACTGGGGCATCAGTCTCACAGAAGTGGATCAGGAAGTCATACCTTTGTTTGATCTTATGCTAGATGCTCCTCTGAGTTAAGAGAAAACAAAAACAGAGCAATACCTGTAAAGAAAAATGTGTTTCTCTTGTCTCTTCCTAGCATTGAATATGCTAATGGCCCTACTGGACACCTATCTCAGCAGAGACAATGCTAACCTCAGTGTATAGATCCCAGGACATTCTTTTCATAAACACAGTCCAGGCTACATTCTTTATTTCATGTTTTGCCAAACACCATTGCATTAGAGGTGATTAGAAACTTGTCAGCATATTTAAAAATTGTATTCTGATTCTCTTTGTTCTTTTGTATGTTTGTATGTAGACTTAATAATTCTCTGAACTTGATGAGAAGGGATGTGGTGATTGAATAGAGCAGCAGGTAGGTATTTTGAAGACTCTGACTGTAATTCCATCAAAATGCCACACTTATTATTATCAAGGAATACAATATAATTGTTATGCAACCTATTATGAAATTCATTTCTGACCATGTTCCAACTAGCGGGATATTCCTAGGGTAGGTGTCATAGCTAAGTCCCTGCCTTTCCCTACTTCTTGACTCTCAGACTTAATGAATTAGAATACAGAGTTCTAACTGGTGACAGAGAGACAAGAAGGAAAGTCAAGTACTTGGTGAAGGCAGGGTACACTCAGATGAGAGTCTGGAGAGAGAAGGAGAGAGAAGCATAGAGCTGAAGAAGGATTATTAGTAAGGTTTAAAGCAGATGCAAAGAATCATCTCCATCATTTTCTTGAGGGCCAGTTCCAGAAAAGGTCCTATAATACTTAGCCAGTCTAAGCAAATCCAACACTTTAAAATATGTGACACATCTTAACTGGCTTATGACATCATGTCTCAGACACAGAATTGCATCTGGCCAGGCTGCAGCCCAAGCCATCTGAATGATGATGTCTTTATAATTTTGCATATTTTTCAAACAAGACATTTAATTAGTGCATATTATTATGGAAGAGATAGCTTGGCAGCTTATTCTCTCTCCCTTTGCTGCCTCCAAGCAGTCACAGAGACTTCTGGACATCTTTCCTCCACAAATTCATACAAGACATGTGTTTGTTACTGAGCCATGACAGCCATGCTGGGTAAATCTAGGGGAAGAAAAATTCCAGTCCCAAAAAGTCCAAGTTATAGATGGTCCTGTCACAAGGCTGTGGCCAACACATCTTTCAGTCTTAGGTGTATGGGAAGAATAATGAAGTAAAGGCCCAGAAGAGGTAATTTCCGTCCCTTGCATTTAACTTCCCATTAGTAGGGGGTTTAGAACAAAACAATCATAGTGATAGCTACTATATATTTAGGCTCCACCATGTGCTGGGCACTGGGCTAGGTGCTTAACATATCTATTCATATGGCATATGGTGAGACTGGTCCCATACTTTCTTGAACACTTTGTCCCTTAAAAGGGGAGCAAACTGAGCTTATTATAGGGAAATCTGAATTTTCCATCTGATGCTCCTCATGGGAAGATAATTAAAATGAAGAATTTTAGGAAACGTAAATTAAAATGAATATCAGGAAAGAGACTAAGGTCCTCTCTTTAAGATTGTTTGGTAGGAGTTGTAGGTCCATACAATGTCTCTGTAGAGTTTCCTTCAAAGACAATAGATACTTCCATTGTCATCATTCTTGGGAAGGTCAATTCAGGGACAGGAAACAGACAGGGAAAGCAGGATTAGACAATGGAGATGCTCCACCCAGATGTCCCCTTAGATACTTATGACCATTTTTGTGACACCTCTGACTACTTTTTCTTGCTTCACACTACTTCTATTTGTGACTCCTTAATATGAATACTCCTGGCTATTGGAACTGGAATTGCCTTCAAAGTTATATGCCTTTAGAGCAGCCATTAGCTATTGACTAACTGAGGTAGCGTATATAATCCAGATTCTTTCCTCAAGTGAATAAAGATTCTGAGGTGTAATTAACACTTCACAGTGGACCAGGATCATGCTGGTTCATTATAAAATTAATAGTTTTCAATATTCATATTTAATAAATGACAATTTTTAAGGTAATAAGTAAAAAAAAAAATGTATTCTTGTTTCTTTAATCTACATGGACAATGTCTGACTTGTAGAGAGAGGTGAAACACATTCATAATTTTTTTTAATTAAAAGATTTCTCATTGCTTTTTTTAAAGCTCTTTATAAGGCAATTAACTTTATATCAGCAATGTCTGCTTCAAATATTAATGTTTATAATAAATCTCTCAGTTTATAGTAGATCTCTAAGTATTTACAAGATGTTTGACATTTGGACATTTTATATTTTTGTAATGTTAAATCTATTGATCTTCCATTTTTTCTTGCTTATCTGTTCCCCCATTTTCAATTAAATAGTCATCTAAATTTTTTATATCATGTATAGCAATAAGATTTTAATTAAAAATGTTTTCAACTTTGACATATGACATATATTTTGGTTAACCATATATATGCATATATATTTTGTGAATATATATTTTATATATATGTATAAATAATTATATATAATTTAAAATGTTTTACACTTTGACATATCTGACATGTATTTTGGTTAACTATACATATGCAATTAGCATCCAATGCTTTTATTTCAATGCATATGCTTTCATCTCTTATTAGCTTGGAAGGTTTCTGAAACCATACTAGGTTCTTATATAAGCTATAGCTACTCAGTAGTCCTCCCATTGACCCAACGATGCCGCTGACATAACTCTTTAATTTAAAATGTTATTAATTAATCCAAAGGATTTTCCCTATGTCTTTAAAAAAATCGTTTATCTTTGTAAAGCTTCTATGCAATCCCTAGTTAGGGTCTTTCTGGGTACTTTATGATTTGTTTGTTTTCTCATGTATAGTTCTTTTGTATGTAACTTCTAAGAGAAAGCTATTCGTTTCATCTTATATGTAAGAACATTACTGACAATCTTTTGGTAAGTTTAGTGGTTTCAGTTGATTTTCTTGGCATCTCTAAGTATATAATATCTGATAATGAATTTTTTTATTTTCAAACATCTAATGATTACAATGTATTTTTATAGTATATTATGTGGATCAGAATGTCTGGAACAAGCTTAAAAGAATTAAAATTAGTGGGCCAGATGCCATAGCTCATGCCTGTAATCCCCACAATTTGGAAGGATCACAAGGCAGGTGGAACATGAGGTCAGGAAATTGAGACCATCCTGGCCAACAAGAAAACCCTGTCTCTACTAAAAAATACATAAAATTAGCCGGGCCTGGTGTCGCATGCTTGTAGTCCCAGCTACTCGGAGGCTGAGGCAGGGGAATCCCTTGCACCTGCGAGGCAGAGGATGCAGTGAAAAGAGATCGCACCACTGCACTCCAGACTGGTGACAGAGCAAGAGGCCGTCTCAAAGAAAAAAAAAAGAATTAAAAAAAGTGGGGAATTTATTTTATTTGTGAACACGATGTGACATTTCTAGTATTTCAATACTCACGAAATTTTGAAAACCTAATGTTAAAGTAAAACAGAGTGAACCTTAAAGGAAAGCAAAAATACTTTACTATTCTGCACATCCCCTACCCCTGTCACTGTGAGACACATCATTGTTTTCTAAAATGAGGACACCCTTGATAACTGCATATGGGCTTTGCTTTTGCTCTGTTAATCTATCCCAGTGATTGTCATGCTTAAGTGCATCTAAGAGTTAGCCAAAACCATGTAGAACCAACCTCATGTGCAGTTTAAGAGCTACTCAGAGTTAATCATGACAATGGTGATTTAAGCCTTTTCTACTGACTTTAGAACATAGCACAACTCTTTTCATACATAAACAAACATCTCAAAGCTTCTATTCCTTCATAGTACTTCACACAGTAACTGCTTTATATGAATATCCATTATTATTCAACAAGTTACTCTTCTACCAGACCCTCAACTCTATTAAAGCAGGATTCACACTCTTTTAAATCTATTGTTATACTTGTTTTAGTTTTCTACTGATGCTGTAACAAATTGTAACACACAGTGCACAAAACAATATAGATGTATTATCTTGAATTCTGCCTGGTGTCTGATGCAGGTGTCACTGGGCTAAAATCAAGCTGTCCACAGGGCTGTGCTGCTTTCTGCAGGCTTTTGGGAGAATTGGTTTCCTTACCTTTTCCAGCTACTAGAGGCCTTGGATGTTCCTTGGCATTTGGCCCCATTCCTAAATCTTGAAAGCCAGTGATATGGGTTGAATTCTTCTCACTCTAACCTCTATTTTTTCCCTTTTTCATCTACCTTTAAGGACCCTTATGATTAGATCAGACCACTCAAATATTTCAGGATAATCTCCTCTATTTTAAGGTCAGTTGACTAGTAACCTTAATTCCATCTGCAACCTTAATTCTTCTTTGTAATTTCAGGTAATAGATTTACAAATTCCAGGGATCAGAATCTGGATATTTTTAGGGGCCATTATTTGACATTTCACAATACCCAATATGCCTACCATAATTGGTACTAAATAAATATTTGTCATATAAATGAATACATGGATGAATGAAGACTATAGATTTAACTTACTCATTAAATGACAGAGAAGCTTCCCAATGTTTTTAATTTTTGAAAACTTTTAAAAAAAAAATAGCTGTGGAAGTTTCTTTTTAAATACACTTTAAGTATTCTATTATCTACATTTTTTTCTTATGGAGTCTAATAATGAGCTAATAGATTGACTGTTAAGCCATTGTGCATTCTTGTGTAGTCCATGGTACTAATAGATCTGGTTGGCCATTTCGTAAAGATACTTGCACACTGATGAGACACACCCCTTGTTAGATTTTAGTATTATACTTTATTCACTTAAAATGATACTAATAGCTTATATATGATAAATGTTTGTTATCTGTTCCATACTGGGACAAATTGCAAATATTGTAAATGGTTACTAGCTGTTCTCATCCTATCCTCATGTTCAATGTATAAAATTTTATACTCAGTTCTCACAACAATTTTATGTATCTATTTCATTATTATCTTTATTTTATAGATGACTAAAATTAGTTTTATAGACACTAAGTATTTTGCCTATTGTTATGGCAAAATTGATAATGACAGATACGAAACATCAACTCTGGTCCTTTTGAGTCATAATCTATGCTACTAACCACAGGGTTCTATTAACTGGTGCATTTCATCTCAGTCTGTCACTCAGGCTAAAGTGCAGTGGCACGATCTCTGCTCACTACAACCTCTGCCTCCTGTGTTCAAGTGAGAACTGTCTAATTTTCGTATTTTTAGTACAAACAGGCATTCACTATGTTGGCCAGGCTGGTCTCAAACTCCTGACCTCAAGTGATCCACCCACCTCAGCCTCACAAAGTGCTGAGATTACAGGCATGAGTCATCACACCCGGACTAATTGCTGCATTTCCTACCATGTTTCTTCTGAAATAGTCTATATGGTATTATTTCTTAGAAAATTTCAAAGAATGTACCTTTAAAGCTTGGCCTTAGAGGTCTTTATAGAATAAAATTCTGTTATAACCTTTTTAGTGACTTTCTTTTTGCCTGGGTTAACCTGGACTCTCCTCATGGCCCCTTATTTCGTATTTGTTCATTAACTCCTTCAACAGAGTTTATCCAACAGTACTTTTTGACAAGAAATCTATCGGGTACATTATTTTCATTGCTCTCATGGAGTTAAGTCCTATTCCAGAAACCATCAAATAAAATATAAAGAACAACTAAATACATAATTAAAATCACAATTAGTGTTGTGAAGAAAATTAATACATTGCAAAAGAAAAAAACAAAAGGGCTGACCTCCAACACTGTACTGATATTGATATTTTAAAACCAACTCAATCCTACCATATCTGGAGTGCTGTATAATGATGCTCACCTTTCTAATACACATCTTAGATTGACCCAGCTTGCTGTATCCATAACTGCCATCCAAAACTAAGTGCCAAGTGCTTCAGTGTGAACTGACTTTATTAGTCACTGTGAGAACTAAAACAAACACAATAACAGAAAAGAAAACCTGACAACAGAAAAACGTTGAGATTTATTATTTAAACTCTGATAGGATCACATTTAAATAGTACCATGCTTTACTACTCTCTCTACAAAAAGTCCAACATAATCCTGTGAAATACCTTCTTAAGGTATTTCACCTGATATTAGAGAGGAGTAACAAAGCAGCATAATAAACAGAGCACACAAATCTACCTAGGAAACCCATTACAAATGACAGAATGTAAATACTATATGCTAAACATCTAAGTGTTTCGCAGGAAATTCTGCTGCTATAAGTGAATGAGCTATTCTATTTTTGAATGCCAATCTCCAAGTTTTTGGAATGCAAGATCGTCAAAGGGACTAGCAATAATTATGATAAACTCTGAAAATCCCACTGTGGGTAAAATCATTTTAAAGAGTATTAGAAGCAAGGTGCAAGTATCAAATGAAGTATTTATATATTACTCACCAAATATTTGTAATATTTGTAATATTTGTAATAACCAAGTTGGAATCATCTAAAGAGAAATCTCATTTATTTCACATGGAATGTTCACTTGTGGCTGTGACTAAGTTGTTTTCAGTAGTAGAAGGCTCTAATTACAAAGTCATTCATAAATCCCTAAATGCCTCCCGTAAATATAATGGCATCCAGCTAAATAAATAAATGCCCAAATATTATAAAATAATTGATTTTGCAGAGTAACAGTGGTATAAAACAACTTATAAAACTTATAATGACTATATTCTATTATACAGTAAACAAGACATTGCTAATGTGATTAAAGGTTACCCTGAATTCTCTGGATAAGCCCACTTTAATCATGTGAGTCCTTAAAAATAGAATAAAGAGGCATAAAGCTAGGCAAGAGAGATGGCTTCATGAGAATTGGTGCTGGCTGTGTAGGGACTGAGGACCTGAGAAAGGCCTCTGAGAATTAAAGGAGACCCAACGGAGAGCCAGTAAGGAGCTGGAGACTTCAGTCCTACAAATGCATGGATCTAAATTCTACCAGTACCCCAACGAGCAGTATACAGAACCTCCCCTAGATCCTCCAGAATGCAGCATTGCTAACAACTGAATCTTAGCCTTGTGAGATGTGTCAGACTTCTGACCTACAAAAATGTAATATAAAAAATGGTTTCATCAAACCACTAAGTTGGTGAAAATCAACAGCAAAGGAAAACTAATTGGGGCTCAAACCCTGCTCTTCTATTTCTTACTCTGTCTGACCTTTGGAAAGTGACTGAAACTCTCTGAGCCTCGGTTTCCTCATCAAAAAAATGATGATATTAACAGTATCTCAGATAATTATAATAATAAACTCAGAAAACACATAAAACACTTCATATAGTGTCTAGCATGTGAAAAGCTTATTAGCAAAAATTTAATTAATTAATATAAGTTCAATTAATATAAGTAAAAGCTTAATTAATATTAGTTGTGATTGCCTTTATATGGAACTAATACTTTTAAAAATAGATTTAAAAGTTTTGTGTTCAAAAAGTCTGAGAAAAGCTGGATTAACTTTTTAAATTTAAAAACACAGCTTTATTGAGGTATAATTGGTATACAAAAAAACTAAACATATTTAATCTATACAATTTAGTGAGTTGGATATGAATACACTGATAATACCATCCCCACAATCAACACAATAGACATTATATTAGCCTGCTAATTACAAGTTTTCTTAGGACACTTAGTAAATGCATATACTTTTTGAATTTCCAAGAGGATATATACTCTGCAGTGTTTTCTAAAAGTTTTGACTAGGAAACCTAATTTTACAAATATTGCTCTATACTTCTAAGAACATGCTTTGGGAAATAATGGACTAAATTTTGAAGACTCATATTGATATGGACTGGATATTTGTAACCTACCAAAATTCATATGTAACCTACCAAAACTCAATATCAACACACTTTAGTCCCAGTGTGTTGATATTGAGAGGCAGGGCTCTGGGAAGATAGGTTTAGATGAGATCGTGAGAGTAGAGCCTCCATGATGGCATTAATGCCCTTGTAAGAAGAGGAAGAGACCACAGCCCTCTCTATTTCTCTCTCTACTATGTGAGGATATAGCAAGAAGGCTGTATACCATCTGCAAACCAGAAGGAGGGCTTTCAAAAGACACCAAATCCGCTGGTACCTTAATCTTGGACTTTCCAGCCTCCAGAAGTGAGAAATACATTTTTGTTGTTTAAGCTCCCAGTGTTTTGTAATCATAGCCTGAGCTAAGACACATAAAATGCAAATATCCTCTGAGAAGGGTAATATGTTAAGCCATTTATTATTAATGTTGTTGGTATAGGAATATAAAAACTTTAATAAGTTATAAGTAATATTTATATTCTATTTTGATGAAAAAGCTTTGCTGGAATTTACTTTAGAGTCAAAGGGCTGGTAGCAGTGATTATCAGAATATCAATCATGGCTAAAGTAGGTGAAAAAAATTCTGCCTGTCAGAACATCATGAATTAGGGTAGTCTAGAGATCGCTATATTGTTCACAAATACTGTGGAAGGAAGATTTTATCCCCAAGATTATCTATGACTCAAGGATACAGATGAAGTCAAGAAGCTTTGAAAAGTTACATCTCACTGTACAAAATGTGCTTTCCAAAGTATGTTGATGATATAAAGTAGGTTACACATGTTTGGATGCAGCTGAAGAAAGAGATTATTGGCTTTCCGTTGGCAAAAGTCATTTTTCTAGAACGACAGAGTGGAGGCTAGCACAAAATAAACATTCTTTGCCATTTGAAGACTTTCTTCCTCATTCCTCCCCAGTAAATGTTTTAGGTAAGTAGCTATCACTAGGTTTAGGAGATCAGGGACCAGTAAGTTGCACATGAAAACAAACCTCACTAGAAATAAAATGCACATGGTCCTAGTGATGGCTAATTTTATGTGTCAACTTGACTAGGCCACAAGGTGCTGAAATAGTTGGTCATTGTTCTGAGTATGTCTGTAGGCTGTTTCTGGATGAGATCAACATTTTGTTGTTGTTGTTTGTTTGTTGAGACAGAGTCTCACTGTGTTCCCAAGGCTGGAGTGCACTGGCCTGATCTCAGCTGACTGCAACCTCCACCTCTGAGGCTCAACTGATCCTTGTGACTTGGCCTCCTGAGTAGCTAGAACTACAGGCATGTGCCACCACGCCTGGCTAATTTTTGTATTTGTAGTAGAGATGGGTTTTCACCATGTTGGTTAGGCTGGTCTGGAACTCCTGACCTCAAGTGATCCACCTGTCTTAGCCTCCCAAAGCACTGAGATTACAGGTGTGAGCCACCACATGCAGCCAATATCAACATTTGAATTTGTAGACTGAGTTTAGCAAATTGCCCTCCCTAATGTGGGTGAGCTTCATCCCATCAATTAAAGTACTGAACAGGATTTAAAGGCTGAGTAAAAGAGAACTCTTTCTCCCTGACTACTTAAGCAGAGACATTTGTCTTCTGCCCTCAAACTCAAAAGGAAACATTAGCTCTTATTGGGTCTTGAGCCTGCCAGCTTTTTGGACTGGAGTTTACTCCATTGTCTCTCCTTGTTTTCAGGTCTTTGTACTCAAACTGCAGCTACACAGCAGGACTCCTGGGTCTCTAGCTTGCTGACTGTAGATCTTGGGACTTCTCAGCCTCTATAATTACACAAGCCAATCCCTTATAATAAACTTCTTTCTCCTTTTCTCTCTTTTTACACACACGCATGCACACACACACACACACACATACACACACAGAGAGAGAGTCATGTGCTGCATAGTGATGTTTCAGTCAATGTTGGACTGCAAATACCATGGTAGTCTCATAAGATTATAATGTACATGAAAAATTCCTATCACCTAGTAATGAACCCATCCTAAGATTGTAGTGCAATGTATTACTCATGTGTTTCTAGTGATGCTGGTGCAAACAAATCTACTGCCCTGCCAGTTATATATAAAAGTATAGCACATTCAATTTTGTACTGAAGCGGCTACATTGTCTAGGGTATATATCCTGGGGTTCATCATCATGCACTAGGAAACTTTAGGACATGGACATACACAGAGTTTAGGAACAGAGGTTAAATAGGCAGAAGAGAAAGAGAAATAGTTCTCTATAGAGAAAGGGATCTCTGATTAAAAGTATGGGCAGCAAATGTGCTAGATTTTATAGTCAGGTTTGAGGAGGTGGTGTCTGATTTACATACGGCTCACAGATTGGTCTGATCAAGTATGATATTTACATAGTGCACAGTGAAGGCTGGCCACCCCACCCTACTCTTATTATGCAAACGAGCTTTCCAGTTGGTCCCTGCCATCTTGTCTGCTCCCTGCTACACACAAGGCTGGCAGAGAAGGGAAGATGGAGCCACCATCTTAAACATGTCTAGTCCCTAGTTCCTGCCATCATTCACCCCTACAAGCTCCCAGCCTGCTTGTCTAGGTCTGCAGCTCGACTTTACAGGCTGCTCTTTGTTAGAAACTGATTTGGAGCTGTTTTTCATTAAAAAGAAAAGCCTTACTGAGGACTCCTATACTCTTACTATCTGCCTAAGTAATTTCTTCTTGACTCCTGTGTCAGTATGGCATATAATAATTGATAATGATAATAAGCAACTGTGTTACTGGTTTATGTATTTACTACAGTATACTTTTAATCATTATTTGAGAGTATAAACCTTCTACTTGTAAAAAAAATATTGACTGGAAAATGGACTCAAGTTGGTGTTTCAGGAGGTATTCAAGAAGAAGGCATTGCTATCATAAGAAATGACAGCTCCATGTATGTTATCACCCCTGAAGAGCTTCTAGTGGAATAAAATAAGGTGGAAGACAGTGATATTGATGATTCTAACTGTGCATAGGTATAGGCCAATATGTGTGTTTGTGTCTTTGTTTTTCAAAGTTTTAGGATTAAAAAGCTTTAAAAGTTAAAAAAACTTTTGAAATCAACAATAGAAAAAAAGCTGATAGAATAAGCATGTGAAGAAAGAAAAATTGGCCAGGTGTGGTGGCTCATGCCTGTAATCCCAGCACTTTGGGAGGCTGAAGTAGGTGGATCACTTGAGGTCAAGAGTTCAAGACCAGCCTGGCCGACATGGTAAAACCATGTCTCTACTAAAATATACAAGTTTCTACTAAAAATGCAAAAATTAGCTGGCCCTGGTGGTGGGCACCTGTAGTTCCAGCTACTCAGTAGGCTGAGCCAGGAGAATTGCTTGAACCCAGAAGGTAGAGGTACCAGTGAGCCAAGCTCATGTTACTGCACTCTGCACTCCAGCCTTGGCGACAGAATGAGACTCTGTTTCAAAAACAAAAACAAAAGCAAACAAAAAACAGTGAAAGTTAAACACACACAGCTAAATTAGAACCTATAAAATCCTATGTGAACAAAAAAACTTCAAGTGGTGGCAATAAAATAGAGGTTCAATCTAAGAGACTCAGGATTATATGAAACCAAGAGAGATGCTTTAACATCTAGAGGATGAACTTCTCAAGGCTGTTTAGAAACACCACATAAGGCCTCCAGGACATGTCAAAAAGGTTGCTGCATTAAAAATAACTGCACCAAGACAATAGGACAAAGAATTGGCTCCCTGTGAAGTAAGGACCAGAAAAATGAGTTCACTCTCTACCCTGGGAAGAGGAAAAGAAGTTTATTAAGTTTACAAAGCAGCTTATAGAAGGCTGTGAAGGAAGATGAGATGAGAACATCATCCTTGTGCCTGACAGGACAACAGAAGCCACATTTATTCCATCCAACTGGATATTGAAATATTAACAGAACAACTGGTCCATATCTGGTGAAAAGTACAAGATCCTATCAGAGTAAGAATAGGAACTCTTGCTTTGATTAAGGCAAGTGTTATTACTATGGAAAACAAATGCATAGAAAATGACTTATTTACTGTGTAATAGAATATAGTTATTATAAGTTCCAGGGATTAAGGTATGAACTTCTTTAGGAGGCCTTTATTTTGCCAATGATAGGGCACACTTATTTTGACTTCGATGCCATGTTCTTATCACCATGACTCTTCGTTGTTTTAAGAATGCCCTGTATAGCAATAGCATAGAACTATGGGAAACATACCTCCTTTGTTCAAAATAACAACACGAGAAGTAAAAATGCAGAATATAGGGCGGGTCTGGGGAAAATCTACTTGGGCTTTTAGGATCTCAGAACACAAAAGTGCTTGAAAAATGTTGATCATTCTGGAGTAATGTGCGTCATACACAGCCTGATTCCAGAAATTCCAAATAACTTATTTCTCAGAGCTTTAGAAAATCTTCTTAAGTTGATAAGAAACTTCAGCAAAGACTCAGGATACAAAATCAATGTGCAAAACTCACAAGGATTTCTATACACTAATAATAGAAAGCCAAATTATGAGTGAACTCTCATTCACAATTGCTACAAAGATAATAAAATAACACAACTTGTAAGGGATGTGAAGGATCTCTTCAAGGAAGACTACAAATCACTGCTCAAGGAAATAAGAGAGGATACAAACAAATGGAAAAATCTTCCATGCTCATGGATAGGAAGAATCAGTATTGTAAAAATAGCCATACTGCCCAAAGTCATTTATAGATTCAGTGCTATCCCCATCAAGCTACCATTGACTTTCTTCACAGAATTAGAAAAAAACAACTTTAAATTTTATATGGAACCAAAAAAGATCCTGTATAGGCAAACTCATTTTAAAATTTACGTGAAAAACCAAAGCACTAAGGGTAGGGCAATTTTCATGAAGAAAAACAAGATGAGGGAATTTGCACTACCAGATATCAAGATTTATTTCTAAACAAATCTATAGTAATTAAACAAATATCATGTTGGCTGAGATTAAACAAATACATAATTTCCCAGTTAAACATAATTCAGATATTTATTTAAACTAAATGTTAAAGGTAGACACTAGGTTAATGGTTCTTAAGCTTTTGTGAATCTGAGATTGCTTTCAGAACTTGTAAAAAATATAAATACTGATTTTGATAAAAATTACACACTCACACACACAAGCATACAAAATACCTAAAAGGTTATATACAATTTCCAAGGGGTCATAGATTTTCTGAAACCCGAACAGCTTCAAGAAGCTTGATCTTTTGATGGAACTCATTATTACAGAGCAGAAAACCATTCTTAGGTTTTTTCCTATTGAATTAGTCAGTAGAATATATGAATAAAGCACCAGACAAAAATAAACCCAGTGCTGACAAATGAATCATAAGCCTGCCTAGTATACCCAAATGACTGAATAAACTAACTGTAGCTTTCAGATTTAAATGAATGTCTCACGTTTCACATTAAAGATAAACAGAAAAATTCCAACTCTTACACTTTTTCGATCTTATTAAAATTATTATTTAAAAATATACTCTATAAAAAAGAGATATAGAAGCAGTGTCTCTGAATTAAGCAAAACTTGCAAAAGGATATACATAATATGACATCAAAACAATAATTTAGCAGTATGTATACTTTTGCATAATATTGCACCATACACATCATGCAGAATGGGGGCAATATATATAAAGGAGACAGTCTTTAGCTCTATCTTTAATATGTGACTTTGTGTGTGTGTGTGTGCTTAAAATGTCTAAATATTTTCCAAAATAATCTACACACTAATTGTATGTTTAAAGATTTATCAAATGTAAATTAAAGTAGCTGTATTCAGTGATCAGTTGTTTGTATCTTAATAGATAACCCTCTACAACCAAATCCAATTGAACTTCAAATATACTCGTGCGATGGATACAATCATTTCCAGTATCACAAATGTATTAATCTATACTCTTTTTCCTAAAATTAGTTGTAAGTTCCACTTCACATTTTAATGTTACAACATTTTATTCTATCTTATTCTTTTTCTTCACTGAATAATATTCCATTTTATGGTTGGTTATGCCACTTTTATTAATGTAATCATCAGTTGATGAATATTTAGTCTTATTCTCTTTTTTGGCTATTATGAATAATTCTGCTTCAGACAAGTTTGTGTGTGGACATATCCCTTCATTTCTTTTGCATTTGTACCTAAGAGTGGTATTGTTGGATCATATAGTAACTCTGTATTTAGCCATCTGATGAGCTGTTAGGTTGATTTCTAAGTGGCTGCACTATTTTGTATTCTCACCAGCAAAGCACGAGGGATCCAATTTCTCCATATTCTTGTCATCCAAGTAACTGTAAAGTGATATCACATTGTGTTTTAAATTTGTATCTTCCTAGTGACTAAAGATATTCAGTATCTTTTGAAATGTTTATTATCTATTTGCATATATATATATATATATAGCAGAAGTTATTTTATTTTATGTGGAGAAAGAGAAAAAAGAAGAAGAGAGAAAGTTTTACATGAGAGAGAGAGAGAGAGAGAGAGAGAGAGAGAGAGGGAGGGGATCCAAACGTGGAGACCCCTATTTGCATATCTTTTGAGAAAAAAATGCTATTCAAATTATTCTTTTGAAATTATTTGTCTTTTTTTTTGTTAAGTTGCAACAATTCTTTATTTATTCTGGGCTTGTTTTAAAATGTTTTCTTTTATTCTGTGGGTATAATCAACTTTGAGTTACTTTATGTGTATAATATGCTGTGGGGATCCAAAGCATTCTTTTGTGTGAGGATATCTAGTTGCCCCCATGAATTCTCTTCAGCACACTTACTGAAAATCATTTTATCAAATATTTAAAAGTTTATTCTGGACTCTCAATTCTATTCTAGTAATCTACATGTCTACCCTTATGCCAATACCAGAGTGTCTTGATTATGCCAGGTCTTAATAGGTTTTGAAATTGAAAGTGTGAGTCTTCTAACTTTGTTCTTCTTCAAGATGATTTTAATTATTCTGGAAAACTTACAGTTCCATATGAATTTTAGAATCAGCCTATCAATCACTAGAAAAAACTAGCTAAAGTTTTTGGTAGGAATTGTGTTGTATCAGAAGATCAATTTTGTCATTATTGCCATCTTGACAATGTTGAGTCTTCCAATCCATAATCCAAAAAAGGCATTTTTATTTATGTCAATTTCTTTATTTTTTTCAAACATGCTTTTAGTTATAATATATGAATGTAATTTGTTAAATTTAATTTTAAATATGTTGTTTTCTTTGTTGTTGTTACAAGTAGAACATTTTCATTAATTTTATTTTTGTTTGTTTTAAACAAGTATATTAAGATATAATTCACTTATCATACAGTTCATCCATTTAAAGTATGTAACCCAAGCATTCTTTGTATGTTCACAGAGTTGTGCAAGTATCACCAGAATACATTTTAGAACATTTTCATCACACAAAAAAGAAAACCCGTAATTACTAGAAGTGATTCTTCAATTCTCTCCCCACCTCCACCTATCCTTTTTCCCCACCCCTGGCCTCAGGTATCTACTTTGTCTCTACACTTAACTGTTCTGGACACATTTTTTAAAATATTTCTCCTATTTAACTGTAATTACTTATTTTGGATTATTCATTGCTAATATGTAGAAATACAATATAATTTTGTGTATAGATTTTGTATCCTGCCATATTCCTACACTCTTATTAGTTAAAATAAGTTTTTCAGGTCATTTTTTAATGATTTTCAGTATAAAAGACTATGTCATCTGCAAATAAAGATAGTTTTACTTTGTCTTTTCTGTCTGGATGCTTTTGCTTCCCTTTCCTTGCCCAGTTTCCCTGGCTAGATTCTCTAGCATAATGTTAAATAAAAGTTGTAAGAATAGAGATCTTTGTCTTATTCCTAATTTGAGGGAAAAGCATTCAATTAAGTTTGATGTCAGAAGTAGATTTTTCTTACAGATATCTTTTATCAGGTTGAATAAGTTTCCTTCTGTTTCTGATATGTTACAGGTGTTTATTATAAAATAACATGAGGTTTTATTTTTAAATGCTTTTTCTGTATTTGTGGAGATGATCATATAGTTTTTATCCTTTATTCCACCATTAGGTATACCAATTTCCTAGTGATGTTGTCACAAATGCCTAAAACTCTGGAAATGGCTTTGAGATTTAGTAACGAGGAGAGGCTAAAAGAAGTTTGAGAAACATGGTAGAGAAAAACTAGATTTCTTTGAACAGACTATTCATAGAAATATGAATGTCAATGATTCTGCCCATTAGAGTTCAAAAGAAAGTGAAGAGTATAGCAAAGAAAATAGATATCATCTTAGAGAATATCTAAATTGTTATTAACTACTGGTAAAAAAAAAATACAGACATTAAACCTGCTGCTACTATGTGCTCACAAGAATACAAGAAGCATATTCATGGAAACTGGAGGTAAGAGGATTTTTGTAAAAAGTGTAACTTGTTAACTTCAATATGTAGCTGAGGGGATTTCCAAGCAAACTGTTACAGATGTGGTGTGGTTTCTTCTTACCCTTATAGTAAAATGTAAGAGGAAAGAAAGAAATTGAGGGGAGACCTGGTAAGCAAAATGGAACCAGGATTTGATAATTTAAGAAATTATTAGGCTATTCATTTTGCAAAAGATGCCAAAATTAAGTGGGTATGCCTGGACAAATTTATCAGTGCATTGGAAGGATATACATATCAAAGTATTCAGTCACACAGAGATTAGGCACTTAACTCATAGATTCCTCTAGCTATATCAGCAGAAGCCAGAAATAGAGCTGGAACTCTCCGGGAGAAATCTGTGGAAAAATTTTTTGTCTAATTGAGCAAATCCTTGTCCCATGCTTGGAAGATCTACTGGTATTTAAAATTTTACTTCCAGCAGAAACACTGTGAGATTATTTAAAGAATCAGAGTGAGGATGAAATAAAAGAAGGATATCAGACCTCTAAAATTCTACAGTCAGTAAATAGACATAAAACTACTCAGCTGTCAACAAGTGCTGCCCTTCATAGAGGAAGAAAAGACCACTCAGAGACTGAAATTTTGAGCCACAGAGGATTATTCCCAGGGTTATTCCCAGACCTTAAAACCTAATAGAATTTGCCCTTCTGTATTTCAAAATAATTTTTGAAGAAGTGACAAGTTTTTTACTTCCACTTTAACCCTTTTAAAATGTCTATAAGTGGTATCTTAAGTCTGTCCACTATTGTATCTTTAAGAAAAGATAATTTGTCTACTTTCCCAGGTTCACATAGAAATTTTGCCCCAAGGTTGATGATACCTAGAGTATAGCCCATAACTGATTTAGACAATTTAGACATTGAAATTCTGGGTGTTAGAGTGGAAGATATTTAGATAAGATTTTGGACTTTGAGTAGAAATTCAGTGGGTTGAGACCTTTGAGGATGTTGTGATGGGGAGAATATATTTTGCAAGTCAGATGACTGGAAACCTTTGGAGGACAGAGGGCATAACGTAACAGATAGAATAATGGCCACCCAAATATGCCTATGTCCTAATTCCTAGACCTTGTGAATATGTTACCTTACATGGTAAAAGGTCTTTGCAGATTTAATTATAGTTGAGGATTCTGAGATGGGAAGATTATCCTGAATTTTCAAGGTAGGTCCAGTGTAATCACAAGAGTCTTTATAATGGGAAGGCAAGAATGTCCAAGGTAGTAGAAGGTGATGTGACAATGGAAACAGGATAAGAAAAATCAGCGTGATATGGGGCCATGAGCTAAGAAATAAAGACAGCCTCCAGAAACTGGAAAAGACAAGAAAACGGATTTTCCCCTAGAGCCTCTGTTACAGTGGGTAGCTAGTCAGACATGAGCAGGGCAGAAGAGGGCCTTCCACCACCTCCAGGAATGTCAGGCAATCATCAGGTGATGGTCAGGAAGCTCTTAAGCTGTCTCTCTAAAAATAATGGTTGCAGCCAGCACTTTGGAAGTGCAGTCACTCAGTAGGTAGAAAAACCTGAAACTAGTGATCAGCTTCTGAATAAGATGAGTTGGGCAAGTGGGCTCAAGCACGCACACTAAGAGGCAAAATGGCAGAGGGTAACTGGTATATGACCTTTCTCTAGCTACAGTGAACTGGTTAAAAAAAAAGAAAAAATGCCTCACGTGAGCATGTGCACAACTCCAGTAAACACACTGTGTATGTGGCCCCTCCCAAGTGCTGAGAGGCCACTGCGTGTGTGGACAGCCCAACGTAAGGGAAGAATGAGGGGAGAAGGGATGCAATATCCTGAAATCATGCCAAGGTGTAAAACTCCAAGTTAAAGGTCAAAGAGTGCCCTTGCATCCCTCAAATCACATGCTCGGTCCTCTTCCAAGCATAGTTTGTGTCCTTTGGTTCCTGCTCTAATATTTTTTAATAAACTTTTGCTCCTGCTCTAAAACTTGCCTTGATCTCTCCCTTTGCCTTATGACCCCTTATGCCCCTCAATCAAATTCTTTCTTCTGAGGAGGCAAAAATTGAGGTTCCTGTACATCGTATTTATTTGCTACTGGTAAGATACTTTGGTGCTACGTGACTGGGATATTTTCCCTAGTGCTAACACCTCTAGTCAAAAAAGAAACATACAGAAACCTTGACTTCAGTTCAGTGGGATTGATTTTGAACTTCTGATACCAGAACTGTAAAATAACAAATTTATGTTATTTTAAGCCACTAAATTTGTGATGATTTGTTTCAGAACTCATGGGAAATGATGGTGTGTAACCCTGATTGGTTTTTGGTTGTTAAACCAACCTTGTATTTCTGTAGTAAATCTCCCTTGATGATCGTGTATAATCCTTTTTGTATATTGCTAAACTCAGTTTACTAGTATTTTGTTGAGGTCTTCTGCACTTATATTCATGAAGAACATATATATATATATACACACACACACACACACACATATGTATAATTTTTGGAATGTATTATTGTTTTTATACTGATTTTGTTACCAAGATAATACTAATCTCACAGATAAGTTGGAAATTCTCTTTCTTCTCATATTTTTAGGAAGTGTTTGTGAAATGTTGTTATTAATTATTCTTTAAATATTTGATAGTATTTACCAATAAAGCCATATGGACTTGGCTCTTCTTTTTGGCCATATTTATCATTATTATTAATTCAACCACAACTTTTATAGGATTATTTAGATTATATATGTCCTGTTGAGTCCATTTCAGTAGATTTTGTCTTTCTAAAAATGTGCCTATCCTATCTGAATTACCCAATTTCTTGGCATAGAGTTGTTGTATATTTCCTTATTACTCACTTTCTATCTGTCAGCTCAGTAGTTATGTTCCCTCTTTCACTCCTGACTTTAGTAATTTAAATCTATCATCTTTTCTTCTTAGCCAGCCCAGCCAAATTTGACAATTGTGTTGCTCTTCCCAAAGAATAATCTTCTTGTTTCATTGATTTGCTCTATTATTTCTTCTACTCTCTAGTCTATTAATTTCTGTGGTAATTATTATTCTTTTCTTCTTTCTTCTTGCTTTGGGTTTAGTTTGCTCTTCTTTCTTCAGATTCTTAAAGTAGAAATTCAGGTTATTGAATTAAGATTTTCTAAAAAAAATTATGGCCACTTACAGTGATTAACTTTTCTTTAAACACTGCTTTAGCAGGATCCTATGTGTTTTAAGATACTGTGTTTTATTTCCATTTTTTTCAAAGTGTTTTCTAATTTCCTTTGAATTCTCCTTTGCCACATTAATTATTTAGAAAAGTGTTGTTAAATTTCTACACATGAGTGAATTCCTCAAATTTTCTGCTATTGTTGATTTCTTTTTTTTTTTTTTTTTTTTTTGAGACGGAGTTTCACTCTTGTTACCCAGACTGGAGTGCAATGGCATGATCTCGGCTCACCACAACCTCCGCCTCCTGGGTTCAGGCAATTCTCCTGCCTCAGCCTCCTGAGTAGCTGGGATTACAGGCATGCGCCACCGTGCCCAGCTATTTTTTTGTATTTTTAGTAGAGATGGGGTTTCACTGTGTTGACCAGGATGGGCTCGATCTCTTGACCTCGTGATCCACCCGCCTCGGCCTCCCAAAGTGCTGGGATTACAGGCATGAGCCACTGCGCCCGGCTATTGTTGATTTCTAATTTAATTCCATTTTGTTTAAAGAACATATCTTGTATTTCAAATTTTTTTAGTTTATTAAAGCTTATTGTATGGCCTAACATAAAATCTATCCTGAAGAATGTTTAATATGAGCTTGAGAAAAATGTATATTCTTCTGTTGAGTAGAGTATTCTACAAATGCCTATCATGTCTGATTGTTTTATAGTATAGTGTTGTTCAAATCTTCTATTTTCTTATTAATTTTCTCCCTTATTATTCTATTTCTTACCAAAAATCATGTATTTAAGATCCCAATTATTATTTGTAAATTGTCTCTCTCTCCTTTTAATTCTGTCAGAATTTGCTTCATATGTTCTGGGACTCTATTGATAGGTGATATATATTTATAATTCTTTTATCTTACTGATGTCTTAACCTTTTTATCATGACAAAATGTCCTTTTTTTCCTCTAGTAACAATTTTGTCTCAAAGTCTATTTTGTCTGATTTTAGGACATCCATGTTAGTTCTCTTTTGCTTGCCATTTCCATGTAAACCTAAACAGTTTTTCCTTTCAATATTTTTGTATATTTCAATCTTAAGAATGCATCTTGTAGTTAACACATTCATTCTGCCTACATTTCTCTTTTGAGTGAGATCTTTAACCCACTTACATTTAATGTAATTGTTGATGAGGTAGGATTTATGTCTGCCCTTTTGTTATTTATTTTCTTTATGTCTTGTGATTGCTTTTCTCTAACTTCTTGATTCCTTGATTCCTGACTTCTTTTGTTAAACATATATTATCTAGCTTACCTTTTTTATTCCTTTGTTGTTTTACTATAAGTTATTTTTGTAGTGTTTGTTCTAGAGATGACAATTAGCACCCTAAATTAAAACAATCTACTTTGTTAATGCTAATTATTTCAGTAATATACAAAAAAAAATATTCTAAACTATCCCTATTCCCTCTCCTTCTTTAGTACAAATGATATCTGTATACACTGCATGCCCATCAACACTTTCATATTTATAGTTATGCAGTTGTCTTTTAAAACAGGTTAGAGAAAGAAAGAATTACAAACACAATTACATTTATATTGTCTTTTATATTACCTATGTGGTTGCCATAACCAGTATTATTTTAACATTTTCCTTTAATTCTACATACATCATTTTCTACAGTTCTTTGAATACATTTTAATATTTATACATATAAATCGCTTCTCTAAAGTCCTCTACTAAGTTCAAAATCTGGCCCCACTCAGGGATATTTTATGTTGGCTACTTTAAAAAAAAACAAACCCAGGCATGATGAACATATTTTCCTTTCTCTTCTCTTGTAGTTTTTGTTACAAAGTTGTTTGTAACAATTCTGGCATCAGATTGCTCCACCTCCCACTGAGCCACACTCTGAATGATTCAAACAGCTGTTTGAAAATAGAAATTTCCCGGGTAGCTGAAAGTTCAGACAAAATATTGACTTTGCACTGGGGATGATGTTTTTAATGGATCTCCAAGAGTGGTCTGATCTTTTCATTGTCTGCAGTGGTTCTGGCTTTTGCATACTACACCACAAAGTTGGGAAAGGAGGAAGAGAAGATGAGAATGTTCCTAAATTCAAACGTTGCAGCTCCTACTGTCTTAAAAGAGTTCAGTAGTTTTTCTTGGATACATGATTTTCAGTTTATTCTGTGGCTTTGGTTAATTGCAAGTTCTGAAATGACTGGTTTTAGTTGTTTTGCTTGTATTTTGTTTTCATGTTTGTTTTAGAGGGGAAGTGAGTTAAATCACTCTGCCATTCTGTATGTTGATCCTCCCTGGTTAACACCTACTTTAAAATGTATATATCTTCAAGCATGTTTTCAGTCCTGTGCAATGCCTGTAAACTAGACAACACAGTTAAATCAGATGCTAACATTTGCAGAAAACCTGTGTTCATTTTGAAAAGAGAAAGAAAATTTGAACAGGTAAGTAGTACAGTTAACAAGGAAGAAGCAAAGATACATGGGTAGAATTTCTTCTCTTTTATTGGTATTCAGTTAAACTTCATTAAAAATAAATTAAATAGGTCTTAAAAGGGATACTGCATACTAATCCCAAATAAGATTTATCAGATGGAGGAGCCAGCAGCCACTTCTGTATCTTAACTTACTTTTCAATTTTACAATTCATAAAACACTCACCAAGGCATGACACAAGTTTGGAGTTCAAGCACAGTGCACTTTATGTTGCAAGATCCATTAAAAGCAATAATTTGTAATATCCTCAATAGGAAACTGCATTTTTAAAGAAATACTTCAAAGAGAGAAGCAGGACTCCTTAATCTAATTTTATGTAAAAAGTGATCTCATTTTCATCTGTGGCCACTTCTCTCTTATCATTAGGTTGAAATTAGATGACTATGAACAGAACGAGCAGCACCTCTTCATGTCAGGAGCTTTTTTCCACAAATATGGAATAACAGTCTGGCTTTTTCCTGGGGCAGCAGCAGTAACTCTCACTGTCTCTACAGGAATGAAGGAGACTTTGATTTTGAACTCATCTGCTTGATGCTGTCTTTCTCTATTTCTTCTTCTTAGCCACTTAAAGTCCAGACCAGAGCATGAGCATAGCTATTAGGCAAGATTCATTTATTTCTCATCATTACCCTAGCAACATTTTTCCCACCTTGACAAATAGAATGCTAATTTTAAAAGGCAGCGCTAGTGTAATGGTTTTGGAAATGTACTAATCCAGGTGGCAAAACCTGGTTACTGTCCCAATTCTGCTCCATGCCAGGTCTGAGAAGTTGGGCTCTATTCTCCTTAAATCTCACCTTCCTCATTTATAAACTAGGGTCTACTTGTTTCTCTCACCTATTTTTTATTAGATTATCAGATAAAGATAATGTATATGTAACAGCACTGTGAAATACAACACTCAATACAAATATAATGTGGTGTGACTGCTGATTGATTTAGCATAATTCCACTAGACAAATCTTGAACAAAAAAGAACTCAATCTTTGCATTAATATTGAATATGCTATATAGCTCTTGTTCTAGACAATAGTACTTTCTATTAGCAATGACCAATCTTTACCCCCTGTCATTTTTGTCTCATTCGTTTACTGTTAGTTTAAGCCACTGAAACAAAAGTACACTGAAATGCTCAGCACAGTTTTGTAGAAATTCAAATATAAGATCAATACATAAGTTTCAAGAAGTCAGGTTGGCTTCTAGAGAACTATAGAGTCATGAAATTTGACTGAATCCCACCTCCTCACAATCTCTTATGGGAAAAGAGATACATAAAACATTAACATTAGGCATAGGGGGATTTCATCCACAATTATTTTTAAGAAAAATAAAAAGATTGTTCTAGTGCTCTAGTTTATAAATCAATGAAAAGTAGACAAAGAGCTGACTTTTATAGTATATTAATCAATGAAAAGTAGATGAACTAGCTAAAAACAAATAGTTGAAAGAAAAATGTGTCCTCTACATATCATTTGTTCCTGTGATTCCCCTATCTGTTTGCCCAAGACATGAGGAAATGTTAGCAGCATATTTCCTTTAAGTCATATCCAGTCTGAGAAAAGACAACTCAATCTTAAGGTTTTTATGTAGTAGGATTGCTCTTAACTCCTCAAATATTTATTGATCTTCTGCAACATTTCATACACTCTTCAAGATGGTGGTGATGTAACGTTGAGCAGAACAGACAAGACCTAGAGTAGTGCCACTGTCAGAAATAAAGGGACAGGCTCCCAGTGCCATGACTACTTTTCCTCTTTCTTCTGTTGCTCCCAAATATAAAATTTTCTGTGCTACATATGCTTAACTCTTAATGTTTCAGAAGGGTAGGGACATTTGAAATAAACATGCAGAATTCTCTCAATATACTACAGATATCATTCTGATCTTCCTCTTTCAAGATTTATTGCTTCTCTAATCCCCCTAACCCATCCCATTCCTGGGTCTGGAACCACAAATATCTCACATCCCCCATCTTTGTTTATTTTTAAATCATATATATCTCACAATCCTTTTATTTTGGTCCTTTACCTTTGGTTAAAATCATGGTTTCTTGTAATCTCCTAGAGGACAGGATGCATACCTAATTTAATTCTTGCCGTGTCTTATATATACTTGATATATTATATACCTGCATAATTCTTCCTCCTGTAACCCTTGGAATATTGCCTGGAACATAATAGGTGCTCAATAAATATTAAATCTAACAAATGATTGCATGATATCAGGCTATCCACATATAAATGTATGATGTGATTTTTTAGTGCCCTTGGCAATTTTGATGCCTAAAATAATAAGTTTAGACTTCTAAAGTATCTAATTTTTCCCAGACAAGACACAAGAGAGAAAATTGTTAGGTACTTTTTGAGCTCCACATGTAAAGAAAATATGAAAAAGCATGTAAGAAACAAATATAACTGAAGTGATAAGGTATTTGAAAAATCAATGCCTTTACTGACAAATAGTTCCATTTGTAAAATTAAAATCTACAAACAAGATCTGAGGTCCTAATACTCTTATGTACATACTAGTGTCAGGTCAAGTAGAGGAGCTAGAAAGTTAAATAAGAATATGCTTGAGTCCAAAGATAGTTGTGAGCACAACCCAACAGAATGAAGTGTTCTTTCTCATTGATACTTTCAGAGTGAATGACAGCTTCTCAGTCAATATATCCTTGGAACTAGATTTCACTTTATCAGTTCTGGCTGTTTTAAAACAACTGTGAAATTCCACAAAATGAAGTCATTGTGTTCCTGCTGAGTATTTTTAGCTTCATAAGACTGGTATGATGGAGACAAATCACAATTTCTAGTGGGGCTATTGCTACTCAAATTTGTCTTCTACTCATTGCTAAACTAGAAATTATCTGTATTTCTCATGATTCCTTCATTGCATCTCTTAAGAAATTTGTTTTGTTATTGTTTCATTTTTGGCCTCACAGATATCATCTTAGTATTTATTTCTTAAGTTCAAATATCTACTCTATGTGGCTACCAAAAACCAAAATGACCAACATTAACTCCCAATGAGTTCCGATCATCTACTTAGAACCTAAATTATCTTAAGTTCTTTACAGATAATGGAATTCAGAGCCCCGGCAAAATGAGAAGTGTGTCCCATGCAAGAAAGCATGTGGCAGCAGTTAACAGGAGATGAGTTACATATAGGGGGCTTGGTCAAATAAATGTTTAAAGAAAATGAGAACCAGGTCTTTCACAGTTGGAGAAGGGACTTGCACATATGAAAAGGGAGAAAATCTGAATGAGTCCTATAATGCTGCATTGGAGTTGAAGTTAGTGACATCCCAGTAGTTCTAGACACATCCAGCACCCAGATTTTGGCTTCTAAATACCAATCTCTACTAAAAAGAAATTGAAAATCTTTGGAGAAGTGACTGATTCTAAGGCTGGGGTAGGTAAGTATAAGATGATCTGGAAACATCTTGCTGTCCCAGTAGGTAATAAATAGCTCAAAGACAGTAATGTATTATAACCCATTGAGTCAAATAGGAAACCATGGATTTATTTTGGAGCAATCTCACTATTGCTCAAAAAAAAAAATTGCGAGTAAAATATAATGAATGTTTACTTATGTCACACATATAACTAAGTGAATGAAGAATTAAACTAAAGTTTTATGGGAAGTAAGATGGTTATATAGTTTTAAGAACCTCTCCACAAAATACTTCCTAATTACAAAGAGGAAAAAATAGTAACCTTACAATGGAAAGGCTTAGAAAATGCTATATTAATCAAATGATTAAAGTGAACATCATCAGCAATAACCCAAATTAAATTTGTGTACTTCCTGAACAGATGCAATGCACTTCTGTGCTATTCCTGCAGAAGACGTATAACATGAACTTACTCTTGAGGAGACATCAGACACACCCAATTTGAGGGACATTCTAAAAATTAATTGTTTTGTACAATTCAAAAGTGTCAAGACCTAGAAAGTCAAGGAAAATAAGAAAGATTTTAGAATTAAGAATAAAAGACATGACAACTAAACACAATATATAATTCTAAAATGAATCCTGCTAAAAGTCCCATTACTGGGACACTTATAGGAACCTGAATAAGGTTTGAGTATTAGATGGTAGCAATGATTCAATGTTAGTAACCTGATTTTGATAGTTGTAATGTGACCGTGTAGGAAAATATACTTATTTGTAGAAAACACACACTGATGAGTTCAGAGGTATAAAACAGTTGAATTGGCTAACTTCTTTGTATTGTACTTGCAACAATTCTGTAACTATAAGACTGCTCAAAACAACGCAAAACAAAATAAAATGCAAACTAAATTCACATAGCCTTTGAGCGATTTCATTTCTGGAAATATATGTAGATACCTAAGCAAAAGTGTCAGGGTATTTGTATGTTTATGGTCATTGTTTGTTTTATGCAAGAATTGGAGATAGCATTATGTTCAACAAAAGGAGTGCTAAATGATGTAGGTTTGTGCCATCTCAGAGGGCTGTCAGAAATATATTGATCTGTATGTGTAGGCACAGAAATTGTTCAGGACATACTGCTGAGTGAGACAAATGGAAGATTTAAATCAAAATATAACATAGTATCTGATTTCCATTTAAAAACAACTCCAAAACAGCCAATACTAAATGTTTCCTGTTCAAGGGCTCAGGAAGAAATTAAGCTGCAAGTTATATAAGGTGTATATGCATATATGCTTTAGTAATCCTGGATCACTCTTACTTTATTTACATCCCAACTTATTTCAGAGAGAAATTTAAATGGAAGGTTACTTAGCAAAAATAATTTCAGGATTTGACTGACCATTTATTCAAATTTGCAAATCAAATTATCTTTTCACATCAGCATAATCAGCAAATACTATCTTATCTTCCATACAAGAACAGAAGCATCATCCTCTTTTCTATAACTTTAGCATTTTCTTAGGAGAAAAACATCTACCTCATTTCATACTGACAGTTACATAACATTGGGGAAAGGATAAATTCTCCAACCTTGAGTGTCCATTTTTCTATTTTTTTCTACATTTTTTCTTTATACAATATATAAAAAAGATACTCAGTAAAAAATTACTTGCTGGCATCTCTGTTTTTGCTCAGAAGCAAAGTCTGGACATAGCCAAGCTGTTCCAATTCCTAAGCTCAGTACTTCAGCTAAGAAACTATAACATTTTCTGAAAACAAAGATAGTCTTAGAATTTTATACAGAGATATTTGCTAAATCCTTTCAAGCTCAGAAGATAATCCCCAAACTCAACTGTCCCTAAACTCACGTCTTAAGCCAGTTTCAGATGGAGCATCACATCAGTTAGTCCCCGATGGAGGACACATATTCGTGATGCTTGGAAAAGTATTAAGCTGCACCACAGATTTTCATGAGGTTTCCAAGTTGTCCTGGCTTCCCTGAGTGAGAGAGATACTTCTATCAAGTCACTGGGATGCTATGACTCAAACCCAGTGACATCCATATCAAGACAGATCGACCCATTACCCTCTGAAACTTATTTTTGTTCTCATGATTTAGAGTTCCTTCCTTAACAATGAGCACTAACAGAGTGCTAAGTGTTTTGAATATATAATCTAATCACAAAACCAATCCCATAAGAGGAATATTACCATTCACCTTTTACTGATGAGCAGGCAGATGCTCAAAAACAGTGTACAACTCAACAAATATTTGTTCCCATTACCTCTATAGTTTTAAATCTTTCATTCCATTTGTCATCTGAGCACCATCCATCCCTACATTCATTCATTCTGTGTGTGTGTGTGTGTGTGTGTGTGTGTGTTTGTATACAAAATATGTTCTTGTTCTAGTCATGGTAATGCAACAGCGATTAGCAGTGAGAGTGAAATGTATGTGTTAATGTACATTCTAGTTTATTATTCATTTTATGATTTGTATAAATTTAAGGGGTACAAGTATAGTTTTGTTACATGGACATATTGTATTGTGGCAAAATCTGGGCTTTTAGTGTAGGCATCACCTGAATAATATACATCGTACCCATTAAGGAATTTCTCATCCTTCACCCCCCCCCCACCACCCTCCCAAGTTCATATTAATCCACACTCTGTGCTCATGTGTACACATCATTTAGCTCCCTCTTATACCAGCTTATTATTCTTTGGCCTCTTCCTAATATTTTAACTGAAACATTTCCGAAAAAGCCTTGTCACACTGCTATCTTCAGAAAAAATTATATATTGAATTATGTTTGTTTATTTCAATATCTGTTGCCTCCACTGATTTGTAATTATCCATAAAAGCAGAGATAGAGAGGATGTCATTTACTACTAAATTCCTGGTCTCTGGCTTATTTTGTGTAAATTCCACTATTTATTTATTATATTTTGAATAAATGATCATCAGCCTCACTCCAATGAGAGAGCTTATAACCACAGGGTCGATTTTTTTTCTTTGTCAATCACAAAGGCTATAGTTAAATTATTATTTGTTTCTACGTTATCTGTCTCCTTAAGAACCAAGCATGCTAGAAAGCAGAGTCTGATGCAGTACCTGAGGGAAGAGAAAAGACTCATATTCAAAGTTACCATTTTTGTGAAGAATTCAATTTGACTCTCACGTGGAAGAGACTATTTAAAAGTGCACTAGGCCAGCCATGAGTATAAAGTTTCAGCAATGCAAGATGAATACATTCTAGAAATATGCTGTACAACATTGTGCTAGTGTTAAAAATGCTATACACTTAAAAACGTACGAGGGCATATGTCCTGCCACAACTCTTACCACAATTACATATGTTGATATAGTTGTATGTGTGTGTACATGTGTGCACTGAGAGGTATTCCCTGGAATAATCCATGTGATGGGCAGGCAGATATGGTCTGGAGAGGGATATGACCTGGTGTGAGAGATCACAGAGCACACACACACCAGTCCTTAAAAAGGTCTTCCCATGAACTTTCAGAAAGAATTAAGTAGATTCATTTTATAAAGTAAAGATTCTAAATAAGCAGGCAAGGATAAAGAACAATAACACAAAAAGTACTTGTGTATACTACTGTGACTTCATTTACATCCACAAGCCCGAGACACCCTTAGGTATTTGGGTTATAGAAAAGTAAGATTATTGACAACTGGGGTGGTAACACCACATCTTCAGTATTTCATAGCAACAGAACAAGTCTTGACACCAGGTTTCCACACTCAGCATTCAGTGATCCTTACCGTACTCCAATTCAATTTTTTCATAGCTTATGGTTTCCTACCTGGATAATTCTTCATTTTCTTCAACAACGTCAGTTCTATCCAACTTTGAAGTTCTGTCAAAGCTCACGCTCCAACATATTAGACATCTCTCTGATTATATTATTTACCTATAGCTGTCTCAAATCTATGTACATATTTTGGTAGTAAATTTTTCCTTTGTCAACACTTCTAAAGCATGTAAGTCAGAACTATATCACTCGTACAAAAGAAACATTAAATAAGCATGCATCGGTCACCTTGCATAGGTCAGAAACAATTCCAATACATTATTCACATAGAGAAAGAAGGAAAAACATGAATTGATTGCCTGACATATAAATTCTAGTACAACTTATACAAAGAAGGAAATAAACAAGCATTCATTGAGCACCTAGTATATGCTAACAAGTAGCCTTACAACATAAATCACACATAAGTGGAAAAAATAAGCATGAATTGAGCACCTAGCATATATTAGGTATTGTGCTAATACCATTACTCACAGATGAGGGAAGAAATGGGCAGACATTGAGTTCCCATATTTGTCAGGCGCAATTTTTATGATACTACTCCTAAAGAAATGGGCATACATTGACTGCATACTATACACCAAGTACTACTCTAGCCCTCCACTTTTTAAATACAACTTTATTCACACATAGGAACGAAATTTTACAAGGATGTCTTGAATACACATGCCTATTCCTTCTCCTGTGTATGAAAAAGTTTGTACTATTATAGGGAAAAATACAGGAGCTCAATGCGTATATGTATTCTTCAGTTGACTTGTTAGTATTGTTTTACAGGAACTGTAGCTGACATTTACTTACTGTATATTCATTCCCAATCCCGATGTGAGAGTAAGGATATAGGAGAATAGTACTTAGCACATACTAGATTCTCATTGCATGCGTGTTTTCTTCTCCCCAGGTGTGAATAGTATACACACACTATACAAAAATAGTACCTTGCATATTCTAGGAACTTAAGATATGCTCATTTGTTTTTCCTTTTATGGAAGTAACATTGTACTAGAATAGTGTTTGGCATATCCTAGATGTTCAAAGCACTTTGTGTTCTTTCTTAGAGTGTGAGTAATATTGTACTATGACACTGCCTCACACTCAATTCATTATCATTTATTTGCACTGTGTGAGGAAGTTTTTATAAGAATAGTGACTGGCATTATACAAGTCTGTCAATGTATGGCTATGTGATTCCTACTACATAAGAGAAAGGTTGTAAAAGAATAGCTTCTACCATGCACTAGGCACTCAACTCATGCTTCACTCTTTCTTATGTTAATAAGGTTGTAATAGAATAATATGGATATACCCTCAGAAATTAATTCATGCCTGATTCCTTTCTCTTATGTGTGTGTACTAAAATAGTGCCTGAAACCTATTCGTTGCTTTGTGCATACTTGTTTACACCTAGTATTGCCAAACATTATTCCAATACATTACCTACAAAGTATAAAAAGACATAAGCATGCATTAATGTTCTGTGTAGGCCAGGCAGTATTCTAGTACTACTTCAATCTTCTATAGACTAAAGAACACAAGCATACATTGAGCACCTAGGAGAGGTCAAGCATTATTCTAGCATGTTATTACATACAGATAATGAGACAATATTACACAGGAATCCCCAGTATATGTCTGAAACAACATTATTTGTACACAGAGAAAACAAGAATTTATTATGCACCTTGTATAAGCTAAGTAATATTTTAATACAAGCATCCTTACATATAGGGGACACATATGAGCAGGCGTGCATGGGACAACTACAGTATACCAGGCAGTATTTTAGTACATTACTCTAAAAATGAAAATACCTTGCATGGCAGGCATTCTTTGAGCACAATATCACACACACTTAAATGACAGAGCAAGCATGCACTAAATATATGTCAGGTCCTCTACTAAGACTAATACAAAATTACTCTCACATAAGGGGAAGCACATGAGCATGCATGGAGCATCTACCATATGCAAAGCAATTTTATCACATTTAAGGGAAAGAAACCAGCCTGCCTGCAGCACGTATTATATGCCAAGACCTATTTTACTACAGCATTACTCACAAGTACAGAGAAAGAAACAAGCATGTATTTAGCTTCTGTTGTATGCCAGGCACTATTGTAGTTACAACTTTGCTAAAACATGAGGGAAGGAAACCAGGATGCATGCAGCACTAGCATATGGCAAGCACTATTCTAATACATTACTTACACATTGACAAATAGGAATTGTCTGGCACAACTCCTATGCTAACATCACTTACACATAAGTGAAAAGAAATACACATACAGTGAAGTTTTATATATTTCAGGTATTATTTGAACACAACATTTAAAAAATGTGGCAGAAAAAAGCAAGCATGAGTTGAGTACCTAACATACATCAGGCATGATTCTAGTTCATTATTCACATCCAAGTGCAAAGAAACCACATGCATAGGCCAGATACTATGCTAGTACAAACATACCAACAAATATGGGGAAAGAAAAGATTATGACTAAGCACCTAATATATTCCAGGTATTATTTTAGAATCATGTTATCCATACATAGGGGAAAGAAGCAAGCACGTATTTATTACCTAGTGCATGCCAGGTACTACTCTAGCACAGAATTACTCACTCCTAGAAGAAATGAGGGTGCATCCAGCACTTATATATGTCAGGCACTTGTTTACTATAAAATACGTACATGCGTACATGTAGAGAAAGAAAATGAGCATGCATTTAGAGCTTAATTTATGCCAGCTATTATTTCAGTACAACTTTACAAATCCATGTCAGGAAGGGAGCAAACATACATTGTGTGCTTCACTTAAGTCAGGTTCTATTTTAGTACAATCTTGGTCACACATCAGGGAAGAAAACAAGCATGAATGGAGTGACTAGTATATACCAGATATTGCTCAAGTAGAGATTTCCTTGCTCATAGGAGGAGAAAATGAAGATCCATTGAGCAACTAATAAATGCCAGGCACTAACATTTCTGACACACAATAAAGGAAATGAGTATGCATTTGAAGCTTAGTATATGCCAGGTCTAGAGACAAAGAAGGTCATCCAATAATGATAAAAGAGTCAACTCAACAGGAAAATATAACAATTATAAAAATATACATACCCTACATTACAGCATCTAAATATTTAAGCAAATACTCACAGATATCAAAGGAGACATTGACAGCAATTCTGTAATCATAAGAGACTAAAATAATTCACTTTCAATAATGGATAAACCATTAAACTGAAAACCAACTAAAACACACACACACACACACACACACACACACACACACACACACACCCCTGAATTGAACAACACTATAAACTAAAAGGACCTAACAGAACTACACAGAACTTTCCTCCCAACAGCTGAAAAATACACACTGTTCTCAAGTGCAGAGAACATTCTCCAGGATATATTACACAATATGTCACAATACAAGTCAATAAATTTAAGAAGATTAAAATCATTTCAAGTATCTTTTACAACCAGAGTGAAATAAAACTAGAATCAATAACAGTAAGAAAATGGGAATGCTAAGTACTGCTTTGTGACAATAACACTCACACATAGGGAAAAGAAACAAACTTTCATTGAGTCCCTAGTGTCTGACAGATTCTATTCTAGAACAATGTTACTCACCCTTACGGGAAGGAAATAAGATTGAATTGAACACCAAGTATTTGGCCAAGAATAATTTTAGGACAATGTGACTGAGAAAGGGAACCAGCATATATTAAGTCCCTATGCCAGGTGCTGTACCAATACCAACTTACTCATATGTAGGGGGAGAAAGCATAAATACTTTGATCACCTAGGGTATGCCGCATACTATTCTAATACAAACTTATACATATATATGGAAAAGGAAACAGGTATAGATCGAACTTCTGTGAGGTCCATTCTAGTTTAGTGTGCCCTTACTCACAACACACAGTGTGGGGGAAACAAACATACCTCACAGCGTTACTCACACACGTGGAAAGGAAACGAGCATGATGAAGCAAGCAGTACAATCCACATACTCTTCCAGTACAATTCTTACAGAAAAAGAGCAATAAGCATGTTTAAAACACTTGCACACAGTTGGTGGGAGTGTAAATTAGTTCAACCATTGTGGAAGACAGTGTGGTGATTCCTCAAGGACCTAGAAATAGAAATTCCATTTGACCCAGCAATCCCATTACTGGGTATAAACCCAAAGGACTATAAATCGTTTTATTACAAAGACACATGTACGGGCATGTTCATCGTGACACTGTTTACAATAGCAAAGACCTGGAACCAACCCAAATGCCCATCACTGATAGACTGGACAAGGAAAATGTGGCATATATACACCATGGAATACTATGCAGCCATAAAAAAATGATGAGTTTGTGTTCTTTGTAGGGACATGGATGAATCTGGAAACCATCATTCTCAGCAAATTGACACAAGAACAGAAAATCAAACACCACATGTTCTCACTCATAGATGGGTGTTGAACAATGAGAACATATGGACACAGGCAGGGGTCTGTTAGAGGGGAATAGGGGAGGGACAGCTGGGGGTAGAGAGGTTGGGAAGGGATAACATGAGGAGAAATGCCAGATATAGGTGATGGAGGGATGGAGGCAGCAAACCACATTGCCATATATGACCCTATGCAACAATCCTTCATGCTCTGCACATGTACCCCAGAACCTAAAGTCCAATTTAATATATATATATAACATATATATATATATATAACATATATATAATCCTTTGTATAGACCAGATATTATCCTTGCAACATTACTCACATATAATGAGAATGAAGCAGTTATGCATTGAACCACCAGTATATCCCAGGGTCTCTTCTAGTATAATTTTATCCACACACAGTGGAAAGGAACAGGACTGCAATGAGTACCTCCTATATGCCAAGTATTAGTCTAGTTAGCATTTGCTGTCATCTAGGAAAAGGGAATGAACATGTATTAAGTGTGGGGTATATTCCAGGTACTTTTCTAGTACATCATTCGTAAGTCAGTGGAATAATAAAAGTGTGTGTTAAGTGCCTAATGTTTGTCAGGCAATCTTCTAGTACAATTTACTCACTCATAGGCGAAGAAAACAGGCATGCATGGAGCATCTGGTGTTGTCTAGCACTGTTTTAGTGCAGTATTAGAAAAAAAGGAAACAATCGCTTATTAAATGCCAGCCAGTTTTCTGGTACAACTTTACTCTTACATAGAATGTAAAATTTGTGCATACATTTCACACCTAGCTTATGCTGGGCACTATTCTAGTAGGACTTTGCTCACACAAGAAAAAGAGAAGATTATTGCATTATACACTTAGAACATGACAGGTACAACATTACACATTGCCAACAGGAAGCAAGCATTCATTAAGATCATTGCATATACAAGATAATAATTTTGTACAACCTTACTCACCTGTGTGAGAATAGAAAGGGCACATATGGAGTACAAAATATATGCATGGAAATTTTCTTAAGCATTTTTACTCATATGTAAATAAAGAAAATGAGCATGCTTGCAGCACACAATATTATTGCCAGGCACTCTTAGAGTACAACACTACTCACATTTCATGTAAGGGAAGAAACTGGACTTAAATAACAAATGTATTGCAGGGTCTATTTTAGTACAACTTTATTCTCACATTAGGAAAGGAATTGAGCATGTATTAAGCATTTAGTGTATTTCAGGTATTACTCTATCATAACCTACTCACGACTAGGGAAAGAAGCAAACATCCATTGGAAGCCTGTATGTAAGATACGATTCTAGAATACATACAGTAAAAATACAAGCCTGCACGGAGCAGTGATATGCCAGGCAATATTCTAGTATGTCATTATTGATACATATGTGAAAGGACAGAAGTACGTATTGAACATTCAGTGTATACTAGATTCTATTCTGGTACAGACTTATTGATATACAAGAAGAGAAAACGGTATTTAGGAAGCACCTAGTATATCCCAGGAACTGGTCTACTACAACTTTACTCACACATGAGGTAAGGAAACAGGGATGCATTAAACTTCAAGGACATGCCAGGCACTAATCTATATAACACTAGGGAGCAGGAAGCATTCATACATAGGGAGGAGGAAGCATGCATGCATAAGCCCCTAATGTATAACTGATACTATTCAATTACAACACATCCACACACAGGGGAAGGAAACGATCCTGAATAGATCATCTAATATAGGTTGATATTTGAACTCCAAAATTGGCAAACAGGTAAAGGCAATGGCAAGAAGCTTTGGCCCACAAGATTCCTTACAGTTCAGGAGATATCAGCAACGTAACTCTGTAAAGTGGACTATTCACAGCAATGTTTCAGGGGATCTAGAGGAAACAAGTTAGAGAGAACCTGAACTCTTGGAAGCAATGGCCAGGTTCTAGCCAAGGTTCTAGTCAAATAGGATTTATGGTGGAATTTCTAATCTATGAAGGAGACTATGAGCTAGACAGGGAATCCAAGAAAGATGAGTAGTGTACAATGGACCATGATGTCAGAGGTAGAGAAACCAATGCAACTCCAAATTTATAGTGTCTTTCCCAGCCTACATCTCTGGACTACCAAATAGCAAATTCATCAATATTCTTTAATTATATATTCTTTAAATAAACAGTGGAAGACAAGTAAACAGCATGTACCGTGACCTATTTGTAGCTCAGAAGATGGAAGAAATCTTTCTGCATATGTTGTATCCAGCAGTAGATAAAGCTGTGAAAAACTACAAAGGCCACCAGAAGAAAAAGTGGGAAAGAGATAAGTAAAGTTCCTGATGTGACCTGGGCTGATTTGGTTACATGACTTTCAAGGCTCACACTGGGAATTAGAAAACTCATGTAATCCTCTCTGTTTGTTCATATATTTATTGGAAAGGTACTTGGAGTCATCATGATGTACAGAAAGATTTCCCCCATTTTTCTGCGTCTTTAGGGTAGATGTAAGCCATTTACTTGTCTTCCACCATCTAGCTGGAAAAGATGTAAAGGAAGTATTCACCCATTTATTCCAGAGGTTGCAAATTTTTGTGTGTGAAAAATCAGACTTTGGTGATGACCTTGAGCAGTAGGATATACATAACTCCCATAAACTTACTGTTCCAATAATGGAACACTAGGCATAGATAGGTTAATAGATTTGCTGTATGCTTGTCCAGTGATATAGGCAGAGCAGGACACTATAATGGGTATTTTCATCACCTTCTCTACCCACTTCCTGACAGATTTTCAAGCACTTCTTAAGTCATATACTGAATTTGAGCACTGGAGATGCAGAATACTGTCCTTTTCTTCTAGATATTTAGAGTTTAATCAATTACAAAGAGCACTGTTTTGAAAACACAGAGCTATGTAGCTGGAAATAAGAAGCGACAGTCTTGTTGCTTATAACTGTTACATAGTTCTGCAGTTAATTCATAGTTGCTTTGTAGACTGCCTTCACAGACACATAGCCCTGGCAGTTACCTACTTTAATGCTCAGATATTTAGAGTGCTTTCTATAATTCACTATTAAATCGATTGACTGAGAAATTAATTAACCAGTAACTAATAATAATATATTTATAAAGCATTAACAACATGTCAGATAATGTGCTAAGTGCTTTAACTATCTTACATCATTTAATATTAAAAGCAAAATTGTAATCAGGTACTATTGTTTTCATTTTAAATATAGGGAAACAAACTATTAGAGAGATAAGTAAATTGCCCAAAGTCATATAGCTAGGAAGTTGAAAATCCAGGGTTTGAACGGAGGCATTACGAATCCAAATCCCAAGCTCTTAACTGCCAAATCATTCACTTACACCAATGCACTTTAATTATCTAATTGATAATTTCATATTCAATTTAAGTTTATAGTATTGCTATGAAACAAAACAAAATTCCCCCTTTTTACCCAAACCTCCAGTATTTCAATATTTAAAGAGAATTCTGAGCTTCATTCTTAAGTAAACATAGACTACATTAATTATACTTACCAGTAGGCTAAAGATGGGATTGATTATCAAATGTACCAATAACCACGATTATACAGAGGCTTAAATCAGCCAAAATTCCATCACATAGACAACTAAAGAAGTTTCTATAATTTGCCCAAAACTTTTGTTTTTGTTTTGTTTTCTGCCTCCTATTTTAGGCCTCTTGATCCTGTGAGTCATCCTAAGGCTTGAATAAGGTAAGCCTTGGGGTCCCTCCCTGCCCTTATTTTCACTCGCTCTGTTTGGCAGAGCTTTTGTTCATATCCTCAGAGAGTCTTAGCTGTTCCCTAGCAAAGCCCCAGGCAAAGGAAAAGCTTTTCAACCAAACACACTTAAAAATTAGACACTGCCCTTTGGCATGCCTTCATTCCTTCTCCTGCAGTTCTGTAAAGAACAAACAGCTTCATGTTTTAGAACTTCAGATGTGATAGAATCTGCAACTGAGCTGTATGTACCAATAATATATTTCCTATCATTTTCCAAAAAAAAATTTGGTTCCCAGCCTCACCTTTTAGTGGATGCTGCCTTCTGATAGATGCAGGTGGTGGCATTTATTGCTTCATAAAATTGTGAGGAAACATATCAAACTCTATTGTCTCAAGCCGAGGAATTAAGAATAAATAGTCTTGGTTCAAAGATTGGGGGAGTGAAGCGTGCTTGCTTAGATTCTCCATGAACAGCTGTATTGCCTGACTCCAGCAGAATCATAAAAATATAGTCAGGCTCTGCTGGATGTAGTGGGCTACTAGAGTCTTCAGATTACACAACCCAGGAAAAAGTTTACTACGAACATTTCAACTTCTTCATATTAACACACACATGGTCCTGAGTTTCATCATTATAGAGGATTCTCTGTAGTAAAACACCACTGCAGAAATTTCATAGCCATTTTAAAAAATATTTCATGTGAAATTAGTAATTTCGTCATAAGCAAACTGTACATGAGAGAAATGAACAAGATAAGAATGGTAAAATGAAACCCATAAGACACTGTGAAAGTGTAGTTTGCTATGCCTTTGAGAGAAGGTGAACCTCACTGGTTGAGAACTGTCTGAGTTGTGCCCAAAGACTGAATAAAGAATTATAAGCAGAAGCACTTTGCCAGATTAAAAAATCACATATTAGAAAATTCCTATCACTTTGGTATCTCATCTACTCACTAACAGAATCTCCAACAGGCCTTCAACATCCTGCAACGGTGTCCTTCCTTCCTTTGGAGTGTCTTTATATCTGTTCTTACTGTTACCTCCACTTGTTCAGCTTTGAAACCACATGAGAATTGATCATCTATTTCTTGACAACTATAGGCTTTCAATAATTATTTGCTCAGAAGTTCTGGAATTTTTACCGCCTTCCTCAAACCACTTGCCTGTTGCCAGCTACTTTTCTACTCTTGGACCCCGAGTTGGTTACTTTCATTCTATCCTTCCTGTAATTTGCTCTATTGATTCCAAATTCAAACTTTCCATTTCTCTACTCATGGTCCTATGCCATGGAATGCGGCTATTGAAGACTTTATCGCAACAACAACAGGTCTGGCATATAAGCATAATCTTAGCAGACTCAACAGGCCCTTGTACAAGGCCCGGGATGGGGACCACAGTAAGGTTGGATGTATCAAATCCTGCACAGGCATGGATTTGATTCTTGAATCATTGGGTCTACTGCTCCTTCCCAAGTATTACACAATATCCTCTTCACTTCACAGCTACAATCTCACATCTGCATTTTGAGAATTTCCAGTATGTTTTCTAAATCAGTCAAGAGAATGCCATGAATGCTTAGCAAATTTCCAGTTAGGAAGGTAGGTGGACTGGAGAGAATTTTCCTTCTTTGAAGTACACAATAATTGTTCTTGAGTTATCTTAAACTACCAACACCAACACCAACACTTGTTTTCCCAAGACAGTGCTGTACAATGAAGTAAACACAAGAGAAAAATACCGAGAAAGGACACTTTAATCTCCAGGTGAATTAAATCAGGACAGCCTACTTTAAAGAACTAAAGCCAAGGAAAACAACAAAACAAGCTGTGATAATTCTAATGAGATTCTGGAATTACCCATTTTCTCAAAGACTGTTCGAATAAATATTTCCTGTATAAACAAGAGCAATGTTTTAACTCTGCAGAACCCAAACTGCCTTAGGTTGATAAGCCTGCCTATAATAACTTGATTTCTCTTATTTCTTCTCATAATGGCCTTCATAAGTTGGAGTATAAGGAGAAAGAATAATCAATGTGTGGACTTTTTCCCCCCTGTGGAATAAGTGAACTAATGAATTGTCAAACTTTTCTGAAAATGTCCTTAATGCAGTGCAAGTAAATCTTCCTGTTCCCCACAGTCTCTCACCATTCCTCATTTTATCTTAGATTATTTCAGTGCTTTTTCCCCAGTATCAGCGTGTGGTGTAGTTATATCAATGAATAATTCACATCACAAACAGGCAAATGATTTTGCTGTAAATGATAATAAGCCTGAGGTGAGAAAAAACAATGAGTCTGATTTACCTTAAAGCCCAATGCTAGAGAATCTTCAAAAATAGTATCTCAGTAAGAGCCTGGATCAGAGGACTGGCAAAGATACTAGGCTTGAAATTAAGAATGCATTCAAAACACAGCAAGACTTCTCTAAAGATGCCCCAGATAGTTCCTAACCCTCACTGTTTCCTACATCACTAAATTCCTGCAGTTGTTCCCACTCTGCTGAAACACTGATTATGCTGATCGTAGTCTGTATTTCAAGGTTTGTATGTTCATGATCAATTTCTCTAACAGAATTTTATTTACTTTGAGGGAAAGAATTGTATCTTATACGAAAAACATGTTTTTAAATAAGTGCTAAAATTCATATTCTAATCAATTACTAAATTCCTTTCCCACTGAATCCACTTTCCAACTTTTCAAAACCTCTGTTTTGCTTGCATTTAGGTATAAATGGGAGTAGGAAGAAAGGAGTGCAGCCTGATTATTCTAGGTCCCATGATAACATTCATTATTATGTTTGTGCTCTAAAATAAAGTGTTGATTCATGGATTCTATAGTCATAAAAATATTTGCTTTTACATTTTTTCTGTCATTTTTTTCAAACACTTGTCTGAGCACAATGCAGTTTCTCAATAATACTTGTTAAAAGTGAGCTTTCACTGGGTTGATTGATCTATACTTAAGAGGACAAACATCTCTGAGTACCTGCTGAAATAGAAATTTTCCATCCTTTTTATATGTATTTTATATATATATTTTATATATATATATATATATTCAGCATTCAAATTATTTTTAAAACTTGTGTCTTAAAGACACAGAATTAAGGCACTCTCCCCAGTGATGTGGGAAATGAGCAAGTGCAGAGCAGTCCTGTAGAAGGCAGTTTCTAACAGTTTCCTTCCACCCTATAAAGGAGGTTAGTTCTTGCAATACCTAATATGTTTTGTGCCTATGATAGAGTAGGGAGAGTTAAAAGACTGAAAATTAAAACCATCATTCTAGCTTTGACTTTTTAATTTATTATTTTTTGTGATCTTTGCAAGTTTTTAACTTTTGTAAACTTCAGTTTTTCTTTTTTATTAAAAAGGCCTAATAATAGCTTTGCTGTAATTGACATTATATTAAATTAGATAATTATATAAAAGTGCATTAAAAATTTAAGTGTGCTATGCAATGGAAGGGTATTCATTTGGGAAAAGGAAGAATGTATATCTCTTAAGTTAACCTGAGGGAGTAATTGTGGTTTAACTATTTCCATAAAAATCAAAGTGATATTGTATATTTCAGTTAATTATATAAAATTAACTAATAATTGTTAATTATATGAAATTAACTGAAAGATCTTATACAATATCACTTTGATTTTTATGGAAATAGACATTTAGTCATGCTTTTAATTCACATGACATTTAATTAGATTTTTGGCTTCTTTTTTCTATAGAAGAATGTTTAGACAAGATAACCAACATCACAAAAAAAGACACCATGTGGATTTAAAGTACATAGCATATAATTAATTTCAAATTGCTTAAGCAATAAAACACTTATCTAATAGGCCATTAAGCTACTAGTAAATGTCAGACTATTTTAATTGCACTCAATAAGACAATTGAAAGCCAAAATGTATTTTTAATATTTTTCCTTGCAGGGTCTTAGGGTGGAAAGTATAGCGTATTTAGTCCTTCCAATATTATTTACTATAAAAAGGAAGGAAAAAAAGGAAGATCTGAAGGCCTTTGGACTCCACCTGTTAATACCATTCCCAGAACTGTCGGTTTCCAATTGTGATCAACAGGAAACCCAAGACCAACTGCTGGGGGCAGGAGAGAGAAAAGCGGTACGGTTAAAAGCCCCATCCCCAACTTGGCTTCATCTAAAGCGGCTCTGCTAATTTATGTACATGGCTTCTAGGCAAAGGTACACAAGAAATATGAAATCTTCAGCCTCTGAAGATGTTTTGAATCACTGTAGTAAAGGAAAGAACTCTAGATAAGAAATTAAGGAATCATAATCTCCTCTCTAGATTTGTGACCCTAGACAAGTCTTTTGCTCTCCGTAGCAATGGATTTTTATATCAATAAAAACATGGAGGTCATATTAAATATGTTTAATTGTAATTAAGATTTTTTAGAAATAGAAGCTTGGGGGAAAATAGGAGGATAATGTATCAGGAAACTAAATACTTTAAATGCCAGCTGGAGCTGGTCATTCTATGGAGCATGAAGAGCTCCTCATCCTGCATCCCGTCACTGGGAGTTATATGCCTCATTTCTGCCAACTGAGAACTCCCTTTGTCTCTCACCGCCCACCTTCATCTCTTTTGGAGCTGGCATCTCAGTCAGACCCTTCCTAACTCAACCAGTTTATCAAACCCTAAGAAATCCCAGCCTATTGCTCAGGGTTACAGCTAATGCAGAACCTTTCACAGAAATGAACACACATACTCCCATTATGAGCAAGTGTATAAATCTGCAGCGTGCAGCTATAGAGAGTATGTGAGTCTATTTAAATTATCCCACATATGAAGACAAAGAAAGCAGAGTAATTCTGTTGAAATGATGTGGCCAAGCAGCTAGAATGCTGCCCCCCACCCACCATTAAGTCTCTTCACCCTGAGACACCTCTGGTAACAGCAGCGTTCTCAGGAACCCTGTTTGAAAACTACTGTATAATCATACCCCTTTAAATTATTAAAATATGTGTGTGTGTGTGTGTGTGTGTGTGTATATACACCTGTTATTTTACTTTTTCATAATGTCCATTTCCTTATTACTGTAATAACTGTGGAATTGAAAATTAGTCATTTGGGAAGACATTCATAGATATCTTCACTTTAAATGAAGGGAGAATTTGAAGTTACTTTATACTTGTTGAGAACCTGATCTGGGAATTTTTGATTTGTGCATTCTTCTCTCTTTATCTTTTGCATGTGGAAAAGAAGGATTAGCAGCTAGGTTGATTCTTGATCTTCTAATTTCAAATAAGAAAATCACTGCACTTTCAAAATCCGTCATTACCAAGCACCATTACTTCACTTGGAGAAATGCAAGGAGAGAAAAGACATAACTGTCTTTAGAACATGAGAAAAATTCTCATTGATATGTTTATTATTTGATTCCTCAGTATTTTTCTGTGCAAGAAGTTAAAAGCCTGTATCTTGGCAAAAAAAAAAAAAAAAAAAAAAGTCTAGTTGAATTAGATTCACAAAAATCAAGACTTCTCTTCTTAACCACCAGGCACAGAGATTAACCAGAGTGGAGCCAGGAACAGGAGAGAAGGGAATGGAATACTGTATCTGCCAACACACTAATTTGCAGAAGAATCTTCTATGAAAATCTGAGGGGTAAGATACAGATGTAATAAAATTAATGCCAAGGAAAGGAGGGGAAAAGAAGTCAAGGATAATTCCAGTAATACCCAATTCCGAAGAACCTGAAACGGCATGGAAGAGGCATAATGAATCTGGAACACCATCGAGGCCCCATCCGGTAGGGCTTGGGGGAAGAATTCTGAATGTGACACTGAATGGTGCAACTTTGATAGCTTTACACTTTAAAGAGTCTTGCTCTGCATTCCCTATAAGTGAAAGGAGAATGATTTGTCATCCCCATTGAAGCAATGTGCTTTTGTTTCCCAAGAAGACATTAGGTAATCACCTGGGAGTGGATCAGCTGACCGTGGCCACCCTGAGATAAGTCCATGAGGGCCATACACAGTTCCCAACCATGAACATTCTCTGTCTTCAAGTCTCTCCTAGTCTCCTTAAGGCTCAAAACTCATTTCTGATCTGAAAGCTCAAGTGGCATGATCAGATGGCATTGGCTAGGCTTCTCGCCATTCATCCCAGTATCACCATCACTTTCTTGGTCCTCCTCTCATCCACATCCCGAGTACCCATTGCTCCACAACTCATAAGCACTCAACATAGCTGGCTTCTACTCTTAACCAGCTAGGCAAGTAATACTGGCAGAGAGGGGAGCAAAATATTTCTTAAAACCTTTTAAAAAATAAAAGATATAACTTTCTTATTTGAGGACAATAAACCCAATCATTATACCATCAAGATTGTTATTTAGAGTTGTACCCTTCCAGACTTCTTGCCAGGAAATTAGAAAAAGGGATTATAATGCCAAGACTGCCTTAACCACCAAAGTCTAGGGATAATTTGGAAAATGTATGTATTACCTTTTTTAGTGCCTTCATAGTCATGCATTTGTCTGATTTCTTAAAAATCTATTGCTGACTTTAGCTCAGGCAGTCATAAAGTCTCCCAATTTTCTACATGAAAACTACTTCTAAAAGTCCCCTCATTCCTCAAGCCTATGAATCTTTATACTATTAGTTCAAGGTAGGTATGACCAAGTATCTGCTCATCACATCAATAACCAAAACTCTGAATTTCCTTTTATGCTTGGGGTCAACATAAAAATGTCAAGATATCGCACACAAAAGATACGTGAATATATTGCACACAAAACCTTCAGCTTTACTCATTGCTTTCTGAGATTTTGTAAATCTCAGAAACCTGCTTTTGAAAGGCATCTCGATCATGGCTACATATTGGAATTACCTGAGAATATTTACAAACAGATTTTTATTTAATTGCTCTGAACTGCGGCCTATAAAAACAGAGAGTATAATAAATACGTTTAATTGCAGATTAGTTTTAAAAAATTTAAGCTCCCCAAGTGATGCTAATGTGCAGCTAACATTGAGAACCGTTCTAGACCAGTGGTTGTCATTGTATAAGCCTAGTAAATCAGGAACGCTGGAAACACATCCAGCAATGTGTCTCTAAAAGCCTTCTAGGGTTTTTTGATATTTGCTCAAGAATAAGACCACTGTTTTAGAGTGTAGAAGTAAACACTATGACATTAATTCTCAAAATGTGGTGCCCAGATCAGCAGCACCAGCGTTATCTGGAAACTTATTCAGAATGCAAATTCTTGGTTTCCACCCCAGACCTATTGAATTAGAAACTCTGGAGGTGAGCCCACTGATCTGTGATTGAACAAGCCCTCTAGGTAGTTCAGAATCACTGTACTTTACGAATCAGAACCAATGAAAATGAAGTTTTTGACACAGAAAGAAAAAAAGGAGGAGGAAAAGAAAGAAGAAAAGAAGGAAGGAAGGAAAAAAGGAGTAAATAAAGATGAGAAGGTGGGAAAACAGGCAGTCAGGCAAGAGTTTTTGGGTTTTGTTTGTTTGCTTATTTGCAGTCTTGTACTAGGTTGGTTGTTTTAACACAGGCTGAATGGTAGATGACATTGTCCTTTAGTGGAGAATGACGAGGGACAAACAGAAGGTTACTTATAGAGAAATTAGCAGGCAACCAAAACAGAATGTGCAGTTATATTTTTGACCCCAAGATGAAGCCGTTCCTTTATGGCACTAGAAGGACATTGAACCACGGTAGACTCGAATGACAACTGCCTGGCCCAGTTTCATATGGCTAGTTATTCTTGTCTTTGTATAAATAAATCTGTAAAATGTAGATCACCTGGAAGAAACCAAAAATACGAATGATGGCTTATACTTACCGTTTACTAAGCATCTGCCATCATTTGACTCTCACAATAATGCTATGTGGTAGATACAATAATCTGATTTTACATATATGGAAATTGAGAGTTCAAGTTTGTATCCAAGGTCACTTCCCCCAAGTAGAGAAGCCTGGGTTTAAACCTAGACAGTCTAATCCCAGAGTCACACGCTTAATCCGTACTCCAGTAGTTCTCAGACAGGAGCAGTTTTGTCCTCCAGGGGATAGCTGGCAATATCTGGAAATACTTTTGGTCATTTCATATTGTGGAAGGTGCCACTGGCATCTAATGAAGAAGACAGTATGAAAAACTTCCAACAATGCCCAAGACAGCTTCCAAATGCAGAGAATTATCTGGCCCAATGTGTCCATAGTGCTGAGGTTGAGAAACTCTGTCCAAATAGAAGTAAAGGAGAGGTCCCAAGGACAGGCAATTTAATCCGCAAATTATAGCTATTTAAATTATTGCATTTTTTCTCCCTTTTAATCGGGAAATTCCAAAATTTCTCGAAGATAAGAATATCTTGTGGCCACGGCACAGGTCTAGAGTCTCTTCTAAAACGAGAACTGACTATTCCAGTCTCATGAGTTTATGTTCACTCATGTCTAGAAATAGCAACTTATCCTCTATCGAGAAATAAGCATTGCATCTAGCAGTGTCCTTAATGAGTCTGTAGTCAGTAAGCAGAGAGCACGACATGCTGCCAGAACCCCAGGTAATCAAGCATGGGGATACTAACTTGTTACTGTACACATTTTTTATCTAGCCTTATTATTGTAATTAAGGAAACTAAATTAACCTACAAACTCCTACTCCTGAGTGTAACAGAAAGACTTAGCTGAATTAATTAAAATACTATCAGATTCTTGCACTGTAAATTTCCACTTATGGGTCTGGATCCATGAAGGGGTAATTTTCTCAGAATGTAATGCAACGAAGGAGGTCTCTGTGTGAGAGATTAGCTGCCACTTGATAAATTTCATCAACAGAGATGGCCAATCCAAATAATAGGAGGAAGTCTTTATGAGAATCTGACTAAAGACAAGGAAAGTTATTTCAGATAAACTGGGAAGATTTTTGAATAGAGAAACAGTCTCATTGAAGCTAAACACACCTGGCCCCCTTTCACTCACCTCCTTTAAGAAATAACTTATTCAGAAATGGTCATTAGCATGAAATTGTATGCCTTCTAAGTATTTAGGGTTCAGACAGACTTTGCTATTTCTGAATGAGGGAGAATCTCTCTATTTCTGCCTCACTCTCAGCTGTCTCTCTCATCTCTCATCACTAGACTGTCTCAGCACATTATCTGTAGCACACAGACCTTTGTCAGTTATACCTTGGTTTGTAGTTACTGATCCATGTCTTATCTCCCATAGACCCAGAGCATATGAACAGGGTCTTGCAGTATCTTCAGTCCTTGACCAAACCATCTAATAATAAAATGAACATAATAAATATTTGCCAAATAAATTCACAAAAAGGAGTTGAAAATATCTTTTATTCCCATATCTACCGTGTTATAGCCAGCTCCCTCTCTCTCGGCATGTCACTCTTTTAAAAAGGGGAAAGAGAAAGAGAGAGACAGAGTTTTCATAGCATAAGGAAAGATACCCAGGGCTATGCAATGTCATGGAGAGGTAAATAAGAAAAGGAAGGGGGACACTTAGGAACTTTGAACGACTGTAAAAGACCAAGATGTTCTGAGTCTCCTAGGTTATAGGAGACTCAAGGTCTTTTCCTGTATTTTGGAGATTCACAAGGGCCTACACTGCAGCCTCAAAGACTCTGGGCGTACTGAAAGGGAGGATAAATGGGTTCTGTGTCTCTCTTTTCCATCAGCAGAACACTATATCTGTTTTATGTATCCAGGACCTAAATTATATTACATTTAAAAATAGGGGTTTTCTGTCCCAAAAAGGCTTATAAACATCACTAATTTAATTGAATCTTCTAATTTTGCCACTAAAAAGAATAGAAGCCTCAAGAGAAAATAACTCCCCGCATTCACAAAGCTAACAAATGACTGAATCAGGACTAAGTCTTTGATCGGTTTTCAGTGCCCTTTGGACCATTCTTCAATGTTCTGGGAGAGGTTGGTGTGATGAGGAAGAGCAAAGGAGGGAGGAACAGGGGACAGGGAGTATGTGGGAGCATGCTCACCTAGGAGTGTTAACTTATTATATGAGCCAACATCATCAGCCTCATACTTAAGTAGATTGTGTGCACTACTGTGGTGCCTCTAATGCCCACTACTCTAGGTTAAAGCATGTGAATCTAGGAGCTAATTCCTATTCCAAAAGAAATACACACACCCGGAAGCGAATGCACTAAGTCACAGTCATGTGTCCAACCTCTCACCTAGAAGCACAGCTGGGTGAGCACAGTGGCTCATACCTATAATCCCAGCAATTTGGGAAGCCAAGGTAGGTGGATCACCTGAGGTCAGGAGTTCAAGATCAGCCTGACCAACATTGTGAAATCCCATCTCTACTAAAAATAAAAAAAAAAATAGCTGAGTATGGTGGCAGGTGCCTATAATCCCAGCTACTTGGGAGACTGAGGCAGGAGAATTGCTTGAACCCAGGAGGTGGAGGTTGCGGTGAGCCAAGATTGCGCCACTGCGCTCCAGCCTGGGCAACATAGTGAGACTCCAACTCAAAAAAAAAAAAAAAAAGAAGCAGCACAGTGCTGAACAAAGACTCATTTATCACTCCAGGAAACAGGGCATGGAGGAGATTGTGTTAGATGGTATAAGTCACCACAAGTCTGTGTGGTGGTAGGAGAATCCTGGATGCTCAGGACAAAAGAAAGAAATGTCTACAGTGGTTTGACCATTGTGTCATGATTTGGCAAAAGTCTGTTTACAGAAGCCAGTTTATTCACAGAGGTTCTTGCAGAAGAAATGAGAGGTTAGTGAGAAAATCTCCAGCTTCAGAAAAAGCATCCTTGATTTTGAGTTCCAGCTTTGTTTTTTCAGAGCATTGTGTCTGTGGACAAGTTGCTTCCCTTCTCTGAGTCACAGTATATTTTCATCTGAAAATAAAAACACGATCTTGCCTTGTCTACTTAACAGGATGGATGTGAGAATCAGGCAGCATACTACTTAATATCTGTGAAAGTGCTTACTAAATGGTAAAAATTTTCACATTGTACAATATCTTACGTTAATAATCATATGATTTAGCAAAGGGAAATATAATACAGAGAGCATCTTTTGTGCCTAGGGCACTGGTTTTAAGCTTAGTGCCCAACACCTTGAAGAGCCAGTGCCCAAGGAAGGTGCTAATGGGCACAGCCACTCTGGGTGTGAACTTAAGTGTGACTGTGGACTTACACTTTGTCATCCACACTTAAGTACACAGAAAGAGCAGAAATTCCTTTAAAACCAACCTGAGCAAATCAGGAAAGCAGCCAATGCTGCATTGCAGATGTGGCTCTGTTTCCCTATGTGAAAAGAACATCATGTTTGCTGCAGGGATTTCAGGGACATTTAATGCTTGGTTTGAGATTTGGGGGTTGTTCCTTTTTTTTTCCCCCTTCTTTTTATTGTAAGTGGAATCAGCTAGGTGCTGCTGATATTTGTGGTGTGACAAAATAGTGATTCACTGCATGGAACCAGGGTGTCCTAGCAGCAATTTGCAGGGGAAATAAATAAAGGAGCAATCACAAGTATTATCTTCCCAGCCAGCATGATGTGATATAAAACAAAGAATTTCACTGCAGGGAGGAAGTGTCCCTCTAGAGTGGGGGAAGTATAATCTTTGTTGCTTTCCAGATAGAAACGTTGAGGATTGGCTCCCAAACTGCAGATATGCTGCTTTCAGAGAACAACTTTTGACCTCTCTAACTTTCCAAAGGAGCTGTAATTAGAATAGCACAGTGATACTTTTCTCACTCCTTTTGAAACATAAGAGAGTAGCCCTAATAGCTAGTTAACTTTCTAATGCCTCTCCCAGTGGACTTCCTGCTTATTGAACCCATTTGCCATGTCTTGATTTTTCAAATTGAGTCAACAAGAATAAGAGAGTTAATATATCAGAGTGACTATGGGGCCAGGCCACCATCAGAGGGAAAACACATGTTAACACTACCTCACTTAATGTCACAAAGAAAGCATTGAAAAAAAAAAATGTATAATTGTTCTCTGTGTGCCAAGTACCATGCTAAATGCTTTAAAAAAATAATCTTATATAATCCTTATACCAACTCCAGAAAACACATTCTGAATTTTGCCTTTAGAACCAGAGATGAACTTAAGCATGAATGCTAAGTTACACAAACTCCAGAAAATACATCCTGAATTTTCCCTTTAGAATCAGAGATGAACTTAAGGATGAATGCAAAGAATTCAACAGGAAAGCTCTTTCACTTGTCCAGATGCTACCCCACCTCCTGCCCCTACACCACCTTCACTTGGCACTGAGCACACAGACTTCCATATTCAATACCATTCTGATTAATGGTATGCACATTTCTTTCATCACATTTCATAATGTATTTTCCCTCATCAAACTTGATCTTGGGAAATGGTCTTCATCAGCTACTTTATCCTAACAGTCATAGGGCTTACTTGCCCAAAATGCTTATACTTTCAGACTCATCTTCCAGTGTAGTTGTTGTGGCTGGAATCAAGAAGGAAAACATGTTGGTGACTGAGAAATCTGAAAGAAATTCTTAAGACTTTGCAGAGCATAATTAAAATCTAATAATGTGGTTCAACTATACCTTAAAGCTGTAAAAGCTGATAACTGCAGAGATTAAGCAACCTTCATTTGCAGAAATGAGTTAAGAAAGGATTGGGGTTTAGTTGTCCTGCAAAACCAGGACAAAAACTGGATTACAAAATGGAGTGAAGAGTTGGTGAAGAAGACAGGAAGGAAATGTCAGAGAGTGTAGGAAAAGTTTCAGATTACTGTTTTAGGAACACCAAATAGGAGAAAAAAATTCAAATAGAATATATTCTAAACAGCCCATAATGTTGCAGAGAATTCAAAGAGGCTAGCAACTAAAAAAATAATCACTTCATTTAGTTACTAAGAAGACATTGGAAACTACTGAGTGAGCAATTTTAAAAAATGGTGGGACATACACCAAAGTGAAGGGAATTGAAAGAGTGTAGGAAACATAAGCAGTAGGAGACTGTCAGCTATCAAACAATGAACAGAAGGAAAGGTACCTTCAGTTTTGGGATGGGAATGACCTAAGTAAGTTTATGAGTGAAGAGGGGTAGATTTCTGTCAGACGGCATCATTAAAGAGTAAGAGGTAAGATAGATTCAAAGAGAATGAGATCAAGCCAAATCAGAGTGGATACAGGAAGACGCTGGTATAGAGAATACATAAAAATCAAGTAAATTGCTTGGATTTGAAATGAAGATGAAAAGGCATAGGAAATTTAGAACGTAATCCGATCTATCTATCAGTACAGAATTGTATTTGAGTAAGATTTTTGGATACGTTTCGTGTCTTTTATCAAGATTCTGTGACAAATAATTGGATGTAGCAGGAATTCAGTCTCATTGATGCATTAAATTATGCCTGTCATAAAGGAAGCTCAAAAATGCACCCAGAAATATCTGGAATGAGCTCTTTAATCTTTCCTGGCACAAGACAGAGTATCCTTATATGAATACACACACACACACACACACACACACACACACAGAGAGAGAGAGAGAGAGAGAGAGAGAGAATAATTATTGCTTTAAGTAATTGGCACAGAAATGTAAAAAGAAAAGAAAGAGAGAAGAAGGCACAATTTCTGCTTCTGATAGACTTAGAGTCTTTTTGGGCAGGCAAAGTCAGCCCTAATGGAAAATAACTGGATCTAGGGTGGATCATATATCAACCATGGTGCCAAAGAAAATGCTATGGACAAAAGGTCTGAGAGCTGAGCATTTGCACATAATGTAGATATCATGGAGTTTGAATATGAACAAAGAAGTATTCAAGTTTCTACAATTAAGTATTAATGTTCTTTTCACCAAGAACAAATAATTTTATTTAAACTTTTTTTGAAGTCTCTGAAGAAATACAGGACGTCTTCAATCCAACACCTGAGGAGTCATATGAGGTTTCTTTAGATGAAGCTTGCATTTTTTTAAGTAAAAAATGTATTTCTTATTACATCTACTTCTTGATAAATCAGGCAGTGGTGTATTTCTTAAAATTATGGGTCCTTTTACTGTGCATTGTTAACTGAGCTATACCTCAATAATTATTGCAGATTTTCTTTCTCCATTTAATTAGGTGATTTGATTTGTACTTTATATAATTACAGTATTTGTCTCCTCCTTTGTCCAAGGCAAAATTGTAATCATTAGTTCTACTACCTGAGGCTGCTAGATGAATATTTACTAAAATAAAAAAATAAGCCACTGAAAAGGGTATAATTGTATCTGAACCAGAAAATTTCCATTTCATATCCATCATCTTAATTTCATTGTGGCTGCTGAACTCAAAATGAAAAGGCACAGAAACCCCAGGGGAAGGCAGAATAGTAACATCATTACATCTTCACAGAAAATAAGTTCCTAAGAGCTCAGTGCAAACAGCGTACCCTCCTTCTACACAGTCTACACATCAAGCTTGGTGACAGTCAAGATCATAGCGTAGAGGAGAATGACATTGACTTTAACAAAAAAAAGGTGGAGCAGGACCACAAGTAGAGAGAAAGCTGTTGTGAGATGCCTGAATGAGATAGATCCTATTCAAAACAAACTTCAACTAACACAATTTTTAGACTTAGTTAAATTGTGATTATTCTTCAGGTGTGCTGGCTCATTTTATATGTCAAATTGCCTGGACTGAGATGCCCAGATATTTGGTCAAACATTACTGTTTCTGTGCAGGTGTTTTTTGAATGAGATTAAATAGTCTTTGAATAAAGTACATTACCTCCATCATGGGAGAGGGCCTCATGCAATTAGTTGAGGACTTAAGAGAACTAAGACTGACTGAAGGAATTTTGTCAGCAGATGCCATTTGGACTCAAACTTCAGCTCTTCCCTGCGTGTCCTGCCTGCCAGGCCCACCCTGTCAAGACCTATCAAGCCTCCACAGTACTGTGAACCAATACTTTAAAAAAAATCTCTCAGGCCGGGCACAGTTGCTCATGCCTATAATCCTAGCACTTTGGGAGGCCGAGGTGGGAGGATTGACTGAGGTCAGGAGTTCGAGACCAGCCTGACCAATATGGTGAAACCACATCTCTACTAAAAATACAAAAATTGCTGAGCATGGTCAGTCCCAGCTACACAGGAGGCTGAAACAGGAGAATCACTTGAACCCGGGCAGTGGAGGTTGTAGTAAGCCAAGATCTCACTTTTGCACTCTAGCCTGGATGATAGAGTGAGACACCATCTCAAAAAAAAGAAAAACAAATTTCTCTATGTACATACATATAAAATCTGTCTGTTCTGTTTCTTTGGAGGACTCTGACTAATAGATCAGGTTTAACATTATTTATTATTATTGTTGTTTCAATTCAAAAAACATTTTCATTCAAACTGCTTTGGTCAGAGAAATGATCATGGTATCTTTGCTGAGACTCGAACTTTGCAAACCTGGTTACAATATCTATTACATGAACCAGAGTCACTGTACCTGTGTCTGGAACCTCAGTTACCTCTCTATAAGATAATGGGTGGGGTGTGTGGGAGAAGAGCGGGTCAGGGACTGAGGTTTCTTGGCTATATGGTATTGAATATGTAACACAATTTATTTAATGTTTAATAAATCCTTGATGGATTATTTTATTTAGTGCTCAACCACTTATTTTGCTTGTGAATGAACAATAGCAATTATTGCCCACCTCATCTAAAGCAAAATATACGCTTTGTTACCATTCGTTATAGTATATGGGAAAAATGTTTTCTCAGACCTTACCTTGTTGGGTTCTTTGTAGCACCGGAAACTGCTTTCACTCCTTTGTCGAAAGGGTCTTCTCCTTCCTTGATTTCAGCAATATCTTTCCTTGTTTCTGCTTCAGGCAGAGAAAACAACTGGAAAAAATAGGTACAATAAGTATGGCAAACGTTTGAATTCCTCAATAAGTAAGGAATACAGTCAAAGCAATAAAATTCCACCAAGGCAAAAACCAGCAACTAGAAGTTGTAAAATAAGCCAAATATTGGAAAAATTATTTCACCTCATGATTAATCAAACAAATACAAAATTTCATAACGTGAAGGAGTTTTTCACCCATATAATTAGCAAAGACTTCTCTTAATTCTGTACCTAATAGGAAGGCATGGTGAGCCTGATGGGGTGGTAGAAATCGGTACAGAACATTTAGAAAGTAATTTGGGAATCTGCATCAAGAGATTTGAAGTATCTAACCCCCTAAATCCACTGTTAGGTACCTCTCTCATGCATTAGTTATCAATCAGAGTGCAGAGAGAGTTCTATGTCAAGAGGTGCTTATTACACCATTATGTAAAATGACAACAACAAAAAAGAGAAATAGATAATAATTAAATGATAATACATTCAGTTAATTAAAAAATTAAGCAACCATTAAAATTATGCTTATTAAGAGTTTGTAGTAACATAATAAAGCACTTACACTATAATGCTAAATGAGAAAGAAAACAAGATACGAACCAAGCTGTATTTAATATAATTTTTCTGAGAAGACATTTGCTCTGTTTTCCTATAGGCCACACAGGCCACAGACCTGGTGACAACTCCATGGTTCTTTCCTCATCAGAAAAAAAGACACATTCAAAGGGAATGTTTCAGGAGAGGCTCGCAAGTAGAGGGTGACTTTCGGCCAGTGTTGTTGATTCAGTGGCAAGTTATTCATGTAGGTTTGAAGCATTAAAACACATGGGCTAAGCACTCAGTCCTGATTGCAAAGCCAGTTCTGCTATAGGCTCTCTAAGCTTAGGTTTGCTCCTTCAACATTTTTAGCTTCAGTTGTTTCATCCACAAAGTAGAAATCTTAATAATACGTTGCCTACATAATCCAGTTATTAGAATTAAATGAAATTGTTATTTAAATTACATCACAGTGCCTGGCACACTGTAAATGCTCAATAATTGCTAGTTAATTTTATGCTGGGAAGATTTGCCTGATGAAATAAAGCATATGTTCTCATCTATTCCATTAATTTATTAAGACTAAATTAATTAAGACTTAATAGAATTCATAGTGTGGAAACCTAACTACTTCTTAACGTAGTCCAATATGTTCCCTTTCTGGTAAATTAGCTGTAGTAATGGTCACTACCTCCTAGGATTATTGAGGTGGGGGTGAATGAGATAATGCATCTAATGTGCTCAGCAGAATGCTTGGCAGGGAATAAAAAAATCAATAAGATGATAGCTTTTAAAAAGAAATAGAAAAAAAGAAAGAGGATACTCATTATAATTTTAGTTAAATGAAGAGTTTCTTCATCAATCTGTTGACCAACCAACTTCTCTTGCTTGCTTACTAAAGGCCAGAATCTGTGCAGGTGCAACATGGACTTGTACATACAACTACAAGAGCCAACAAAGTAGAGCAAGCTATCAAATATTAAGGAAAATAATTTTCATTGTGCTTCATGGAACTTTTTTTTCTCTAAATACATTTTTTGCCACTGTTGCTCAAGAAGTGTAATTTCCATCTAAGGGGCCGGAAATGGAGAGTTTGGATGAATAATGACAACAGCTTTGTGAGTTTAAAAGGATAAATGTGACTTGGCTAATTTGATAGTGATTTCTTTTCAAATTTGGAAGAAAAGAGTAACTAAAGGAAGCAGAGTTTTCTAATTTGTATTTCACTTAAAATGCCACTGTGTATTTCTGAAAAGCTAATGACAAAATTAGCTTTAAGTGGTGTGAAAAAGAAACCATCCAAAGGCTTGAACAGGAAGGTGCCATAAATGAAATAGTCCCCACTGTGCATTCCAGGTTGGAGCAGAGATGCAGGAGATCTGGAAGCAAAAGCAAAGTGGAAGGGATTATAACTGCAAACAGCAGTGTTTGGGAAATATTACCAACCATGTGGTAGAATGAAAAAGCTCAATGTGAAGATTTAAGAACTGAGGAAAAATAGCAGCATGCTGCTAGTACTAACCCTGTAACAACACTTTGAGCTTCAGAATCTTACCTTTTACATGTATCACACACAAGTGGGCACACATACACATAACACACACACACAGGTATATATGGAGAGAGTTTTTTAGGAAGGGAAAGCTATGTCAGTTGATCTCCTTCATGAGCACAATGGAAAAGGAAATGGACTAGGTCTGCAGTTATAAAAATAATTGCCAGCATTTATAGCTTCAAAGCATTTTCACAAACATTATCACATTGGTACTTAGCACAGTTACATATGTTAGAAAGAACATTAGTATTGCTTTTAAATTAGGAAACAGAATCACAAGATAGGAGAGTTGAGACACAGAACTTAGTCTTAGGATGTAAAACACATGGTTCTTTATTTCCATAAAACTGAGGGATTGGGGACAAAAAAGAAGAAAAAAACACTGCTTTTTGTGTTGGCAAATACCAAGATTGCATTACAGAATATTTATGTATTAACCAGATTGGCACAGTTAAATTAATATTCTCACTTTTCGTATTCTTATTTTACAGAAATAACAATATGCTTACCTGTTATTAATCTAATGACCTTCCCACCAAAATATAGACAATTACAGTAATTTTGTCATTTTGCTTCCCAATAATTTTCCTAGACCATCAGTTTTTGGCAACCTTTGACTTATGCCCTGAATGTTTCTTGAACTTGAAGCAACATGCAGATCACTGGGGATCTTATTAATATGCAGATTGTTGTGTTATCCTTTCCCTAAAATACTAGAACAACATGGAATGTGAATCCCAAACAAATGCCCAGCTGGGGACTGAAACCTTTGATAAAGTTATATGTGTATTCCTTCTTAGAGGATCATGGAATTGTCCTCCTTTCCAGCACTCCTGGGCATCTGTGGCATAAGCTACCTTAGCTGTGCATCACCCCAGGACTTCTTGAACTTCAGTCTGCATAGGAATTACCTGGGGATCTTGCTAACAGGCAAATTCTGATTCTGTTATTCTGAAATGGGGACCTGGGATTCTACATTTCTAACCTACTCCCAACTGATGCTGATGATGCTGGTCTGTGGACCCCACCTGTAATAGCAAGGATGTAGTCCATCCAGGTTTCCCATATTCTTTTTCCCTTGGATACTTCAATCACATATGACAGTAGGTTTTCTTTTGAGAGTTGGTGAATACTTACAGTCATATCATTGTATTTTTGTGCCATGATGCACAGAAAAATAGTTTTTTCTTCCTATTCTATTTTAAGGTGTTATTTATTTATTCATACATATAGTAACAACTATAGTAGTAATGGGCTAATATTTGAGTGCTGACTATGTTTTTACCTCTTCCACCTCAACACTTTCCCTCCATAGTTTGGCCAAACATGGCCAGGTCTCCTCTGCTCCTAGACTAGGGGAAGAAGCAGGATATATTCTTCCTCACTTCTTCCTGGATCTATGTCCTCTGGGGTGCTGTCTGTCAAGATACTTGGGGTAGGGGTAACAGACAGAGGTAAAATGATGTAAGACAAACCACTATGGAACTAACTGGAAACCATCTTCCTCAACCCCACAAAGGATGGCTGAGAAATAGAGACAAATTCTCTGAGAGCCATGAATGCTCAGCTGGAACCAGCTCTAGGAGACTGGACTCCATTTCTCCTCACTCCTATTTTACAGTAAGGAAAACTGTGTCCCAAAGATGGAAAGTTGCTCACCTAAGAGTTTACCAAATACTCTATTGACATAATTGGCTTTTCTTCTCACAGCTTTGAATCTGAGAAGCAATCCTCCTTGGACCTCACACTCTGGCTAGGAAATCATTCAAAGTTCTTACAATTAGCATTTAAGTCTTTCCCATGGCTCCTACCTGAGGTCACTGCCACACAGGCTGGCAACAAATTCCACCAATTTTAGTTTTTCAGAGAAAGTTTTTATTTCTCTTTCATTTTTGAAAGATAATTCCACAGGTTGGTGAGCTTTTTTCTCTCAATATTTTAGATATTTCACTGCACTCTTCCTGTTTGCAGGGTTTCTGGGAAGTCAGATGTATTTCTCATCTTTGCTCCTCAATACGTAAGGTATTTTATTTTGCCCTCTGACTTCTTTAGGAATTTTTCAATTTATCTTTGAGTTTCTATAGTTTGAAAATGGTATACTTAGTTATAGTTTTATTTGGTTGGTTTTGACATTTTTCCTATTTGGTGTTCTTTGCATGTCCTGTATCTGTGGTTTGTTGTTTGACATTACTTTGGAAAATTTTCATCATTATATCCTTAAATATTGCTTCTCTTCCTTTCTTTCTTTTCCTTTGGTATTCTTATTATGTATATGTCGCACATTTTTAAAATAACTTGTAAAGGGTTGGTACTACTTCTTCTTTAAATGTATGGTAGAATTTAAGTGAAACCATCTGGGCCTGTGCTTTTCTTTGTAGGTATATTCTTGATTACAACACCCATCTCTTCATTTTCTATAGGTGTATTCAGATTGTGCATTTATTCTTAAATCAGTTTGGTTGTTTATGTGTTTTAGGATTTAGTCCATTTCATCTCAGTTATCTAACTTGTTGGCATAAAATTATTCATAATATTCACTTATCCTTTTATTTATGTAAAGTGAGTAGTAATGTCTTCTCTTTCATTTCAGATTCTCATAATTTGAGTTTTTTTTAATTGATAAATCTGGCTAAAGTTTTGTCGACCCTTTGATATTTTCTAAAAACAAGCTTTTACTTTCACTGAGTTTTTCGATTGTCTAGTCTGTATTTCATTAATTTCTGCCCTAATTTTTATTATTTTATTTCTTCTACTTTGGGTTTGTTTTCATCTTCTTTCTTTATTTTCTTCAGATGAAAGGATACATTATTGATTTGAGAGTTTTCTTTTTTCTTAGTTTAGGCATTTACAGCTATAAGTTTCTCTGTAAGCAATGCTTTAGTTGCATACTATAAGTTTTAGCATAATGTGTCTTCATTTTCACTTATCTCAAAGTATTTTGAGATTCTTCTTTTTAAGTCCTCTTTGACACTTTGGTTATTTAAGAGTATGTTTAATTTCCACATATTTGTGGGTTTTCCAAATTTATCCTGCTATTGATTTTTAATTTTATTTCATTATAGTCAGAGAACATACTTTGCATAATTTTATTCCTTTCAAATTTATTAATGTTTGTTTATGATCTATCTTGAAAATGTCCCAGGTGCATTGGAGAAGAATGTGTATTCTGCTGTTTTGGGTGGAGTGCACTATAAAAGTATTAATATTTAGGCCCAGTTGGGTTACATGGTTGTTCAACTCTTCTATTTCCTTACTGATCATCTGCTTAATAGTTTTCTTCCTTAATAAAATGTGTAATACAATTCTCTAACTATTGTTGAACAGTCTATTTTTCTCTTCATTTACATGAGTTTTTGCTTTATACAGTTTGATATTCTGTTGTTTAGAGCACATATGTTTATAATCATTATATCTTCTTGATCAATTGACTCTTTACTATTATAAAATTTTCCACTAAATTTTCAGTATTTTTTTTGTTTTTTTGTCTCATATTAGTATAATTATTCCTGCTTTTTTGTGGTTGCTTTTTGCATAATATATCTTTTTTCAGTCACTTACTCTCAATGTATTTATATATTTAAATCTAAATTATACATATAATTGAATCATAATTTTAAAATTCGGTTTGACAATCTCTGATTTTAATTGGATTATTTAATGCATTAACATGTAATGTTATTGACATAGAGTTGATAATCATTATTCACATATGACATATTTGTGGATTCACCTACTCACCAAAATCTATTTGTCACTCCTGAGTCAATGCTTGCAGTGATTTTTGTGGTCACTTGTATAAAACAATGGAAAATTTGAGTCACTTGATATGTACAATTTAAGCTATAGTCAAACAAGGTAAAATTCTTTCTTGTTTTGGTTTTCATACTGCAAATAAGTAAGGTTTTCATGGTTTATTTCATGTCGATTTTTTTTTGCAGTTGTGTTTTTACTTGTAATTTCTCTGCTTATAGTGGTCTCAAGCTTTCTGAGAAAGAGCTATCTAGTGTTTCTAAACACATGAGGCTATATGCTTATATGAGAAAATATATATGTTAGATAAGCTTGATTTAGCTACAGTTATAGTGCTGCTGACCATGAATTAAATGTCAATGAATCAACAAGCATACTAAATAAGATGCCTTTAAACAAAAACACACAGAAAACATGCTTATGTATTAACTAGTTGATGACAATGCTATGCGATATTATATAAAAGGTACTCATACATAATTTGCTACATAAAATTGATTCACATAAACATAGAAGATAAGAAGCCCAAGGTTTGCAGATGGCAAGGAGTTGGCAAGGGTGCTGATGGTAAGTTCGAGTCCAAGTTTGAAGGCTTGAGAACCAGGAAAGCTGATGGTGTAATTTGCAGTGCAAGTCTCTGTATATAAGCAGGAAAAATCCAATGTTTTCGCTTAAAAATAGGCAGAAAGAAATAATTCTTTCTTGCGTATCCTTTATTCAAGTTTGCAACAAATTGCATGAGACCCACCCACATTGGAAAAGGCAATCTGCTTTATTCAGTATACATATACAAATGTTAATCCATCCAGAAAAATCCCTCACAGACAAACACAGAAATAATGTTCAACTTAATGCTTAGGCACTTTGTAGCCTAGTGAAGTTGACACATAAAATTAAACATCAGAGATATTTATTTTGCTTTTGTTTTTGAAAGATAGTTTTCCTAGATATTGAATTCTTGGCTGACAGGATTTTTTTTTCTTTGAGTACTTTAAATGTTATCTCACCACTTTTGGCCCTCCATTATTTCTACTTAGAAGTAGGCTATTAATCCTATTAAGATTGCCTTTCCAGTAATTAGTCACTTCTTTCTTGCTGCATTAAAGGTTTTCTGTTTTTCTTTCACTTTCACCATCTTTACTGAGATGTGTCTTTTTTAATGGATCTTTATACATTTATCCTACTTCATGTTTGTTTAGCTTCCTGGATATGTACTATTGTTTTTCAATCCATTTGGAAAATTTTTGGTTTTTTTGAATATTTTTCTGCTCCTTTATCCCATTTCTTTCCTTCTCAAGTGTCCATTAAAGTATGTTGGGATATCTTAATGGGTTTCCTTCCTTTCTCTAAGACTTTCTTCATGTATGCTATTCTTTTTACTCTCTCAGTTCTTTGCCTTTAATAATCTTTATCAACCCACTTTTAAGTCCACTGTATCTTTCTTTAGCCAGTTCAAATTTATTGTTGTACTTTTGAACCTCTGGTCATTTTTAAATTTCAGTTATTATACTGTTATATCCCAAATATTTCCATTTTTAATTAATTTATGTTTATGGATATTCTCTAGTTGATGCATTATTGTCCTTATACTTTACTTCTTTAATCATGTTTTTCTTTAAAGTGGTTGTTATTGTTGTTTTCCTCATAAATCTGGCAATCTCTCTCTCTTTCTCCCTGTTCTCTTGGTCATACATTCTGGTTTCTTTTTATTCTTTTTATGCATATCTTAGATCTTTTTTTTTTTTTGAAGTATACATTTTAGATAATATATGGTAGCAGCTCTGGGTACTAGTCAATCTCCTTCTTGTCAATATTGTTTGCTTGTTTACTTGTTTAGTGACTGACTAGATTACTTTGGTGAAGTGCTCTGCCTTTCTTCTCCCCTTAGTGTTCAGGTTCTGATGTTCTTCAGGAGGTCCACGTTTGGTTTGCTCACAATTACCCAGGGATGACATTGGCACTAGTAGGGTTCTTCTCTTTCTCTGACCACAACAAATTGTTAAACTCCCTTAATTGCCTGCTGATTATTCTATTTTTTTCAACAATATCATGAGGCATAAATTGCTCCATAAACTAATCTAATCAAATTTTGGTTCCTTTGAAGTGGTAGTTTCTGAGATCATTGTTCATTTTTGTTGTTACCCCAATAGAACTCCTGCCAGATGACATATTCTCTAGTCTTCTCCTGCAAACTAGCTGGCTACAGGTTAGCCTATGTATTATTCAGGGGTTTCTGGAGAAATAGAACCAGTCATAAGTGTATAAAGAAAGAGATTTATTTTAGCCATTTTATGTCAAGAAATCAATTCATGAAATTGTGAAGCATGGCAAGTTCAAAATCTGCAGGGTCAGTCAGTAGGCTGGGAACTTAGAAAACAGTAGATGTTGTGGCTGGAATCTGAAGGCAGTCTGCAAGCAGAACTCCCCCTTCTCAGAAGAGGTCAGTCAGTCATTCTCTTAAGGCCTTCAACAGATTGAATGAGGTCCACCCACAATATAGAAGGGAATATGTTTTTTTCTCAAAATTTACTGAATTAAATGTTAACCTCATCTAAAATATACTTCTACAGCAATATCCAAACATATTTGACCAAATACTTGGTACTATGTCCTAGCCACATTGCCACATAAAGTTAACCATAACAGCTGGTATCCTGAATCATATTCCAATTGCCTTTCACCATGATTTCCACAGTTTTTAAGAAAATTTTCAAGCTTTTGGGGCTGAACTTCTTCATTCTCTTCCAAACGAAGTTAGTGCTTTTGAAAAAAATTGAAGCTATCTATATTATGGCCTATTTCTCTCTCAGCAAAGTCTCTGATCCAGGGCTCCAAGGCTGGGAGTGAGGACCTGCCAAGCTTCTCTCTGGGTGATTCTCCTGGTTTAGAAGCTCAGTGCTTCATGGGGGGCGGCTGTCTGGGGCCCTGTTGTCTTTAGTCTCTTGGCATGAAACCATCAACTCGTGATTCAGAAAAGGGTGGTCCGTTCCCCAGTGGTCTCAGGTACTGCCCCCAAGTTAGAGCCTCTGTTTCATAAGAAAAGGCTGAGCAGAAGAAGGGAGCCCCTGCCCTCAATCTGCGATTTACCTTCAGCAACCAGTAACTAGCGGTAGGATGAGAAATGCTGATATCATGCTCACCCCAAGACGTGAGCCCTCTGTGTGGGTGCTGGGGTCAGTAGCACCTTGTGTCCTTAGCTGTAGCAGTCTACAGTGGAGGATATGCCTTACTGAGAAATCACAGATTTCTCACCTTTCTTGTTGAATCATTGTCCATATTTTTGAATAAATGTTTATTCATTTGCATTTTGGCCTTGGGACCATTTTCCAGAGGATTTAAACAGTTTTTGTAAAAAACAGTTTTTACTAGTTTCGCTGCAGAGCAGGTCAGGAAGGTCTTCACACTCTCATACTGGAAGTTGATCTCTCTTTTCCTTTTTAAATTATTAATTATTTATAAAAACTTGATGACATAGCAGTAATAATGGCAATATTTATTTAGTGCCTACTATGGTACATTTGCTAGTCCAGTTAATCTATGTTATTTGTTATGATCAAAGTAACCTTAGCAAATAGTATACATTCATACATACATACATGCACATATATCTGAATGTATACATGTGTGTATGTGTATGCATGTGTGTGTGTATTTATATGTATATATAAACACCATGGTATAATGGTAGAGGATGCATATTTTTAAAGAAAAGAAACAAAATTAAATTAGGGATGGACCTACAAGGAGAAACATTTCTTCTTCTTTCCAATTCTGCCAGAAAAATGTACTAACAGTTACTGTGTTCAGTTACTTGAAAGATGGCCTTTTTCTTACATTATTAATCTTCATGAAATCCTTATGGAAGTGACAATTGCAACCAAGCGTTTAAAAATCCTGAAAATGCCAGCCAAAGTTGTGCTTCATGTCCCATCTCTGCCATTAGGACTGTTTTGCCAGCTGCTTATTGCAATCCTTCTTAACTTCTAAGTGAACAGCTAAGTTTTAAGATGAGAGAACAGTTGGGAATAATTCAAATGCAGCTTAATTTTTCTCTGGAGGTGAGCAATGGTGTTCTCATCATAGATTCACAGGTGGACTCAATAAGCACAAAAATATAAGCTTTTTTTTTTTTTTTGAAACAAGTGCTTATCTTTATGCAGAAAAGGCTTGCAAACCTCAGCTTGGAGGCAACATTTATTCTGAATATGTGCTCAGAAGGAGACACTCCTCTGGCTTAGTCACTCCATGTGCTTTCTGCCTGGGATCTGCTGAACCCTACAGGAGTTAAGAGTATGTGATGATTTGCAAGTATTGGTTGGCCCAGTAGAGGGAACTGGGACACTGGAAAGTGAGAATAGCAGCTTAGTCAAGATTGAAAAGTAACCTTGGATATAGGGAAAGAACAGACAGGAAGCCATAACTAGTTATAAGTTGAAATCTAATAGGAGGAACAATTGATTGCTCGTGGAGTTGTACAGCTGATAGTGGAAAAGAGGCATAGTGGAAATAAAAGGGAAGCCAGTCTGTAATCAGAATTAGAACACTGGCTACAGCTAAATGAAATAGATAAGCATTCAATCCCTGAGAGCCTAACATAGGCAAGCAAGCAGTTTGCCAAAGCTTGGAGTTAACACTGGGATATTGGGGAGAATGTTCTAAAATAAAGAGAGATGGACTCTATATCAGCTTTGGTTTGCAGGGTCATTAATTTATTTAGCAAATAATTTTTGAGTACCTACTGGGTGTCAATACTCTTGTAAGAATGAGGAGACAGATGATGACCAAGGCAGGAGGACCCTCTTTTATTTTCATTCTATAATTGAGGTGGGGGAGGCAGAAGAGAACAATATAAATAAAGGAAAAAAAGTATAGAGATGACAGTAAGTACATAAAAGACAGAGTAAGAGTGTAACCAGAGGAGCAGAGGTTCTTGGCCTCTCTAACCTCGAAGAATGGGGAAAGGGGCCCCAGAGGCACAGTGAGTTTGCCATCCAAATAAATATCGTGGACCCAAAGAGTTTTGCAGAAGAGCGATTTATTAGACAGAGGTAGAGAAAGAGAGAGAAAGAGACAGCTCCCACGCTGTCGTGGGAGAGGAGCCCGGAGCGGGAAATCCGTTCAGGAAAGGAAAAGCTGAAGTTTTAACCCTTGAGTTATTCCCACCCCATTCATGTTCTCATCCAATGAAAGGAGTTCTTTCAGACTTCCTCTGGAGTAATTGATCTTTGCTTGGTCCACAGCCCTGAGTTACAGAGCTCCCTCGTCCCAGAACTTGCGGCAGGATTTGGGGACAAAGGGCCCCCAATTTCCAGGGATTTGGGGACAAAGGAGCCCCACCTGGCTTTCCCTACCTGGCTGGCACGCGGGGGAAACCCAAAGAAACCCCTCTGGTCTTCGCATGGAGGCGTGGAGCCAGGAAATCCCTGCCTTTGAAACCATGCCCCTTGTGGACCCAGGAAGAGAAGTTTCTTTAACACAGTCCCTTAAGAGGATGCAGCACTGGGATGGAGTTGTAGTCAGAGGAATGGCATAATCAGATTTGCATTATTAAAAGTCCAATCTCACTGCCATGTAGTCAGTGTATTTTAAAGGAGTCAATGGAGACAAGTTAGAGTTTACTGCAGCGATCGGGTGAGAAACAGTGCTGCTGCTCTGAGCTGCAGAGTGTAGACACAGTGTGCAGAGGTAGTGTGTAGTGTGTAAGTATAGTGTATGGTGTGTAAGTGTAGCTGTGGAAATGGAGAACAGGGGTCATTTGGAAGATATTTGGAGATAGAAACCATGGGGTTTGTTGTTTAACTGGATGGAAAGTTAAAAAAAAAAAAAAAAAAAAAAGAAGGCATCAATGAAAGTGCCCAGGTTTTTAAATTCGTAAGTGGAGAAGATTGTGGTGGCATTAATTGAGATGGAAATGACTGATTCAATTTATTTCTAGGTCAGTGATATCTGCTTAAAATGGATTCTGTCCCTCAACAGGGAATATTACAGCTGTAGGGGCAATTAACTAATCATGATCATGTCTTTATTTTATCCTCTAGAAATTAGGAAGTGGCATTGGTACACTACCTCAGTGGTGAACATGCCTGAGTCTTAGCCTGGGTCTCCAAGAAACAAAGCCTGAGTCAGAGTATTTACCGGAAGACAAAGACAGCCAGTGCAATTTTATTTGGGCCAGAGAGCACACAAGGATAAAAATCTATCTGCAGAGTGCGCAGGGGTAAAGCCAACCTTGAAGCTTCACACTGCTATCAACCTTGCCATGTTAAGATGGTCATTATAACCTTGTTACATTATACTCTCCATTTCCCTTCCCCTGACTAATATAATTGCAAATGAAGCTACATTTTCATAGAATTGCTTTGGATTCCTTTTTGGTCAAATAAGGCAAGTCTCAGCAGCTTAAGTTAGTTTAACTTCCCTTTGCAAGTTAGATGAGCGCTTAATGAAAAAAGCATGGAGATTTCTTTCCAATTACTAGAACACCCTTAATGATCTAGAGATTAGCTATAGATCTGAATTATAATCAAGGGTGGAAAAAATGAGATTGCATTGGAATTTTTTCAAAATTAACCTGAGATTACTTTTTAAAAACTGCAAGCTCAGGGTAAATCACATAGGGTAGAAAAATAAGCTTCAATTATCAGATAAGAAAGGACTAGGCAATTTGGGTAAATGACCTGAGGAGCAAATAGAGTGAATTCTACGCTAAATATGAGTCAGCAATTCAGGACTGTCAAGTCGAAGCATGATGCTTGGAGAATGAACTAAAGCAGAGTAAGCTATAGGAAACTGAAAAGTTAGTAAGACTAGAATATTCAACTTAAAGCCTGGGAATTTAAAATACGGCATCTCCCAAGAGAAAGGAAGAGGGCCTTATGTAATGAATGCTGAAGTCAGAGGATTTGGTTCTGAGCCAGCTTTGTTACTAATAAGTTATGAAACTTTGGCAATTCACTTAATTTCTTTAAGTTTTAGGTTGTTCATCTATAAGATTTTAATACTGAACCTGTGTTCCTTGCTCTAAGGAAAAATTATTTGAAATAAGTTAGAAAGGACTATAAAATATAATGTACTCTTAATAGCTCTGTTAGAGGAGGTATTACTGAGAAAAAAATATATAAAAATACTTAGGTCATTAGCAAATGCAATACAACCAGAAAGGCAGAACTGGCTACCTAATTTCGTGGAACTCAGTGAAAAATGAAAATGGGGGCCCCTTGTTCAAAAAATATTAAGAATTTTAAGATGCCAACAATAGAGAGGAAAACCAAGCGTGGTGACTATCTAGGCATGAGCGTAGTGAGACCACACAGGGTACATATGCATGAAGCTGGTTCTGCAGAGAGAGAAGGAATATATGCCGTTCTGCATGTCCCACTGGGGTAGAACTTGTACATTATTGCTCCAACAGTTGTGTTACAGCATAAAGTGTAATTTTTCCCATAGTAAGCTACTGTGACTCTCAATTACCTAGCATCCTTCTGAGTCAAGGAAAGACATGGCAAGAGCCAATGAAGTGCTGGGAGTTCTGACTCCAATGACCAGAGGAAAAAAAAATCTTACAGTATATGTGGCAACTGTCTTAGACATTTGAAAGCTTGCCATAAAGAAAAAAGACCAGATATTCTTTATTATTCTAGAGGCCATAACTATGGGCAAATGTACCATATAACATTTTATAATGCTCAACATATGAAAGTAATTTCTAGAAAAGACAAATGTCCAATAATTTGACATAATCAGGTCTCAGTTACCAGAAGTTTTTAAGCAGAGGTAAAAGACCACTTTCCAGGGATATTGTGAAGGAATTGTTGCAAGTAAGAGGACTTTGAATGCTTGACTTCTTTTTTTAAAAAAATTTATTATACTTTAAGTTCTGGGGTACATGTCCAGGTTTGTTATATAGGTATACATGTGCCATGGTGGTGGTTTGCTACATCCATCATCCCGTCATCTACATTAGGTATTTCTCCTAATGTTATCCCTCCCTAATTCCCCCACCCCATGCTATTCCTCCCTTAGCTCCCCACCCCACAGAGCCCGGTGTGTGATGTTCCCCTCCCTGTGTCCTTGTGTTCTCATTGTTCAACACCCACTTATGAGTGAGGACATGCCGTGTTTAATTTTCTGGTCTGGTGTCAGTTTGCTGAAAATGATTGTTTCCAGTTTCATCCAGGTCCCTGTAAAGGACATGAACTCATCCTTTTTTATGGTTGCATAGTATTCCATGGTTTCTTTATGTCTATTCTAACTCAGGAAAGAGGCACAATAGAGCTGAAGTTAAAAAAAAGAACATGAAGATTTGCAGAGGTGAAGAGCCAAAGGAGGAGTTAAAGTGGAGGATGGATGTGGGTGGCAAAAAATATCTAAATTTTGGATGACAATGTGAACTTATTCAAAATAATTTTATTTCTCCATCTGAATTAGAAACTATTCAAAGAGGAGAGAGAGATCCAAGATGGCTGATCACTAGCAGCTCGGGCACGTACCTCCCAGTGAAAGCGCAAAGAACGAGAGGACGCCACACTTTCAGACAAAAATTAGTTGCTCACGGACCAGGAGATTCCCAGTGGAGGAGATCCACGGGTCGCCAGGGCGACTCTTGTGGCCGGCGTGGCGGTTTTGCTGGTGCCTTAGCACGCCAGTTCTTGGTGCAGAGTCCGGAGATTCCCGGGAAGAAAAGCACCATCAATCTTAACACCGCTGTTTTGGCCGGCTCAGTGGATTGCTCAGATTTCGGCGCAGGGAATCAACAAGTTGGACGTCAGAGACCCAGTTAGAAAGTCGGTAATTATAAAGACGACAGATGGACAAATATATAATGAAGGGAAGAAACCAGCGTAAGAAGGTAGAGAATACTCAAAATCAGAATGCCTCTCCCTCTACAGGGGATTGCAATTCCTCATCAGTAACGGAACAAGGCTTAATAGATTACACCTGTGTTCCGATAACAGAAGCAGGTTTCAAAACGTGGGTGATAAGAAATTTCTGTGAATTAAAAGAACTTGTTCTAACCCAATGCAAAGAAACTAAGAACCTTGAAAAAAGGTTTGACGAAATGTTAACGAGAATGGACAATTTAAAGAGGAATATAAGTGAATTGATGGAGCTGAAAAACACAACACGAGAACTTCGCGAAGCATGCACAAGTTTAAACAGTTGAATTGATTAAGCAGAAGGAAGGATATCAGAAGTCGAGGACCAGCTCAGTGAAATGAAATGAGAGGACAAGATTGGAGGAAAAAGGATGAAAAGGAATGAGCAAAGTCTCCAGGAAATATGGGACTATGTGAAAAGACCTAATTTACGTTTGATAGGTGTACCTGAATGTCATGAAGAGAATGAATCCAAGTTGGAAAATACTCTTCAGGATATCATTCAGGAAAATTTTCCCAACCTGGCAAGGCAGGGTAATATTCAACTCCAGGTAATACAGAGAACACCACAAAGATATTCTTCAAGAAGACCAACCCCAAGGCACATAATCGCCAGATTTATTAGGGTTGAAATGAAGGAGAAAATACTAAGAGCAGCCAGAGAGAAAGGTCAGGTTACCCATAAAGGGAAACCTATCAGACTTACAGCAGATCTCTCAGCAGAAACCCTACAAGCCATAAAAGAATGGGGACCAATATTTAACATCCTTAAAGAAAAGAACTTTCAACCCAGAATTTCCTATCCAGCCAAACTAAGCTTTATGAGCGAAGGAAAAATTAAATCTTTTGTGAACAAACAAGTACTTAGAGAGTTCACCACCACCAGGCCTGCTTTACAAGAGCTTCTGAAAGAAGCACTATACATATAAAGGAACAACCAATATCAGCCTTTCCAAAAATACATCAAAAAGCAAAGAACTTTAACACAATAAAAAATTTACATCAACTAATGGGCAAAACAGTCAGCTAGCATCAAACGCCGGTATTAAACTTATATATATTTTAATTGGATAAAAAGCCAAAACCCATCGGTATGCTGCATCCGGGCCCATCTTACATGCAACAATACACAAAGACTCAGAGAGAAGGAGGAAGATGTACCAATCAAACAGAGAGTAAAAATAAACTAATAAACAAAAAGCAGGAGATGCAATTCTCGCCTCTGATAAAGTAGACTTTAAAGCAACAAAGATCAAAAGAGGCAAAGAAGGACATTACATAATGGCAAAAGGATCAATGCAACAAGAAGAGCTAACGATTCTATAGATCAACGAGATAGAAAATTAACAAGGATATTCAGAACTTGATCTCAGACCCGGAACAAGTAAACTTAATAAACATTTATAGAACTCTCCACTTCAAATACACAAAACATACATTACCACCTCACACCTATTCCAAAGGTGACTATATAATTGGAAGTAAATCACTCCTCAGTAATCGCATAGCATTTCATAGGTTTAAATTAAATATTGGTTGGCTGTTTGTTTGTTATCTTCTTCCCTTATTCCTTCCTGACTACATCATTAAGTATAATTATCAGTATAAAAGAGGTTTTCAATACCCATTACTAAATTGCATTCTAGCCTGAGCAAGAAAGCAATACTCCCATTCTCTCTCCCTCTTTCTTTTCCTTCTTCCTCCTCCCCATTCTCTCTCTCTCTTTCTCTTCCTTTTTCCTCCTTCCTATTCTCTCTCTAAAAAATAAATAAATAAATAAATAAATAAATGCTCCTTCTCAAAAAAAAAAAAAAAAAGAAACTATTCAAAGAAAACGAGAGCTAAAACGAACACCAAAATTCATCTAATCTGTATAGCTAAAAAGGAATCATGGTAGAAGTAAAAATAGTGGTTGGAAACTATTATGCCTGTGGAAAAGGCACAGACTGGGAAGGCATGGAGAATTTCTGAGGTGTTGGAAATGTTTTACACAGACGCTTCTCGACTTAAGATAGGCCTAAGTCCTGATAAACCCATAGTAAGTTGAAAATGCATGTAGCACACCTAACCTCCCAAACACCATAGGTCAGTCTAATCTGCTTCCAATATGCTCAGAACATTTAAATTAGCCTACAATTGGATAAAAATTAGCTAACGCAAAGCCTATTTTATAATAAAGTGTTGAACAGCTCATGTAATTTATTGAATAATTCATCATATATTACAATACGTTTTCCACATTCGAACCATCATTAAGTAAAAAATTGTTAAGTCCAACCATCCTAAGTCGGGGACTGTCTGATATATCTTGACCTGATGGTGTTCACACAACTGTATACACATGTACAAACTCAAGATATACACAAGCCCATTCAAAAATGGGTGAAGGATATGAACAGATACTTTACAAAAGAAGACATACATGAGGCCAACAAACGTATGAAAAAATGCTCATCATCACTGGTCATTAGAGAAATGCAAATCAAAACTACATTGAGATACCATCTCACGCCAGTTAGAATGGCGATCATTAAAAAATCTGGAGAAAACAGATGCTGGAGAGGATGTGGAGAAATAGGAACACTTTTACACTGTTGGTGGGAGTGTAAATTAGTTCAACCACTGTGGAAAACAGTGTGGCGATCAAGGACCTAGAAATAGAAATTCCATTTGACCCAGCAATCCCATTACTGGGCATATATCCAAAGGATTATAAATCATTCTACTATAAGGACACATGCACACGAATGTTCATTGCAGCACAGTTTACAATAGCAAAGACCTGGAACCAGCCCAAATGCCCATCGATGATAGACTGGACAGGAAAAATATGGCACATATACACCATGGAATATTATGCAGCCATTAAAAACGAGGAGTTCACGTCCTTTGTAGGGACATGGATGAACCTGGAAAACATCATTCTCAGCAAACTGACACAAAAACACAAAATCAAACACCACATGTTCTCACTCATAGGTGGGTGTTGAACAAGGAGAACACATGGACACAGGGAGGGGAGCACTATACACGGGGGTCTGTTGCGGGGAGGGGGGACAGCAGGGCGGTGGGGAGTTGGGGAGGGATAGCATGGGGAGAAATGCCAGATATAGGTGAAGGGGAGGGAGGCAGCAAATCATACTGCCACGTATGCACCTATGCAACAACCTTGCATGTTTTTCACATGTACCCCAAAACCTAAAAGGCAATTAAAAAAAAAAAAAACTCAAGATATACATCTAACATTAGTGTACTTTATACACTTATCATATGTTATACCTCATTTTTTAAAAAAGTAAAATATCATGAGAACCTCTGGGATGAGGTCTAAAGTCCACATGTTTCACAAGTTCTCTAGGTGATTCTTATACAAAATCAAATTTGTGGAACATATACAAATTTACAAACAAATAGAAGAAACCCCAGAGAAGTTAATTATTTTCCAAAGTCTATTCTGCTAGTTAATGAAGCTTTCAAAGCCAGGACTTCTAAGATTTAAATTAAATAATGCTTATAATAAACCATGACAGTAGGCATTGTCACTGCCACATGTATGGACTGATCCAAGACAGTACTGCAGGTTAAGGGCAGATTGAGACCAAAGAGATGCTTTGGACTTTAAAAAGGGACATTCGCCTAAAACTCAAAAGGCCTAAAAAAAGCCGGTCTAAGACTGTTGAACTTTATATTCTGGGTAATTCAAAGTCATTGAAAGTTTCTGAAGGGAGCAAAGTACCAGTACAGCCAGGCCCTTAGAATAAAAGTGGTAAATAAGTAGATGAGATTAGATGTAAAAGAATTCAGTGTGATAAGAAGACCAGTCCTAAATTAGGACAGAAGCAGTATAAATGAAGATAAATACACAGCTATGAAAGTTTAGACGTAGACGGTGGGAGGAAAGGGAAGACAGAGGATTAAGAAAAATGCCTAATGCATGTGGGGCTTAAAACATAAATGACGGGTCAATAGGTGCAGCAAACCACCATGGCACATGTATACCTATGTAACAAACCTGCACGTTCAGCACATGTATGCCAGAACTTAAAGTAAAATTAAAAAAAAAAAAAAAGAAAGTTTAGAGGTAGAATCAGTGATACTTAGTAATAGTAATAATTAGTAATATTTATTAAGCATTTATTGCCAGAGACATTCATTTTATCATTTGGCTCTGGGTATTATTATTCCACATTTTATACATGAGGAAACTAAAGCAAAGGGAGAGGACAAATAACATGTCAAGACATAGGTAGCAAGTAGCAAAGTAGCAAGTAGCAAACCTAGATTTGAACCCAGATCTGTTTGATTGCAACTGCTATGTTTATAATAAAGAGAAGGTTAAGAAGAAAGTCAAAGATGCCATAGTCTGGGTCACTGGGTGACAATGAACTGCTACTATCATTAAAAGACATAGGATGTACTGATGAAAGAACAGATTTGATGGCAAATAGGATGAGTTCAATCTATTTGCTTTAACTGTGAAGGTCATTAATTTCTAATATGCTGCTACATTAGCATGTGTTACGACATCACTGAACAAAGGAGAAAGGGACAAAGCAGTGCTTTAATAACCGATATTTTAAAGCCAGCTTCACAATGCTTTTGCAAATAACTAGTTTCATTAAAACGTATTTAGCTATAAAATTCTGCTGGAAGGCTAATATGCCTTCTGAAAAGAAGTTGTAGGTATTACCATATGCTTCCATTTGTTTTTCACATTCCCCAACCAGTTCACCTTTCATTTGGAGCATAGATGGTAGCATGTGATGCTACCACACATATTTGTTGCATATATCAGTTCAATGCACCTGACCAAAATTAGAAAGAGATCACTGTGGTATCAACTGTATTGTGTCCTCCCAAAATTCATATGTTAAAGTTTTAACTCCCCAGTATCTCAGAATGTGATTGTATTTAGCGATAGGGTCTTTAAAGAGTTAAAATTAAAATGAGGTTATTAGGGTGGGCCATAATCCAATATGATTGATTCCCTGATAAGAAAAGGAGATTAGAATACAGATGGAAGACCACGTGAAGACACAGGGAGGAGACAGCCATCTGCAAGCCAAGGAGAGAAACTTGAGGAGCACGAAACCCTGCCAACACCTTGATCTTGGACTTTCAACCTTCAGAACTGTGAGATAACAAATTTCTGTTGTTTATGACACCCAGTCTGTGGTACTTTGTTATGACAACCCTAACAGACTAATACATACTGCATATTAACATTACCATCCAGGAATCAGGATTACCATTGACTAATATTGTAGTGATCTGTGCAACATTAAGAGGACAAGTAAGGGTCACTATAAAATGATTATGAAATTTGTATGAATAGAATCTAAGATCCTGGCAAAATTATCCTCAGGCTCTTATTTATTAAATTAACCACTAATCTCCCTTTCACTATATTCCCATCCTCTTCATTGAAGAATATGCTTCTATTACACATAATGAGCACAGTTGTGAGTGTGGAAACACTATTTGTGCTCTGATCTCATGATACCAAGAGGTAGCGTTCTGCTGGTACATGGCCTCAACTTATCTGTCCTCCAGATCACAGTGGCAGGGATCTTCTATACTCCTTCATGTTGACTCCCTTTCAGCTCCTTTTTGTAAATTATCAAGGTAGAAGAGAGCCCTGGGAGTTGATGAATCCTCATGCTGAAAAGGTAGGGTCAAGCAATGCAATATGTGGAATTGGGAAAATCAGTGGGAACCTTGAAAAGTACTTGATTCCATGAATTGGCCAAGAAAATATCAGAATGGTCGATTTCTTGTATTGTTGCCAGAAAACAGAAATGCTTTTCAAAATATCAAGGGCAATGTCAAAAGCACAATGTTTAATAAGCTTAGCATTAAGCAAAGTAAAAACAGATTTCTTCACACATTCATACTCCCAGACATTAACGGGAAAATCAGCACGAATGAATGGACAATGATTTATAAGCCAATGTCATGGGAAATAGGCATTTCCCCACTATAATGTTCACAAAGCTATAGAAGGATGAAACAATGAAAAACCAATGAGGCTAATAATGAAAATCAGCAGATCAAAGTTTTGCTCTAGTTTATATCAGCACCTCCAGAGAAGTTTTCATTGTTAAAATCAGAAATGCCTTATCATAGTGTTCTTCTTTAGAAAGTAGTTGCTATAAAAACAAAAACATTAACTGTTCATTTACTTGAAGTTTAATATATGCTTTTATGTGATTTTTATTGTTTTCCATTAAAAATACATTTATTACTTTAATTAAAAAATAAGGAGGCTGCCTAAGGTTATATATCAGAACCAAAGTGCAATCACTAAACATTTTAAATTTTGATTCAATGGTATATATTTTCTTAATTAAAATAGAATACAGATGCAAAAATGCACAAATCAAAGGACACAGATTGATGAATTACTCACAGTAAACACACCTGTGTAATCACTACTCAGGTCAAGAAATATACAGTACCTAAGAAGTCCTTCTCAACATCTAAACTTCTGTACACCTCAAAAATAACTTTCCATGCTGATTTCTAATGCAATTTTGAAACTTACATAAATGAAATTATAAAAGATGTATTCTTGTGTATCTGTCATCTTTCAGACAATACTTTGTGAGATTTATTTATACTGTTGCATACAACTGTTCCTTTTCATTATTATATAATATTTCATTGTATAAATATAAAAAAGGTATTCTACAGTTGATGAACATTTTAGGTTTTTATCATTTTGTTGCTATTATCAATGTTGCACATGTACTTATATGGCACAAATGTGCATACAATTTATATTGGACTTAGGAATGAAACTGTTGGGATATAGGTTATAAATCTATTCATGTAGTAGTTAACACCAACAGTTTGACAAAGTGATTAAAAATATATATTCTCACCAGCAATGCACAGGATTTGCATTTATTCCATATCCACATCTGCCTTTGTATTTCTGGGATAAACCCCACTGGGCCAAAACATAGTGCTGTTTTTATATTTGGTTAAATATTTTTGCATCTATATAAATGACAGATTTTGGTTAGTAATATTATTTTCTTATATGTATCTGGTTTGCGTTTCAGAATTATTCTCGCCTTACACAATGAGTTGGATAGCGGGCTCTCTTCCTGTTTCTGATTTAAGATTCTGTTTCTGTTTAACATTGATATTGGTTTTCGTTTGAATAACTTTTAAAATGCACTAATGAAGCTTACTAGGCCTGGAATTTTCTTTGTAGATTTTAATTACAAATTCAATTTTATTAATAGGACTCTTGAGAGTTTTTATGCCTTTTTGTTTTTACATTGTAGATTTCTATCTTTTAAGAAATCCTTTCATCTAAATGCTTGAATTTACTGTTATAAAGTTATTCATAATATCCCCTTTATTAAAAAAAATAATAGTTTCTATGGTGGTTTACTTTTTTTCATTGTTAATATTGATATTTTGGGTGTTAACTCGTTTACTTAATCAATCTAGTTGATTTCAGAAAACAAAATTTTAGTTGTATATTTTCTAGTTCTTTGGTGTCTATTCTTTTTTTTTTTTTTTGAGATGGAGTTTCACTCTTGTTGCCCAGGCTGGAGTACAATGGCACAATTTCAGCTCACTCCAGCCTCTGCTTCCTGGTTTAAAGCGATTCTCCTGCCTCAGCCTCTCCAACTCCCAATCTCAGGTGATCTGCTTGCCTTGGCCTCCCAAAGTGCTGGGATTACAGGCGTGAGCCACTGTGCCTGGCCTGGTGTCTATTCTTATTGTCATTTTCTTTCTTCTACATTCTTTGCTCTTGTTTCTTAGCTCAAGACATAAAATTTAGAAGATTTTAAAATATTTCTTTTTTGTAATATCAACATTAAAGCTATATGTTTCTCTCTATCCAGTGCTCTAGCTGTACCCCAAAGATTTGATATAATATGCTTTTGACATCCAATACAAAACATTTTCCAATTTCCCTTGTGACTTCTTTTTTTTCTCATGGAATATTTAAATGTATGTTGCTTAATTTTCAGATAATTGTTTTTTTCCAGTTATGTTGTTACTATCAGACTTCAATTTAATTTCTTAGTATTAGAGAAAATATTTGGTTTAGTTCCTGTCATTCTGCAATTTATTGAGATATGTTTTATGAGCCATTATATAGCAAATCTTGGTTAACATGTTTTGCGAATTTGAAAAGGGTTCTGCTGTTCTTAGTGGAGTATTTTACAGGTGTTAATTCGATCAAGTTGTTTGATAATATGACTTAGTTCTTCTATATCCATACCAACTGTATTTATTTTGTCACTTATATTCTGTATTGAGAGATGAATGCTGGACTCTCCAACTAGAATAATGGATTTGTTTATTTGTTGCTTTAGCTCTAACAGTTTTTGCTTTGTCTATTTTGAAGCTCTATTTTTTGTCTATACTTCTAGTATTTTTATGTCTTTTAGAGGAATCAATATTTTCTAATTATGAAATCTCTTTTTATCTCTGTTAATACTCATTGTCTTGAAGTCTACACTATTAGATAAAATAGCCACCCCTAATTTTTAATAGTGTATCATGTCTCTTTTCTTCCTTTTAACCTATCTCTATCTTTATATCTAAATGACATTTCTTTTTTTTTTTTTTTAAAGAAAGAAAGAAAGAAAAAGAATAAAGAGGAGGAGGAAAAAGGAAGAGAAAGAGAGAGAGAATGGGAGTATTGTTTTCTTGCCCAGGCTAGAATGCAGTTTAGTAATGGGTATTGAAAACCTCTTTTATATCAATAATTATACTTGATGTAAACAGGAAGGAATAAGGGAAGAAAATAACAAACGAGCAGCCAACCAATATTTCATTTAAACCTACGAAATGCTATGCGATTACTGAAGAGTGATTTACTTCCAATTATGTAGTCACTTATGGAATAGGTGTGAGGTAGTAATGTATGTTTTATGTATTTGAAGTGGAGAGTTCTATAAATGTTTATTAAGTTTACTTGTTCCGGGTCTGAGTTCAAGTCCTGGATGTACTTGTTAATTTTTTGTCTCGTTGATCTATAAAATCGTTAGCTCTTCTTGTTACATTGATCCTTTGCCATTATGTAATGTCCTTCTTTGCCTCTTTTGCTCTTTGTTACTTTAAAGTCTACTTTATCAGAGGCGAGAATTGCATCTCCTGCTTTTTATTTATTTGTTTATTTTTACTCTCTGATTGGTTGATAAATCTTCCTCCTTCTCTTTGTTTTGAGTCTTTGTGTATAGTTGCATGTGAGATGGGTCTGGATGCAGCATACCAATGGGTTTTGGCTTTTTATCCGATTAGAATATATATAACTTTAATACTGGCATTTGATGCTAGCTGGCTGTTTTGCCCATTAGTTAGTGTAAATTTTTCGTTGTGTTAATGTTCTTTTCTTTTTGATATATTTTTGGAAAGGCTAATATTGGTTGTTCCTTTATATGTATAGTGCTTCTTTCAGAAGCTCTTGTAAAGCAGGCCTGGTAGTGGTGAACTCTCTAAGTACTTGTTTGTTCGCAAAGGATTTAATTTTTCCTGCAATTATAAAGCTTAGTTTGGCTGGATAGGAAATTCTGGGTTGCAAGTTCTTTTCTTTAAGGATGTTAAATATTGGTCCCCACTCTTTTATGGCTTGTAGGGTTTCTGCTGAGAGATCTGCTGTAAGTCTGATAGGTTTCCCTCTATGGGTAACCTGAACTTTCTCTCTGGCTGCCCTTAGTATTTTCTCCTTCATTTCAACCTTAATAAATCTGGCAATTATGTGCCTTGGGGTTGGTCTTCTTGAGGAATATCTTTGTGGCGTTCTCTGTATTACCTGGAGTTGAATATTACCCTGCCTTGCCAGGTTGGGAAAGTTTTCCTGAATGATATCCTGAAGAGTATTTTCCAACTTGGATTCATTCTCTTCATGACATTCAGGTACACCTATCAAACGTAAATTAGGTCTTTTCACATAGTCCCATATTTCCTGGAGACTTTGCTCATTCCTTTTCGTCCTTTTTTCTCCAATCTTGTCCTCTCATTTCATTTCACTGAGCTGGTTCTCGACTTCTGATATCCTTTCTTCTACTTGATCAATTCGACTGTTTAAACTTGTGCATGCTTCACGAAGTTCTCATGTTGTGTTTTTCGGCTCCATCAATTCACTTATATTCCTCTCTAAATTGTCCATTCTTGTTAACATTTCATCAAACCTTTTTTCAAGGTTCTTAGTTTCTTTGCATTGGGTTAGAACAAGTTCTTTTAATTCACAGAAGTTTCTTATCACCCATGTTTTGAAACCTGCTTCTGTTATTGGAACACACTCGTAATCTATTAAGCCTTGTTCCGTTACTGATGAGGAATTGCGATCCCCTGTAGAGGGAGAGGCATTCTGATTTTGAGTATTCTCTGCCTTTTTACGCTGATTTCTTCCCTTCATTATATATTTATCCGTCTGTTGTCTTTGTAATTGCCGACTTTCTAACTAGGTCTCTGAGCAGACGTCCAACTTGTTGATTCCCAGCGCCGAAATCTGAGCAGTCCACTGCGCCGGCCAAAACAGCGGTGTTAAGATTGATGGTGCTTTTCTGCCCGGGAGTCTCCGGACACTGCACCAAGAACTGCCGCACTAAGGCACCAGCAAAACCGCCACGCCAGCCACAAGAGTCGCCCTGGTGACACGTGGGGCTCCTCTGCTGGGAATCTCCTGGTCTGTGAGCAACAAATATTCATCTGAAAGTGTGGTGTCCTCTCGTTCTCTGTGCTTTCACTGGGAACTACGAGCGCGAGCTGCTAGTGATCAGCCATCTTGGATCTCTCTCGACATTTCTTATGTATAAGATTGACTCTTGTTTTTTTATCTAACCCGATACTTTCTCCATTTTAAGTGTTTAGTCATTTACACATCTCTATTTCTTTTAAAAATTAATTTTTATAACTACTGGTGAGTTGAAATGTACAATCATACTATTTTTTATTTGTCATTTTTGTAATTTGTTCCTTTCTAAATTCTTTTCCAGCCTTTTTGTAGAATAATTGAATTTCTTTTAGCTATTCATTTTATCTTTTCTATTGGTTTTTGGTTATTACTCTAATTTTTTTGCTTTTTCTTTAATGATTACGCTAAGGATTATAATATGCATCCTTAATTTCTCACATTCAGCCCTGAATCACCATTGTAATGGTAATTCACTTCATGAATATTGTAAGAAACTTTCAACAGTATGTTTCCATTTACCCACTCCACCCTTTGTGCTATTGTTGTTACATATTTAACTTGTACATACGTTATATCTCATTTTGCATTTTTCCTTACGAACAAACAAAAACTCTACCTTTTCTTAGAGCATAGGTTTCTACTAACAAATTGTCTTAGATTTTGTCTGAAAATATTTTTATTTTGCCTTCATTTATAAAGAAATTTTTATTAGACATAAAATTCTAGTTTGACAGTTTTGTTTTTCTTTCAGCACTTTAAAGATGTCTTTCTGTTGTTTTCTGGCTTGTATTTTTTCTAATTTGAAGTTAGTTTCTATTCTTACCCTTGTGCCCCTGAATATAATGTGTCTTTTTCTCACTGATTGCTTTTCAGATTTCTTCTTTGCCTTTCAGCCGTTTGAAGAGTATATGCTAGATGTGATTTTCTTTGTGTATATTCTGTTTGGGTTATGAGTACCTTTGATCTGTACATTGATATTTGTCATTGAATTTTTGGAAAGTAAGTTGGCTGTGTTTCTGAAAATACTTTTCTGTCCCAATTTCTCTTTCTTCCTCTTTTGAGACTCCAATTACACATATGTTACAATGGTCTTATTCTTCAAACAACTGATGTTTTGTTCGTTTATTTCAGTCTATTTTCTCTCTGTGCTTCAGTCTGGAAAACTTTTATTGCCCTGTCTTTAGATTGACTGATCATTTTGTCTGAAGTCTCCATTGTACTGTTGACCTCTCAAGTCAATTGTCTATTTCATATATTCTCTTTTTCACCTCCAGAATTTCCAGTTAGTAGTATTTTATACTTAATATTTCTCTGCTGAGATTTCCTCATCTCCTTAGTTATTATGCCTTTCACTTTAAATGCCAAAACAGAGTGTTTAAGGTCCTGTGGATACTTAAAGAACTCAGAGACCTCAATGGTAAACTAAAAGACTCTTTAATTTTCATATGGCCAGCTGCTCAGCATGATATTCAGGTCATGGGCTCCTTTTATCAAACATCTAATTTTTTAAAAAAACTGTATGAAGGTAAAATTTATATATCATGAAATTAACCATTTTAAAGTCAATAATTCAATGGAATTTAGTATACAATCAAAATGGTGTACAACCACCACCTCTGTGTAGTTTCAACATATTTTTATTACTCCAAAGTAAAACTATCCATTAAACAGGTTCTCCCTATTCCTCCCACATCCTCTAGAAACCACAAAACTGTGCTTTGTCTCTAAAGATTTATCTTTTATGGATATTTCATATAAATGAAATCATACATATGTGATCTATTCTGTCTGGCTTCTTTTCACTTAGCATAATGTTTGAAGATATATCACATTGTGAAATGTATCAGTACTTCATTAAATTTATGATTGAATAATATTTCAACCATAATGAATGAATGAAATTCTGGGTTGAAAGTTTTTCTTTAAGGATGTTGAATATCGGCCCCCACTCTCTTCTGGCCTGTAGGGTTTCTGCTGAGAGATCTGCTGTGAGTCTGATGGGCTTCCCTTTGTGGGTAACCTGACCTTTTTCTCTGGCTGCCCTTAGTATTTTCTCCTTCATTTCAACCCTGGTGAATCTGATGATTATGTGCCTTGGGGTTGCTCTTCTAGAGGAGTATCTTTGTGGTATTCTCTGTATTTCCTGAACTTGAATATTGACCTGCCTTGCTAGGTTGGGGAAGTTTTCCTAGATAATATCCTGAAGAATATTTTCCAGCTTGGATGCATTCTCTTCGTCACATTCAGGTACACCTATCAAACGTAGATTAGGTCTTTTCACGTTGTCCCATATTTCTTGTTGACTCTGTTCATTCTTTTTTACCTTGTTTTCTCTAATCTTGCCTTCTCGTTTTATTTCATTGAGTTGATCTTCGACCTCTGATATCCTTTCTTCTGCTTGGTCAATTCAGCTGTTGAAACTTGTGCATGCTTCGCAAAGTTCTCGTGTTGTGTTTTTCAGCTCCATCAATTCACTCATATTCCTCTCTAAGTTGTCCATTCTCATTAACATTTCATCAAGTCTTTTTTCAAGGTTCTTAGTTTCTTTGCATTGGGTTAGAACATGTTCTTTTAGCTCACAGAAGTTTCTTATTATCCACTTTCTGAAAGCTGATTCTGTCATTTCATCACACTCATTCTCCGTCCAGTCTTGTTCCCGTGCTGGTGAGGAGTTGTGCTCCCTTGTAGGAGGAGAGGTGTTCTGGTTTTGGGTGTTTTCATCCTTTTTGCGCTGGTTTCTTCCCATCTTTGTGGATTTATCCACCTATCGACTTTGTAGTTGCTGTCTTTCTGATTTTGGTAATTTTAAGTCTGCAGCAGCTGAACTCATAAACCCCCTTTTCTTCCCCCCAAGTGTTCTGTCCCGAGGAGTTAGGGCTTTATGAGCTTTATGATTTTCCGTTGGCTTGCAATTGTTTTCCCTGCCCACAAGGTGGCAGCCTAGTCACACTCAGCCTGCAGAGACTTCGCTGAACTGCTGTGGGCTCTGCCCAGCTTCCGTGTGATCTTCCCTGCAGTCCTGTTTATATGCGTGTAGTTAGAACTGCTTCTGCTATGCTGGCCCGCCCCTGTAGTGACGGAGTCTCTGTAGTGGTGGGTTGTCTTGGTTATGGTAAATTGCCCTGGGAACTGCACGGTGTTTCCCGATGGAGGACGCCCCTCCCCCACAGCGCTGGACCATCCCAGGTTCAGCCGTGTTTCCAGTGGCGCCCTCTTTGCCCAGGAATCTCTTGGCTTGATTCTTTGCCTCAGCTCCCCTTGCTGGCCCAGCGTGCACCCAGTCTGGTTCACTTTGTTCAAGGAACTGCTGCTCCCTGCCCCCGGTGCAGGCCAAGCGGCCGCTCCGGTCCAACCAGCGGCACTGGCAACCCATGGAGCTTCTCCACCTGTGAATCTCCTGGTCTGTGGGCAGTAAAAATCCACTGCCCTGTGTGCCGCTGCGTCAGCCGAAGCTGAGGCTCTCAGATTCGTGGCGCGCCCTTGCCCAGGAGTCTCTGGGCTTGACTCCCTGCTTCAGCTCCCCTTGCTGGCTCAGAGGGAATTCTGTCACTCTCGCTCTGCATAAGGAGCCACTGCCCTCTCGCCCCAGGGCATAGGCTGAGTGGCCGCACCACTCAAACCAGCGGTGCTGGCGACCCGTGGGGCTTCTCCTCCTGTGAATCTCCTGGTCTGTGGGCAGTAAAAATCCGTCCACTCAACCTCTGCACCTTCTCTGGGAGCTGCAATCCCGAGTTCCTCCTAAGCGGCCATCTTGGATCCTTCCACCATGAATGAATGAACAATGTGTTTCTCCATTCATCTGTTAATGGGGACATTTGGATTACTTTCACCTTTTCACTTGTGAATAATGCTGCTATGAACATGTGGGTACAAGTACTTGTTTGAAAGTTTGTTTTCAATTCTTTTGGCTATATTCCTAGGGATAGAATTGTAGGATCACATGGTAATTTTATGTTTGAGGAACTTCCAAACTTATTGAGGAACTTTCAAACTTTTTTTCACTGTGGCTGAAATATTTTCATTCCCACAGCAATATATGAGGATTCCATATTTTCTATAGCCTTGCTAACATTTGGTATTTTCCTTTTTAAAAAAGATTTAGCCATGCTAGTAGAAAGAAAATGGTACCTCATTGTGGCTTTTATTTATATTTAAATAATGATTAATGATGTCGAGCATCTTTTCATGGGCTTGTTGGCTATTTGTATTTCTTCTTTGCAGAAATATCTACTCGAGTTTTTTGCCCATTTTTAAATAGAATTATTCATCATTTTGTTATTGAGTTGTGAGTGTTCTTTATGTGTTCTGAATAATAAAACCTTACCAAATATATAATTTGCAAATATTTTACCCATTTTGTAGGTTTTTTCTCTCTCAATAGTATTTTTTGATACATAAAAATTTTAAATTTTGATGAAGTCCAATTTACTTAATTTTTTCTCTGTTGCCCATATTTTTGACATCATATCTAAAAAACCACTGCCAAATACTAGATCATAAAATTTTTCTTTCATGGTTTTTGCTTTTATATTTAGGTCATTGATCAATTTTGAGTTAATTTCTTTAATATGGTGTGAGGTAGAGTTTCAAGTTTATTTTTTTCCATATGGATATCCAGATGTCCCAACACAATTTGTTGAAGAGCGTATTCTTTACCTTTTGAATGTTTTGGCATCCCTGTTGAAATCAGGTGGCCATAAGCATAAGGATTTATTTATATACTCTCAATTGTATTCCACTGGTTCATATGTCTGTCCTTATGCCAGTGCCGTACTGTTTTGTTTAATATTGGTTTATACTAAGTTATAGTAGGAAACATAAGTCCTCCAAATTTGTTATTTTTTAAATTGAATTTTGACTCTTCAATACCCCTGGCAATTCCACAACTATTTGAGAATCAGCACTTCCATTTCTGCAAAGAAGGCTGCTAGAATTTGTATAAGGATCAGAATGAAACTGAAGGGCACTCTGGACAGCCCAAACTAACGTCTAAACAAAAAAACAACAAAAAAAAACGGGCTCAGACATTCATGCCTGTAATCCCAGGACTTTTGGAGGTCAAGGTGGGTGGATCACTTGAGCTCAGGAGTTCAAGACCAGCCTGGCCAACATGGCAAAACCCTGTTTCTACTAAAAATACAAAAATTAACTGGACGTGGTGGTATATGCTTATAATCCCAGCTACTTGATAGGCTGAGGTATGAGAATCTCTTGAACCCAGGAGGCAGAAGTTGCAGGAAGCTGAGATTGTGCCACTGCACTCCAGCCTGGGTGACAGAGTGAGACTCTGTCTCTAAATAAATAAATAAATTGACATCTTAAGAAAATTGTCTTCCAATTCATAACACAATATATCTTCCCAATTATTTAGGTATTAATTTCATTCAGCAATGTCTTATACTTTTCATTGTATAAATCTCCCATTCCTTAAATTTATTCCTAGAATGTAATTTTTTGACTATTATTATGAGTTGATTTGTTTTCTTAATTTTATTATCAGATTTCTCATTGTTAGTACATAGAAATAACTTATTTTTGCATGATTAACTTGTACCCTGCAATTTTGCTAAATTCATTAATTAGATCTGGTAGCTTTTCTTGTGGATTGTTCAGAATATTTTACATATATAGGATTATTTAATTTGTGAATAGAGATAGTTTTATATCCTTTGCAAGTTGGATACCTTTTATTTCTTTTTCCTGCCTCATTACTGTGGCTAGAATTTCTAGTACAATGTTGAATACCGGCAGTTAACATGAGCATCTTCTGATGTGAGGTGGAAAATTTCAGGTTTTTTTTTAACCATTGATGTTAGCTGTGGATATTCATAAATGCCCAATTATTCATTTGATTAGCAATGTTTTAAATCTATTTTTTTGCAAAGACTCCATTCCTTCTCATATGTCATCACTAAAAGGTCTTTTTCTTTAGTTTGCATTCAGGAAATGTTTTGGTAGAGATTTCCTTGAATACCAGTACTTAGTCCATTTACAACTCTGCTTTAGCCATAACTTTTGGCTTCTATTGAGCCTAGAGATCAACCAAAGATGAAAGCTGAGGGTTTTCTCAGGTCCTTTTTGAGCAAGCATCCACTCCTAGGCATGTATGTGGCTTTATACATTCTACAATACATATGTATACATTTAAATGCCCTAATTTTCCAAAGAAACTCTCTTCTCAGATTTTACTCCCAGACTCCTTCAGGCTATAAATTTTTTGTCTCAACAATAATGTATTGTCCCAGGTTGTGGCAGGTTTTTCATTTGCCATATAATGTTTTTGGGCCATTAACCTGGCTTTTCTGCCATTAAGTGAGTTCCAAGTTAAGGAAAACAAAACAAGTCCTTTGTGTCACTTCTTCATGCAGTCCCCGGTTTAGAACAAATAAATGCAATCATTTACATCATTCTCTTCTAAGTTAAAGAAGCCATAGACACATCTTATTCAAGAATATCAGACAGTTGATACCCATACCTGAGACTACTCCCCTAATGTGATAGCTGAGGCCATTTATCACACAGCTAAAATATGACTTTATTTGGATTTAATATTTTATATTTTAAATGCCCACTTAACTTCATGTATCCATATGTCCTCAATGATGCTACCTAAACTATATACTGTAACTGCACTCATTCTGTGCTCATGTTCTTGTTCCTATCCTCACAACACAAGAATTCAGTTCATTATACCATTAAGAAAACAGTCTTCACTTTCTTTTTATTCTATCATCCATCTTATGTTTACAGGTCTTTACAGAAAAAGTGAGCCCTGTTTTCAAAATTAGTGAGCAGAAATGTCTCCTAAAATAAAATAAAGTTTTATCTGTGCAGCTATTCCTGTAAGCATTATTTTAAAACTGTAATTTGGTTAAAAAAAAAAAATGTCTACAGAATTTGGTGGATCTGACTTCTCTTGCTGTTCCCAAGCTCCCTTCGTGATGCTCTACTTTGGCCCCTTTCCAAGGACCACACTGAGAGGTGTTACCTGGTTTATAATGTGTTCATAGTTTTATTTTTTAATGAGGTTAGCCATGGGGACCTCCTAGAAAATGAAGATCTCATTTAGGGGATAAATTGCTTCCTGCTTTGAGGACTCAAGAAAACTTCCCTTCTGCCAGTTTTCTTCTCAGTTCACTTCACCTAATTTGTTCAGCAAAAGTTTATGTGCAAATATTATGTTCAAATCACCCTGAGGGAGGGGCAGTACGCAGTCTGGAAATAATATAGAATTAATCTAATTGTTGAAGTATTAAAGTGGCCATAACCACCTAGGGTGAGAGAATTAGTTTCAGTAACTACTGTGACTAGAGATCAAATGATAATTCAACCCCATGAAAGAGAAAAAAAAACAGCACCAGTTTATTTCTGCTGCATTAGTACAGCAAAAATAAATACCACAGAGTAGGATAGGTATACCTAAAACAGAGGTAATTAGGCACACCCATTTAACATGAAGATAAACGCCAGCCTAAGAACCCTAACAGAATACATTTTGAGGGGCTGGAGATTCCTGGCTTGTAGTGAGTCCTAGAGTCAAAGCTTAACGCCGTTAAAATTGTACTTCCTGCGTATATTTCTTTGCACCTTTCCATGCAGGTGTGACCTAGTGGAAAGGTCAGACAGAAGTGAAAACAATCTTATGACAACTTCCCATCTATTTGGTTTCAGTTCTACTTTTGAAGATTCCACCTAGAAGAATGTTATCTGTAGCTAAAACTTCAGCCCTAAAATGTCTGAAGTCAACTGGCAGGTCCCAGCCCCCTCTTTTTACTCTTTCTCCAAAATAAAAGAAGTCCTGTGTGTTGTGGGATAAGTAATCTGAAGGTATGGAGGGAACAAGCAGTCTCGATTCCTGGCTATTGGGTACCTCAAATACATAGATGGGAAGCACTACTGGCATGCCTACAAAGTGACCCTATAGCAAAATGGGCTTCTGAGTGTGCCACTAGAAAGAGTGAATTGTCCCAAATGCATGCTCACCCCGACCTTTGAGGGGAAGGGTAAAAGACAAAGAAGAGAACCTGCTTTCCACTGATGCCAGAAGACTGAACTTCTTCCTCAGGCCCTCCCGCTTTCTTGCCTTGATGACCCTGTAATGGATGTGGTTTATTATATGCATAATGCCTTGGATAACAGTCATTTTGATTAAGCTATAAACCTACCCTCTTGTGAGAGGGAAATAGGCTTTCAAATCCTGTGGAGAGAACAGACTACAGGGCAAGCCAATTTAGTTTAAATAATTTAGAGATACCCAGTGAGAAGATTACCCCCTAAATATTTAAGACCTTGAAGGAACAAGTCATTCCTAGTTGTTCAATGTTTTCTCTCTGGGAGAATTGCCATGAGGGCAAATGCTGACTCATCAGTGACTCTATTTAAGGACTTGAGTCTCAGAACTGAGACTCTGGGCACAATCACAGGATTGGAAAACTAGGTGGCCAAGACTCTTTTTGTCTTATGTCTCCACAGAAATGAATCTCTTGTCTACAGATAATTGTGTATCCTGTGATCACATACTAGAATAGTATGTGATATGTGCAGATATCTAGCATATTCTCTGAATGAGAGCCTGAAAATTGTCATATGCAATGAGTTGATTAATGAAAATACATTTAAGGAAGGCTGTGTTATCCCAAGTGTAGTAAGATACAAAAAAAAAAAAAAAAAAAAATCAAGAAACTGTCACTATTTCAAAAGCACGCTCTCAGATCAGTGAATCTGACTGAAATATAAGCTAAAAATATTACGGGTAGATAAGATAAATGAACTGGGATTAAACTGAGGCTTGAGTGTGGTTAAGAGTTGGAATACATAAATGAAGAGAGAAAATTTCCCATGATGGGACATATCAGGCCTAAGAATTGTCATGTACCCTTGCTTCTCTCCAGAGACCTGACACATGGAGTATGCCCATAAAGTATGCCAATCTAATAAGCAAAGGTTAATGTATTTAAGCAAGTACCCTGTTCCTCCAAATATAGCTTTTGGTCAAATATGCTTAATACTGATGCTAAAGCTGGCTTCCTACCCCTCAAATTAGAGACTACCTGTCTTCCATGCAGACCTGGCCTCACTTCCTCATCAGTGAGAATGGAGAGTAAGAGATTCTTCTGGCAGCCACCGTGAAGGGTGTTACCCTGCAAGAAGAGGAGTGCACACCACCCTTGGTTATAATACATAAAATAAAAAGCACAAAGCGAGCTGCTGGCTGTAGGCAGAATATCTATACCCACTATTAAGATACCAGTTTTATTTTCAAGGAGAGAGGACAGTAAGGGTGTATTGGAGCTTGAATTTAATAAACACTGTAAACAGGTAGAGTATTCAAAATTATTAAAGTGATGGAGATTTTTAGTTTCCTCTGTTTTCCTGTTCACTTTCCCTACCACTGAGGTTAATACATGAAGCTCCTTGTGTCATAGGAAAAGAAAGTATTTACAAGATCTCAGTGTACACATATGAATCTCAAAGCTGACATCTTTGGAACTAAAATCTTAAAAAGCCTGAAATCTTAAAAATCAACATCTTAAACATTTAAAAATCTGATATCTCAACTTCATGGAACAGAAAAGAGTAGGATCAGTGCAGTAGAAAGAAGTATTACAGAGTGGCAAAGGTGCCCCTTAAACAGGACATCAGGGTCCTCCTGATAGCAAGTGCATGCCAACTTGAGAACCCTAATGGAAGAAACTGTGAGGACTGAAGGCTCCATGATTTTTCTAGCGAGTTCTGGAGTCAAAGATTAATGTCATTATGCTTTATTTGCTGCTCACATCCCTTTGATTGTACCTGTGGAGAAAATAAATAATGTATTTGTCTGTTCACACATTCTCCCTATATTTATCTGTTGGGATAACTTAGAGTATAAGAAAAATGAGCTTCCCCCACAAAAAAATAAAACCAGAAGGTCTTGGGCAAGGAAAATAAATGCTATGAGAAACAGAAACAAGAACAGAGAAGGGAACAATTGTAACCTGCTAACCCCTTCAAGCTGAAACTCCAGAAACTGGAATGCCAATGGTAATATTCGAAAAAAAGTACACAGTTTAGGGCACATGAGAGTACATGCACTCACACCTCTCTTTGTCAGGGGAAGATGGAGGAGCTTTCTGGTTCTTTTGGATAACCTCCATGACTAACCTAAGCCTATGTATATGGTGGAAAAGAAATGAATAAGGGAAGAGACTAGGGAGAGCGAAGGTTATATGCATTGCCTCAAGAGTCTTTCTCAACTCCCTGGATTAGGGATCAGGAAATTTCTGCTTGCACCCAGTCAATACTCATAAACTAGCTGAGCTGGGAGCTGCATGCCTGCTGTGGGCAGCTACTGTGGAGGCTCTGCACGGTCCAAGAGCAGAGTGGACCACGTGACTAAGACGTGCAGCTCACAGCACCCTCAAGAGCTGACATGGGGAAGAAGCACGGAGACTTGAAAGTCTCGAGAGTGCAGACTGCAAAGTTCACCAGTTAAATTTCTGCAGCTGCTAACAAAACACTGAGTATTACACAGGACAAAGGCCATCTGGCCAGAAACCAGCCAGACCCTGTGGCAGAAAAAGTTTTGCATGTAAACTAATTAACCCTCGACTTTTTATGAAAAAAGGACATGTAGAATTTCTCCAGCAGCCAGACACCATTGTGGTATGAGAGAAGAGAAGAGAGTAATCCCCAGTTCCAGTGGGACACTTGGGTTGGCCAGTATGAGCTCATAAGAGCCAACTGGCACACACTTCTAAACTCTACTTTCGTTGCCATCATGTTGGTAGTTTGAAATCAGTTATAATGGGATTATTTACACCAGGGACAACAGCATATGCTAAAAATTAGGACTTTTTCCCCAGAAGTGAGCTAATTTTTAAACTTTCACCCGCATACCACTGCCTAGTCCTCATTCTTAAGACAGAAATATGAGAAGAGGAAGAGTTTTCTTCCCCATAACTTTTGCATCAGCAAGTACATGGAGAAATAGTTGCTGGGAGTATACTTGTTTAAACCAAAAATAAAATTCCAAGGCCCTCACAAATTCCATCCACTTCCTATCCCCCAACCCCCAGTGGACTGAACAGACTCCCCTCTGGGCCAAGGGGACCTCAGAAAAACCTGAAGAACAGGTTTTTTCTATGAAAGGAAGGGAGGTCAGTCATCAGACGGCCTTATTATACTCCCTCCCTTTTAGACAATAGTCACAACTGACCTACATTAACATTAAAATAGAAATTATAAGATACAAAACAAATTCTTTGTGGCAATAAGATACCCAGCTCCAATTTGACTCTGTCGTAGCATCACATAACAGATAGCTAACCCTGAAGGAAACCAAAATATTTTACCCCAAAATATATTTATTTGACACATTTTGAAATGGCTCTGCAATGCTATCTTTTATGGGGAAACCTGACATCTGTAGAGTCTCCATAAATGTAGCTGAGTATTTCCTAGATTTAGGAAAGATTAAGAGCCTGACACATTCTAGGTTTGAAAAGGAACATTTACCATAGTATTCTCTCTGTGGACTATTTCCTAAGAGGCTTCATCTACATAACAAGAACCTTGGCTTTCCGAAAACCTCCTTATCTTACTTAGCTCAAGCATTTCTTTCTACTGATTTCAAGTCTTTAGACAAAACTTAACTCTTTCAGCTAATTGTTAATCAGAAAATCTTAGAATCCACCTATGACCTGTAACCCCCTGTCTTCAAGACATTCTGCCTCTTAAGGCTGAACCAATGTGTTTTATGGATTGATTTATGATTTTACCTACAATAGCTGTCTCCCTAGAATGTGTAAAATCAACCTGTAACTTGCCACCTTGCCTCAGGCACACTTTTTCAGGACCTCTTGAGACTGTTTTGGGGGCCATGGTTACTCATATTGGCTCAATATAAACCTCTTTAAATATTTCACAGGGTTTGGATTTTTTTCATCAACATTTGAAAAAGAAAAGGAGACAGCTTATTCTAACTTGGGTATAAGACAATAATCCTAAAAGATACAAAAGGGTAGAAAGTGTCAGATTTCAGAAAACTTCCAATGTCAAGTCAAAGGGATTGGCCTTTATCTCTTAATCTTAAGAAAATTTAAAAAATTTTGAGAGGAAGGAAGAATGGCATTTATGAGAAGGTTACCCTTTTCAGATAATCAGGTTGGATGAAGTCATGTATAGAAAATAATATTTTTAGAAACCACAATCATAGATTCTGTTAGCTTGTACAAAGCACACTCTTGACATAAGTAAATCCCTCTTAGAAAAAAAGGACTCTATCTTACATTTCATAGGGCAGTTTGCCAACAGGGACAAGACATTTTGCAGAAGGAAGCATGGAGGGAAGGAGGAGAGGAGAGGAGGAGGGGAAGAGGGGAGGAGGGGAGGAGGGAAGGAGGGGAGGAAGGAAGGAAGGAAGGGAAGGAAGGAAGGAAGGAAGGAAATAAGGAAGGAAGGAAGGAAGGAAGGAAGGAAGGAAGGAAGAAAGATAGGCATCTGACTAGATAAGGACACAAGCACACTCTTCCTCTATTATTTTACTAAAGGACTCCGTGGCCATAAAAAGAGCTGGACTTCAGTAGCTTCAACAAGCTATCTTAACTGACACTGCCTTGCTGTAACTTATGATAAGAACCTAGGATCTGTCACTGAAGGCTCATAGAGCCCTTGCAAGATGAACAAACCATTTGACCCAGACCAGGAGATTCTTTTTGTCTTCATTGTTCTCCCTGGACTGGTCCATTAACCTTTTTCAGTATCTCTTTTCTCTCGATGTTAAATGTTACTTTGCTTGTTGTGGGATGTTTAATCTACAACATTTATATATCAGTTAAGTATACTGTTATGTATGATTTACAATGGTGACTGACTCGTGGTGTGGCTTCAACCTGTGTGCCTGCAGTGCTGACTACTGAGTGAAAAGGAAGTGCTAAGGAGAATTGCCTTATTGGGAACTCCATGTAGCTCGTGACTTCTGTGACTGAAACAGTATCAGTAAAAGTCTGACATTATGCAAAGACACAAACATTTTTGGGTCTGGTTATCTCTGACCTTGCACTTCCCACAAGAGACAGTATGAAAGTGAATAGATAAAAAAAAAGTGAACAATGATATGGAGACTAAACAGAATGAGAAAAATAGAAATATAATAATCAATGCTTAATAAATAGCTTAATCTACATATATTCCATATAGTCTTATTTTCCTACCGAGATTACTTTTCCTAGATCAGATTTCAGATTATAGCTGCTTCAAAGTCAACGAATCAAGCAGATGAATTTCCACCAGTCACGTGGGGTGATTAGAATGCAGATTTCTGGGTTCTACTTTAGACCTATTGAATCAGAATCTCTAGAGATGGGCTTTAGGGATCTGTGTTTTAACTGTCACTCCTGGGAAACTTTCACACACAGCAAATTTGAGATCAGATTTCTCAATTTAGTCATCATGTGGTCTGGTACTTTAAATATATGCGATGCCCAAATGAGATTTGCCAGAGCGAGAAGGAGCTGTGGGGTATAACAGCATAACTGCACAATACATATGGTTGATGTAAGTTTAAAATATGGGGTTTCACCTTATTAACTTCATTGGCCACAGACTGCAAGTTTAAACTTGTCTGTTTTGGGAAGTTCCTCCTTTTTTTTTGTTCTTTTTCCAGTTCATAGACCTCTTTCTTCAGGCGTCAGGTGCACAATTCCTTGTTTTTCTGAATTATCTGAATAATTCTACACCTATACTACTGGCTGCCTGCAGCTGACCCCTCACCCTTGATGAAGTAGGAAAATGACCCTTGTGGGCTTTGGGAGGAGGATTTGTGAAATGACTGGCTCCCTATTCAGAGCACATTGAGTTTGATGATCTGATACTCATTAGCTTTATGACTCTAAGCTAGCAAATTTTGAACCTCAGTTTTCTCATGTATGTGTAACTGGGTGGTGGCAAGGGGCTTAGCTCCCCCCTCCCATTTGATATGCCCAAATTTCTTGGCCTCTCTCTGCCCCAAGAATGGGAAAGGGGCCTTGGTGGCTCGGTGAGCTTACAGTTCAAGTAAATATTGGACCCAAAGAGATTAGCAGAAAGCGATTTATTAGGCAGAGAGAGAGAAAGAGAAAAAGCTCCCACGCTGCTGGAGGGGAATCCGAAGAGGTATATCTGCACAGGTAAAGAGGGAAAAACAGCTCCCACATTGTTGTGGGAGGGGGTCCCAGAGAGGGAAATCCGTGCAGGTAAGGTGCAGTGGAGTTTTAACTTTGAAGTTATTCCTGCCCCATTCATGTTCTTGTCCAATGAGAGGAGTTCTTTCAAACTTCCTCTGGAGTGATTGATCCTTGACTCTGATGCTGGATTGGCTGTCCGGCCCAGAACAGAATCCCTTCCTCCCAGAGTTTTTTGCCGGCTTTTTAAAACAAAGGCACACACCTGAAATTTTACCTAGCCCACACCAGGGAAAGTTAGACAAAGAACTCTGGGTTCATAGATGGGGAGGTGGATGGAGTCATGGCCTGGGAAGTTCTTGCCTTTGAAACCATGCCCCTGGTGGACCCGGAAAAGAAATTAACATATCCCTCAGATGGAATGGAGGAGAAAAAATAACTTTTTAAAAAGAACTTAAATGAGACTACTATGGTGAAGTGCCTAATACAGTATTTATTTTTAAAATTCTAATTCACATTTTTCTCATTTTCTTAGAATCCAAATGAAAACTACTATTCTGACAGCAATCTTTATTGACAAGGCAGAGTTCACTCATTATTTCTCAGGGAACACATTTCAGGCAGCAATTTCATCAGCATGTCCTCAGTTTCCCTCTCTTTATGTTTATGGCATTTGGGAGAAGGCTATTCTCACAGCCCTTCTTCTCCTATTTGCTCACCCTCCCTTCTTCAAAGTTCTTCTCACTCTTCTGTCAGTTCCTCTTACTCTTTTCAAACCCTAACACCATCCACATGTCTGACCTGGTCCAGGTGTCTCTTCTCTCCAGAGGGGCTTCTATGTTCTGACAGCCACGATCTGGACTCAGAGATGCTCTAACGTTGACATCTGTCATAAACACAAATACATCTTAGATCTTACATTCCCACATTCGTACTCCTGCTTAAAGCCATAGGTCCTTTCCTATGAAGTTTTGTTTTCCTTTGTTTCTTCTCCATAGCACTTTTTTGGACAAAATCCCTCTTCTCTCAGGACCCACCGTCTTCACTATCCCATAGGACGCTCTATTGCTCTGGTTCACAAGGGTTTACTTCTGAGACAATGACTCACATCATGTTCCTCTGATGAGAAGAAATTACAGCCTCAGGGCTTTACTTTCTTCTGTATTCATGTCTCTCCAGTGTGAATGTTCATATCACTTTCACAGAATATTTTTCCATCTGAAGTACTCAAAATGCTCTTTGAAATACCTGAAAGAAGGCAGTGAAGAAACATGGCACTTTTTCTGGAACAATGATTTTATTTGAAGATTAGAAAATAGGGGAAGGTATGAGAAACAAGTTAAGCAATGCCATGAGTAAATGATTTAAATAACATTTAACTTAGGTATACTTGATTATATTTTTGTTTGGATCCAGACAGAGCACAAATGGCATAATCAAATGGTGAAGCTGAGGAGAGTTTAATAAAGAACTACTCACAGATGAGTGAGCAGAAGTAAGAGAAACCAACAGGAGGCAGTGAATCACCCTGAGTGCAGGGGTCAATTGCCTCTTCCAGACTTGAAGGAGTCCGAGATGATCTGCTGCAGCTGTAACAACCAGCCATCCACCTAGAGCTACGACACTTGGCAAAGGGGCTATTGAATCTGTAGCCCAATAGGGAGGGAGCAAAGTGAGTCAGTAACCTGACCTCTCTATCCATCTCAACTCTGATCTCCCATTGCCTGTTGGTCAAATCTAACCATAAGGGAGAGGGCAAGAGAGGCTGATAATGGGCCCTAGACCAGCAAGGAGAAGGAAATCAAGGAAGAGCAAATAAAGAATAGCCAGCCCAGGGCAGGAAGGAAACTCATGCCAATTTTTAAGCTGAGATAAAACTGAGCTTGAGAAATGCTCATTTTGGCTCATCATTATGTTCTGAAAGAGAATCGAGGGTACTCTGCTTATGACACACCTAACAAAGAGTTGTAAAACAAGGCTTAAGAAAAATGAAATCTTTTTAGGTACTTAAAAAATGAATTATTTATTTATTTTTGAGACAGGGTCTTGCTCTGTTGCCCAGGCTGGAATGCAGTTGGTGTGATCATGGTTCACTGCAACTTTCACCTCCCAGGCTTAAGTGATTCTTCTGCCTCAGCCTCCTGAGTAGCTGGATCTACAGGCATGTGCCACCACACCCAATTAATTTTTGTATATTTAGTAGAGGGAGGGTTTTGCCATGTTGTCCAGGCTGACCTCAAAGTCCTGGTCTCAAGCGATCTGCCTGCCTCGGCCTTCCAAAGTGCTCGAGCGACAGGCGTGAGCCACTGCAACTGGCCATAAATTATTTTAGTAGTGAGAGCCATACTATGCACAGGTCTGTCAAGGAATTTCAGGCCTTTTGTTGCCTCAAAGTTACACAGAAAGTGCCCCTGTTTCACCATGTTACCTATGCCCAGCACCATCTATGAGACTGTGACAAATGGAAATGGTTCCCAGATGTTTTGTGGAATCTATTCTAAACAGCTGTTCTGAAGGAGACCCAGGCATCTCAGATCAACTTCCCCTTTGACTATCACACTGCATTTCAATAGAATAAAAGGCTGACCGACTGGCGCCTCCTGTTTCACCTTCCTGTAGGTGGCAGGCTTGGTCTTGGGGAAACTCTCCCGAAGACACTATTTTTACTTAAAACAAGATCAAACCAGAGAAATCTTTCCACATGTGAGTCCTAAAACTGTAAAACCGAAACCCTTTCATATGTGATTCCTGAAGCTGTAAACCGAGACCCTTTTCATATGTGATTTCTAAGGTTGTAAACCTAAGATTCTTCCACGTGTAGTATCTAAAGTGTAAGTCTATATAAAGGCAGAACCTTCCTTTGTTAGACGAGCTGAATTTGGACAGATTATTCCTCAGCTCTCGGCTGTAATAATAAACCCTTTCCTTTCCCATTCGGTGTTCGGGAGCTCTGTTTCTCACTGCTGCTCCTGCTACATACAGTTCCACCCCTTCAAAACGGATTCTATGTCAGATTCATTTGGGAAACCTTAGCTCTTGCATCTCTGGTTTGAAGATTTATACAGTGGTTAGATTTCTAAAAATTCTTAGAACCTTTGGTGGGGCCAGACAACTGTTTTAGTCAAGATTGCTGCTTGACCGGCTGTGTGGCTTTCAGCCGTGCATTAATTCCTTGGAGCTTCATTTCTTCACACATGAAGTGAGGACACTTACTTTACTTTCCTCATTGAATTATGGTAAAAAATAAATGAGAAAAATTTTCAGGTGGGCTTTGATATAAGTATTCAAACATAGCAACCAGTAATAGTAGTAACAGTAATGTTAGTATGTTCATCAGTATTGTCTTCATTATCATTGCTCACCTAATTTAGCATAATATAACCCAGTTTCCCAAACCAACTTGAGCAAATCACCCTCTGACTGTAGCACACGTTAAGATCACATGGAAATGGTATACTGTATTCAGACATCATACTTGGGAAAGTCTGACCTGATTTTTCTCTCTCATAGAAGGCAATGGGTCTCAAGAACAGAGTTTCTTCAACCTCAGTCACCTGTGAATTTTGTTGAAATGCACATTCTGACTTAAGCAGTCAGAGGTAGAGCCCAGAGTTTTGCATTTTTAATGAATTCCTAGGTAGTGCTGATGCTGCCGTAGCTGGGTATTATTTCCTGGTTCCTGCTTTAATTTACTAGGCATGAGATAGGCTTGATTCACTTGAGATTAGACAAATAGATGGGTTTTGTTTTTGTTTTGTTTTGTTTTGTTTTTATAACTGTTGCTCCTACAAAATTGAACCTCTGGCTCTGGGAATTAGAGTTGGAGGGTAGGGTTTGATACGTGGATTAAAATCAAGGGAATAAGCCACTCTGAGCAACTGCATAACTTTAAAGATTTGGGGAAGTACAAGAGGGTCACAAAAAGGAGAGGAAAGAGGTGCCCTGAAGACAACTTGTAACCAGTGTGTCATATTTCCCTGACTGTTCAGCTTTCATTTTAAGAAAAAAAATCCATATGCCTTCCAATACTCACCACACACCCTTCCCTATGAGCAGTTCCATCACAACAGTGTTTAAAGTATCCATCTCACAGTCACTTAAAAAGCAGTAGATATTATGCATTCTCTGCATTATTCTAAAAATCACAGTAATAATTAATGTATAACTTTCCAGAAACTGAGATCATTCCCTTCAACATTCAGAAGACTAAATCTAGCAATTTCCTTATATTGCGTCATGATGGCCTTTCCCACTTGCACATGGAAAGCAATGGTCGTGATGTGCACCTGTGTATAAACACCAACCCAAACTGCTGTGATTTTAGTAGAAAAAATTTGCTAAAAAAAAAATGATGGCACAGTCATTTTTTTTCTGCCTATCTTGGAAAGCAAAAACGAAAAGAAATACAGAAAAAAATGACTATTTCAGAATTAAACACGTAGGCTTTGTGCATTGCTCTTTTCTCTTTTAAATCTGAGATCAGTGACATTCCTGCAGTGCTCTGGTAGCTACCAGTGGTAAACTCATCCCTCTGACCCAAATATGTCAATTAGTCTAACATCTGTTTCTTTAGAACATGTTAAGTTATTTTCCTTGTAATTTCTCAAAGCTAGAAGAATACCCTTCACACATGCTCTCTGCCACACAACCTCCTCCCCTCATGTTTTCCAAGAGCTGGTGAGGCTGTAACATATGGTGACAAGGAGTAGTCTCTAGGGTTGGACAGAACAGAGTCCCAGTGACCCCTCCCTAGTTATATGACTTTGGACATGTTACTTCATGGCAGTAAGCCTGAATTCTCTCATCTATGAAACAACAATAATAATATAGCCCCCATCTTAGTGTTTCTCCAACTATGACAAGTTCACTAGTGAAACAGTATTCACTGCCTGTGGACAGAAGAAGTCATTTATCAAGTCAAAAATATATTGACTGAAATGTCACTGTAATGAGATGATAGAGAAGGAACGAAACTCTCTCAGTGGAGGCTTCCTAGTGATATTTGTAAAGATTTTTATTAGCTTTTATGTGCAGTTCCTGACCATCGCTCCACAATCCAATTTATGTTAAATATGTTTTTGTCTTATCTGAGTTGTAGATATCCTTAAGGATATCTATTCCCTGATGGCTTTAAAATCTCCACTCATTATAGCTATAGAGACTTTATTTAACAAATGCTTTCAAACTCAAAATCTAGTCAAAAAAAGAAGGAAAGAAGGAAAAGGGAGGAAAATGTTTACTAAGTGGCTAACCTGTCGCTCACATAACCTCATTTTTATTTATTCTCATATTTTGATTAAAACAGCACTAATATCTTTTCTTCCTTCTTTCCTTACATCTTTTTTCTTTCTTCCTCCTTCTTCCTTTTTCCCTTCTTTCTTTCCTTCCTTCTTCTTTCCATTTATTTCTTTACCTTCTTTTTTCACCAGACAGTTTTGAAACCAAGTGAGACAAGTAACTATAGAGGTCCTAAAACTAATAAAACTTGGTGTCAGAAGGTACACGCAAGTGTGTAGAAAATTCAGAGCCCATGCTCTGTTTACCAGCTCACGTTGCATACTAAGTAAATACATATTCCTGTATGTCATGTGAATGGACCAATGGGACTCCATGGGAAGTCATTTCTGCTCCATCTATACATGTACCTAACTGCCAGGCTCCTGAGGATCAGCTCCTTCTAGTAGGAAGTATTTGGGAGCCCAAAGGAATTTCTGTAATGATCTTTCATTTTTTTAGAAAGATGTTGTCACTAAACACAATGAAACCCAACAATTCTGCATAAGGACCAAGGGGTCTAGAATAGTAATCAAAATGGCAGAGTGAGACAGGGAAGCCTTTTAAAAAGAAATGAATGTTGTACAAGGAATGTGCTAATTGGCCCTGGAGTGTAACTGACCAATAACAGCAATTGACTTGGAAAGACCTGAGGGCCTCACCCTTCAATCCCGCAAGAGCTTTAATATGCATCTTCTTGACAGACTGGCACAGCCAATTAACTTTCCACTCTGCTCCATGAGATGTGATTGCACTACCTATAATAGAAGAAAGGAAGCCAGCCTTTAATCATCTACTCGATGTCAGGTAATATACACTATGCTACTTACACTGTTTTAATTAATCCTCACAATTCCCTTATTAAAATAAATCCTGCCATTTCTGTTTTACCAAAAAAGACACAAACTCAGAGATATTGTGATGTGCCCAAAGTTTTACAAGTCACAGGCCAATATTTAAATTCAAATTTCTTGAGCTCAAGAGCCTTTATTATTTTCATTACATCATTGCATCAAAAACTAGTTGTGATCTTTCACATAAGAGTGAGACACCTTTGATTTGCATCTGAAGCCATGTGCTACCGAGTTTGAGACCAGTTGAGTTTGAGCCATCTGCCTATACATACATGGTTACCCGCTCTGGTACCAAGAACTGACTATCAGCTTAGGGAATAATCTGAACCTTGGGAGGAAAGTTTTCTTTGGACCAGAGTTTCCCAAAAGTCAATTGTCTATAAACCTTCTTCATTTTTTTTAGCCATATACTCATACCAACTGTACCATTATCTCTATATTATTGTTTCTTTTTTTAGTTCAAATCATTATGTTTTAAGAGCACACTTGATATCACCAACACAAATAGAATACTAGCATTAATTAATTAATTTCATGTTAATTAAAATCTGAGTACCCCTTATATTATTATCTGTATCTTCAGGAAAATGTTTACCAAGTTTTAGAAAATACTGCTCTAGCCAAAGCCAACTCACATTACCAATAAATCCCAACTATTATTTGAATCTCATATTAATGGAGCTGCTCACCTGGTATAATTCAGTGTTCTAGAATGTAATCCTATTTGGGATCTGTGCTCTTTTTTGTCTTATTTTGTTTTTAATTAACATATAATAAGTGTACATATTTATGGGGTACAGGGTGATGTTTTGATGTGTGTAATGATCAAATCACTGTACTATGTACCACTTTTAAATCACATTTTAGATTCTGAGCTCATGATAAAGATCTTTTCTTTTTCTGTTTCTTTTTTTTTGGTAACAGCTTCAGTAAGATGAAATTCCAATGCTTAAAATTGACTCATTTAACACATATAATTCATGCAGTTGGCAATTGTCACCACAATTAATTTTAGTGTATCTTCATCTTCATCACTCCAAAAAAAACCCTGTGCCCTTTCATAGTCATCCTCATTCTCCCATCTCCTGCAGCCCTAGGCAACTGCTACTGTACTTTCTGACTCTACAATTTAGCCTATTCTAGATATTTAATATAAGTTGAATCATATCATCTGTGACCTTTTGTGTCTGGCTTCTTATACTTAATGGTTTTAAGGATCATCCATGTTGTAGAATGTATCAGTACTTCATTCCTTTTTATTGCTGAATAATATTTTATTGTATGGAAATTGTACATTTTGTTTATCTACTTGTCAGTTGGTGGGTGTTTGAGTTGTTTCTACTCATTGGCTGTTATGAATAATGCTGCGATAAAGATTCTTGTAAAAATGTTCATGTGTATGTATGTTTTCATGTCTTTTGAGTTTATGTCTAGGAGTAGAATTGCTGGTATGATGAACAGCTTTAACAGTGTGTGGGGTTCTGTTTTAAATTATCTTTTTTACCTCAATTTAATGATTCAAAGAAATGATACCATGCCTTCACCCATTTATTATAAAATTAGCCAAACAAGTCCTGCAAATTTATCTCAGAGGGGTATTTCAAGACAGAAATGATATCATAATCATAGATAGAGACTAAAGAATTTGGGTCTGCCACCAACTAGCAAAATGCTCGTGAGCAAATGACTTTACCTGCTAGCCTCCATCATCCTTATTTGGAAAATGAAAGGATTAGATTTGTCATTGCCTGACATCTTCCTTCACTTTAATACTCCGTAATTTTATAAGCATATGTGAAAGCATTTTGACAAGTTAAAGGTAGTTTTAAAATATAAACCATCATTATCACATATTGCCTCCTTGCTGAGAAATGACTGTGTCCTATGGTGAAATAACATCAGCATTCAATCTTAAGGAAAAGTATGCCCAAAATAGACCATCTTCTCAAAAAACAAGACCATATTCTCATGTAATTCTCAGGTGCTTATGGGACCTCTCAAAGGATGGGAAGATATATGTATTTTTCTCTATGTAATTCTACTTTCTTAGACAAAGAAAACACTGTAAGGAGAATCCATGTGTTACACCTAAGCAATATATTTGCAGCGCTTCCCTGGCAACATAACTGGCTCTGGAAAGGAACACTGAATTATGTCCTCTGGCGTAGCTGGAATCACAGTGAAATTGTCACACAGAGAACTAAGTCGGAGGCTTGGAGAAAATTAGCACTCTAGCACAAGAAATTTTAAAAAGTACAATTAACTGTGCGATAAACACAACGAATACAGTTTTAGCACAATATATCAGTATGATTAAGCTTGGAAATCCCAGGTAGTTCAGTTTCTTGAGTATTCCCAGTTCACATAGGAAATACATTGAGGTACGCTATCTATCTATATAGTACCATCACCAGTTTAAAACTAGATACGATTGTCCCTCATGGTTCTGTGGGTTTACTAGACTCAGTTGTTCTGAGGTTCCAAGCTAAGTTTCCTTATGAGATTACTCTCAGATAGTTGGGATTATCATCATCAGAATGTCAGATATCCTAGATGGCTTGAGAGCTAGCCACTTAGTCTGTGTTAATACTTAAGTTCAAGAGAATTTATTAAATGCCTTTGGCACTTAAAAATTTACAAATTGATGTATATCATTTTTTTTTTACATCTTTTGATCATCAGGATAGTCCTGTCAAATAAACAAATCAAGAATGACAAAACAGATTCAAATATGCTAATGGTTACCCAAAACTGCATGGTTATGCCTGGTAGAAAAAGCACCCCAGATTATCCTATTCTTGGTCCAGTATTCTTTTCATTATACCATGTCACTTCTCTGATTCTATGCAACCATAATCTATTACTGAAAATTTTAATAAAGTTGCTTTGACTTTTTGTACTAAAACTTGCTTCCCAGTAATGGGCAATAATTGATCCATATGCAGTCCTCTACAATCCAGAGTAAGTCAAATCTATCTTATACCTGGGAGCTCTTCGAATGTTTGAAAACTCTGTTGTCTTCTGAGACATCACTTTCTTCCATTTCTCAATTATCTTTATGAATTTTTTTTCTCTCCTTGGCCTATGAATATTGGTCAATATGTTTTTAACATCTATATTATTTTGGTTAATCCAACATGTTTTGGGGATTGGGGTCATATCATTACATTACAGCAACAACCGTGTTGCTTTCCTATACCCCATTGCCTTCCTTCAGGGTGATGAGATGAGACCCAGATATTACTTGCATGTGCAAATGATTTTTGTTCTTTGGCACTAAAAGAGAGTAATCCTGAAGTTATGAATCTAGGAGATTATGTAGGAACTGCTATATAGCTGCTATTCTTCCCTCCAAAGAGATAAATAAACCTTTGCTCTCTAATATTTTATAATATTTTAAGTTGTAAACAAATTACCCTAGAGATTTTATCTCTTTCTGAAACAGAGACATAGTTACTGGAGAGAGAGCTGTTTTTTATATATATATACGTATATATACATATATACATATAAACATATATATACATATATACATATAAACATATATATATGTTTTTATATATATAACATATTTATAATATATATAACATATGTTATGTAACATATATATAATATATATGTTATATATATTATAAATATGTTATATATATAAACATATATATATGTTTATACGTATACATATATAACATATATATATTATATATATATATAGAGAGAGAGAGAAAGCTTTTAATATTTCTGGAAATCTCCATCCAATCACCCTTTAATTGCCAGTATTTGTTGTTTTACTTAGTTTTTTTTTTTTTCTTTTTTTGCTGGGGTTATAATTCTGTAAAAATCTAAAAATATTTTCTCTAGTTCCACATTAGTGTGCTCAGTGGTTAAGCCTTCAGCTCACTAGTCATCTCATCTCATGCACCAACATCTGCCAAGTAATTTTCATGCACCAAATAGTACATCTTATAGATGCTACTGAATTCTCAGTCTCTCAGCACAAACTATTCCTTCAGCTTCAGATTTCCAATGTAAATTTCAAGTTGACATCTCCATGACAATATCTTTTGGGCATCTAAAACCCAGTATGCTCAAAAATAAACCACCCTCCTTCTCTTCTTAAACCATTCATCCTCAGGTTTAGATACTTATATATTAGGACCCTACAGTCAAGAACATAAAGAGCCTGATAATCACATTAGTCTTCTCCAATTCACCACCATGGCTTTCCTTCCTTTAAAAAAAAATCTCCTTAGTACCTACTATGTGTCAGGCACTAACAAGCCAGCACTGAACAAATCAATCAAATTCCCTGCTCACAAGCAAGGAGGGTAGAGAGACAGACAATTGGCAGGTAAGTAAATGATTACATAATATAACAGGTGAATTAAATATTAAAAAGAAAATAATAAAGAGATTCAGGTATTCCTATTAACTGTTTTACCAGTCATATTAGAAAATATCGGTTTTGATATCTGACACTAGGTTTGACTTCTGAAAGAGAACAGCTGAGTCACAGAAAAAAACAAAGATTTTCAATTTATCAGCACTGATTAAACCTTCCTTAAAAATATGATTCTCACCCAGATATAAAGTAAAATAGAGATGTTTGTGCTTTGAAAGAGCCAGGGTCTGACTCCACCCTCTTTCCCCCATCAGTTCTACTGCACATCTCAAAACGAAAGTGGTCTCTTGCATCCTTGAATCCTTGAGTGTCAGTGTAGCATAGGAAGCTAAAGAAATAGGAAAAGAGGTGAGAACAGAGTAGTTTGGGGCTTATAGTTTTTCATGCAATTTCTCTGAAGAAATAAGAATTACTGCTTGCTTTATGCTGTGCAGAAAATAACTACATATGAGCGTGTGCTTTTGTAGCCTTGAAAAATCCTTCATGCCTGGGTCTATTTTCTAGATTGATATTTCCTTGTCCTAGAATCTGAACATCAATAGTTTCTGACATTTTCTTTACAACACTGAAGCATCTTAAAGTCTAATCTATTTTGCTTCCTCCTGAATTGGATTCTGCCCACTGTGAGAACTGTACATGAGATAAGAGGGGAATTTGGTGAGAGACTTCTCAACTCATGGTCCGAACAATTTTTATAAACAGTATTATTGTATGCACTTAATTGGCATTAATCAGAAGAGAAATAAAGTAAGTTGAAAACTTAAAAAAAATAGTTGGCCATGTTGGTAATATGTGGTCAATATCTGAACGTCATCATAAAAATGAATTTTTTCTTTACAAACAGTAAACCATGAGATTTATGCAACAGGGATTTCTGGCCTGAGGAAATTGGTACAAGAGAATTTTCTACAGAGATATACCCATATCTAAAAGAATAGGAATGCAGAAAGAAAACAACATGCAGACACAACACTGCAAAATAATTTTATCTCAGTGAGATCAAAATGGTTCTGTGAAGCTGCTACAGCTTCCCTTCTCAGAATATATTGCTTGGTCTTAAATGCCGAACCACCAAGAAAAACAAAATTATGGAGAAAATAGAGAATCCAAAATAAGCATGTTAAGTAAGGATTCATAGGAAATGCAAAGAGCAAAATCATAAGGTATATTTTTCTTTTATTTTCCACTAAATTTTATTCCTGAGTTTAGATGTCTCCTCTCATATAGATAATTCAACTTTTTAAATTCAAAGCCAGTTTTATTGTAGTAAATATTTTTGGAATTCAAACTCAACAATCACTGGTATTGACCCACAACAGAGATCAAGAAGGAAACCTATACTTCCATCCCCAATTGGCAATAGAGATACCCCTTCCCCACTCAGGTAGAGTCAAAAGGCCTAGTGAAGCAATTAGAATTTTATGATTAGCCAATGGTAATAAGGTCACCTCACTGCATTGTCAGTAGAGACCACATGAAATGTTAGAATTCCTATCCCTACTCAGTGGTAGTAAAAGACTATTTACTAAGGAACCTGGGTCCTTACTGTCAACCACCTGACAGTAATCATGAAGGACCTGCCCTTCTACTGCTGAGTGTTGTCAGAGAAATAGAGCTAAAACAGTTGGCATAACTAAAATCTAGAGTAATAGCACAAAAACCATGTTTCAGTAAAAATGATTTTTTAAATTATGCTTAAGTTCTGGTATACATGTGCAGAATGTGCAGAATTATTACATAGTTATACACGTGCCATGGTGGTTTGCTGCATCCATCAACCCATCATCTACATTAGGTATTTCTCCTAATGCTATTCCTCCCCTTACCCCCAACCCCCCAATCACACAGGCCCCAATGTGTGATGTTCCTCTCCCTGTGCCTACATCTTCTCATTGTTCAACTCCCACTTATGAGTGAGAACATGTGGTGTTTGGTTTTCTGTTCCTGTGCTAGTTTGCAGAGAATGATGGTTTCCAGCTTCATTCATGTTCCTGCAAAGGACATGAACTCATTCTTTTTTATGGCTGCATAGTATTCCATAGGGTACATGTGCCACATTTTCTTTATCCAGTCTATAATTTATGGGCATTTGGGTTGGTTCTAAGTCTTTGCTATTGTGAATAGTGCTGCAGTAAACATACATGTGCATGTATCTTTATAATAGAATGATTTCTAATATTTTGGGTATATACCCAGTAATGAGATTGCTGGGTCAAATAATATTTCTAGTTCTAGATCCTTGAGGAATCACCACACTGTCTTCCACAGTGGTTGAACTAATTTACACTCCCAATTGTGTAAAAGTGTTCCTATTTCTCCATATTCTCTCCAGCATCTGTTGTTTCCTGACTAATAAAAATGATTTTTTATACCAAGAACCAAAAAAACTCAAACAAAATGAAAAGACACAAACAATAGATTACAGTACCAAGATGACAAGGATGTTAAAATTATCTAGCAAAGATTTAAAAGCAGTCTTCAAAAGAATGTTTTAATGAGTAATTGCAAACACGAATTAAATTAAAAAATAGGAAAAAGAAAACCCTATAAAAATTAGAAAGCATCAATAAAGAAAACCTATAAAGATGAGCCAAATAGAAGATTTAGAACTGAAACATTTAATAAACAAAATAAAAAACTTAGATGAGCCTAACAACAAAATAAAGGGGAAAGTGTGAAGAATAAGCGCATTTAAAGGTGAAATCATACAAATTATCAATGTAAACTGGAAAAAAAATCAGAGACCTAAAGACATATGGGATTCTAAAAAAAGATCTAATATTCCTGTCATTGGAGCCCCTAAAAGAGGAGAAAAATAGTGTGGCCAGAAAAGTACTCAAATTAAACATAGAAGAAAACTTTCTAACTATGGAAAGAGACATAAATCTACAAATTAATAAATCTGAGTGAATCCAAAACAGGATAAACCTAAAGAAATCCAAGCCAAACGTGGCAAATGAAACTTCTAAAAACTAAAGGCAGATAAAATATCTTCAAAGCAGACAGAAAAACCGCATTTTACCTATATGGGGAAAGCAACTTGAACTACAGTAGATTTCTCACCAGAAATCATAGAGGCTAATAGCAAATGTCCCAATATTTTTCAGAAGCTGGGAAAAGAAAACAAAGAAACTCTGAAAAATCAACCCAGAAACATATAGTCAGTAGAAGTATCCTTCAGGAATAGAAGGAAAATTAAGACATTCTCAGATGAAATTGAGAAGAGAATTTGTCACCTACAGACCAACCCTAAGAGAGCAGCTAAAGGAAATTCTGTAAACAGAAAAAAAGAGACAAAAAAAAGGAACACTGGAACATCATGAAGCAATAATATAGTAAGAAAAAAATGGTAAATGCAAATGTAAATTATCCTCTTGAGTTTTCAAAAGTATGTTTGATGGATGAAGCAAAACATAAAACAATGTTATGATTCTAAACATATGTACAGAAAATATTTAAGACAGTTGCATTATAAGCAGGGGAAGATAATGAAAGTAGGTAAGATTTCTATACTTCTCTCAAACTGGTAATTTAATGATACTAATGGACTGTGATAAGCCATATATATGTGTATATATATGTTATATATGTAATATATCATATATATGTATGTCATATGTATGTATATATGTAATAAAATGCATAGAACAATCACTAAAAAGACTATGCAAAGATACACTGAAAGACACCATAGGCAATTCCACTAAAGTGGTGGAGTAAAGACATTCAAAAGTCATCCACACCATAAAGGCAATAAGAACACTAGCAAAACTGTCAAAATCAACTTTTATGGAATGCTGAAAATCAACTAATGCTTCTCAATATTTACCCAAAGGATTTGAAAACATGTTTATGTAAAAACTTACACACAGGCCAGGCATGGTGACTCATGCCTGTAATCCCAGCACTTTGGGAAGCCGAGGCAGGCAGATCACGAGATCAGCAGATCAAGACCATCCTGGCCAACATGATGAAGCCTCATCTCTACTAAAAGTACAAAAATTAGCTGGTGTGATGGTGCGTACCTGTAATCCCAGCTACTCAGGAGGCTGAGGCAGAAGAATCGCTTGAACCAGGGAGTTGGAAGTTGCAGTGAGCCAAGATCATACCACTGCACTCCAGCCTGCTGACAGAGGACAGAGCAGGACTCCATCTCAAAAACAAATAAACAAACAAACAAAAAATGTGCACACAATGTTTATTGCATATTCATTCACAATTGCCAGAACTTGGAAGCAACCAAGATGTCCTTAGGAGGTGAATAGAAAAATAAAATTTGGTACAACCAGACAATGACATATTATTCAATACTAAAAATAAATGAGCCATCAAGCCATGAAAAATCATGGAGGAAATATAATGCACATTACTAAATCAAAGAAACCAATCTGAAAAATCCACATACTGAATGATTCTAACTTTATGACATCCTAGAAAAGACAAAACTATCGAGACAGTGAAAAGATTGGTGGTTTTCAGAGGTTGGAGGGAGCGAGGGTGGAATGAGAAGGCAAAACACAGAGAGTTTTCAGCTAGTGAAACTATTTTACAAAATACCACAATGGTGGATACAAGTCAGTGTATACTCATCAAAATACATAGAATGTACAGAACTAAGAGTGAATGCAATGTCAACTACGGCCTTTGGGTGATAATGATATGTCACCAGGTTCATTAATTATAACAAGTATAATAACTTGGTGCCAAGAATAACAACAAAAATTATTTACATGCCAATATTTTTCTATCTAACTGGCCAACACATATGTAGAGATATACACATACCCAGCACTGTACATTTGCTTACAAAAGACCTAAGAAAGCCCTGAACTCTCGCTTCTGTTTAATCTTGAAGCTCTGTGCAGGAGGAAGTGAAGGCTAAAGAAGAGTTGTAAATTCCTTGTCTGTGTGTTGAAATTATGTACCAACACATTGACAGAGCCTCTTGGCAAAGATTTGAAGACTTATCAGTTCAACGTATTTAAGAAAATCTCTAATCACTATCTGACCACCAAACTAACTGAGCAGAGGTTTCAGTGGTCATATATGACATAAGTACATACTTTATATAATTAGTTCATAAAAAGTACTAAATAACAAAAACCAACAGCAACACCAACATACAGCAATAACAACAAATCTTGGGAAAATGGGATTATCTGATCTCCAGAGCTGCTACCTTATATTATTTAAAATGTCAGGTTTTTAACAACAACAACACAACAAAATATTTAACATGCCACAAAGTAGCAACAAAATGTGGCCCATACTCAGAAAAAAATAGACCTATCCCTGAGGTACACGAGACACTGGAATTACTAGCCAAAGACTTTATATCAGCTATTTTAAATATGTTCAGTGAACTACTATAAATCATGTATAAAGAAGTAAGAGAATAATGTCTCAACAAACGACAAATATCAATAAGGAGATATAAATTGTTAAAATGAATTAAATAGAAATTCTGAGATTGAAAAGTACAATAACTGAAATAAAAAAGTTAATGACAAGTGTGGGAGAGAATGTAGAGAAATTTGGACACTCACACATTGTCAGTGGTAGTGATGATGTAAAATAGTGCAGTTCATAATAGCCCCAAACTGGGAATAACCAAATTTTGTCAACTGATGAAGTGATAAATAAAATGTGGCATATCTACATAATGTAATGTTATTTATCCCTAAAAAGTGAATGAAGTGCTGATTCATACTACAAGTTAGATGAACTTTGAAAACATTATGCTAAATAAAATAACTTACATTCAGATGGACAGACAATGTATAATTCTATTTGTATAAAATCCAAAATAGACCAATCCATAAAGAGAGAAAATAGATTAGAGGTTGCCAGGTGCTAGATGGAGGGAAAAATAGAAGTGACTGATAATGGGTGTGCAATTTCTTTGGAGCATGATGAAAACATTTTAGAATTAGATAGTGGTGCACAACTTTGGAAATATACTAAAACCACTGAATTATAAACTTTTAAATAATACATCTTATGGTATGTGAATTATATCTCAAAGATATTGTAAACACTATAGCTAAAACAAAATAAAACAATATTAATATTATATTATATTAATATATTATTTATTGTATTACACATAATATATAATTACAATAATTATATTAATATATAATATATATTAATATATGTTAATTCAATATATATTAAATATTGATTAATATATTATATCTCAATTAATATATTACATCAAATATAATTAATACATATTATATCAATTATATAATATAATAATTATATATTTATATAATATATTATAGATATTATATAAATATATAATATGTAAATAATATAATATCAAATATTATTTTAAGATGGAGTTTCACTTTTGTTGCCCAGACTGGAGTGCAATGTTGCAATCTTGGCTCAGTGTAAACTCCATCTCCCAGGTTCAAACAATTCTCCTGCCTCAACCTCCCGAGTAGCTGAGATTACAGGTGTCCACCACCACACCCAGCTAATTTTTATATTTTTAGTGGAGAAAGAATTTCACCATGTTGGCCATGCAGTGCTCAAGCTCCTGACCTCAGGTGATCCACCCATCTAGGCTTCCCAAAGTGCTGCGATTATAGGCGTGAGCCACCATGCCCAGCCAAAATGAATTTTTTTTAAAAGGTCAAATAACTCAAGGAATGCAGAAATAAAAGAAAACGAAACAAGAAACAAAAAATAAAATGGCAGACAAGCTCTAGTATGCTGACAATTACATTACATGTATGTGGTCTAAATAGATCAATTAAAAGATTTCTACATTGAGTTTGACAGAGTGGATTTAAAAACATGACTCAACTTTGGGCTGTCTACAAAAAGCTCACTTCAAATATAACAATATAGGTAGGTTAAAAAGAAAAAAAATGTAAAAAGATTTACCATGTGAAAATTAATCAAAGTAAAGGAGGAGTAGCTATATTAACATCAAATAAACAAAAATTAGCAGAAACAGAGGAGGATGGTTCATAATGATATAATATACCAAGACAATATAGCAATCCTAAATATGTATGCACCAAACAACAGAGCTGTAAAAGGTGCAAAGCAATAACAAAAAGAACTAAAAGGAGAAATAGACAAATTCACAGTCATAATGAGATACTCCAACATCCCTTTCTCAGCAATTGATACAATGACTATATAGAAAATCTTAAAGCATATAGAATAACTCCACACCACCACAAAGTATCTAATTAACATTTATAGGACACTTCACCCAACAACAGTAGAATATGCATTACTTTTACATGCCCTTAACACATATGCCAAGATAAACCATACCCTGGGCCACAAAATAAACTTAAAAAATTAAAAGAGTTGAAATCATATGGAGTGCATTCTCTGACAACAATGAGTCAAACTAGAAATAATAACAGAAAGATAGGAAAATCTTCAAGTAGTTGGAAGCTAAACAACACACTTGTGATTCATGGGTTAAAGAAAAGAAAAAGACTTAAGATAAATAAAATCCTACACTTAGTTGAATTAACATACATATCACAACATACCCATTTACACACATAACATATACATACAGATTACTACACTATATCACAATTTGTGGGAAACAGATAAAGCAATGCGAAAAGGGAAATTTGCAGCACAAATACACTGAAAAAGTCTTACATAAACAATCTCAGCTTCTACCTCAAAAACCTAGAAAAAAAGGAGAGCAAAATAAACCCAAAGTAAGCAGAAGGAAGATACAATAAAGATAAGAGCAGAAATCAATGGAATTAAAAATCCTTTATAAGATCTTAAATGTTGTGTAAAATTTAGCCAAGGGGAGGGAAGGAGTAGAAGTTACCTCAGCATTCTATCTGGTATTCTCTTGCTTGCAAGAAACAAAAATTCGCTTAAATAAATCCCAACAAACAGGAAGTTATTGGAAAGGTAGAGGTGAATTGAGGTGAATCGTACCTGCAGCAGGTAGAGAGAACCTTATGGAAAACTGAATGCTATCATCTACTCTCCCACTGCTCACATGGGCCCCAAGGCTACATCAAATTCTGTTTGCATCCCTACTCAACTCTTCTGATTTTCATAGCACCTTCACTTTCTCTGCTTCCTGGTGAGTTTGGTCCACAAAACTCATTGGCATGCTTTGGCACCAACTCCAGCCCTGAATATATTCATTTTACATATGGACTTATCATAGCTAACTAATTTAATCCCTGCATTCAAATTTCAAATTTCATAGAAGAATTTGCTAGCTTAAGTCAGCTGTCCACTTGATCCAGTTAACTGTGACTGGGTAAGGCAGAATCATAAAAAAAAAGAAAATAACAGGTTCTGAGAAACGAAACTGAAACAATAGCTAAACCATTCTGACAGAAAATATATAGCTTAAATGAAGTAACTTGTAACAGATTTTGAGGTACTTAGACAATTAAAATACTTCACCATGGTGTCATGGTATATACCCAGGCTTCCAAACTCTTTGGCAAGTTCAAACCACCTGAGAAACCTTTAATATTTTCAATAACCAGAGCACACCTCAAGACAAATTAAATCCCAATATCTGGAGTTAAGGCATAGGAATCAGGTAATTCCACAGGTAATTCCAATCTGCATTCAATTTGAAAAAAAAATACTTATATAGAAAAGATTGATTCTCAAATTTTGCTGCACATTAGAATCACCTAGGGAGCTTTAAAAATTCCATTGCTTAGCCAGTATCCCATACCAATTACATCAGAATGTCCAAGGTAGGACCCAGGTGTCAGTAATTTTTAAAGTTCCTTAGGCAATTCCAATGCACAGCAAAATTTGAGAATAGCGGTTTAGCGTATAAGAGGACAGAACAGAGAGCAAGTGGGAAAAATAATAAGGCTCATGTATTTGGCAGGGAGAAGACAAAAAGTATTTATTTACCATAAAAGATAAGAGAAAAGGAAAAAGAAAAAAGAAAAGAAAAAGTGAAGCCACTTAAGAAATGTATAGAAGGTAGCATATAAGGTATCAATGGAATAATATTTGCCTTCGAGAAAGACTACCCTATTAATGATGAGACAGAATCTCCCAAATGTAGACTTTCATATCCTATGGGAGAATTACTTCCAGTGATTGCTTAAAAAAAATTGACTTTAGCTTTCAGAGTCTCTGACTTAGTTTGAGATGATGACTAGAGATTTGCATTTTTCATCTTGCTCCAGGTGAATTTTATGCATGAACAACTTGAAAATCACTGAACTGGAAAAAGTTCATACTGGAGGTAAATATACTATTTCAGGTTATTTCAATCAACCAGGTGAGGAAGAATGGAAGCCTGTAATAAGCCAGTTGAAGTAGATTGGAGGTACAAGTTTAGAAGGTAGAATTTTCAGGACATAGTGACATGATTAGCTCAGGGAAAATAAGAAAGAGGAAGATGTCAAAGGTAGCTCGTGTTCTGTGACTTCGATGTTGAATGAATGTTAGAGCTCAGATTGAAGATGATATAAGAAGACCTAGACTGTGGTCTGAGGATAAGATGCAGTAGAATGAATCCAGTATTTATGGTGCGTAATATATGGCACAATTTTAACAAATACGAATTAAATGAATATTCTTAGCTATGTTGAGTTCAAAGCCCTAGAGTGGTATCTAAATATAATCTAATATATGGGTTAAAGTTCAAAAGGAGAGGTATAGGCCAGAGCACTACAATAATCATTAGCAATTAGTGGTGGAAACAAAAACCATACTATTCAAATCTTGATCTATGATGTAATACGAGTAAGCCAAATGTAGAAGACAATACACGTGAACTAAGAAGCATGAAGATGAAGATTCCACAACCAAAAGGAGAGCCTACTGGGGTTAACTTTGCATACACAAACCAGTTCTCGATGTCTCTTCACAGTACAGTTAAAAGCTCAATGTCCATCATCCAACTGAGGCAACATGACTACCCTAGAAGATGCCTCACTGGTCCATCACTGTGGTCCTTTGTGGCCTTTCTTGACACCAAGCTTAAACAACAGTACTCCTCACTTGAATTCTGAAGCTCACGCCTCTTAGGGCAATCTGATCTTAATCATCCATACTCCAAGAACTGTGCAATTTCCCTTTTCAATTGTGGAAGCCAGAAGGGTCTTGTTTTGCCAACTTTGAGGGATAGTATAGAGTTATCTTCCCATTATCCTAAGAGCTACTACTATCTTACTTGTCTTCAGGAAGCCCTTTCTATTTCCTACCGTGATCTGAGAGAGGAAAATACTGACAGCACCCTAAAGTTGATCTGCCTTCCCAAGGGTGACCAAGGTAATAAAATAAATATTTCTCTCAACTCTCTGGCTGCAGCAGGGATCCTAAAAGTATTATCTGCTAAATTATCAGTCCAGTATCCTGTTTGAAACAGACCTCATAACCTACAAGAAAATTACTTTCAGTGCTTGCTTTAAAAAAAAAAAAAAAAAAAGACTTTAACTTTTAGAGATTCTTCTGCCTATCAGTTCTTTTGCAATTAAAGTAACAATAATTTATTTTCTCAACTCTCTCTACAGAAAACCATGAATACTATGACTAAATTTAACTGTTGGGACCCAATAAGCCATTTAGCAAATTAAACACACTTTGAGGTTTTGAAAACAGACCCAAAGATTGTAGAAAGGCCATAGATTAGGCTTTATTATGCTAATTCAAAACAAAATTAAAGATCTGTAAAGAAACAAGTTGATCCCTCACCTGAGAATGACGAAGTAAGGGAATGTTGCAGAAATAATCTATACAGTGCACAAGGTTATTTGTGCCATCTGTTGGAAATTAACACGATTCCTTGAAGATTCATAGCAATCCAAGGTCAGGTTGCTTTTGCAGAAGTGAACTTTTAATCCCATCAACAGCATTCAGAACAGAATATCATTATTCATAGTCTAATCTGACCTGGACTGGAGGTTTGCTTCCAATATGACATAATAGCCATGAGACAAGTCTGTTTGCCGAGATCACCAGTTAAATAAAAAGTGAAGAGAAACTGTAGGCTTGTGTAGCTTCCAAGTCTCTGTTATAAACTGTCCTAAACTAATCTGGTCTTTCTACAAGATTCTTTCTGGTGAATGTTCAAGCCCCCAGTGATTAATGAGCTCGCTACCATGTGGCATGCTATAATGTTATTATGTTAGAAGGCTCAGACACAAACTTATAAACACATATAAACATTTACTATTAGGCAAGTATAAAAGCATTCATGTGACATCCTCATTCTTTGTCATCATCGACAATCACAAGCACCTTTCATGAAAGTTTTAATCCAAAGCAAATGTGGATGTTACAGTAGCGTGACAGGAGGTCCAGCTAAACTTGTAGTCAGATCAGATGTCAGTCTCCTTGTTAAGTTTGGGGCAATAGACCAAATGAGTTCTAGATTGATTTTTGTGGTGCCACATCAAAAGCTGCAGTATTTTTAATCAATCACGTTTGGTCATTACTCATTTCACCAATGCAAGTATGATTTCTAATATCTCTCATGATAATTAAAAACTGTCTAGTGCAGTGCTACCCAAATTAAAGATTTACAGAATCCTCTGGGGGTCTTGTTAAAACACAGACTCATAAGTTCTGGGTTGTGAACCCGAAATTTTGCATCTTTAATGTTGATGATAATGTCTATGCTTCTGGTCTCTGGACCACACTTTGAGTAGCAAGAGGCTAGCGCATATTTAGACAATGATATTGAAGTGCCTGCTTGAGCCTCCTCTGAGGTGTGTATTCCTGAGTAGGATCTTTAAAATGCTCACTTATCTCTTCTGGAATGTAGATTTGAATAGGATATGTCAAATGTTAAACAGTTACTTTGCTATAAACTTAATTTTCTCACACACATGTATCAAACAGCTTTTGCTGATGTATTTTAACTTTATTAACAGGCTTGCAACTAAAAGTAATGTTCCTACCCGTTGCTATTGGAACCATATATTAATTGATAATACAATGTTTAGCATACAGCAACATTAAACATAATAGGCTCCTTTGATAACAATGTGTGTTGTGTGTGCTACTTGCATCCATTCTAATTAGATGACTTCTTATCCCAGCCAACTAAAGATTAATACATATACTTACACAATATAATCTCTTAAAATATGACTGCTTTGGTTTGTTAGTAAGAAGCTACAGTAGGATCTATTTCTGCCATTGGGCATGTAGTGACACACACAAAATACATATATACTACATATTTACTAGACAGTATGAATCAGTTTGGTGGCAATGGACAAAGATTCTGGAGATACCAGGATACTGGCCTCACAGATGTGTGTGTGCTTGGATATGGGCTTGGGGAACAGCCACTCCTTGCATTTTGCCCTAGTGGTTTACTTAAGGTCTAATATTTCCAATATCATTTTTTCTTAAATTCTCTTTTCTGTACCTTTTGGGTTCTCTAGAAGGTATTGGTTTGGCAAGAAACTTGACAGATAAATCACACTACTAGAGTCACTCTTAAACCCACTTTTGTAGCTGCCATGTAGATATGAGAATTGTCCTAGGACTCGACTTGAATATATACGTCTGGACCCTGAGAGAAAAGATTGAAGAGAAAGTATGGCTGTTATTAATCCCCTAGTTGAACCATTTAAGATTGTGTTAGGCTGCATGTAATTGTAACCTTACTACTATGAATAAACCAAGGAGGGATTAAGAAAAAATAGAGTGCTTCAGGGTTATATAATTCCTGAGGGCCTTCTTCATATCATAGCCCTTAAGATTCTGCTACAGCTCTTAGAATTGGTCCTTCTGTAGATACAGTGTGGACAGAGCCCCTTCCATATGGTGGTGTTGACATAAGCAGGCAGTTAGGGCTGGTATGTCTTCTGAGTTCCCTTTTCCTGCTCTGCATCCTTAGAACATGCTTTTCCTCTGATTGCAAAGGTGACCCCTGCAACCCCAGGAACTCCGTCCACATTTTCAATAGTGATATAGCAGAAGGGCAATCAATAGAGAGCCTTTTCCTCTAAAGTCTTTGGCTTTGGGACTGAGAGAGGGACAACCAGTCCAGGAATGTTTGCCTGTATTGCACGGCTAGAACTGAATGTGTTTTCTCCTGTAGCTGCAAGGGTCTGGGAAATAAGGATGGGATTGCCCAGAAAAATATCAGGATTCTATTAGTAACAAACGGGGCAGTAGGAATATCAGATAGCAATTGGCAGTGTTCACTCTACCCAATAACCTTAATTCAGACATTGTCCCAAGAGACTAAGGAAGAGGAGGGCCTGAAGAATATGCACCTCATACATAGTCTAGAATGCTCTAATTTACCATCTGTCATCTTATATACTTTATATGTTTGTTTTATATATCTCTTTCCCATTTTAAAACAAGTTGGATGTAAGCAGGGTTTTTGGTTGTTGTTGTTAAGTTTTGTACCTCCCAATTCTTAGAACAGTGACTGGTACAAAGGAGGTAAATAATATTTGTCACATGAGGAAACAAATAGTCATCCCAGCCAGGGAATAAGTAGATCCAAGTTCTACCTAGCAACAGGTGGAAATGAAATAAAAGAGGAGATAAATATGTGCTGCCAAGATCTGGAATTTTAAAAAGAAATTTTCAAAAACGGATCCATAGATTAGTTGCATAGCATCACAGCTAATATTAAAGGGTTCTGCAAGGACTTTATAGTTTAAAAAAAAATCAGGAAGTAAAACTAAAAACGACAAAACTTTTCCTACAACCCATGATACTTAAAGAGCAATTCCTTACAAGACGGCTCCGGCAAAACATACAGATTTAGAACTTGCCACCAGGAGGAGCTACTGAGAGATTCTGCTTTTCCAAAGGTGTCAGAAGAAGCAGATGTCCGCCAGCCAAAAAGACAATTTGATTTTGGAGATTTCTGCAGTTCTTTGCTATTCCCAAGTGATCACTTTCACAGGAGAAGAACATTGGCTCTGATTTTCTATTTTGCATGAGTAGGGAGACTTTGGGGTTAGTATCCATTATGTATTATATGTTGCTGAAAAGAGAGTATCACTTTTCATTGGCAAAATGATCTGAGGGTCAATGAGGGCAGGTGAGGGAAGGCCTTGGAGGGAAGAAGAAAGTTAGAAACACTGGGTGAAGATTTCTTTTGTAGATGATGCACATTAGCAATTTGGCCCTGTTTCATAGCATAGGAAGTGTCCAGACAAGTGACTGAAGAAGTAAAGAAACAGTATGCTAAGCTGCTTACAGGCAGAGTATAAGATGTGGCAGCCTAAGGATCTACCAGGTGAAAATGATTGAAATCAAACTCTTCAGTAATATTATCTATTAATTACTCATAACTGATATAATTATCACAGTTTTGCTCTGAGAATTACCTTAAAGTAATTAATTGCAAAGATATGAGATACAAGGGTAAATAATAACAATTAAAATACCTACCTTTGTCTTATTGATGACTGAATGGAAAATGCTATACAGATACTCTGGGATCTTACCTGAGTTGATATTTAGAGATTAACATATATTAATTATACACACACACACACACACACACACACACACACATATCAGTATTTTTATATTTATTAGTATAAATTTTATGCTTGTTAAATTCTATTTAAATGTCTTAACTGCAATTTTATTGACCTAAGAAGATATTATCAGATAATATTTTATAAAATCAGGATATCCATCTAAAGTGCACTTAACATTTTCTCAACAGATAGACAAGATGCATATTTTCTGCTTTTAGGTACTCAGAAATTGAAGCAGAAGTAAATTATATACATAAAAAGGTTGAAAGGTCAACACTGTAGATATAAAATCAAAGGTATGAATATAAAATTGGAGAGATGGCATTTTGCAGTTTGAAGCATCTTAAGAGTCAGAGAAAACTACCTTTAAATCCCTGAGATACCATTTACTCACTGTGTGACTGCGGGCAGTGTACTGCATACATCTAAAATTCAGTTTCTGATCTATAAAATGAAGATCTGAATACCTTTTATTCTGGTGATAAGTGATTTAGTGGGATAAATCAAACAAAGATGCTAAGCACATGACCACTTCTTGATAATTGTCAATTATGAAACCAAATACATATGGATATGGAAGCAAGAGAGTAAAACAAAGCCATTACCATCAGTTTTTCTACTTCAGAATTGGAAACTTTTTAAGTAGGAGAAAGGATGGGCAATGAAAACTCTCCTGCCTGGAATTATTTCTCCTTTTGGCCCTGGTAAGGCTTAGGAATCCTGATATTATGATTTTATTTGAATTAAAGCAATCAAATTTTATTTTAAAATTCATGTTTGGTATCTGTGGTAAGCAGAATATTGGTCTCCAAAAGCATCCACATCCAAATTGCCAGGATCAATGAATATGTTCTAACAGGGCAAAAGGGATTGTGCACATATGATTAAATTAAGGATCCCAAGATGGAAAGATTATCCTGGATTATTCAGTTGGGAAAAATCCAGTCCTAAAAATTGGAGAGCTTTTCCAGTCAGGGTCAGAAACCTGAGACAGAAGAAGAATGAGAGATTTAAAGCATTGATGGACTCAAAACATGCCATTGCTGACTGAAGATGGAGGAAGGAAGGAAATGCTGGCAGCCACTATCAGCCAGCCAGAAAACAAGGATCTCAAACTGTGAATCAAACTGTGCTAAGGACTGGAATGAACAGGAAACAGACTATTCCCTAGAGCCTCTAAAAAGGACCACAATCTTGTCAATACCATGATTTTAGCCCAGTGAGAACCGTGTCACACTTCTGACCTAGGAAACTGTAAAATAATAAAATGTGTGTTGTTTAAGCTGTACATAGTGAGGAATTTGTCCTTACGCAAGGTAAGTCTGATCTTTGTCTTTAACTATAAAGTGGTGATCTCTAGGCCCCTGTAATGTCTGTCTTGCCTGATAAGAATGTTCTTGTTTGCCTGGGGGCTTTTTCCACCAGACAGTCTAATAAAGTGATTTATAATGGGGGCTTTGGACAACATTGTATCAATTCCAACATCTGGAGGAAGTGGAGACTAAAGATGTTAGCTCAACTCAGAGAGAAGCTAAAGACCAAAGGTCAGCCACATGGGAAGTATGTATTTGAATCCCAATAAAAATTCTGGAGAGCCAGGCATGGTAGCTCACACCTGCAAGCCAAGCATTTGGGAGGCCAAGGTAGGTGGCTCTAACCTGGGCAACATGGCAAAACCCTGTCTCTACAAAAAAATATTAATACAAAAATTACCTGAGTGCTCATGCCTGTGGTTCAGCTACTGGGTGGGTGGAGGTGGGAGGATCACTTGAGGCTGCAGTGAGCTGTGATCATGCCATTACACTCCAGCCTGGACCACAGAGCAAGACTGTGTCTCAAAAAATAAATAAAAATAAATAAAATAAAATAAAATATGGATACCAAAGGCTTGGGTGAGCTTCCCAGATTGACAATTCTTCCTGCATATTGTCACACATAGTGGCCAGGAGGAGATGACATTGTCCATAACTCCACTGGAAGAGAATCACCAGAAGCCCTGTGTGCAGATCCCCTCACCCAGAACCTCTCTCTTTGGATAATGTTAACTTGGATTCTTTTACTATCCTGTAATAAATCACGAATATAATAGCTTTCATTGAGTAGTGTGAGTCATTATAAAGAATTATCAAAACTGAGTGGTCATTGGGGACCCCAAAATTTGCAGCCTGCTAATCTGAAGCGAGAGCAATCTTGAGAACTTGTGAACTTTTGGCTGGTGTCTGAAGTGAAAGCAGTTCTTCTGGGCCTATTCCCTTGGACTTTGCAGTTTGGCTAACTCGTGCAAGCCACTGAATTTTGTAGTGAATTTGTCACAGCAGCAATAGAAAAGTAATACAAAATAATAACTCAAAAACAATCCTAGGTACAAATAGTTGAATGGGCGTGCCTCGCCTCAAGAGGAAAGACTTGGAATAGTATTGATAGGGAAAGTGGCAGAGGAAGAGCAGAGTGATGCCGAGAAAGAGCAAAGTGGCTGCCTGAGTGTAGAAGTGAATTGGAGATGTTCACCCTGGGGTAGGGAACAGTACAGTGTGAGGAACCGTCCTAAGACTAGTTAGTCTGGAAACAGAAAGACTTATGGGACAGTGTCCCCATTGCATTAGCCATGTGAGTTTCCCCATTAAATCCATCATAGAGGATTTCCTTCCCAGACTGTTTTATTTTTTTCAAGTAGAGGGTAAAACATATCTCCTGGGTGCACTCATTGGTGAATATCCCTAAATCCTAATACAACAAAAGTAACCAAAGCAACCTCTTTCTAGAGATGCTTTAAAAATATACGTATTTGGTAGTATGATTAGGAGTGTGTGATGTATGGTCTCTTGTATTACTCTCACCTAAATTTATTTTGTAATCATCATGGGCCCCAGCATGCTTAGCTCTAGAGCCTATGACAGCCTTGGATAAAACCCAGTATAAACCACGCAAAATAGCTCCTCTGAGTTGCTATGCATTTAGATCCTCTAAAGAGCTTTGTTTTTATCTTATTATTGACCCATATGAAAACATTTCAAGCAATCACAGTTGAAAATACTTCTTCCAAATTTCTCATTGGCTGAGTTGAATATTCACACAGTGTGCAAAGAGCAAAAAGCAAACCTCTTTTGTATTGGGAACAAATTGCTCTCCATTAGACTCCAACTAAGAGGAAGGATTTTGCAGTTCAGTGCGGAGTAGCCCAGTGCTGATCACTTCTACCATTTCAGACAGGGCAGCCTTGCTTCACTGGCCTCTACCACCATCTCTCTTACCCAAGCCATGTCCTATGACTCCAGAGCTTAGAGACCCCTGATAAAGGGAGTCTCCTCTGTCACAGCCAAGGTTTTGTTTATGCTCCTTCCTCTAAAGTGATTGGCATCTGCTCACAAGATTAGGCATCCATTGTGAAAATCAGGATGAACATCATGCTGGCCATTTCCCGAATCATGCTAGCCAAATTTAGAGGTAACTGCTTACTCTAACCAATAACAAAGCTTAACTCCAATAACCTCTGAAGAAGGAAAAGTAGATCTTGTAGGATTGGTGAGAAAACACTGAATAAGACTTTGGGTTTCAGGCAGTCATGCCAGCTTCTTCTATGAAGCTTAATTGGTTTCTATGAAGATGATACCTTGTGTATTATTTGACACTTCAGCCTTCATCTGAATAAAAGGAATGACATTCGAGTAAATATCAGATTCTCAGCATCCCAAACAAGTAGCATGTGATACAGTGACATAAAAGAAGCAGGATTTGTATATTTTAATATGCAGTTCTGAATAAGGCAATGGGTTGGACATGAGGGAATTCAGCTCTAGACTCAGTCCATGCTTGCTTCAGAAGCAACTCTATGGCTCTGGAATTGTCCATGCACGATCATATAGCGGTACCAGAAGGACACTTGCTTGACATTGTTTCCAAAAAAGGTGAGATAGGTTTACATGATCTAGTTCTTCCCATTCTATCACTTTTCTAAGACCCAGGGTAGTGAAATACTATAGATAGGAATTTTGGAGGCAATTTAGCTTTTGAACCAAATAAATAGCATTATCTAAAAATAATCAAATCTCAGTCAACCATGGATCCCCACACATTAAGCCAGGTTCTACTCTTTCCTCTGAAGAGACAGGGTAAAACAATTTGCCAAAACTAGATCCAATATGTTGTCTGTTTGTTTTCTAAGACCACTAGTTAGCAAGAGAATCTCCGTATATTTCATAAGAAGTACTGACATCTCCATTAAAATGCTCTCACAGAAGAAAAGGACAGACTCAAATTCCCCCATAGATTTTCAAGGGATCTTGTTCAGACAGCGATCTATTTTAACTCAAGCACCTCACAGAATTGGATGTAAGCGGTGGTGGCTTGTATGCGGTGCATTTCTAGCCTTCCTCTTCCTCTACCCACAGCGAACTTTGCTACTATGCACCTGTAAGTCCCAAAATAGGACTTTGTATCTTTTCCCCCCTTCCGAGATCCCAGGTCAAAATTAAAGGTCTGAGTAAGCAACCAACCCAACATACTGTTTTCAGTTTGTGGCCAACTAGGCTACTTTGAGAGGTCCCCTGACTCTTTTGAGAATAATAATTGTAAGAGTAATGCAATTTCTAAATATAGCCTCACAATTTTCTCCAAATGGTGGAGGCACTTGTCAGCATCAATTTTACACCAAACAAGATTTAAGCAGATGCCATCTCAGAGTCAAACACAACTTCGCTTTTCCTCTGTTGGGGATCACGATCATCAGAGTAGTGGTGGAGGCCCTGCATTGCACAATTGTTGGGGGAAGTATGCTGAGAAATCAAGTGATTTACCCATGGATGAGAGGGCCTGGGCACTTGGACTCTCACTGTCTTCAACAATTCACTCTTTCCAAACTCCCACTCTAGGACTTTTGTTCCTGCTTCTCTCATCTTCAAACACCTGCTGGGACTTTTGTCCTTGCTTCTATGACAGCTGTCAAATTCATCCTTCCCTTGACCACTGCCTAATAATCTTTAAAGCTAAGAGCCTGTATCAACTTCTTGTTTGGTTTCCCCAAACTCCATTGTATTTCATACTCTGCTGCCCAGGAAATCCTTCTGAAGCACAATCAAAACCTCTGACATATGTCACCTTCCAATCTGTATGCAAACTCCTTAACCCAGAATATAAGGTCTTCCAAATTCTGGCCTTTGCCTCTCAGCTCTATTTTCTGCACCTGCTCTAGGTCTTATTCAAATTTCCTTATCACCCCCTGAATACACTGTGCTTTGGCGATTTTCCTTGTATTATTCCCTTTCCTAGAGCTGTTCCCCTGTTTCCTCCTCTTCTAATACCTGAATACTCTGCTTAGATCCAGATCAAATTCCAGTTATACCATGAAATATTACCTGATTCTCTGTCCTGGGACCACTCTCTTTTCCCCCTGTGATCTCTTAGCAAATCAGGGTGCATTTTTCATCTAGTGTTGGTTACACTCTGCTTTATTTTAAAGTTCACTAAATTGTGAAGTCAGATTATAAAATTGTTATCTGATATGACTTAAGATCTGTCATTTCATGCATAAGAGCCTGGCACATACAATAAATACTGAATGATTCAATCTGCTGCTCTGGCTTTTTTTTTTTTTTACCACCTGGTTGTTTATTTTAAAAGGCCTTATGGTATGAGAGTTCATCCTTTAGGATCCAAACTATCTGGATTGGAATCTCATCTCTGCCATCTAATATCAGTGTGATCTTGGGCAAATTACTTAATGAAATGATATCAACCTCATATGGTCACCACAAGAATTAAATAAGTTTATATGAGTAAAGCATTTTAGAATAGTGTCTGGCATACAGTAAACATTCAATAAAGGTTAGCAAGTTCATTGAGCTAAACTTTTTTACAGGTCTGTGATCCTGGAAGAGCAAAGGACATGGTGGTTACTTGCATTGAGCTTTGTTCAGAATAAACCAGAAAATAAGAGGGTCTGGAGCAGAAGGGCCTGGCAGAGTCTGTGGTCCAGAAAGACAGTGAGCCAGGGTGGGGGAGTCCACTAAGAAGGAAACAATCAGGTAGGTCCAGAGTCCCAGATGGGGAGAAATCAGAGATCAGGAGGTTAGAAAGTCTGCAAGGGTAGTGACATGAAGAGCATGGAGAATGTCTAGGCCTGAAAGAGATTTGGCTTTTTGTCTGCTCCACATTTGCTTTCTCCTCTAGGAATAGGCAGTCCCAGGAACATATAAAATAACACAGCCCTGACCAGTGGAGGCAGTGACATAGATTTACCTCATCTCGTGCGGACAGAGCAGGAATGCATGCAGGTCACAGAATCCCTAAGTCAACCCAGTTAACGGAGCAGTGACCATCTCAATCTGCTACATTATATCATGTACTTTTTTTTTGAGATGGAGTTTCACTTTTGTTGCCCAGGCTGGAGTGCAATCTCGGCTTACTGCAACCTCCGCCTCCTGGGTTCAAGTGATTATCCTGCCTCAGCCTTCCGAGTAGCTGGGATTACAGGCATGCACCACCACGCCTGGCTAATTTTGTATTTTTAGTAGAAACAGGGTTTCTCCATGTTGGTCAGGCTGGTCTTGAACTCCCAACCTCACGTGATCTGCCCGCCTCAGCCTCCCAAAGTGCTGGGATTACAGGCGTGAGCCACTGCACCCGGCCTATCATGTACTTTTCTTTTAACGTCTGCAGCCATAGGTCATCACTCTAGGCAATGTATGAGCTGCAAGAAATGCAATAGAGAATGGCAACGCCTGGACTCTTCCTTGAGTGCCTGACTCATTTTCCCCCTGTAAAGCATTCAAAGCACTTAAAATTATTATGTTATACATGAGTCATAATGTTGTTAAAGCTTGTAAAAATCATTTCAGTGTTAATTCCCTTGATTCAACTTTTTAAAATATTCCTCCTCAGAAGTTGCATATAATTTAACCAGAAAAGGCCTTTTTTCTTCCCCTGAAACCAACTGGAGTAGTCACACAATAAATGAAGTAAGAAAAATAAAAGAATCGCTAGGTGAATATGGGATTTGGAATTGGAAGCAGTGAGCTTAGCTCACTGACCTCTTTGTTATAAAATGATCACTTGACCTGGGCCTCTGGCCCCAAGCATACCCTGCTTTCCCATGTGCTGGGAGATGTCATATACAATCAAATGGAATTATCATTTTAAAAATGTTTTATCATTGCCACCACTGACCAATCAGTCCAGAAAGAGTAAAGGTCATGCTGATGGCAACTCAGGCAGAATACACTAGAGCAAAAGCATTTTGGCTCTCTTCAGAGTCCATTTCTCCCTCACAAAGAACTGCATAAGATGTTGGATAGCTTCCCAAGTTCTGGAGTAGTCAGAAATTGTGCTTAAAGCAACAGGCCACACAACCTGACAAGGGGAAATGGAGCTGGAGCCTGAGCTGCTGCTGCAGGAGGTCCAAGAGAGTGAGGAGTCAGTGAGAGCTACTGGCCGAAGCTAGACCACAGAGGCTTCAGGGCCTGCGGGAGACACAGGGAAAGGGTACAGATTTTAATTTTTCTGGGAATAGGGTTTATACCCTCTTTCAAGATTCTTGTAAAGGATAATGACTAAAACAAGATCAGAGTGAGCATCTTAGATAATGGTGTCTTAAAACAGCATTTTAATAATTTAAAGGGAAATCTTGGGAAGCACTGGGATGAGCAATTGAAGTCTCTTGCAAGAGCTGGGCACCATTAAGCAGGAGACTATTAAGCCACTAGTTGACTGCCAGGAGTCATGTTAACACTGCAGGGGACTTAGTCCAAGAAAGTGAGATCACCATTGTTGGCATGGGAGAACAGATTGATTAACTGTGAACCTTTACCAAAAAGGCCTCTTGCATTTAGTTACACAGGTTACCAGAAGTGTCTATACTGGTTGATGTGCCTTATTTATTTGCTCAGTTGAATGACTCAATTCTTATTTTAGTGAAAGGCTACATTTTTCACCACGGAATGGTGACATCTCACCTACCAGTAGAAGTATAAGAACTAATAGAGAAAACGGAAAGCATCATTGTGTGATGATGTAAGATAGATGATGACTCTACAGCTCAAGATTACAGATTCCAGCTCCATAAATGTACTTCAAATCATTTTAAGTATGTATGTGTAGGCTCTGAAACTGAATTTATAGCACTGTACACAGATCCGAGCGTTGATTATGAGTTCGGAGTCTGTGCTGGAGGACACAGGACTGGCTGCCAGGAGTGGCATCCTTGGATCATCCTCCAGAGAGGTTATTCCATATTGATGCCCTGAGTGGACAGCTGGCCTTAAGGGGTGTACTCTGAACAACTGAAAACTATATCACTCCAGCTTGATTCTGAATCTTCTTCGGCACTGTAGTTTATTTCTGTGGGCAGACATTAACCTTTAGAGTTGAAACAGTGAGACAGCTGGATAAAAGAGACAATATAGGAGTATATCAGAAAGCATCAAGTAACTTCTTGATGCTATCAAAGAGTATGGCATCAATAAACTATTAACTCTAATAACAAAGAAGTGGGTGTTGATTGGTTACATGATCAATGGTATGGTTCTCTTCACATTGGACTGCTCATTTTTTTCTATCTTGGAGGAAATTGTCAAGTGTTTTAGATTTTTTGGATAACTGTCTTTGGTTTGGAAAGTTTTAACACAGCTGTTCTTAGCCAAGTTTAGTTGTAATTGATAAAAATAGTTGGATTTGTCTCTCAGGCAATTGGAAATAGAAAATGTTTGGATTCATTTTTGAATATTTTTGCAATAAGATAGTTGGATCATGTGGATAAAACCATAATGCAATCAATTTTTTTTAGCGTAGTGTTAATTAAAATATCATATCCCAACAAAAATCAAATTGGCCACAAATGTATGAGTTCATAAAGGCTTATACCCTTCTACTGTATTTCTTTTTAATGGTTATTAGAACATAAAAATTTAACATAACCATATTTTATTAAAACTCTATCTTTTTAAAGATCCAAAACCATGTAAAATATTTAAATATAATAATAGGAGTAGACTTATGAAAGCCAGAGTTCTGTAAATATGTTCATTATCTGCAATCTATGTGGGTATGTTGAACATACTTTCTTTATCCAGGTGTTTTTAAAATAGAGTTGAATTTTATTTCATGTTCAATAATCTTTAAGTTCACAAAACATTTTAATTTATGCATTTTTGAATGCTTGGGCAACTATTTACATTAATTAATGTACTTTCATTGTTTCTTTACAGTTCAATTCAAGAGAGGCTAAAGGATTTTTACAGGATACAATGACTTGTGAAAGTAGTATGTACTCCACAATATCACATGTGTGTAATATACACATGTGCCTATCTAGCCAGAATGATATGCTTGTACAATTTGTAGGACAAAATTTTCAGTGTCATTTAATGTCAGTTTAATAAATGGTATTTTAGTGTACCGGAGAAACATAGGGTAAATACTTAACCTATTTTCTGAAAACTTAAATTGTATAAAATATTTGAAGCATTCATTTTGTGTGTAAAAGTAGTGGTCTTAACTTGCTATGCAAGCTTTCAAATGTTTCTTTTCTATGTGAATTTCTCCATTTTTGTCAGTAGAAAAGTGTCTGGGAAAGTAAATTTGAATTTTTTATAAGAAAATTTATTTGAGAGTTCAAATTTTAGATAATCATAAACTTATTCCTTTGTCTTTATACGTAAATAGCCTTTCATTTAGCTAATGATTATTAAGAAGATGTGGTAGAATGTACATGTCTTGTTCAGCTGTCTGAAAAACAAAACTAAAAATAAAAAGCAAAAATTAAGCTGCTTGACACATAGACCCCAAGCTCCCAGCCCTGTCCTATCTTTCATGCCTCTAACATTTACTTACCCTCTATTCTCTCTTCCCCTCCCTCTGTCTTTCATCCACACCAGACACAGTCTACTTTCAACTTATGACCTCATCTATCCAAGCTAAAGGGTATTACCAATTACATTTATGGTGGAGTATTAAAGTGATTCACAGTCTTAGGCAAGCTCAGTCTTGGTGAGACAAGGAAATTTGCAACATAATGTGGAAAAATATACTGCTGAGCACTTGGAGAAATATAAAAGTGGCATGAGTCAAGATATAGCCCAGCCCTCATTCTGGTTCAAGAGAGAATACCAATGCACTTGGAATGGTACTATTAATACATGATAACGTATTTAAAGGCAACTTAAATGTTCTGAGCTATAAACGCTTCAAAGATTCAAAATAAAAGTGGTCAAGGATGACTATAGTGATCAAAGAAAATTTCTTTGAATGAGCTGAATGGCCCCTAGGGATTGACATGATTTGACCATGCAGAGAAAGCACTGAATATGATTGCATGGTAGCAAAGATATGCAGACATGATAAACAAGCATAGCACCCTTATGTAATGGCAAGAGTGCCTAGAGTGGGTACTGCCAAGTTCTAAAGACCAGGCAGCTGCGTACTGAGAAGAGCTCTGATTAGCTGAAGTTAGAATTGAAGCATATAGAGGTGGAAAATACAGAACCACTGCATGAACTTTGGTTTGCTTGTTCTCATTTTTTTTTTTTTATAAAGCAAGATTATAATATAACGAGATGGGTGCTTTCACAATATTATTCTGGACCCATCTACGAACATCTGCCCATTTGACCAATGAATACGGCATTGTATCCTCATATTGTAGGATCATACCAACCCAGAGCTGAGAAAGACTTGAAGATCACCCAGATCACATTTTTTCTTTAGGAACTGTGGATGAGCAGAATGTGGCCTACAGACATTTTGCATGGTGCCAATAGTGTTTTAAAATTTTGAACCAATATTTTTATATTGGGAGGCTCCCCATGAAAATCTGGATTTGTGGCTTCACCTAAAAAAGTCAGATAAGGTGCAGAAAATTCCATCTCTGCATGAAAATAATGTGCTATGGCAGAACAGTGGCTGCCTTCCTTGAATAGTGCATGATGACTCCAGGTTGACATCATCCCCAGCTGGGAAGTCTTTTTTTTTTTTTTTTTTTTTTTTTGAGACAGAGTTTTGCTCTTGTTACCCAGGCTGGAGTGCAATGGCGCCATCTTGGCTCACCGCAACCTCCGCCTCCTGGGTTCAGGCAATTCTCCTGTCTCAGCCTCCTGAGTAGCTGGGATTACAGGCACGCACCACCATGCCCAGCTAATTTTTTGTATTTTTAGTAGAGACGGGGTTTCACCATGTTGACCAGAATGGTCTCGATCTCTTGACCTCGTGATCCACCCCCCTCGGCCTCCCAAAGTGCTGGGATTACAGGCGTGAGCTATCGCGCCTGGCCCTGGGAAGTCTTATTAGTCAGAGTAGACGCTATACACATTGGTAACAAATAAATACGAACATTTAAGTAGCTTAAATCAACAAAGAATTATTTCACCCTAAAGTAAAATCACTCAGGTAGTATGGGGCAGACACTCCTTCACTTCATAGCTTTGTTATCTAGAACATTTGGCTTCTAAGGCACTATGGAGAAAATGGGGGAAAGATGCTGGCTTTTAATTGCTTGCTTCAGGTATTCTACCTGCCACTTCCCCTCCCAGCTTATTGGCCAGAATAGTTACATGATTCCAGTCCATCTGCAAGGGAGACTAGGAAACATAAGTAGGGTAAAACATATTATTAGTAAGGAATAAGTCAGCCATAGAAGAAAAGTTGTGTTGAATAAAACATACATTCGTTTGAAATGTAAAATTAGAGTTTATGGCAGGACAGCCACCTGAACATTTGGTAGTTGGAAATACGAAACTGGAACTTGGGAATGATGTTAAAGTAGAGAGACACTTAAGAATAACAAGCTTAAAGGGGGTAAAGTGAAGTGTGCATAAGTGAGAGATATGGAAATAACAAAGCTTTACATAAAAGTTGAACTTGACAGCTGGGAAAGGTTATTTTGAAGACCGAGGGAACAAATTTCTTGTGCTTGTAAATTTTAACTCAGACACTAAACTTATCCCAATTTCCCTAAGGAGACTTTAGACATTCAAAATGTATAATATGTGGACATCTAGGGGCATGACTGAGAGGGAGTTTAAGGGCCTGGGTGACAAAAGAACTGTAGGAGTAACCAAGGCTAATTGTTGAAGTAAGATGCCAATGACTGACATACCCGTGTTGTTGTAGATATAGACGTGGTAGAACTGACTGGAGCCTTGTTTATTATTCTCATCTCAGACATGGAGGCTTACATAATGAATCGGGCTACTGTAAAAGTCCTTTCCGTCTAGCTGAGTGGACTGTTGTAATTGCCTCCTCTTCATCCCATTGATGAAGAATGGATTCCTGTCTTGGGTTATGAGAATGGATGACACATGACACCTGCCTCTGAACAGATAAGACTGAGAGCAGTTTACTAGTCATATACATTCACATCCTGGGGAGGGGGACACTGTCATACAGGGTCACACAGGGTTGCATCCAGGAGCACAGCAAACCGCCAGGGCAGTGGGAGGCAGATTTTGCAGAATCAGGAGGGTGGGGTGATTCCTGGATCCCAAGAAAAGGTGATTGGCTTGTTTGAGTCATCTGGGCAGACAAGGAACCAAGCCTGCTACTCAGCAATAAGCAGGAATGAGTGACTGGTCCCCATGAAAAGGCAGGTAAAACTTGGTGGGGTAATTTCCCTCCAGTTTCTCACAGGAGCCATAACACCACATCTTTATTTACTTACTCTGTGTCAGGAAATATGTGACATGCTATAAATTGTCATATTTAAATTATCTCTAAAACTGTGAAATTGTCATTGCTGTTATGACAAAATAGATACTCAAAGAGGGGCTGAGTATCTCTTAAAATCAATCGAGGCAAACATCTGTCCCCAGCACATAGACACTGGAGACAGATGTTTGCCTCAATTGATTTTACTGAGAAAAGAATATGTGAGGGAGTGGGCAGAGAACTGGGCAGAGGAAGAAGTTAAACTGGTATGCAGTTTCAACAAAGACCTCAGATACTGTTATAGGAAGGTATGAAACTGGAATGGCCCTTCAGATTTTCCCAAATCATGGCAAAGGAGAAGAGCTTTCTACCCTGAATCAACAAATCATTGCAAGCAGGCTATCCCCAGAGAGGAAATGTAACCTTAGATAAGGTAATTCCCTTTAGCTGAGGGCAATCCCAGAGAGAGTTGAAGTCTCCACCCACCAACATTCTCATCAACTGGAAGAATGGATGCTGCAGGCCTGAAGGATCTGAGTGCTGTTCCACAGAATTCACTACAAGGGATTAAATAACTTGTCCATGCTCACACAGTTATGATGCAAGTCCAAACCTCTCCAATTCCAAATCCATGTTCCCCTTCATATTCTGCAAGTAACTGCCGTGATGCAGAAGAAGGGGCAGGAATGGCTTCCTGGAAATGCAATTGCTAAGTGAATCTGCAGTACTTAGGACAAAACACAGTCCTCATGAAAATATATTCTGGGCAGCATATATTTGGAATTATGGCATGTCTCTATATATTGTGGTACTAGTTTCCATTTACTTTATTGTTCGTTCTTTAGGATTGGATGCCCTCTATTCAAAGGGCTTTCTCCAACTCTTATTTGAAGGATGATTTTGACCATCTGCTGCCTAAAACAGTTCCTTGATTGTGCTTACTTGCTTTGAGCCACCATAAAACATATATATACATATATGTATGTGTGTACATATATAGTGTGTATGTATATATTTGTGTGTGTGTGTGCGTGTATATATAATATATATAGCAAAACTTCTACTTTTAATGTAATTTGCCTTGGCACGTTTGTGACACTTCCAATGTTACCACATGCATGTCCTAATGAGTCAAAGTATTCATCAAAATTGAAGGCTGATTCTGACTATCTGCTGCCTAAAACAGTTCCTTAATTATCCTCACTTGCTTTGAGCCACTATAAAACATATATATACATATAAGTGTGTGTGTATATGTGTGTGTATATATATGCATGTGTGTATAGATGTGTATATATATCATATATATGTATATACATGTATACATGTGTGTGGTGTGTGTGTATATAATATACATAGCAAAATTTCTACATAATTTGCCTTGGCACTTTTATGACACTTCCAATGTTACCACGTGCATATCCTTATGAGTCAAAAGTATTAATTAAAACACAAAATGATGACAGAAAATAAGACTATGGGGAAGTAAACATAGAGACTGGTGTCACTCAAAATGATGAAAAAAAACACAGTATGTGTCCTAGAGATGTTTGGCAACAAACGGAGTCAGTAGGTCATTCACATGTGATGGGTTTCAGTTTACACAGAGCTAATGGGATAATGTTCATTGCCATTTTCAGTGATAAGAAAAAAGTAGGTACTAAGTGGGCTGGTTAGTAAAGTAATAAATATGGAGGGGGGTGTGTGTGTGTGTGAATGTGTGTGTGTATGTGTTCACACAATAGTGTTATAAATAGCATCCTATATTCCACCTCCCTCTAAAATAGTATGAAAAAAATCACTTCATTTGAACAACACACAAAGGTATAGTAGTGGGGTTGCCCAGTCTGCTGTAAAGAAGCAATTCAACTCTGCTGCTCATTGTCCTGACTTCGTGTCAAGCTGGCAGGAGACAGGAAGAAGAGAAAATCCTATCCAATTCCCAGTCTTCCCCACCTAAAAATGAGAGACAATGTTTTCTTCTTCCTCAGAAGTTCAGATGCCAACTTGAAAAGCCAAAGAACAATCTTACCGACTGGAGTTTCAAAAAATTTGAAATTCTTTGAGCAAAGCAATCTCCTGTGGCTAATTATCTTAGCACTTTGTACCGACAGATCACTTCACCTCTGCTGCTTTACCTGCAGCCCACTTTTGCAGCTTATGTAGCAAAAAAGACAGGAAAGTCAGTGGCTTTTCAAGATCAAGAACAGATCAAGGAGTTAGGTCCACAACTTTCTTATTTCCAGGAATTGAGCTTCCACTGCTAGGCTCGATCTGTCTAGAATGTTCTGTTTACATTCAAAGGCTGTTGTACGTCCTTTATATAGAACATCTTTTATAACACTGTCAGAATCATGGTGTTGTTTATTCTGTTTCTTTGTAAATTTCTTATAGTAGCAGCTTAATTCCTGTAAGTCTCTTTATTCAGGTTACTGAGTTAATCCCTTTTGTTAAGTATGTGCTGATAAAATCTGTCTTCTGAAGCCACAGAATGGAAGGAACAGTCCTGATCCTTGGTGAGCTGACCAAGAAAAATTCTGCCTTGGAGGGTCTCTTGTCAGTCCACCCTCTGGAGACTACTTACAGTGCTGGGTGTAGCACATGAAACTGTCCAAAACTACTAATCACCAAGGCATTAAATCAAATGTCTTGGTTAAATGGGCTTTATGGTGATAATATGTTAAAAGACTTCCTTAAACCAGCCTGGGAAGCAACCAAGCAGTGGGAGCCCCCTGCTTCTTTGTGGGCTCCCACTTTATCAGTTAGGCTGTGTTCCCTCCCCCTGGGGTAGAAACAAGTTGATTATGTTCTCAGAGACTCAATATCTTATGGAAAGATTAATAAGACTTATCCTTGAGTTCTGAATAAACGTTTGAGTGTTTTCTTTGAAATTGTACTTCATTAGTGAGGGGATTGGGGTTAGACGGTGTGCATTTGCCCACACTGCTGCTTGGTGTTAGTTAAATACTCAGCTTTGAATGTTTCTGTTGACCTTCCTGAAGTAATGCAATACTATACTAATTGCATTACTTTCTATACTAATTTTCCTTTTCCTTTCCTTTTCTGTCCTAAACTTGTATACTCAGAGTCCAGAAGAGCCCATTTGCTAGGGAAGTGATGCACATGATTATTTTATTTCAATAATCACAACAAAAATTAATTAACCCTTAACTAATCCTAAAATTCATACAAGAACAGTTGCAAATTTTGAATTCTTTCCCTATTGTGGATTGACTGTTCAGTCTTTCTTTGCTATTTACAAAATGCAGTTGTAAAAAATTGAAATATTTTAACTCCTTTTTTATTTCTGATTAAATCTATTTTATATTTTAAAAGGCAATTGGTTTCTATCTTCGTAAGAAAATGTAGGTATATAGAAAGAGGTAACAAACAGCAGTGTCCCACTTTAGTAAATTATCTGGATTAGCAATTCAAAAAATATTTTTCATATCTTATCTGCCTTAAATAACATTCGAAATCATTTCTATGAGTTTTTGAAAGACTTAAAAATGAATAATTCTAACTTTCTTTCTTTCAATTGTTGAGTATATTGTTCATCTCAACTGTTGATAAAACAAAAGAACAATAGATGAATATCTCCATCTAGAGCCTGTTTAGGAAAAATGTAATTGCTCAAAAGAAATAATTCTGCATTCTGATGATGGGCTGCAATGCAACAGCTCATTAATATGTCAGGAGAAAACATCGCCAACATGACTAACCTCAGTTTCGGAGCAACATTGTGTGATGGGGTTTACGTCCCCCAGGATGCTGGTTTGGTTTCTATAAATGTGTCCTAAGATTGCTAAGCACAAAGTAATTCGACGCTTTACAGCTCAAATGAACCAAACGGAGTTCTAATTTCTCCCTGTGTCTAATACTATCCCCACAAAAGCAGCAGATAAATGATTTGGTAAGATAAGCAGATAAATAATGTGGTAAATTTATTTCTGATTAAATCTATTGTATATTTTTTTAAATAAGCAAAGGGTGCATTGGAAAGAAAAATGACACTTGAGACAATTTTGTCAGTTCAAGGAGAGCCTCCTGGATAAATTGATATATGAATTAAATCACAAAAGCGTACTTTTTTAGTTTTAATTATAATTCTATTTAATTTATCTTTGTGTAAGTTTTCCATTTTAGTTATAAAATTGATACCCCCCCACTCATTCTATCTTTCCCTGCATCTTAGTCTATCATCTATCCATTCATTCTCTACTTGTTTGTCTCTATTTATCCATTTCTATTAATGCCTTCCCCTTGGCTTATGACTTGTGCTAAAGATACCCACAATTCTCAGTTCTTATTTTACTTACTTGATTTGTCAATTTTGTTGGCATTGTTTACCATTTCCTCCTACCAGACACTCTTTCCTTGGTTCTCACAGAGTTAAATGGTAGGAGATCTATCAATGCTTCATTCATACCCCTTAAACCTTTAATACTTCTGTGCATGACAGCCCAGACTTAACAACCATCAGCACCAGACACTCTTTTGCCCAAGAATTTTCTCTAACCACTAGAACCCACTCATACTACACATTGATAAACCAGAAGTGCCAGAGAAATAATAACTCCTGGGAACAGCCCTTAACCAATGACTAACTACAGCTGGTGTACAAGTATGCAAGTGCCTTCACACCTTAGGCAAGACATCTTTGGGTCACAAGTCTATGTCATTTCTGAGAGTTCCACACCGAAGTTGAGCTTTAGTTGCTCACAACTGTAACTTGCTGGATAACACACTCATTATTGCTTTTTCCTCTTCTCTGTTTCACCTTCTCTCTCCCTTGTTATTACTTCCTAAGATCATTCACCAGATAATTTTCTTGCACACAAATCTTATCTTGGGTCTGCTTCTTAGAGAATCTGAACAAAGACAAACTTTTAATTCTGTAATTTCTTCTCTGAATTTTTCTATTCTGTTTTTTTCCTTGCTGAATCATCTTCTATGAGCTCTTTAAATATAGATATTTAAGGTTCTATTATTTTGTAGAGGTCATCCACGTTTCTATCTACCATCTATAGGCCAATAACTCTCAGGTCAGTTTCTCTAGCTCCAGAGTATCTTGCAAAATCTAATATCACCAGAATATTTCTGTTCCATACAAAACTGTGAATTCTTGGATAATTGGCCTTTACCTTTTTATTTATTTCTGAACTTTAAAATAGTACCTGTTATAGATATTGAGTAAATGCTATTTGAATTGATTAGAAGACGAAAGCACAAGACGAATGTCAACGTATTGCTTAAAAACAAGTATTAGAATCATTCAGTGCCTACATAATAACAAAAGAAAGTCTATTTGGTCAATTAATACAAATATCCAAATCTGTGAAGAAGAAGAGAGAAGAAAGAGAAGGAGAAGTAGTAGAAGAGGAAAAAGACCTGCTTCTTTGGAGCATGACAGCAAAAATAGACAGATAACGAATTTAGCGTTGTGTTCTAATTGACTCTGTTGGCAAATTCAACAATTTGAATATTAAGAGTTAAAAGTAAATATTTAACATCTGTATTTTTGTAACCGTTTCAGTTAATCAGCTATTCCAAATCTGTCTTGCTTAAGTGAAGCCAGTCTTTCCAGATTTCAGGAGATTTGTCAGCCATCAGGTACCATATTTCTTATGTTTAAAATAAACGGAAGCACCATCAAGTCCTCTCTTTTCCATTTAGAAAATGGAAGGCTGCCAGATACTATGCCCCTATCAATAGCTGACATTCAAATAGCTATTTCTTAATGCCAATACAATATTTTATGTTTAAAAATCAAGGTTGTGAGCAATAAATTAGGCACATTTTTCTATGAGTCCTTTAAAGAACGATCCTCTAAAATAGAAGACTGATAGCACTTATTGCAGTTTAAGCCTGCTGCCTTATTCCATAGGTGAAGAAACTGAGGTCCAGAAACATGAAGCAACTTGCTCTAGACCACAGCACAAGTGGCAAGCTGAGACCGAGATGCTCACCTCCTGATCATATTCAACTCTCTCTACCCTATTTGTATTTTGCTTCAAAACTGTAATGTCAAAGAAATGTGACGATAACTTTGCATCTCTTGAATTTGCAAAGAAAAATTTGTTAAAATAAAGCAAACAAACAAAAATTGGAACAAAACTCAGGGCTGAGACTTTAGAGATTACTAAGCGTAACACTTTTTCATGATGAATAGACTTACTTCATAATATCTGATTTGTAAGTCCAACATGTACCTGATTTCTAGTCCAACATGTAAAAAGATTGTGGTCATCACTGTCATCTTCAAATAGGCAAGGACTTCATGACTAAAACACCAAAAGCAATGGCAATAAAAGCCAAGATAGACAAATGGGATCTAATTAAAATTCAGAGCTTCTGTACAGCAAAAGAAACCATCATTAGGGCAAACCGGCAACCAACAGAATGGGAAAAAATTTTTGCAATCTACTCATCTGACAAAGGTCTAATATCCAGAATCTACAAAGAACTAAAACAGATATATAAGAAAAAAACAATCCCATTCGAAAGTGGGCAAAGGATACAAACAGACACTTTTCAAAAGAAGACATATATGAGGCCGAGAAACATATGAAAAAATGCTCATCATCACTGGTCATTAGAGAAATGTAAATCAAAACCACATTGAGATACCATCTCACGCCAGTTAGAATGGCAATCATTAAAAAACCTGGAGACAACAGATGCTGGAGAGGATGTGGAGAAATAGGAACACTCTTACACTGTTGATGGGAGTGTAAATTAGTTCGACCATTGTGGAAGACAGTGTGGCAATTTCTCAAGGATCTAGAAATAGAAATTCCATTTGACCCAGCAATCCCGTTACTGGGTATATATCCAAAGAACTATAAATCATTCTACTATAAAGACACATGCACACGTATGTTCATTGCAGCCCTGTGTACAATAGCAGACACCTAGAACCAACCCAAATGCCCATCGATGATAGACTGGATAAAGAAAATATGGTACATAGACACCATGGAATACTACACAGTCATAAAAAACGATGAGTTCGTGTCCATTGTAGGGACTTGGTTGAATCTGGAAACCATCATTCTCAGCAAACTGACACAAGAACAGAAAGCCAAACACTGCATGTTCTCACTCATAGGTGGGTGTTGAACAATGAGAACACGTGGACTTAGGGAGAGGAGCATCACACACTGGCGGCAGTTGAGGGGGTAGGGGAGAGACAGAGCGGGGTGGGGAGGGATAACATGGGGAAAAATGCCAGATATAGTATGCACTTAAAGTAAAAAAATAAAATAAAATAAAAAAACATGAAAACACTGAACAAACTGAAAATCAACAACTCTTCCTGGTTCCTTCAGAGAATTGAAGTCATAAGGCAAACGGCCACCCTGAAAACAGGAGAGACAAATGAGCACACATAATCACAGCTTACCAGAGCAAAAAGCCACTGCTGGAGCCAGGTAGAAAAATGTAAAGGGTATTTGCTCCAAACGAATTGCAAACTAATTGCTTGAGTTTTACCTACAAGCATTCCAATGGCTTCTCACTGTGATCTGAGAAGTATCCCATTATGATTCTGGCAGGGGAAAGGTAAGAATAACCATTTTGAAGTAAGTCCAGAGTACTCTGTTCCCCTTAACAACAACTTGTCCTCAAGGAAAACGATTTTACCAGAGCCAAAGTAACTCCGGTTTTATCAGAGTCTGTCTGACAAGGAGGAAGGTAATTACCCAACTCCAGTCTCCTTTTGCCATCCTGTCTCACCTAAGTGCAGAGGGGTAAACTGAGAAGCTCTTGTGAAGACCACAGCCCAGGGACACAGGCTCATTAAAAGATTGAAACCTATCTTTTAGTTTATATTTAGTTTAGATTATAGAATAGTTCCTCTTGCCCTAAACCTTACAACCATACCACTAGGGCTCCTGTATAATAACAGGGGATTAGGCCTGGCACGGTGGCTTACGCCTGTAATCCCAGCACTCTGGGAGGCCAAGGCAGGTGGATCGCTTGAGGTCAGGAGTTCAAGACCAGCCTGACCAACATGGTGAGCCCAGTCTCTACCAAAAATACAAAAATTAGCTGGACGTGGTGATAAGTGCCTGTAATCCCAGCTACTCAGGAGACTGAGGCAGGAGAATCGCTTGAATCTGGGAGGTGGAGGTTGCAGTGAGCCAAGATTGCACCACTGCACACCAACCTGGACTACAGAGCAAGACTCTGTCTCCGAAAAAAAAAAAAGAATAATAAAATAAAATAAAAAACAGAGGATCACAGCTGAAACAACAGCAAGGCTTATACTCTATTTAAGTAATTTCTAGGAAAACTCAGGATAATGAGGGAGATAAAAAGGACATTAATGAAGTTTTAGCCTCTAAAACCACAACAACAGCAAACAGTAAACACAGTCCACTCCTAGCCAGGTAAACATAAACCCTAACACTAAAAATCCGTGTGTCTCAGTTAGTTTTACCCAGGGCATCATGTCTCACTGTCAAAAATGTCTGCTAAGAAACAAACAATAACAACCAAACACCCACAGTCTGGAGAAACAAAGCAGGCATCAGAAGTAGTCTCAGATTTTGCAATGATCAGATCAGGAATTTAAAATAACTCTAAATGAAAAGTGGACAACATGCAAGAACACATGGATAACATAGCAGTGAGGTAGAAATTTTAAGAGATAATAAAAAAATAGAAAACAAAAATGAAAAATACCTTTGATGGACTCACACGTAGACTGAAAATAGCCAAAAGGAGGACCAATGAGCTTGAAAATATGTCAGTAGAAATTTCCCAAATTGAAAAGTGAAAAGAAAAAAGAATGAGAAAAATGGAACTAAATATCCAAGAATTGTGGAAAAATTACAAAAGATGTAACATAAATATAATGGGAATGCCAGGAGGAGAAGAAAGAAATAACAGATCAGAAGAAATATTTGAAGCAATAATGGCTGAGTATTTTCCAACATCAATGACAAATACCAACCACAGATTGAGGAAGTTCGGAGGCCAAGCAGGATAAATTTCAAAAAATCTGTAACAAGGCATATTATATTCCAACTGAAGTAAATAAAAACAAAGAGACAGTCTTGAAAGAAGCTGGGGGAGTGGGGGTATTCACCACATCTTTAAAGGAACAAGAATCAAAATTATCATATATTTCTCATCAGAAATCATGTAACAAGAAGACCCAGGAGTGAAATATTTAAAGTGTTGAAAGAAAAAATTTTTAAAAAACTAGAATTTGTGTATCCAGTGTAATTATTCTTATAGAGTGAAGAAAAAGTAAAGACTTCCTCATTAAATAAAGAGGGGGAGAATCTGTTGCTAGGAAGCTTGCCTTGTAAGAAATGTTAAAAAGATGTACTTTAGACAGATGAAAGATGATAGCTCAGAAACTCAGATCTGTATAAAGAAAAGCATTAGAGAAGGAATAAATGAAGGTAAAAAATTATTTTTCTTATTAATTGATTTAACAGATGACAGTTTATTGGAAATAATAATAGCAACAATGTATTGGTTGACTATAGCTTATGGATATAAGTAATGACAGTAATATAATAAGAAATGGGAAAGAGGAATTAAAAAAGTTATTTGTACTGCCCATAAAGCAGTAGTGTTTTCTATTTCAAATAGAAAGTGGACTTACATTAGTGGTAAATGTATGTTGCAAACTCTGTGATAATTTTTAAAAGAAGCATAATTGATATGCAAGAGAAGAGAGAAAATAGAATCATTTAATATACTTGTTTAAAAGCAGAGAAGGCAGAAAAAGAGTGAGCAAGAACAACAAAAAGAAACAAACAACAAGGACAATGAATAGAAAATTGTTACAAATATGATAAATATTAGCCTAATTACATTAATAATCACTTTAAATGTCAATGGTAAAAAGATAAACTATTAGAGTGGATTAAAAAAAAAAAGAAGAACCAATTCTATGCTGTTTATAATCAGGCAGAGCTCATGCCTGTAATTCCAGCACTTTGGGAAGCTAAAGTGGGTGAATCGCTTGGGCTCAGGAATCCCAGATCAGCCTGGGCAAGATGGCAAACCTATATCTCTAAAAAAAAAATACCAAAAATTAACTGTGTGTTGATGGCACACGCCTGCGGTCCCAGCTACCAAGGAGGCTGAGATAGGAGAATCACCTGCACCTGGGAGGTCCAGGCTACAGTGAGCCATGATCACACTACTGTACTCCAGCTTGGGTGACAGAGTGAGACTTTGTCTCAACAACAACCGAAGAAATCAGCCTTAAATCAAAAGGTACAAACAAATGGAGGGATGGAGAAAAATAATCCATGCTAACACTCAGCAAAGGAAATTGAGTGTAACATTAATTTCAGACAAAACCAACTTCAGCAAGGAAAATTATCAAAGTTAAAGAGGGGTATTACATAATGATAAAGGGGTCACTTTATTAAGAAGATACAACAATCCCTAATGTGTATGCACCTTATCATTGGAGATAGATCCAGCAGGCAGAAAATCAGTGAAGTATAAAGTTGATCTTATGAGTGCTAACAAATAATTGGATCAAATTGACATTTATAGAATAGCTCATCCAACAACAGCAGGATAGACATTCTTCTCAAGCTCTCATGGAACACTCATCAGCATAGATTATATTCTGAGCCACAAAACACATGTTAACAAATTTGAGCAATAAAAATCATACAATGTATGCTTTAGACCATGGTGGAATTAAGTTACAAAACAATAACAAAATGATATCCGGAAAAATACCAAAACATTTAGAGATCAAACAATATACTTGTAAATAACACATGAATCAAAGAAGAAATTTTGCTTTTTAGATATTTTAAAGTAAATGAAAATAAACATATAACATCAAAATTTGAAGGATGCAGTGAATGCAATACTTACAAGGCTATTTATAGCATTGAATGTATACATTAGAAAAAAAAGATCTAAAATTAATAATATAAGCTTCCACTTCAGGATTTTTTTAAATGAGCAAATTAAACCCAAAGTAAGCAAAAGAATAGAAATAACAAAGATTAGAGCAGAAATCAATGAAATTGAAAATGCCATCAGAAATCATCTAGTCTTATAAAAGAAGAGAAAATGGAGTTTTAAGAGATACACAGAGGAAAACAGACACAGAGGAAGAGGCATGGAGCAGAGGGATGTGTTCACAAGCTGAAAATGCCTGTAGCCACCAGAAGCTGGAAGAAGCCAGGAAAAAATTCCCCGTGTTACCTCTGCCGACACCTTGATTTTGGACTTCTGGCCTCCAGAACAGTGAGATAATAAATTTCTGTTCATTTAAGCCACCAAATTTGTGGTAATTTGTTATAGCAGCCAGAGGAAACTAATACAATATTCAACAGTCAGTTTTTGGGGCAAAATTCCCAAAGAAAACACTATGTAATTAGCCAAATACTGGCTAATGACATCAAGATGCAGGAAATCATTTAGACTGAATTGTCAGTGGAAATGACAAATACTGGCCCTGTCAGGATATTCCAGAAATCCTAAGTACTTTTCTCATAATGAATTTTTTTTTTAGTTGAGAAGATTTGATAAATGGCTGTGCTTCTTTTAAAATTTACATTGATTATATTGAATTGGCTCTTGCAAATCCCATCGACTTGTTTGAGTCTAGTCAGACTGTACATGCTGTTTACAGTAGGCTTGAGTATGAATAAAAGAAAGTGAATTTATGGTAAAGCAACATCAATTGCGAAAGCATTGTCAGTGAACTCAGATAAATTAACTTGCACAAGCCTTTGCTTGCAGGTCTGCAATAGTGTATTTTTACCTGGCTCCTGTGCTACATATTTCCTTACCTGTATATTCAGAAAATCATAAACACTGATTTTTCTCCCTTTTCTATCAATGACATTTTTACACAGGATTTTCAAGTCTTGTCACTCTGTTCTTACTGAAATTTTCTCAGGCTTCAAGGTCTAGCTTAAAGCCACAGGAATTCTGAAATTCATACTGTTCCTCTGCTTTCCAGTGCATGCTAATGAGATCTCTTCTTAGGATGAAGTTCATTGTGTCTTGAAGTATACTGAATGCTTATTTTTCTATCTTCCCTATGAAGCCAGTGATTTTCAACCTGGACTAGGGGCAGTGGTTGGAGAAAGTATAGGAAAGTACAGGACTACCTGGAAAGCCTTGTCTGTGGTTCATCCACCTGTTCCCATCCCTTTCACTGAAGTTCTGATTCACTAGGTACAGCTGGGAACAACTCCCCAGATATTTCTGAATCTCCTCCCTTGCTAGGCCCTTACCTTTTATACCAGATGACATCAGGGAAATAAAAAATAAGTCCTGTGGCCTTAGGTAATTTAGATTTTAAGATAGTTCTCATATTTTTGAGGTCACAGACTCCTTTGAAAATCCTGTAAAAGCTGTGGATCCATATTTTTAAAATAAATACATACACAAACTGTGTGTATAAATTCAGGGGATTAATAGCCTTCTGAAGACCATTCTTGAACTCTCTAAGAATTCAAGGGCTTCTAGTCAGAAGTCCTAGGTTAAAGTACATAGAAGATAGCATTACATGACGGACAGTCAACATATACCAGTTTAATTAATCAATTAACTGATTAATGTCTATCTTATTAATGCTATATAAGTATATGCAAATTATTTCTAGACGTTGAGTATATATGAAGAAAGATACATATTGACTAGTACCTTGTTATCTCTGCTTATGACACTACAAAGCGGATATATTTTATAAACCAAAGAAAAAGAAAAGAATAAGGAAAAACACACAATAAATGTTAGAGTTGGGTCAATCTGATTTATTTTAGAACAAAAAGGCAAAACCCAAAATGATCAGTCATATCATCCTGATAGCACATATCCTCAGCCAGCCTATAGCCACTGCTTTGACTTCCTAAGGGAAATAACACAATAGTTCAGGCAAAATTATTTTATTTACCTGAATGAGATATGTTTCTCAAACCATGTCAGACTTACCTGTTTGGTTGAGCAAGGCCCCATAGAGGTATAAGGTGCCTTTGGCCCCTAATAAATGAGACTAGAAATGAAATTAAAAGACACTTCATTGGCTTTGTCCACTTTTTTCCCCCTCAACTACATCCAATTTTCAATTATCTGATCTAGATCTTAGCACTCCAATGCTGAAAAAATTTCATGATAAAAGATGGAAGAAAGACAATGTCTCACCTAAACACCTGAACTTGCAGGCCTAAGGTAATCTTAGGTATCCTTTCTTTGAGAAGCACTGCAATTCTCATTGGCTTTCTAATTTCTTCCTCCTAAACCAAAAGAGATCCTGAAGTCTTTTACTACCCACTTGTAGAGAAGGAAAAGAAGACACCATTGATCTGAATTCCAAAAAGTTTCCATTGAACCCAAGGGCTCAGAATGTTAACCCTTCCCTTTATTATGTGGCAAACTCTACCATAGCTCAGTGGTCTGATAACGATTCTTAGACCTACACTAACCTATATCAGTGCCCCATCCTGAGTGTGAAATGGTGCAAGAGAGGAGAGAAGAGAGGACCTTGGGCCTAAAGATAACCAAGCACCTCCCCTATACAATCGGCCCATAAAAGAGCTACGACTGAAATTCAGGTATTTGGATAACCAACCCACTGCTATTTCTAGTCCTCTAAAACCTTTAGTCTTAATCATTTTTATTATTACAAGAGATAAAGTACATCATTCTCTGGGAAATAATAGCCATATCAAAAAAGTTTTATCTTCAGTTGAATATTCCTTAGCATTATGACTCATTCCTTCTCATCCCCACAGATCAGTAGAACTTATTAAACCTTGTATTTTCCACAAATTAGAAGCAAACTTCTAAAGGGCAGCATTTATTTATATCTGATTCATCTTAGGGTAACTCGTATAATATTTCGCATGTACTAGGAACTGAGTGAAAGAGTGAGTGAGCACACAAGAGTGGAAAAACTAAACGAAAATGAAGTTTTTCTTAGTATTTCACAAGCCTAATTGCTGTAAATGATGTGTTTCCTACTGAGTTTGTACAGTATTCTATTTATATATCTTAAGCCACATACAAGATGAAAAATTGCTTTCAAAGCAGTTAGAGTACTACAGATTACATGTAACTCGAATATTAAATATTTGACACCCAGATTTTAGACTAAATTTTTCTGTTTCCCTAAAGAACATTTGAGAGTATACATATCCTCAAGGTCAGAAGGGAAAAAGAGACAAACAATGACAAAAACCAGCTTCTGATCTTACAAAGAACATCTGAGCGTGAACACAAAAGTCCTTCAAAGTTTTGGGATACCAGTTCACTTTTTGACACATACATGCCCTTGGCGCTATACACACACACACACACACACACACATATATATACACACACATATATATACACACATATACATATATACTCATATATATACACACATATATATACACACACATATATACACACATACATATATACACACACATATATATACACACATATATACACACATATACACATATATATACACACACATATATACATACATATATACACATATATACACACATATTTATACATACACATATATACACATATATACACACACATATACATATATACTCATATATATACACATATATACTCATATATATACACACATATATACACACACATATATACACACATAAACACACACATACATACACATATATACACACATATATACATACATACACATATATATACACATATATACACATATATATACACATATGTATACACACACATATATACACACATATACACACATATAGACATACACATATATATACACACACATATATATATACACACATATACACACACATATATATACACATATATACACACACACATATATATATAACAAGACAAAAGCGCATGAAGAAAAAGCGAGATTCCTCCTCACTTTTCCCTGGGGAAATACAATTCCACAAAGGAAAATACACGTAAACCCGTTTGCTTGTATCCTTTTCTTGTTCTTCTGTAGAAGTTACTCATACCTAGCATACAAAAGACAGCCTGGCAGGTAATCATCACATTTCTTTCCCAGCCTTAGTCGGAGATAAGGTTTACCTGGAAGTCTTTAATCTTCTTTTGGCCATAATCTCACAAGTAAGCCAAGGGTCAGCCATCACCAGCCATTCAACACTAAACAAATCACTATTATAGATACTTAAGTTCAACTTTGTGCTGAGGAAAATTCTATCAATTTTTGCACATTTGTACAATTGTCAAGATTCATTGTTTCCTCTATAGTCACAGAATAAAACTAGACTTGGTGTGTGCAAAAAAGAAACAGAGAATAAATTGAGTCAAGGACAGTGGCTGTTTCCGAATGACCTGTTTCCCAGACACGGACCATGTCTGCTTGGACCTCCCTGAACCTCACCATTGCTAACCTCCATTAAATATGATATTTTACCTGCCTTGATAGCTGCTGTCTGTCAAATGCCTCTGCATGCCTGAACCACTCTCAGAAGTCAATTTGAGTGTCTAAAATACATAATTGATGCTCTTTCTTGTAAATGAAATGGTTTATGGAAAGGATCATGGCTAGAAGGTTGTCAGTTGACGTAGTCTTCTGCGTTTACTCTCATGGACCATGGGTAGTACAAGCTTCTCTCTCTCAGGAGTAGTCTACCTCACACAACTGTCCTCCCAGTCCCAAGATTTCTACTTGGGAGTGTAAAGCGTTGGCAGAAATGAAGCATAGCTTCCTTCCAGCTAACTACAAGGGACAAACTGCCACAATCACTGCAAATGGCCCATGGGATATTTTCTTTGAACAATTGATTATATTACTGTCTCCCCCATGTATCTGAATGAACTTGGTTCCCCCACTTAGGCCTCTTAGCCAACTCCAGCCTGGCAGATATACCATACAGCTTTAGCAATGGCTGTAAATTATTCCTGAGCTTTTCTGTCATGGGTACCAAAACAAAGCAATGTGACATATTTGCTGAGCTATTTAAACATTTCTTTATACAGTGACTAAATGCTGCTACCCATTTGAAAACACTTGAATGCCCATAATGGCTGCCTAGAAATCAGTGTGGCTAACCTCACCTAATTACTGATTAGGGAGTGACATCCCAAGCTAAGCATCTGTTGAATGCAGGGGAAAATCCACAGAATTCTCTGGAATCAGGCAGTCTTTTGCATCTCTTTGCTTCTCTTCTGCCCTAATGTAAAATTTAAATGACTAGAAGTCAGAGAAAGCATACTCACGTTGCCAGATGCCACTTGCCACATTGCAGGGCCCATCTGCTCTATTAAATACCCTGGTCAGCCACTTCATGCAAATGCTTGAGGAGTCACTTTCCAATTGATCCGGTTTATCTCCAATTTCTTCAGTCAGTTTTCACATGCGGCTGCTTTGTGAACGTGTCAGTAATTGATATGTCATAGTCATTGCCCTCACCTTTCAGGAGCAACATGTGAATATTTTTTTTTCATTGTCATTGGGCTGAGACCTATTTATCCAGTTCTAAATCTCATTAGAATGCTGTGTCATCTTGGAGCCAGAGCAAAATGGGGGAACAAAATATGCAGACATCTGTACATCTGACACCAGCCCGGCAGAATCTTTTCTTCAGCAAACCTTGCAGCCCAGAGAAAGACTGCCACTCTCAACGGAATAAGAGGTGCTAAAAGAAAGAATCTTGATTCTTCACCTAATTTTGCAGAGTGGGTTTGCGAATTCACCGCTACCTTATCCGGGCCCTATGAGATCTGTTTCCTATCTCTTTGAAGCATCATTATGCTGAAGCCACAAACACCATTTTTTAGTTTTGCTGACAAGCTAATATTAAAAGGTCCTGTCTTCAGGATGATGTCAAGAGAGTGAGAACCTAGGGTCATTTGTTTGTTTGTTAATTTTATTTTAGGTTCAGGGGTACATATGCTGTTTTGTTGTATACATAAATTACATGTGGTGCCATGAGGGTTTGCTATACCGATAATTTCGCTACCCAGGTAATAAGCATAGTAACCAACAGGTAGTTTTTCAATCCTCACTTTCCTCCATCTCTCCACTCTCAATTAGGCCCCAGTGTTGATAATTCCCTTCTTTGTGTCCGTAAGCACTCAATGCTTAGCTCCCACTCATAAGTGAGAACATGTAGTATTTGGTTTTCTGTTCCTGTGTTAGTTCACTTAGTTGTCATGTTGCTGCAAAGAACATGACCTCATTCTCTTCTATGACTGCATGGTATTCCATGGTGTATATGTATTACTTTTTCTTTATCCAGTGTAACACTGATGAGCATTTAGGTTGGTTCCATGTCTTTGTTATTGTGAATAGTGCTTCAATGAATGTATTTATGGATGTGTCTTTATGGCAGAAGAATTTATATTCCTTTGGATAGATATCCAGTAATGGAATTGCTGGGTCGAAAGGTAATTTTGCTCTGAGTTCTTTGAGAGAGGTCCAAATTGCTTTCCACGTCGGCTGAACTCATTTACATTCCCACCAGCAGCATATAAGCATTACCTTTTCTCCACAACCTCATCAACATCTGTTATTTACTGACTTTTTCATAACAGCCATTCTGAGTAGTGTGAGATGGCATCTCATTGCGGTTTTGATTTGCATTTCTCTAATGGTTAGTGATGTTGAGCATATTTTCACATGCTTGCTGCCTGCATGTGTGTCTTCTTTTGCAAAGTGTCTGTTCATGTCCTTTGCCCACTTTTTAATGGGGTGGTTTATTTTTGTTTGCTGATTTAAGTTCCTTATAGATTCTGGTATTAAACTTTTGTCAGAGATACCACCCTGGGATCCCAGCCTCCCATTACTGAGGCTCAGGAGGAGACACAGTGATTAGGGACTACTGTGGACCCCCAGCAGCACAGATAGCTTATGGAAAAGCAGCCAGACTGGTTTCCACATGAGTCCCTGACCCTACTGTTCCTCGCTGGACCAAGCCTCCCACCCTGGGACCCTAGTTACCCCCTACCTGGACTCTCAGGCCAGCAGCAGCTCTGCACTTTCCTGGGACAGATCGCTCAGAGGGAAAGCCAGGTTGCCATTTTTGCTGCTTTACAGCCCTCCCTTTGTTGCCCTCAGGCTCAGGAGGGTGCACAGTGATTAGGGACCATCATGGACCCCATCCCCACCCCCTGCCACACAACACCTTACAGAAAAGTAGTCAGACCTAAACTTTTTAGCAATAGGGATTCTAATTGATATTAAAACCTCTCTTGGTTGAGGTCCTTCCAAATAGACCTACCAAAATCCTTTCTGTTGTCCCACCAATTTCAGGTATGTCTAAGTCTCTCTCTTTCCTCTCAGGCACTTAAAACATAACATTAAAGAAAGCTATGCTATTTAATAATAAATCCTAGCATCTGTGCCACCACTATATTATAAGATATTTTTATGTCAAATCACTCTGTCAAATTGAGAGGAGTGTCTTCTTTAAGGAGCTCTAGAATTTTTTCTTCATTCTGTTTTTCTGTGGCCTCTAGTTTTATCTAATTAGGTCATTTAGAACCACCTCTGAGCCTTATCTTTGGCAGATCACCCTCTATTCTTTATTCATTGACAGAATAACCTTTACTTGAAAAAGAGAAAAACTACAAACGTCAGCACTAACATCAAGATCCATAATTAAGTTGATGCTAAAAACTTCCCTTTAGTGTTTCAAACCATTTCCACTTGGTTTATACAAATACAACCCTGGCATTTTAGTTTTCATCTCCACCTTGCCCTTAGACTTTGACAGGATGTCACTATATTTTGAACAGCCAGCCAAAGCTTCTCCCCTTACATGTCATGAGCTAGGGCAAAGACGAGTCTGGACAAGCTGGATGTCTTAGATGGAAGCAAAGGGAACATTTCTTCTTTTTCCTCATTAAATTTACTTTATAGCCTCATTCTTCCTCAGTTGTGGCTGGAAACACCCACTAGGCCTCTAAGCTTTTTACTTTTTCTTAAAATGTAAACCACAGATGTACAGAACTAGATTAACTATAAATGTTTATTACCTTTTACTGCTTCATGCCTGTGTATTTTTATTGTATTGTATCTATTTGTTTATAGTAACAAGATAATAACCCAACAACCCAGCCAACTCAGTAACTAGAACACTGTCAAGAGGTTACTTCTACTCCAAATCCACCTCCTTGCTTGGCTGCCCAACCCCCAGAGGTTAGCATGACCCTGAATTATATGCTTCTTATTCCTTTGTCTCCTCTTTATAGTGTAGAATGCAATTCATTCATGAACAATACACTGTTTAGTTTTACTTTCTTTAATCTTATAAGAAAAGATAGTAAACTATAGGTAGTCCTTTAAAACATGCTTGCCCCTTGATAGTATATAACTGTAATTCAACTTTATTATCAAATGTACCTGTATTTTATTCATTTTCATGGTTATATAATATTCTATTCAGTAAAACACTACAATCAATTTTTAAAAATTTTCTATCAATAAGTATTTGTGTTGTTGAGTTGCTTTTGCTATTATGAACAATGTTGCTATTTTAGAAGCATAAAATTTACTAAAAATTAGATAGATAAAAGTATTTTTTTACTTCTAAGCATTAAAGAACCGAGTCCAATAAAAGTGATAACATTCCAAAATATTACTTGATTTAAAATTGATTCCGCCTTTAGCTGAGGCCATTTTGGGGACCAAAATCCTGCAGTAAGGCAAAAGCACCAGGTTGGTTTTGTTAATATTTCCTGTTCTAACTCCTTCCCCACTTGCTGGAGGCTGCTTCAGAACCCAGAGGCAGAGGGAAGCATGAGCATAATCTCATGATGCTGATACAATTGTAATTGATGTAATTATTGCTTTTTTCTCCATCTTTTTCTTCTTGTAAATCTCCTGGGGAGCTCACATGGTTTTCACAGAGATTCTTCTGCTGAAGAATGCCTGGCGAAACGCTCTGACCACTAACAGGCTTTTTTGAACACTCCCCTACTCAGCGCATGGGCTTCCCCTAAACTTCCCTTCTGCAGGGGTTTCTTGGCCTCTGTGGACTGGCGTCTTAGGTGAGATCCGGATGAAGACAATTTTGGGTCAGCTCTGGGGCCAGCCTCTAGAACACATGCATATTGGCTTCTCCGTTGATGGGAATAAAGCAGCTTGCTCATAAGGCACTTACATTTCATAGCTTCTCTCTCCCAACTAATGCCCAGATAACCCAACCTTTTGTGTATACACTTCTCCTGGCAAAATGAAACAGAAGTGTCTGTTCTTCAAATTCAAAAAATGCATATACAGCTCTCTTGAGCTGTTTTGTTGTTGCCTTTTCACTTGGCTTAATGTAAGAAGCCTTCAGCCTCCTCTGTCGTCGTCAAAGAAGAGAAGAATGTTTTCAATACCGTAACAGCTCTCCCCATACAAAGTCTGTCTCCTAAATGTAATTGAAATCCTTGTATAACTGGGAAGTGGTTATTTGGCTTGCACAGGGAGGACTTATTGTACAATCTCCTGGCATGTTCTTCATAGGCATTCTAGCTCCTTATTTTAAGATAAGAGTGTGTCTGACACCTATTCTCTTAGTCTCAGGTATTAAGGTCTCTACTAAAATTTCAAGACCTAAAATGTCTCACTTGAATATCCTGTTACACTTGCAACCTAAAAGGCTTTTTAGCAAATTAAGGAATTTGAGTTCTGCTTTGACTTCTTCCATATCCGTTGAAGGAAAGAAGAAGTCTTAACTAAGACTCCAAACATTAATAACAGGGTTCAGTGGTTCCTGCCTAAGTGGGTGAGAATTATCTAGGAACAGAGGAGGATCTGTTGCCTATAACTGCAGTCAACTCAGAAGTCAACCAGTTGTGGAGAATTACCAATCGATAAAGAAGACTAGACAGCTTATCCCATAGTCCTAATCTCTCACCAAACAGGGAAGCAGTGAAAGGTGGCAGAAGCAGATAAGGAATTCCAGAACCTGATACAAAGGAGAAGAGAGGCAGGAGTAGGCATGTAAGAAGAAAATTGGGAAGAGAAATATACCTGGAATAAGCACAGATGTATATGCCTATTTTTGCATATTTCTGAGTTTTAAAAGCCAGAGATGGAATAGACCCTGCTCTATCCTGTAACCCAGTTACAGTGACTGGCTTCTTGCCTTGTTGAAATTTTCACTTTATCCAAGTTCTAATAAATGTGGTTTTGCTCTCCAGGCTTAAGTTTCTGTTTTTAGTGGGTGGTCTTCCTGGTAATCCAGTGTGTTCAGGACTGGAGTCTCACTTGGCCCTCTCCCCCTCTCCAGGCACTAGTGCCCATAAGAAATCGTGTTTCTCCGGTAGGAATTTTTACTGTCAGCTTCCGCTTTGTTATGATGCCACTCTCTGCTTAACTTCCAAGATCTCTCTCTGTCTTAGCCCACCACTTTTCTCTATTGAACATTTCTCAAAATGACAATATACTTTTCCTACTTGCTTAGCCATTCTTCTCTTGTTCACTCGCTCTCCGATGATGGGTATAGTTGGTTGTCAAATTTCAGTCATCCCATATAAGCCATCCTGCTGTGAGACCAGCCTTAAATACGTGGCATCATAAAGTATGCATTCAACTTTTATTACTTTATGTATTTATTTGTTCTTTAACTCCACAAACATTTATGGAGCATATACTGTGTGTCAGGCACTGTTCTAGGGACTGGAAATGTATCAGTGGAAAAATAAATTCTCGTTCTCATGGAGATTGTATTCTGAAGGGAATATAGTCAATATAAAACAAAACAAATAAGTATGTAATATATCTAATGATGCTAAATACAATAAAAAATATGAAGGTGAATGTGGAAAAGAGAGGCCTAGAGAGGTCATGGTAGGCCTTCAGGATATGCATAGGCTCACGGAACATTGCTGGGAATACTGTTTCTTTAACATAATATTTCTTACAACATCATTGTAAGAACATAGTGGGCATCCCTAATAAAACATGTATGTACAAAAGCCATTTCCATTCTGATTCCATCTCCACTGCAGCACCCCGCCTCGACAACTCCCTTCCAATGTGTTCTCTCAAATCCATGACCCATCATCAACAAAATCTAATTCATTTCTAAATGTTTCCTTCATTTTTCATGCATTCCAACTGAAGCCTGGTTCTGCCTGGCTCTGGGACATTCCTTCGCCAACAACCCCCAGATGATGGCTGTTTTTTTCTCTCAGTGTTCCTGCCACATGGCCTGGCACATAATAGGAACGCTGTAAAAACTGTTTTTGAATGAATGCCTTAAACTTTTCCTTTTCAGAACAGAAGGGACATAGATCATGTGAATTAGCCTTCTGGTTACAACTGGTTGGATTGTGTCATGTACCTCCCCGAGCTGGGGCAATATTTCTCTCTGGGATTTTAAGACAGGCATATAGCTGTAGTGTACTGCCAACCCAGAGGGTCATGTAGGCCTCTGGGTTCCATAGACTATCATTTTAAGGCAGCTTTGTGAAGGCAGATGAGTGAGTAGAGAGCTTCCCTATAGAGAAAAAATAAGCAGAAGCAAATTAGAGACAGGAGATCATGTGGTGTGAAAGAGGGTGAAAGCGAAGGCTTGATGACTATCCATTTTACAGAAGGACTAGCTGTGGTTCCTGAAATTCATCTCCTTGACTTGAGATTCTCATATCCTGAAAATACAATGATGCTGCTAATGATTTCTGTTCTGTGGCAACTGAACAGTGATGCTTGAGTTAGAGTACCCCTCTTGTGAGTTGACTGTTTACACCAGCATTCATAGCAGGCTTATATCGACTAAACGGAATACTTCCATTTTTCAAAGCCCTGATGCCAACTGTGGCACCAACCTTTAAGCCTCTACCTTCTACCTTCATTTTTTTCTTTACAGAATGTGCTGTCTCTAAGAGAACAAGGGTCAGCAAACATTTTCTGTAAAGGGCCAGATAGTACATTTTTAATTAAGACTTTGTAGACCATTCTGTCAGTTCCAACTACTCAATTTTGCTATTGTAGCCTGAAAGCTCCACAGACAGTGTGTAAGCAAATGGAATTGGTTGTGTTTCAATAAAAAAAGGCTCAGGATTAGGCTGCCTGAATTAAATGCTGACTTTGGCACTAATTAGCTGTGTGACCCAGGGCAAGTTAGTTAACTTCTCTGTATATCTTTGGTATCTTCATCTGTAAAATGGGGGTAATATCAGTATCCATATTATTCTTATAGAATCATTGTGAAGTTTAAATGTAATAATATTTATAGAAATTCTGGCAAATTGACCAAGCACCAGTAATTGTAAATTGCTATCACTGATTTTTTTTTTTTTTTTTTTTTTTTGACCAGATTTTCACTCTTGTTGCCCAGGCTGGAGTGCAATGGCATGATCTCAACTCACTGCAACCTCCACCTCCTGGGTTCAAGTGATTCTCCTGCCTCAGCCTCCTGAGTAGCTGGGATTACAGACATGCACCACCACGCTCAGCTAATTTTGTATTTTTAGTAAAGATGGGGTTTCTCCATGTTGGTCAGGCTGGTCTTGAACTCTCGACCTCAGGTGATCCGCCCACCTTGGCCTCCCAAAGTGCTGGGATTATAGGCATGAGCCACAGTGCCTGGCTTACGTTAGCACTGATCTTAAACATTCTCCATTTCTTTACCCATCAACTTTTTCCCCAATACTTTTATTTTCTCATCAATTCTAGTGTATTGTTTCCAGAAGCATATGTTCCATGGCATATAAATTGTTAGTAAGTCACAGAAAGTGCTTCAAAATCAGGTCGGATTGGGAATTTCTAGACTAAATAATGATAAATCATTCCCTTCTATGCCTTTACTTGGGATGAAACATGGGAGAATTTCTCAGTCATCTAGATTGTGTTATTTTAATATGGGAATATGGTCCCTAACAGTTTCCAGGCTTATTTAAACATAACCCCTAAACTTGTGTACTTCAGAACATACTTCGGAAAATGCTGTCCCAATGTTGTTCATGGACAACACTCATCACTTTAAGGTGGTGTGCTATTCCTACTGGCACGCTGGTTCCTGCCTTTGACATACTTGCTTGCTCCCTGATTCCTGAAACTATATGCTCATTTTCTGGTCTCTGTCAGAGTATGCCCTTCTGCTGCTTCTAATGTAAGTGTTGCTTCGTTGCTTCTCAATGTCATTTACTGCATTTTCTATGCCTACCCACCCATTAAGGTCTTACCCTTACTCATCTTCTCCTCCACAATTTTATTCATGCTCAGAGTTCTAATCTGTACTTAAGATTCCCACATCTACCTTTCTAGTCCAGACTTTTCTTCTGATCCCAGACCATATATCCAGCTGCCTGCTGAGACATACTGATATATTCAAAGCCAAACTCAGTATCTTTGACTGAGGACTTGATAGTCTATCTCTGCTAGTAGCACTGCCATCACTGAAGCAAAACTCTAACAGTAATCCCTAAATAGTTCCTTCTAATTCAACTCCTACGTTCCATCAGGAGTCACTGCTGTGCATTCTATCTCCTTAACTGTTCCCCTTGTCCTCCTCTCTTCTCTTCTCTATTTCTCTACCTATGACTTCTTCCACCTCTGTTTTCTACCTCCAGAAATGTGTTCTTTATTCTATTGATTATTATAAATTCATATCTGATCCTATTACCTCTTCAAGTAGCTCCAGATTTGCTACACGATATAGTTCAATATACTCAGCATGGTACATAATACCCTTAATCATCTAGCTCTCAGTCTGCCACTACACTCTTACCATTCAACACAACTCTCCGTATACCCCATCCAGTTTCTACAGCGCACCTTTCTTCTGTCCCATTTTATACAATCACCTCCCCACCTGCTCCCAAAACAGTCTCTTAGTTTGTGTTTTCTCAGAAACAGACTCTCAAACAAGAATTCCCATGGTCAAATATATACAAATATATGAAAGGGGAATAACAAATTAAAAGACGGCTAAGTGCCCTGTCTAGCTCAATCTCCTAAATTATCTCCACCTATCATCATCTTTGAGCAATTTTGCAACTTTGCAAGTTGTAGAAAATGAAGTAATGCAAATGATTCTTATCAGTACACAACAAGGTTATAGCCAGTAGAATGCAATCGAATATTTTTCTGTAGGTATTCACCAGTTCTGCCAGTTTTATATCTATTTGTAAATTTATTTCATGGCATCTGTGTGCTGTAGTTTGTATCTGGCATCTCTGTGCGGTAGTTTGAACTCTCCATTGAACAAGGTTGATATATTTAGCAAATAAAATTACGAGATGTCCAGTTATATTTAAAGTTTGAACAAGTTTTAGCATAAGTATAGTCTCACAAAATACTTGGGATGTACTCATACTGAAAAATTTTAAGTTGTTTATTTGCATCTGGCAGTTCTATCTTTGATTCAATTGTGACATCAGACAAGTTCCCTATTAATAAATAAAATAAAATTTTTGATACGTGTTCATTTGACTTGATAGTCTTGATTTTACTTTTTAAAAAATGTCCCTTTAACAACATGCAACTAGTTTCTTTGGAAAGCAGGGGAATAAGAAAGTGAGACAGGGGAGGGAAGTCAGCTGGTAAATGTACATTTTTAATCCAGTTACCACTGTGAGTAATGGGAGCTTGCTGTCCATGGAGAATTCCCAAGCACACCTCAGAGTTATCTCATCCATGGGTGAAAGTATGATATTTATTCACCAACTCCTATTCCAAACACTCCAGCCTAGACCTTTCTCCTGATCATAGACCATATATCTACTGAAGGCTACTTGGGAGTGAGAAACTTCCAGCATGTCCAGCCTGTTGCAACAGTGACCAAAGAACCAGCTCTAATGACATTTGAGCCAATTTGCACTAATGTTATCAGAAAAAGAAAAAAAAAAAACCTGGGCAGGCCATCAACAGCTTCAGCTGTGTTAGGCAAATATACACATTCCTCAATATAACCAAAAATACTACCATAATGAACACTTGTAATTTATGTTGCCTTAGCATTCATTTTGAGTATAGGTTAACCATCTCCTACCAAAAGCAGGGCTTAGTCATCCTTAATATAGCTTCTAGCTCTGTGCCTCCTCCCAGTATTTCAACGTGGTCCAAATATCTTCTCTATAATTGCTTCCTGGTAACTGCTTCTCTATGGGACATATAGATTTTATTATTATTATTTAGTAGCGTTGGGATTTCACCATGTTGGCCAGGCTGGTCTTGAACTCCTGAACTCAGGTGATCTACCCACCTCGGCCTCCCAAAATGCTGGAATTACAGGTGTGAGTCACCATGCCTGGCCCCTTGTGTCTCTTATCTAACCTGTGTCAAGTTTATTTCCACCAAGATAGCCACTGTTTAGGAGAACCCTGAACAAGAAAGAAGTTAGATTCAGGTGTGTTACTCAAGTGAGGCCAGAGTAAGCAGCACAACAAAATACATGTAACAGCAGAAGTAGTTTATTTCTTACAGGTCAATATGAGAAGAGGGGTACATATAGATACAACATACCAGACTCACCCCTTGACCCCTCCACGCTGCATAGACTGTGTGGATATGCTACAGTGACCACTAATAAGTTATAGTGTGGCCCCACAGGACTCATGTCGGCTCATTCTAAACTCCCTAATTAGAACTACCCATGGGAAACCTGCTTGGGTAACAGCCTGAATCCCAGTATAGGCCTTAGCTAACAGGTCTGTCTCTTTCTGGGTCCCAGCTGCTGGTTCAGCATAGTGCTTCCGCAATCTGATCATCAGCCCTCACCAGTACCCCTCTTCTCATATTGACCTGTAAGAAATAAACTACTTCTGCTGTTACATGTATTTTGTTGTGCTGCTTACTCTGGCCTCACTTGAGTAACACACCTGAATCTAACTTCTTTCTTGTTCAGGGTTCTCCTAAACAGTGGCTATCTTGGTGGAAATAAACTTGACACAGGTCAGATAAGAGACACAAGGGGCCAGGCATGGTGACTCACACCTGTAATCCCAGCATTTTGGGAGGCCGAGGTGGGTAGATCACCTGAGTTCAGGAGTTCAAGACCAGCCTGGCCAACATGGTGAAATCTCAACGCTAATAAATAATAATAATAAAATTTTTAAAAAATTGCTGGGTGTGGTGGTGCATGCCTGTATTTCCAGCTACTTGGGAGGCTGAGGCAGGAGAATCGCTTGAACCTGGGAGGCAGTGGTTGCAGTGCGCAGAGATCGTGTCATTGCACTCCAGCCTGGGCAACGAGAGAAACTCCATCTTAAAAAAAAAAAGCTACAAGGGCATCTGCCAGTATAAATAAATAAATTTACTACAAGAGGAACATTTCCCTGGTCTTGGGTCAGATGTTTGGGCATTAGGTCATCTGCCAGGACAAAAGAGCATCCTGAGAAAGGCACAGAGTAAACATCCTGAGTCACATTCCCTGGAGCTACATCAGGGCAGGGATAGAGTTTACAGTCACTCTCCATAGAGAGACCTAAAGACCAAATCTTTAAAAAATATATACTAGCCACCTTCTTTATGATACCTTTGTTAATTCCCAAAAGTGATGAACAGTTCTTGCCTTTATGAGCTCATTGTCCTTCATAAATACTCCTCTAATAAAATCTTTGACAAATATTATACTTATTTTTCTCAACATGTATAACTCCTTCAAATAGATTAAACTTCTGGGGAATAGAGATTAAGTTTTCTTAGTATATATAGCCCCAGTTCCTGGTGGGTAATCTAGAAAGTATTGAATAAATTGGGTGAATGAATTTACACTGATTTGGGAGAAGAGGAAAATTGAAGAAGACTTCAGCAAAAAGTAATATCTAAGCAAGTTTTGAAGGATAATAAAGCGTCTACCAAGATATAGCAGTCACTTCAGGCAAAGAAATCATTATAAGCAAATGAATGAAGAGAGTGGATTTATATTTAAGAAAATGTTTGTTCTTTTCGGTAGCAAACATTTCTCATATCCTCTATATGTTGAATGTGTTCCTCTCTTGTGCCTGAAGCATTTTAAATGTCTAAGTTCTAAGGTTTTTAGAAATAATGACAGAGCTCTACTGTGATAGTCTTTACCACAGCTTCTCCCAGAGTAAATGTAATCCAAAAGCAGCAGTAAATGTTTCAGATGAAGCAATTCAGCCTTGAGAGGTACTAACACTGCTGTCATCCCCCTCCAAAAAGGCCATAATTACATTGTACCTCCTATGCCATTAAAATTTTCACACCACTTTCGTGGGTGCTATATATACAAACTAAAAAAGTCATTCTCTTTTGAGTCCCTTTAGGAAAGCCACACACACACACACACACACACACACACACACAAATATTCTTCCCTTTGATCCTGGTATAATATTAGTGTTTTCAGCAAATAAAATGGATTGTTTTGTCAGCCTCATAATGAAAGCCTGAATACATCTGTCACTCATTCCTGGGGTTTACATTTTTCTTATTTAAAAGCTGATAGATGAAAAATAAAAAGAGCTAACTGGATTGGCCAATTAAGAAATGCAAAAATCTGTGAGTAATTGAATAAGTATAGTGTCTAAGATTATTAAGTCTTGTTTTTTTTTTTTTTTTTACTGAAAACAATTTTGATAAAAATCAAGAAACGCTAATTGGAGAATTCCTTAAATTATGGAATTTAAGATTTATGAAATACCTTAATTACACAGAGTAAAGGAAAGCCAATGTGTTTCTACCCTGTGATAGAGGCAATGGTGAAATTGGAGGACATTCTGGTTTAGCTTACCAGGTCCTTTGATTGTCAGGACCATTGAGCACACTAGGTCCTTTTATAGTCAGATTTGACCAGAAGAATAAGATAGGAAGACATGTCTTTGTGGGGCTGAAGCTCAGGAACAAAATAACAAATCAGCAAATGGTCTTTAAGGGGTTAATCATTGATCTAATGAACTTAATATAGAACTGTGACAAATCCAGTCTTGATTGAGGGAAGTATTCAAGTCCAGTGGAGAGAAATAGTGTGTTTGCATATGAGCCTAAGTGTGTTTGCTGGTGGCAGATAAGTTCTGATGAGGAACCATATTATGGATCTGATAGATTCATTCATTTTAGAGCTCATCTCCAGTCAGTAGACATTGTTCAGGCTGCACATCCAAGGGACGGGAATTACAAGTGGCTGTGGTAGGATTCATCTGGGGCTTTGGAAAGATCTAAGTTATTGGAGTCAAAGTGTGCTGGAATATAGGATCCCACTTTTCTCCTCCTATTTCTGTATGACTTTAGATGACCTTCTTATTCTCTTTCAACTTCAATTTGCTTATCTATCAAATGGAGATCCTAATAGATTATTATGTCTCATGGGATTGTGTGAGTATTAAATCATTGTGTTTGAGTATTATAGCACTGTGTTTGGAAAACTGTAAGTGCTCAATTATTATTTTTTTCTTTCTGTTTCTCTAAGTCCTAGAAAATTTAGGCTTATGAAAAATAATATTGATGTGGTCATTTAAAAAGGGAATTTTGGAATCTATGGCTATCTGAAGTTCTCTGTAAGAGTGCACTATAATAGGCCTCTAACCTTTAACAGCAGGATTAATTTTATACTTCATCCACATATAAAGGTTGGAAATGACAAAAATGTTGCCTTCCCAGGCCAGAGTTAGATTAGAAGCTGGGGCTGAGACTGCTAGAAAAAAGGGGGATGTCTAGAGGGACGTCTTAGAAAGTCAAGAATGCTTGGATTACTAGTCTCTTTATATTAAATATTAAATGCAGAAATAAAATAGTATTTAAAGGGTAACCAAATGAAAAAAAAAAAATTCCTTGTTTTATTATTTGGAGAAAACTGTTGGATTTTAATGGAAGTAAATTATCATGATTTTTTACTTACTTTTTTGACAAACTGAATCAAAAGAAGACACTGTCAAATGATTTCAAGCAAACATATAGAGAGAACCTCTTTACAAACAGCATTGTGGGCCAGGCACGGTGGCTCCTGCCTATAATCTGAGCACTTTAAGAGGCTGAGGTGAGTGGATCACTTGAGGTCGGGAGTTTGAGGCCAGCCTGGCCATTGTGGTGAAACTGCATCTCCACTAAAAATACAAAAAGTAGCTCGGTGTGATGGCTCACACCTGTAATGCCAGCTACTCAGGAGGCTGAGGCAGGATAATCACTTGAACCTTGAAGATAGAGGTTGCAGTGAGCCTAGATGGTACCACTGCATTCCAGCCTGGGCAACAGAGTGAGACTCTGTCTCAATAAAACTAAATAAACAAACAGCATTGAAGACACTGCTCAGTTCAGATTCTCTTTCTGGACTTATCCTTTCCACAAACGTTCCACTGAGATGAATTTCCATTCATCCACTGACTAAACAAATGCAATTTCCTGGGTGAGATATGGTGTGCTGAACAAATACTTCCGCTGTTCTGGGAAAGCTGAGGTGCCTATCAGAATCTTAAAAGTGGAAGGCACCACCAAAGATGCCTAAATCTTATTTTCAGCACTCAATCTTTCCCTCCCTTCTGCAGTTAAAATTGTTATTTTTTGTTAGTTTTATCTAACGTTAAGGAATACAAGCAATGAACAAAAGTGAATGGTAGTAAAAATGCAGGAGCCATTTTACAATTCATCGAGGTAAGAGTAACATCACTAAGTATTAAAAATACTATGTATAGATGTAAATTGCTCTATAGTCATAAATATAATGCATGAAATATATAATTGGAAAAACAAATAGATGACAAATACCTAGAAATACCCAGAGAATCAAGTCTCAAAATAGTAGATATACTTTATGTGCAGAATAAAGCAATTTTAATAACACAAAATTTTTATGTACGTGTGGCAATGTTAGTTTATGTAAAACCAACATAAAAATTTGGTTTATTCACCACTCTTATTAAAAGCGAAATGTTTCTATTATTCAATATGAACAACTGACAAACACTTTATCACATCTGAAGGGATAACTACAAGCATAACCTCATTTTATTATGCTTTGCTTTATTGTGCTTTACAGTTGTTGCACTTTTTACAGATTGAAGGTTTATGTCAAATCTGCCTTAAGCAAGTCTATTGGTGGCATTTGTCCAATGGCATGTGCTCATTTTATGCCTCTGTGCACCATGTTGATAATTCTCACAATATTTTAAACTTTATTATTATTATTAATTATTATATATGTTATGGTGACTTGTGATGAGTGATCTTTGATGTTACTATTGTAATTGTGTTGGAGTGCCATGAACAGTGCCCCTATGGCAAACTTAATAAATGTTGTGTGTGCTCTGATTGCTCCACTGAACAGCCAATCTGCCATCTCTCTCTCCCTTCAGGCTTCCCTATGTCCTGAGATACAACAATGTTGAAATTAGGCCAATTGATAACCATACAATGGCTTCAAAATGTTCATGTGAAAGAAAGTCTCAGGTGTCTCACTTGAAATCAGAAGCTGGCAGTGATTGAAGTCAGTGAGAAAGGCATGTCAAAACTGAGATCGCCAAAAACTAGGCCTTTTACACCAAATAGCCAAGTTTTGAATGCAAAAGAAAATCTCTTGAATGAAATACAGTGCTGCTCCAGTGAACATACAAATGATAAGAAAGCAAAACAGCCTTACTGCTGATATGGAGACAGTTTCAGGAGTCTGGATAGAAGATTACACCAGCCGTACCAAGCCAAGCCTAACCCAGAGCAAGGACCTAACTTGCTTCAAGTATATGAAGGCTAAGAGAGGTGAGGAAGCTGCAGAAGAGAAGTTTGGTAGTATAGGTTCATGAAGTTTAAGAAAAGAAGCCATCTCCATAATATAAAGGTGCAAAGTGAAGCAGCAAGTGCTGATGTAGAACTTCAGCAAGTTATCAAGAAGATTTAGCTAAGATAATTGATGAAGCCGGTTACATTAAACAACAGATTTTCAATGTAGACAAAACAGCTTTCTATTGGAAGAAGATGCTGCCATCTAGGACCTTCATAGCTAGAGAGAAGAAGTCAATGCCTGGCTTCAAAGCCTCAAAAGACAAGCAGGCTGACTCTCTTGTCAGGGGCTAATGCAGCTGGTGACTTTAAGTTGAAGATAGCACTCAATGCTCACAAGCCAATGCTGATGGTGATGTACAGAGATTAGTGTTTTCATCCATGCCAACACAACATCCATTCTGCAGCCCATGGATCAGGAGCAATTCTGAGTTTCAAGTCTTATTTAGGAAATACATTTCTTAAAGGTATAGTTGCCATAGATACTGATTCCTCTAATGGATTGAGGCAAAGTAAATTGAAAATCTGAAAATAATTCACTATTTTAGATGTCATTAAAAACATTTTTGATTCATGGGAGGAGGTCAAAAGAAACTAACAGGAGTTTGGAAGTTCATTTCAACCCTCTTGGTTGACTTTAAGGTGTTCAAGACTTCAGTGTAGGAAGTAACTACACATATCGTGGAAAATAGCAACAGAAATAGAATTAGAAGTGAAGCCTGAAGCTGTGTCTGAATTACTGCAATCTCATGATTAAACTTGAACACAGGATTTTTTCTTTGGGATGACAAAGTGGTTTATTGAGTCGGAATCCACTCCTGGTGTAGATGTTGTGAACATTGTTGAAATGACATCAAAGGATTTAGAATATCACATAAACTTAGTTGATAAAGCAGTGATAAGGTTTGAGAGGACTGACTCCAATTTTGAAAGTTCTACCATGCACACATTATAGAGAAATCTTTCTGGAAAGGATGAGTCAAATTAATACAGCAAATTTTATTGTTGTCTTATTTTAAGAAATTGGCACAGCCACCTCAAGTTTTAGCAACCACCACCTTGATCAGTCAGCAGCCAACATCAGGGCAAGACCCTCCACCAGCAAAAATAGTACAATCCAACTGAAGGCTCAGATGATTGTTAGAATTTTTAGCAATAAAGTGTTTTTAAATTAAGGTTTGCATGTTGTTTTATAGACGTAATGCTATTGCAGGCTTAATAACCTTTCTCACTGACTTCAATCATTTCTAGCTTTTAATTTAAAGTGAGAGACCTATGACTTTTCCTTTCATGTGAACACTTTGAGGCCATTGTAGGGTTATCAGTTGGCCTATTTTCAATATTGTGTGCAATATTGTGGCTAGTAGCATTATCTGTTTACACACTGGGAAGAAGAAGAATTGTGTGACTCACTTTATTGCAATATTTGTTTTATTAGGGTGGTCTGGAACTGAAACTGCAATATTTCCAAGATTTGCCTGTAGTCATTTACATAGCTTTCATCCTGCTTCACTTTATAAAAATGTGTACTGTGGAGTTTTAAGCATAACATGCAGTTTTAGCAACCCATATGGATTTTAATGAGATCTGTTATTAAATGACAGCTACAGAGAATTTAATTTATTGAAATGTTAGTATCTTAAGATTAGAGAGAAGTGATTTATCAGAAAATAATTGAATTTCAGGAAAATGGCTGTATTAATCATTGAGATTAGAAAATATTTTAAATCATGTCCCAGATATGTGGAACAGGGGAGTCTTTAAGAAATTAAAATTAACTATTTAAATTAAACCAAACAAGATATTGGATTTGCTGGTGCTCAAATCTATGTTCAAAAGATAAAATAAGGCAAACTAGAAGATATTGGCTACTCTGGCTCATTGGCTATCTATAGTTCATTAAAAACTAAATTATTCTGAGCCATGTAAAAGGCCTAAAGAAATGTGACATGGGATGTATAGAAACTTTGTTATCACCATGAAATGACTAGGATTAATTAAAATATAATTAATCTGTCAAAGTTTGCCCTATCATATTTTTCAATTATGACCAGCCTTCATATTCTAGAATAGATGCAACCCATCAAAATTGACTCTCAAATGAATTCTGCTGCCTCACTTTCTTCCAAATTAGAGGTGTATTCTTACAAGATAAGGAGGAGAAGAAAAAGAGAAGGAGAAAGAGGAAAGATAAGAAGAAAGAAGCCTAAAAGGAGGAAGAGGAGAAGACAGGGAGAAAGAGAAAGTGGGGGGAAATGGAGAAAAGTGTTTAATCATAATCCTGAAAGACACAAACCCAAACACCATAATCCTGAATGTTTCAATCCCTAAAGATCTAAGTCCCTGAAGTCTTACATTTCTAACATCTAAAGTCTACAAAATCACAATCACAGGAGCGTTGAATCACGTTAGGCAGAACTATTACCTTGCTGTCTTTATTTGGAATTAAGTATGGCTTAGGAACATGTGATGTTCTCACAAGTGGGAGCTAAACATTGAGTACACATAAACATAAAGATGGGGGCAATAGACACCACAGACTACTAGAGGGGAAGGGAGGAAAGGGGGCATGGGTTGAAAAACTACCAACTGCGTATTATCCTTACTACCTGAGTGACAGGATTTGTATCCCAAACCTCAGCATCATGCAGTATACCCATGTAACAAGTCTGCACATGTACCCCTTTATCTAAAATAAAAGTTGAAATTATATTTTAAAAAATGATGTGTATGGGTGCCAAGTTGACAAGGGGTGAATGTATGGACTTAATTTAGGTGTCACTTTTGACTGGATTAAGGAATGCCCATGAAGGTGTTTCCAGAGGAGATTACTGTGTGAGTCAGAGTGATCTAGGTGGGGAAGATCTGCCTTTAATACTGGTGAACACTATCCCATCTATTGGTGGCCTGGAAAGAACAAATACAGAAGGCAAATTGGTCTCTCTCTGAGAGCTGAGACAAACTTTTCTTCTGCTGCCTTGGACATTAGAACTCCAGGCTTTCTCGGCCTTTGCAGGACTTTTACCAGCAGCCTCCTGGGGTCCTGAAGTTTTCAGGTTTAGACTGAGTTCTACCATCAGGTTCCCTGATTCTCAATGTAAAAACATTGAAAATTCCTTGATAAATACAGAGATATTCTTTCTGTACATCTTCATTTGTGAAAGATAAAATTTCTCAAGATCTCAGCTCTTTGGGCAACTGCATATGTGGTGCTGACAAATCTTAGAAAACTTAGATTGTTTGTCATGTATTTCAGATGACCACAGTTATAAAGCTGAGTGCACAAGATTAGCAACTGTAGTGATATCCATTTATATATTTCCCTTTTTGACCTGTTCGTGAATACAGTTTGCTCATAACTGTTATACCCGTTCTATTGTCATTAGTATACTTGTTTATGTTTGCAAATATATGTAAGCTATTATGGTTTATTTTATTGTGTAAGTGGCCTATGAAGTGTTCTGTCATGTTTTTATATGTTTCTCAATCAAGTCCCCTTTGAAAAATATAAACAAATATCTTTTAAAAATTGCTAAATTATTTTTCCAAAATTATATTTTTGAGCTTTTGAGATTTTGGAGTTTTAATGTCTGGGATTGTTAGGCTTGAAATTGTGTTTTTGGAGATTATAACCAGCTGTCAGAGAAAGAATAAGGAAAAGAAGGAGGAAGGTGAGAAAATGGAAAAGAAGTAGTAGGAGCAGAAGAAATAATGGCAAGGAAGAAAAAAGAAGGAAAGAAAGAAGAAAAAGAGGGAGGCAGGAAGGAAAGAAAAACAAGAAAAGAAAGAGAGGGAAAAAGAAGAGAGAGAAAGAAAGAAAAGAAATAAAGAAAGGAAGGAGAAAAGAAAAAAGGAAGTGAGGAAGAAAGGAAAAAAGAAAGGAGAAAAGGAGGGACAGAAAGAAGGAAGAAAGAAAAAAAAGGAAGGAAGGGCAGGAGAGGGAAGGAAGAGGAAGGGAAAGAAAAAGGGAGGAAACAAAAGAGGAAGATTCAAAGTATGTGCAGCCCTCCTGCAAGCTGATGTTGTTTTTGGCCTCTAAAGCTTCCTATGGTTGATGTATCAATCATGGTTCTCTATTAATTTAGAACAATTTCTGGATACCAGCTTCCTCCCTTCACAATATATCCTCTTTTAACAACTCTTGCCATTGAAAAACTTTTTTCTTAACATGGAAACCATGACTTCATCATCATCTTCAAAGTTTGTGTTCTTTTTTTTACTTCTACTGGAATATAGCCTTATATATGCTCCCTGAATAATGGATACAACTGCCTAATGCATAAGAATACTCCATGTGCTCAACACATAAGAAGTCTCTCTCTCTCTGTGTGTGTGTTTGTGTGTGTGTGTGTGTGTGTGGGTGTGAGAGAGAGAGAGAGAGAGAGAGAGAGAGAAGGATATAGCTGAGACTAAAGGATTATAAAATTAAAAAAAATTTTTTTTGGAATTTGTCAAAATGAGATTTTTATGCTAAATTGAGCTCAACTTTTTTTTAATCTGAAAAGAAACTTGAATCTCCTCAGTCTTCTTTCAGCTGCAGAAATGGGCAGTGACCTAATCCTCTTCTGCTTCTCCAGAAGCAGACCCAGTCCAGATGTGCAGCACACCCTCATTGAGGACTTCCATGTCAAACACTATACGGGGCATTGTAACAAGGATCCTAAGGCAGCTCTAGTCCTCAGGGCTTCCTCTATGCATGATTCCCAGAGAGCATTTCCCTTGTGAGTTTCTGTGCCTGACATCTCTAGTCTCAATGCACATGCATGTGATCCTGTCTACTCAGATACAGCCCCTAGTCTCAAGATTGCAATGTGATGGGCTAAGTGCTGGAATAGAGATAGGACAAAATCACTCAAGAGGTGAAAGTGGTCCTAGAAAGATGATAGTGTCTGAGGGGAGTCATGGGGGCTCATGACATTGAATTTAGCCAAGGATAAAAGAAGGGCAGGCTATTATACCAAAGGGAAACAGCAATCTTTAATGACACGAAGAATCAAACAAACAAGAAAATTTCTGAAGTTCAGATAAAATTCCACATTTTTCTGGCTATTCCCAAGAAAATAGATCTAACTGTACTGAGGCATCAAGGAAAGAAAGAGCTGAATCGTGGATGCACTTTGACATGGGGCACACGTCTCCAGTTTGTTCCAATGGTCTACTCCACTCACTTTGCCTGGCCCAGCTCACATCCATCATTTGCAGTACCCATAGGAATTTTACTTTCTCATCCCTGGATTAACATGACAAGTCTAAACTCTTCAGTCTCGTATTCTTGCCCTCTCCCTGCAATGACCATTCCCTTCAGCAATAGAGAGAAGCTGCAGCTCTCACTGCTTCCCAATAGAATCCCAGGTATCCTGCTCAAAATATATTCCCTCTACAGCCCTTTACAGCCCTCACACATTTCTTGTTCCTCCCCATCTCTTCATTTAGAAGGCTGTCTGCTTTTCTCAAATATATCTATACTTTAAAGACACACATCAAAGATTTATATCTCCCATCAAGACTGTCAGATTAATCTCCATGTCAACTCTATAAGGTTTTGTCTAAATAATTTTAGCAAATAGAATTAGTTCAGGAAGTTTATAAAAATTTTACCAAAGTCATAGAGTTAGCAAGAGATAAAGTCAGGATTTGAATCCACAGTATCTGATTACAAAGGGCAACCCTGCCACTCACATGACAAACTAGAACACAGAGAAAAACATATCCATGCTTTTAGTTGCAGTTTGAATTCTTCCCTGGTTTTTGTATATTTGCTTTTGCATTTATATTGTTCCTTTTCAGAATGCTTCTAAATCCTTAAATTCCAAGGACTGAATCTACCACTTTGTATATTTTATATTACGTAGATTTAGATTCAGAGTCAATTATTGTCATTTGACCATCAACTTTGATGCACACATCCAGTGGAACTTTTCCACGTACACTAATCAAATCTGCAAGACACTGAGATACACATATTATTATCTGTACTTTTCAGACTTGGTCACTATTTAAATCATTATAGAGGGTAAAAGACTGAATATGAGTATGGGGGTCCTAACATCAAGCTCCGAGTTCTTTCCACTAAAAAACTCATTGCTTAACATCATACTAGATACAGAAAGGACATTTCATTAATGCTTACTGATGAATGAATAGTTTTAAAAAAGAATCAATGACAATGTAATAAAAGTCACCCAAGCAGAGATCTGTATTATGATAATACAAACTTCTTACAAATCAATCTATTACATGGTTATCATCGTGAAGGGAATGAAAAACTGTAGAATATTTTGAGAAGGAAATTAAGCAATGGTCCTTGAAAGATTAAATAGTACAGAAGTGCAGGACAGAATAAAACGGGAGAGATTAAATGGACAAAATGACAAAATGGATAGTTAGGAGACAGCTGTAGCTCAACTGTGATGCATTAAAGGAATGCCCTCACTACTGGTCAGAATTTTAAAGTGTATACTTCTCCCCATATAGCACGAATGCTCTGAATTAAAATTGAGACTAGCTATTTGCACATTCGTTCTCTTGTCGTTTTAACCTATCACCACTCATGCATCCCCTGTGGAATTTGTAGACATTTTTAATTCCCCACAAGATAAAGTAGGACAGGATGGAATAGACCATGTCTTACTAATCTTTGAATCCTTTAAGACAACATTATCCACACTGTGTCCAAATAAAGTTCAGAAATACGGCAGGAAAGGCAGGTGTGGTGGCTCATGCCTGTAATCCCAGCATTTTGGAAGGCCAAGGCAGGTGGATTGCTTGAGCCCAGGAGTTTGAGACCATCCTAGACAACATGGCAAAATCTTATCTCTACAAAAAAATAGAAAAATTAGCCAGGCATAGTGGTGCACACCTGTAGTTCCAGCTACTCAGGAGGCTGAGGTGGGAGAATCACCTGAGGGTAGAGAGGTCAAGGCTACAGTGAGCTGTGACTGCTCCACTGAACTCTAGCCTGGATGACAGAGTCAGACTCTTAGGGTCTCCAAAAAGGAAAGAAAGAAAATAACAAAAATGACAAAAAAGAAGGAAATACTGTGGGAGGAAAAAGCATGTGTCTGGTATAGAATTTTTCAAAACTTTACTTTCCTAACATATCTTATGAATTGCCAAGAGGGGATATGATCTGCAGGTTTCCCCAAATTTTTAGGACGACAGTTTCCTATCCATACTCCTTTGTGGGGGTGCTTATTCCCTAGGGATCAATTTCCCTGAGTACAGAAGACATAATTTTGTTCAAAAGATTTCTCATAGTGCTACAATTGAAGATGTCTTCTAAATGTTCATCAGATGAAAGAAAGACTCTGTAAAAGTAATCACAATTTATGCTTTAATTATGTTGTTTTACAATCTCTCTGGAATTTCAGGATTGCTACTTATATTGTGATGCGTTTATACAACTTAATTGCCTCTACATTTGTTGACCCATGTCAACAAGGAGCACACAGCAGATTGTCTCATATTGGATAGTATGTCTCTAAGCTTAGGTTCAGTTATTTTGTAGAAGCCAACATCCACAGGGGCTCAGCGGCTAAGATAACAAAGCCTTATTTCTTGCTTATGTCACTGGTCCTGTGCAGGTGGTCCATGGATCTGGTCCACGGCTCTGGTCCACGTTATCTCCATTCTGGGATCCAGTCTAAGGGAGCATATCTGAAACATACTAATCTCTTGACAAAGGGTAAAGAGAACATGGTGAATCCTTACAATGTGTTTTGAAGCTTATGCTCTGATGTGTAAGACATCACTTTCACTCATACTTCTTTGGACTAAGCAAGTCACACAGCTAGGCCCCTGTCACAAGAAGAGGGCAGCAAACAGTTTAACATAAAAAGATCAATCTACTATGCTAAGTTTTTATCTTCTACTAAAGCCCAGGTCTTCTAAGGAGGTAACAGAGTAAATTTTCAAATCATCCTGGCTTAGACATTTAGCAAGCACAGTAAAGAATGCAATTATTACAGTTTTATTTTTTAATCCCATATTCTAATAGACACACTCAAGCTTTCAGATTTACTCTAGTATGAATTTCCTTTTAACGGACTCCGTGTTTCTGCCTCTGGAACAAGAAAAGTCTCTCTCTTCTTCCCTCTTCTAAAGATATAGTAAATTTAGAGAATGATATATTATGCTTTTAAGTCGTGGTAAATACCCCCATTCTAATCAATTCCCTGATTGCAACACAATTGATCCTGATTAAAGATACAACAAACTAAAAACATTATTTGTCTGAGTAAAAGTAATTTTAATCATGAACCTTAAATCGAACTGTTTATAATATATGTCTGTTTACTCTGCAACAAAATAAGGATTATATATTCCATAAAAAGACAGATAAACTGTGTTGAAAGTTTTATTTTATCACAACCGTAAACTCTGTTCATATATTTACATATTGCTTGGGAATCACGAATCATCTGCTCACAACCTAGAATAATAATGATCATGGTGGTTGATAAAGTTTTTCAGCTGCATCTTGAATACACCATGACTCCACTGATGATCATAAACCTCCACCATTTTGTTCCATTTAATAAAAGTTACATTTTATCGACTAACATAAACTATTCGTGTATAGTAAATGTCTTAATTTATAAGGTCAATAGAATATATAAAAGCAAATGAATAATACATGTAAACTCAAGTTTGTCATCATCATATAGATTCTTATTTTGTGTAATTAATAAGAGTTCTCCTTTAACCAGACCCCCCTAAAATTGTGTCAAATAATCTGTAGTTTAAGTACTAGGAGATTAGTTTTCAAACTCAAAATGAAGTGAGCTATAATTTATAATTAAACATATATAAAGCACCTATTCATAAATTATTTTCTTACTGTATAAAGCAAAGCAAATATAAGGGTATCCACAGAGCAATAAAACTCCCATCTAGTTAGCTTATGGTGTGTTTTCTTGAAAGGAAGAAAAAGCAACGTAATTGGAACTATTATGCCAAGGACTGAACATGACCACAATACACACTAGGAATGTAGTATGCACATGCCTATTATCCAAAATGTCTACAGCTGCTCCAGCAAAAGTTTGAGGGAAATAGGCAATTACATAGATTCTGGGAGTCAGAATTTTTAGAACATAAAAAATTTAGATATTATCTAGGACCATTATGTTATCAAATAATAGAGACACCATCTCTCTTCATTTTATGTGACTGGCACATCTGAGTGATACATAGAATACAATGAAAATGGTGCCCCCTGCAGCATGAAATTAGCAATATCACATCCACCTCTCATTTAATAAATTTGGAAACTAAGACCCACAGAGAGGAATCCTCTGCCCTGACAGTTCTGGAAGCCTAGCTTTGACATAGGAAGGGTAAGTCCATGAAAAGTTGGTGTTGACAAGTCCTCCATTCCATCTGAAATTCTACAAGTATGATCTTGCATCTGTGTTGAAGGCTTGCTCATTTAGAATTGAATTGCTTTTCCCCATTATTTGTTTATTCAGTATTCTAGAAATAAAGAAGAAAGCAAGTTTTGGTAGAGGAAATAAGTAGGATCTCTCAGGACTTAGTATCAGGAACAAGAGGTAAATTGTATCTGTGTAAGGCAGTAGTGGGAGGAGTCTGAACAGGAATCCGATGATACCCAAAGCAAATTAAATTCATGCAGCATAGGTTATATTCACGCCTACTGCTAATCTCTCTTCCCTACTCTGCTCTTTGGATTTTTTATATCTTCTCCTAAAACTGAAGTATTTGGTTTCTTCTTATGGTGTATGAAGAAGAATACAATGTGTATGAAATACCTACTCTGAGGCAAATTTTAGTCTGTTCTAATATTACTTTATTATTTAGTTGCATTGTACAGACACAAACTAATGTGGTACCAATCTAACAAAGAATGTAGACACATTTAATGCAAATAACACCAGAATCCATATGATCAAAAAAAACAGGAATAGGAGTGGATAAGAAAGACAAAATAACACTAATTTAAGTTAACACTATGAGCTAGACATTTTATTGACCTTCTTGGCTTTTGTTGTTGTTATTCTTAATAATTAAAAAAAACTGTCAATTTTTAGCTACGTACAAGGCACAGGACTAGAAAATACATTTATCAGCTTCCTTTGAAACTAAGGTGTGGCTTTGTGACTGAGTTCTGGTGAGCAAAATAGAAGTGGAAATGTTGTGTTACAACTCCTTAAAGATGCCCTAAAAAGAATGATAGTGTGTGCTGTTTGCAACTTTCTTCATTACCGTTTTTTCCATCCCGCTGTCTGGTACACAGATGTATTGGTTGGAGCCTGACAATGTGTCAGAGCAGTGAATTGAAACTGACCTGAGTCTCTGACATCTTCGTGGAGCCACATAGCAACCCTGAATCTCCTATCTCAGAACATTTTTTCATGTAGTAAAAATAAACTTTTACCTCATTTAAGCTATATCATTTGAGGTTTTTGTTATCTGAAACTAAGCATAATCCTAACTGATATTCTCTTAATTTACAGATGCAAAACCTGGGAACAAAATAAGATACCTATTCAATTGCAAAGTGGTAAGAAGACTATTTATACAAAAGCTATTTATGACTGAAAATTTGTATTATTTTCCAGAGAATACACAACTTTCTGGTTAGCATAAGAGTGATTAGAAATAGAAGATAGGCCAAAGGCAATTGAAAAAAGGGGCCAGATTACAGTGTTTGAGGTCTGAAGTAATCACTCAAATCTTACTCTCTCAACATGGACCACAGCAAAATTTTTGCTAACCATTAGTTACAGGTGATAAATGAGTAATGAGCAAAGTCAAGACTGATTCTTGGATTTTTATCCTTGATTGGCTAAGTAAATGGTGGTGGTGCTCTTTATACAGTTGGTAACTGATAAAAAACCAACCCAATATTCAAGGTTCAGTACTTGAGCCCTGTCAGCGTCCTTTGCTATGACACCTTCTCCACTTGGTGCTCTACCCACCTATGGCTGAGCTGGTATCTAAGGTGCAAGACAAAGTCCTCTTTACATTTACCTCCAGTTTCCTCAAGCAGATGGAGTCTCTCCCCATAGCCACTATGGCTGGGGATGTGCTGAGCCTCATTTAAAGGCAGCAAGTGCCAGACTCATACCCAAGGACCACGGCATACTACCTGAGTATTGCTGCTGGTTATTCAGGGTCCAAATGCTCTTTAGTCAGCAAGTAATGTCTCCTGCCAGGAGGAGGTTTTTCCCTTTGAGACAGTGAGTTCCCTTCTGGTTCACGGTGTGTTTAGAAATGTTATCTGGAAGCTAGGACCTAGAAAGAGAGCTTCATGACTCTGACTGGTGCCTTATCCTCCTGTGGTGGAGCTGGTATCCAAGATGCAAGACAAAGTCCTCTTTACCCTACCCTCTCCTCTCCTCAGGTGGAAGAAAGGAATCTCCTTTGGACCCATGAGCTATGCAGCCTGGGGTTGGGAGAGCAGTGGCATGAGCACTCCCTTAACTGCCCCATCTGTTGTCTCTGTAGGTCACACACCCCCGCTGCCAAGTCAACAGACTCTGAGCCCAGTTCAGCAATGGGGATCACCTAGGAGTTGCAATCCTTGTGACCTAAATTGCCTTTCAAGTTTATTTAGGGCCTCAGAGCCCTTTAGCCCACAGTGGTGAGGCTTTCTGGAACTCAAGTAGTGACCTGGGTGCTCTGAGCTGCCCACTGGATTGGGCAATTCCTCTCTGGCTATGGCTGGTTTAAATGCTCCCTTCAGGGGTAGGTGTCAGCTGAGTTCAGCCTGGGTTTGCTTTCTGCTATGACTGGGTAGTGCTAAGTTCAAATATAATGTCTTACAATCGCTGCACTCTCCCCATCCCAAATGCATGACACTCTCTCTACACCACACAGCCACTGCCAGAATGTTGGGGAAGGGTGGTGTCAGCGATTCAAGACTGCCTTTTCTACCCTCCCTCTTTAATGCTTTTTTCAGTGATATGAAGTCAAAAACAGGTATTGTGAGTGCTCACCTGATTTTCAGTTCTTATGAAGGTGTCTTTTTGTGTAGGTAGTGGTTAAATTGGTGTCCTTGTAGGGGAGATGGTTGGTTGAGCCTTCTATTTGGCCGTCTTGTTACAACTACCATAATTTTGAGGAAATAAACAATATTTAAAGATTGGAAGTAGTGAATATGAAAATATCTGTTATTCCTATTGGTGGCAAAGTCATAGTTATTGCTAAAGCTACTGTGGTTTATTGGCTACATGTATAATTAAATGAAATGTTAAATTTTAATTACAAGTTAGAGAAAATAAAGTGTAATTTTTTTCCCTTCCAAGTACATGGACCAAGTAAGATACGCTGCTATATAAATGGAAGATGCTGACTTCAGTGAGCATCTTCTGATAGGAGCAGAAGACTTTGCCTGAGTCCAGGTCACACAAAACCCATCACCCTTCACCTCTTTCCTCTTCTCCATTCTCATTCCATGTGGGGTAGGCTTCGTCTTCTTGTTCTAGGGGAAGAGTATTTAACCCAAAATGACCAGTAAAACTACCTGTGCCTCCTAAGAGCTTCCTTACTCTTTCCCATAGGATGTGATTATTAAAATTATCGTTGTTACCTTGTGATGTGGATGAATTAAACTTTTTAAAGATTAGAGCCAATATTAAGAATAATACAACCAAAGGACAGAAAGGAACTTGGTCCAGAGGAAATAATGCAGTCTTTGGTCAAGCCTCTTCTGACAACAACTATCTCTGGACTTTATATTACATCTCCTTTTCTTAAACCATGCTGGGTTTGCTTTTCTAGCACTTGCAGATGACATATAAATGTAGTATGGATGTTTCGGGAAGATATTCTAGTGGAAATGATATTTTATTTGAAGTCCAAGGATAGATCGTAATTAACTATTTGGGATAAAAGCAGAGAGGTAACTTTCCAAGCAGAAGAAATAACATGTACCCAGGAAATACAGCTGGGGAGAACATGGTGTGTACGAAAGAAAGAAACTGATAAAATGTCAGGGCAATTAGCGCACAAAGAACTAGGGACGGAAAGTAGTAAGGTGAGGATGGAAAGGACTGTGCACAGCTGTGGAGTCAGATGTAAGGGCTTTGGTCATTACTGTTAGAGAAACTAGATATCATGAAAGTGATTGAAGCAAGAGAATGACATGATAATCTAAGTATTTGAGATTACACTATTCATAATATGTAGATCAAATGAGAAGTACAGGATAACCAGTTAAAAAGCTATCGCAAAACTTGTTTTAAAAACGTTGAAAAAGTGAGGCAGGAGTCACAGAGGAGACATCATGACAGGAGGAGAGGTCAGAGTGATGCGGAGTCAAAAGCCAAGGAATAGGGGTGGCTTCTAGAAGCTGGGAAAGGTAGGAAAACAAAATCTCCACTAGATTCTCAAGTAGAAACTCAAGTTTTCTAAATAATTCGACTTCAGCCCCATAAGACTCATTTCAGACATCTGACTTCCAGAACTGTATGATAATAAATTTGTATTCTTTTAGCTAAGAAAACAAACCCAGCAATTGCAGTGGTCCATGAGAAAGGTGATGATAGCTTGTTCGGGCCAGTATGCGACACTGTCACAGCAGTAGAAATAGGGAAAAATAGAAATTGAGAAATATTTGGGAGCTGAAATGGATAGGTCTTGATGATACCAAATCTGACCTTTAAATGTTGGACTGCACCAGAGATTCATTTTAGGCCTTCTTCTTTTGTCCCACTCTTTCCCTAGAATATCTCATCTCATTCCAAATATGGTCTCCAGCCCTGACCTCTTCTTCAAACTCTGATTTACACTCATTCTATTTCAGAGTCTCAAAGGTATGCCCAATCCATCCACCACCACCACCACCCCACTTTTGTCACCATCACCACTGACACCTTTCCCACACCCTTCTATCTAGTTGTCCAAGCCTAAGGGTCATCTCTGATTTCTTTTTTCCTCATTCCCCACAATGAGCAATTTCCTGCTTATGGTTTTTTTCTATCTTCAAAATACTTCTTTAATCTGTTTATTTTCTCACCTCAACTACAAATACCCAAGTCCAAACCACCATCATCTCTCACCTGAGTTAATTCAAAAAATGCTTAAATGGAGTTCTTGCTTCTGTACCTTCCAGTTCATTTTAAAAATAGGGTCAGAGTGATAGTTAAAAATATAAGCCCTACGGTGTTTTTTCTGCATATCACGGGAGCCATATTATCACCCTTCATTAGCTTCCCTTTACATTTCCTTCTCTGCTTTCTCTTTTCCCCTTAGGAACAATGTTCCAGCCATGTTGGTCTTCTGGACACCAGATCTTCTTCTTGCTTTCAGACCATTGTGCTTGCTGTTTGCTCTCCCTGAAATGATCTTCACTCCTAGCTCACACCTTCCCTGTTCACAATCACCTCCCTGAGGAAGCCTTCCCTAACTATGACATCTAAATTTGGCTTCCCCTATTCCATCCAGTGTCTCCCTATGGTGTGTTTGGTTTCCTTTTGAACATTTTTCAAAATATGTATCTACTTGCTTGTTATCATCTCCTTCCTTTCACTACATATGCTGCGTGATGACAAGAAAGTTATTGTTTATACCACCACGCCCCAGGCACTGTAGAAAATGGTGGTGCTTAAGAGGTGCTCAATAAACACTTGATGAATGAAAAATAAAGGAATGGATTAGCTGTGATGTGTGAAGAGAAATGAAGTTTCAAAAATCATCCCTCAGTTTCTGGTTTGTTTCTTGACAGATGGCTATGCCAATTACTGAGAGAGGGGATTCTAAAAGAAGACCAGTCTTAGGGGAAAGAGCATGAATTTTAAACAGTGGACTTGGATATGCCTTTGAGACTTCCATGTGAAGATAGAAAATGGCAACTGATTTTATGGGTTTAGAATGTAGAAAACAGAATTGTGTTGGACATAGAAATATAAGTAATACAATTGGCATACAATCAGGAACTGGATATATGGGCATGAAGGTAGGCTTGGGCATGTCCTGATGATACTTCTGTGGTTCTCCAGCTATTTCATCTGCATGTCTCTCTCAAAATATTGTCTGCACAGTTTCTATTTTCTGAAAGCATCCTGCACCATGCATTGCCTTATGTCTACTGTCAATTTCAATCAAATATTGTCAAAAGTATCCTTGAAATAATGCCCGTGTATGACATTTTACTCACCAAATTACACTCATAGATAAACCAGTACCCATTTCCTCTTAACATTTGGTATTTTTGCTTTTTCATTTCACTTATATTTTCTCATGATGAGTAAGCAAAGACTATACTGGGAATCTTCCATTGATTTGACAAAGAAATACTATTTCTTCTTCCTTTGATGACTTGATACAGTCTTCTTTGTCAATCTTATATTCAAAACCAGAGCGTTTTGATGCAATGAGGGGAAAGAAATAAAGCTGTAAGGAGAGAGAGTCAATGCATAAAAGATCTCCTACCGCTACTTTCTAATTATTTTTGTTTTGTTTGTTTTAAACTATATTGCCTGAGGTTTTGGATGTTACCTGGTCAGGCAAGTAATGTGAGATCAGCCCTCTGGACTCAAACACCTAGTATATTCAGTCCGAGAAAGTCATTTCACAAAGGCAATTAGTTCAACTAACTGCTTGATTGCTCTGGTAAAATTGGCCAGTTGTCTGACCTTCTATAGAACCTGAGAAGAAATTTTCTTCCCCCCATGAGTCTGGCAAAGATATTTTTTCTGCTTTCTCCAGACCAAAGGGGAACATCACACTCCTGGTGCTTAAGTGACCCAACATTTTGTTGCATTAACAGGTTCAAGGAAAATATGTGGGAAGGAATGCTTATTTTAGGATTTAGTGAAAATTCAATTGTTGAACTTTTGAATTGTAATAAAGCAAACTTTGAAGAGGATCTCCTAGTCATATATAGACAAATTCAGTAAATACATCTGACAGTGAAGGTTCACTGTTTTAGCTGGTGCTTGCTGCTAGTGGCTTTCAAATTGTGAATCCCCAGAATTGTTGGGCAGACTTTCAAGGTGCTACAGGAGAGAAAATAATGCCAATGAGGCAAGGCTTAAATTTGCATAGCATTTTACTTTTTATGAAATGCTTTTTATTATTTCACTTGATTGTTTAAATGATCCTGTGATGAGGGCAGGAGTTAATATCTCTATTTTTAAAAATGAAAACAGTGATTCAGAGATGTTAGGTAACTTTTCTATCCTTGTAGCTAATTAGGGATGGATCCAGGCCTGTAATGCCTTTCTTTTTCTTTGCCTCTAAATCTAGTGCTCTTTCTGTTGTGCTCCACTATTCCCTCTCAAAACTCTTGAAGTCAAAACTCACATTTATAAATGTTTTAGCTTTCTATCCCCTCAACTGCAGTGGATGTGTATGTGCATGTAAATGTATTTAAAAGACACTGTGAAATATAAATGCATTTCCAAATAATTTGGAATGCACATCCTTAAATATACAGACTAATTAAACCTGCTAAATATATTTATTTTCATACATTCTAAAAACTAGTAAATGCTTGTATCATCAGAGAGATATTATCAAATGCATTTGAAAAATGTACATCAGGTAAACTTCAGAAAATGTGTACAAGGTCATTTAGCTAGCATGTGGTTGAGCTTATGTTTATACAATGCTCGTTTCAGGTGTTATATGCAAATAAGGGAGAGAAACACAGACTTCCAGAGTGGGATTAATTAATAGAGGACATTTAAGAACAGTCAATGTCTTTGTCTATCAGAAAGTCAGTTCTGTACCATTCACTTTGGGTGAGACTGTCTCGTCAGGAGCTCAGTGCTGTTGTTTCATAAGCATGCCTCCTGTAAAATACAAAGGGGCACCCACCTTACATGAAATCTCCTTGTAGAGCAAAATGGAATTTTACAAGGGCTCAGTACACTTATTCAGGAAGATACCACGAAGATAGAGAAAGGTTTTTTAAAAAGAGATGGGTCAAAACCAGCAGAAAAGGAAAGACTGGTGGCTTTGAGAGAAAATATTTTACAAATAATAGAAAAAAGAGGTCAGGACCTGCTGAAGCCAGAACCTGTCTGTCAGCAGCCTTCATTCTCCTTCAGATCCCTCCTCAAATACTGATGGCCTCAGGCTACGTTTAAGGTTTAGCTAGTGCCTTCAAGTACAGCACAGCTCTGTTTTCTGCGTGAAGCAGGGCAAGCCAATCTAATACTCGGGGAGCTTGGCCCAGTCCAACAGCTGTTTTTCTACAGTTTTAATATCCTGTCTTGCTCAATTCTCTATAATTTGCAACTCTATAGATGCAGCTCCAGAACAAGGGTAACAATGGCCATAAATAAGGCTTTCTGGAACACAGCCATGCTCATTCAGTTACACATATTATATACCTGCTGTATCCCTGCTTTTGTTCCATAGGAGCAGAGTTGAGTAGGTATGACAGACACATGATGTCCAGCAATCTAAAATATTTCTCATCCAATCCATTGTAGAAAAAGCTTGGCAACCCCTGCTTGAGACCTGTTGTATTCCCCGAACCTCTCACTTCACTAGTCCCCTACCTTGCCTCCCTGCTCTGGACTTGCTAGAATTTCGAATTCCTGCCTCATCTCTCAAGGTTTTTTTTTTTTTTTTGAGATTCTTGAGATACCTATCTTGTATCCACAAACACTAACACCCTGCTTCACAGCACAATCTATTAAAAATACATCTGTAAAGTCTTATTCGATTAGCATTTGTTTTGCTGGGGGAAAAAATGATCACTGCCTGCCTCATGTCTCCTCTTGGTTTAATAAACACATTCACAGCTAAAAAAATGCACAGGGTACCATCACATGACATAGTGTGTTTGCTCATGTTTGCCACAGTCGGAGTTCTCTACCATGCTCAGTGAGATGGAGCTTTAGGTCTGTCACCCAGGCTGGAGTGCAGTGGCATGCTCTCGGCTCACTGCAACTACCATCTCCCTGGTTCAAGCAATTCTCCTGCCTCAGCCTCCCAAGTAGCTGGGATTACAGGTGCGTGCCACTACGCCCAGCTAATTTTTTTGCATTTTCAGTAGAGACGGGGTTTCTTCATGTTGGTCAGGCTGGTCTTGAATTTTCAACCTCAAATGATCAGCCCACCTCAGCCTCTCAAAGTGCTGGGATTACAGGCATGAGCCATGGCGCCTGGCAAAGATGGAGTATTCTTACAAAAGATACTACAGAGCACAGAAGACAAGTATGGGAACTGGAATAAAAGGGAATGGGAAACAGCATATAAATCTGTCTTAATGCTGAAAATGACAAGTTTCTATGAAGAAAGAGAGGGTTTAAAAATTAATCATTTTTGAAGACTTCACTAACATGCTTATAATTGTACTGCCATTGCCACACACAATCACCAAAATTTCCCCCAAGAAGCAGGTATCTTGCTTATTTTACAGGTGAGAAACCAAGGCACAGCAGGGCCACATAGATAGCAACTGGCAAACCAAGGATTAGAACCCATTTCCTTGACATCACTGCTTGTGGCAGTGACTAAGACACTTCACTGTCTCCCTCGGCTCCACTTTGCAAGATTCAGTTAAGACGATCAGAAATTTGTTCTGAAAATTCTAGAAAAAATCAGGGCTAAATGTAAATGAGTCACAGTGGGGTGATGAGGAAGAAGAGGAGCAGGGGACTGAGTGAGAACTTATGTGCTAGATCATTTGAAAGGAAAATTTTACTGATATTATTAACTACACTGTGAAATTCAGTAAAAAATCAGCCTGTCTGGGGTCTCATCCAAAGGCTTTCAGTCTTTCAGACACTTTTGAGGAGTGTCTGAAAGACCGAATGCCTATCAAAAGCTCCACAAACACAGTAATGTTCCAGTGCACACAATCACATCCCATTGGATAGATTAAGTGGGAAAACATACCAGGATCCCATTGATCCTCTACTCCAGTTCACTCCTTTTACAGATGTGGATATTGAAATCCAAACAGGGAAGGTGACTGGCCAGGTGTCATACAACTGTGGCAGATGCCAGGTTGCATTACAATTTCTATCACCCTGTGACCCATGACACAGTGACTAATGCATGGATTTTGGATGCAGACAGACTAGGGGCTGGAACCCTGGGGAACTGGACTGATGGCTGGGAGTCAGCTGTTCTCCTCTTAATGCCCCGCTTCATCTCCATGAGTACAGAGAGTTTGTCTCTTCTCATTGATACCTTAGCTCAAATTAGTTCATCAGATACCACTAAAGATAATTACCACTGGCACAGAGCTTGGTATTCTACCAAGTGCCTTCACAATGATAGCTGTTATCCATATCTAACAAAGGAGGAAATCTGTGTGGAGAGAAATGAAGAAACTGTATCTAGGTCATCCCAAATGGCAATGCCCTTCCTCCCACCTGGGCCTGACTCCCAATAAAGAAAAGAGACATCTTCATGGGTTCTCTAGAAAGACATACCCCTTCCTTCTTCAGAGCTTTCACTAATCAGTCTTTCACGGACTTAACACCTGTTCATGGGGCAGATATCATTTCAAATTATTTACGAACAAACGTTTTCTGGTTTCCCAAATTATCCTGAAATGGAGTCTATTGTACTTTTATTAGTGAAGTTTATGTGAGTTCTTAAGAATGGAAAGGTCTTACGGTAGTCACTGATTCAACAAACCTGATGGCAGCTCTAAAATGTCCAAAAAGTGTTACCTAGATTGTGGGAAATCCTCACAAGAATCCTGTGAGATGGGCATCATCATCTCCATGTGCATATAAGTAAACTGAATTGCTTTAAAGACTAAGTAACTTGCCACAGGTCACAGTGTAAGTGGCAAAGTCAGAATTCAAGTAGTTTGCTTCACATTATGCTGTTTTTTTCTCTTGTGAAGTATCATCAAATCCCTATGACAAGCAAACAAAATTATTGGTAAGGTTGATTGATCCCATTTTACCCATGAGGAAACTAAAGCATGGAGGGTCAAAACTATTTGCCAGGCCATATAACTAGTAAACTGGAGAGTCAGGATTTAGATTGAGTTTTCTGATTAACTTTTGCAGCTTCCTCTGGTGTTTTATCAAATGCCCCGCTGACACCTACATAGCTACTCATTTCAGCAAATAATCTTGCTTTAGAAAATGATTACTAGAGATACAGAGATGTGTTTCTGAAATTCCATTATCCTTTGCATCTAAATTATATATATATAGTTTATGATTAGGGTGGAGGTAAGTGGGAAGATTTCTGCCGTGAGCTATAGAATAACAATCTGAGTTGGAGTTCTTCAATTTTGAGGTTTCTCTGGAGAATTAATCTGCATTCTAGGTCCATAAAAACCATTCTGGCTGTTCATATAATATTTCTAACACATTTGTAATAATAATTCTCTTTTACTTCCCTGTAAATGGGGATATGTTGCTCAAACAGACCATCTTTATTTACCTTATGAGTCATATATGAAAAAAATACAGCCAATTTGAAAGCAGCACAGCATTTCCTTGGGGTCTTTCACTGAAGGAATTGCAGGATGCATCACACTTGATGGCAAATGAGACACAGAAGGGCCCACTGATGCACCAAATCCCATTTTGGGAAGTCTGTTTCAGTAGAAGATTGCAAACAAGCCATTATTTTGTCAGTTGGAACAAAAGCCCTGATTAAAAATTAAAATACATTCTGTACTGATAAATATACAGCTGCCTAATTACTTGCAAGATTTATATTTTGCTGTGTTAATTCCCTCATAATGGTTATTTCTTACTCCCTATAAACCAGAACACAATGAGCTTGACAGGGACAAGCTTCAATAAACATTTGGTTGTGCCTTTTATTAGATAGATCAGTTTCTGATTATTAATGTTTTCAAAATCTTATTTTAAAATATTTCTCCTGGAGAAAATTGTGTCCCTTCCCTCACATGGCATTCAGTGTAGGCAGAAATGTATCTTTAGAGACACCTCATTATGGATAATTTAAAATTTCTTATGTGCCAACTTGATCTTCTAACTTGCCATCACTCAACTTTCCTCAGTATTCACATATGTACGCAATCATAACATAAAGCAGTTCGAAAAAAAAAACACTACAGTAAATAAAACAAAACAGAATAACAGCTTTCAGTAGTTTAGAGGAATATTTGCAGACTGAGATGGAGAGGAAAATGGGAGCCATGACCAAAGGAAGATTATAAAAATAAATAAAAGAGGAATTGGTAGAGTAGGTAGTGTAAGGCCGGCTACCTCGCTGAAGAGCCAGATGGACACACTTATCTCTCTCCATGCTAACTCCCCACACACACTCCTATCTGGCTTCTCCATGCAGGCTCCACACGCCCACTCCTGCATTCCTCGCTCGTCCGTTTCAACAAGAAAAAAATTAAAAAGCCTGCCGGAAATTGTCCAGCGGCAGTTTAACATTGAACTTCCCTTAACCAATAAAACTGTCTGCTCTTTGTTTCCCTAACAATCAATCAAACTTCCCCACCAATGAACCTGTCTGTTCTTTATCTCCTTAGCCCTGCCTAACTGCCAGTGGCTACTCACCCCATCAGTATCTCAACTCCCCTTAACCAATAAAACTGTCTGCTCTTTGTTTCCCTAATAATCAATCAACTCTCCTTACCAATGAAATTGTCTGCTCTTTGTTTCCCCAATAACCAATCAACTACCTACACTTCTTATAAAAACCCCATGCCCTGAGAAGCCTATTGCAACTTCTCTGGTCCCTTTCTTGGACCACAGAACCTCGTCCAAGAGCTGAATAAATTGAATTCTCATTTTTCTTCACTGGCCTCAGTTTCCTCGTTTCGACTCAGCAATATACCTTACAGGTAGTCCCAAGGAAGGGCCCATCTTTCCACAGAAAGATTTAAAAATTGTGTAAAAGACTGTCAGAATCAACTTTATCAGAACTCTGATAAACAGCCAAAAGTTTACAGCAACCAAGCGATTGCTGAATCAAGGAAATGCACCATTAAAATGGTAGGAAAGCTTTGTGACATTTTTATTTGCCTTGCCCATCCCCTCCCTGGCTCCGCTCAGTAGCTGACTTGAAGACATCTGTCCACATATCCAGTGTAGGCCTCCGAATCCTACTTCTACTTTGGAGTAAAGCAAACTTTATTTAAAAGGATTAGGTTTGTTTGTCCTAAACTGTTTGAAGGCTATCTGAAGGCCTGACACAAAGCACTTGTGTTTGTTTCACTAATTAAGAACTTACTTAGGGGAGAAAAGTAGTAGATATTACTCAAAAACACGGTAAGTTAAATTAACAACTCACAGCTGCCTGGGCAAAAGACCATGGTTGAGACATACAATAAAGTCCTGAAACATGGAAGGAAAAACTGGGGATGAAGTTTCTTGAGAAAATTAAGGCATTAAAAAGTGCTTGTATATATACTAGGGACCTTAGGAAGTCACACACATGCCTAGCACAGGGAGCATGCTCAGAAAAGACTTGAGAATACCTTAGGCTCTAAGGTTTCATCTTTGGCTGATCTCCAATCTAAGCACAATCAGAGAGTGAAGCTTAAGACAGAGTTGTAAACAGCCAGGCTAAGCAGCAAAGCACTTCCCCAAGAGTACTCCAGCACAGAACCAATCTGCAAAAGAGAGAGAGAATCTTCTCTCTCTCTTTCTGAATTTTCTCTTTCCTTCTCTTCTCTTCTTTTCTCCCTCTCTCACTTTCTCTTTCTCTTCCCCCACCCCCAATCCTCTCTTTCTCTGTTGGCAAATGGAATTCAAGAAAACTTTTGTCAAGAAATCAGCTAAAAGCAAGCTGAACGAATAGAAATTTAAGAAACCGTGCAGGAAGAAAAGCACAGACTTTATAAAAATAATTTCAAAAAGTTGCTAAAACAAAGAGCTATAGCCTAGAGCAAACAACACAAACAAACCTGGAGGAGAGGAAGATGCTAATTCTTAGAGTTACCATGTTGTAAAATGACAATGTCCAGTTTTCAACAAAAGTTGACAAAGCATGCAAAGAAACAAGAAAGTATGGGCCATTCCTAGAAGAAATTAAAAAAAAAAAATCTGTCCCTCAAGAAGCACAGACATTAAACTTACCAACAGAAACTATAAATAAATAATTTTAAATATGTTCAAATTGTTAAAGGAAACGATAGACAAAGAGCTAAAGGAAACCAGGGTAAGAATGAAGGAACAGAGAATAGCAATAAAGTGAAAAGAACTGTAACAAAGAGCTAAACATAAATTCGGAAGCTATAAGTGCAATACCTGAAATGAAAAACTCAGTGGCAGGTTGCAATTGCAAACATGAACAAGCAGAAGAATCAATGAAACTGAAGAGAGATTAGTTGAAATTTTCCAGTCTGAAGAGAAGAATAAAAGATGAATGAAGTAAAATGAACAGAGCCTAAGAGACCTACGAGACACCATCAAGCATAGCAACACATGCATAATGGGAATTTGAGAATAGGAGAAAGTCAGAAAAAGTATTTGAAGAAATAATGTGAAATTCCCAAATTGACAAAAGATGCAAATCTACATATTCAAGTAACAATGAACTCTATGAAGCAAACTATTGCCTGGATATCCAGGTATTTCCATACATTCTCTGAAATCTAGGTGAAAGTTTCCAAACCTCAATTTTTGACTTCTGTGCACTTGCAGGCTCAATACCATGTAGAAACTGCCATGGCCCAAGCTCTATATTGTCCCCTTTCAGCCATGGCTGAAGCAGCTTGGATGCAGGGCACCTAGTCCTGAGGCTGTATATAGCATGGGGACCCTTGGCCTGACCCATGAAACATTGTTTCCTACTAGGTCTCCCAGCCTGTGATGGGAAGAACTGCTATAAAGGCCTCTGATAGGCCCTTCAGACATTTTCCCTATTGTCTTGGGGATTCACATTGAGCTCCTCGTTATTCATGCAAATTTCTGCAGCTGGCTTAAATTTCTCCTCAGAAAATGGGATTTCTTTTCCTATCACATTGTCAGGCTGTAAATTTTCTGAACTTTTATGCTCTGCTTTCTTTATAAAAGTAATGCTTTTAACAGCATCCAAGTCACCTCTTGAATGCTTTGCTGCTTAGAAATTTCTTTCACCAAATACCCTAAATCATCTCTCTCAAGTTCAAAGTTTTACAAATCTATAGGGTAAGGGAAAAATGCTGCCAGTCTCTTTACTAAAACATAACAAAAGTTACCTTTGCCCTGGTTCCCAACAAGTTCCTCACCTCCATCTGAGACGATCTCAGCCTGGACCTTATTGCCCATATCGTTATCACGCCTTTGGCCAAAGCCATTCAACTAGTCTCTAGGAAGTTCCAGACCTTTTCACATTTTCTTTCTTCTGAGCCCTCCAAATTGTTGCAAAATCTATTTATTACCCAGTTCCAAACTCACTTCCACATTTTGGGGTATCTTTTCAGCAGCACCCCATTCTACTGGTACCAATTTACTGTATTAGTCCATTTTCATGCTGCTAATAAACACATACCTGAGACAGGGCAATTTACAAAAGAAAGAAGTTTAACTAGATTTACAGTTCCATGTCACTGGGGAAGTCTCACAATCATGTTGGAAGGCAAGGTGGAACCAGTCACATCTTACATAGATGGTGCAAGCAATCAGAGGAGAGCTTGTACAGGAAGACTCATCTTTTTATAACCATTAGATCTTATGAGACTTACCCACTATCACAGAACAACATGAGAAAGACCTGCCCCTGTGATTCAATGATTCAATTACCTCCCACTGGGTCCCTCCCACAACATGTGGAACTCAACGTGAGATCTGAGTGATGATAGAGCCAAACTATATCACTTCTCTTCTAATTGTCTAAATGATTTAAAAAAGAAATGCATAACACAGTAATTATAAAGCTATATAATGGACACACAATGTAGGAAGATGTAATTAAAACAAACGAACAAACAAAACCATAAAGGATAGAGACAGAGTTGTATTATGGGAGTTTTTACGCTTAATGCATATAGAGGTTCCTTTTCATCATCACTGAGATAATGAAAATGTTTTAGAATTAGGCAGAGATGTTGGTTTCAATACATAGTAAATGTACTGAATTCCAGTCAATTGTTCACTTTGAAATGACTAATTTTATGTCATTTGAATTTCACTTTTAATTGTTTAAATTAAAAATAAATAAAGTAAATAATAAATGGAAATAAAGGTCATCTATCACAAGCACGCAGCAAACATCTAAATGGTGAAAAGCTGAAAGATTTTTCCCTAAGATCAGGAGCAAAACAAGGATGCCCACTGTCACCACATTCAACATAGTACTGGAAGGTCTGGTCAAAGCAATTAGGCAAGAGAAGGAAATAAAAGGCACCCATGTTAGAAAGCAAGAAGTTAAATTGTTTCTGTTTGCAGATGACATAATCTCATACGTAGAAAGTCCTAAAGATTACAAACACAGAGAATATTAAAACTATTAAATTCATTAAGATTATAGGATATGAAATAAACTTATAAAAATTAGTAGCATTTGTATACATTAACAATGAATTTCCCAGAACAGAAATCAAGAAAACAATTATATTTATAGGCACTCCAAAAAATTTAGAAAAAAAAATTAACCAAGGTGGTGAAAAATCTATATACTGAAAACTATAAAACATTGATGAAAGAAACAAGATCATTGGAAAGATATTTCATGTTCAAGAATTAGAAGATGTTAAAATGTCCATACTACCCAGAGCAATCTATAGATTCAATAAAATCACTATCCAAATTCCAATGACATTTTTCAGACATAAAAAAAAAGCAATTCTAATATTTATGTGGAACTACCAAAGATTCCAGATAGCCCAAGCAATCTTGAGCAAAATAAACAAAGCTGGAGGCATCACATGACCTTATTTGAAAATCAACTACAAAGTTATAGCAAATAGAAAATGGTACTGGCATAAAAACAGACACATAGACCAAAGGAACAGAATAGAAAGTCCAGAAATAAATCCATACCTTTACAGTCAATTGATTTTCAACAAAGATGTCAAGAGTACACAATGGGGAAAAAGCAGTCTCTTCAGTAAGTGGTATTGGAAAAATATTTTCCTCATGCAAAAAAATAGAATTACATCATAACCTTACATCATATACAAAAATCAACCTAAAATGGATTAAATATTTAATCAATTGTATCTTTTGTTTCTTTCATCAATGTTTTATAGTTTTCAGTATATAGATTTTTCACCACCTTAGTTAATTTTTTTTTCTAAATTTTTTGGAGTGCCTATAAATATAATTGTTTTCTTGATTTCTGTTCAGGAAATTAATTGTTAATTTAAATGAATTAATTCATTTAAATGTAAGACCTGAAACTATAAAACTATTAAAAGAAAACATAGAGAGGAAAGCCGCATGATATCAGTCTGGGCAATGATTTGTTTAATAGAACCCCAAAAGCACACACAACAAAAATAAAAATAGACAAGTGAAGTTACATTAAACTAAAAACTTATGCACGCAAAGGGAACAATGAATAAAGTGATGATCTTTGGATAAAAAAAATTACAAACCATTTATCTGATAAGGAGGTACTATCCAACATATATTAAAAATTAAAACAACTTAATAACAAGAAAACATATAACCTCATTGACAAATGAGCAAAGAACCTAAGTTAACACTTTCCAAAAGAAGAAACTCAAATGACCAACAGACATGTTGAAAAAAATGCTCAACATAGTTATAAGAGAAATGAAAATTAAAACCACAATCACCTCACACATGTTAGAATAGCTATTATCAAAAAGATGAGAGGTAACAAGTGTTGGTGAGGATATAAAGAAGAGGGAACACTTGTTCACTATTAGTGAGATGTAAATTTGTAGAGCCATTATGCAAAGCAGTAAAGAGTTTCCTCAAAAAAAGTTAAAAATAGAACTACCATAGGCTCCAGTAATCCCAGTTATGTGTATATATAAAAAGAACATGAAATCAGTTTATTAAAGAGTTATCTGCTTTCTCATGTTTATTGGAGCATTGCAATACTCAAGATATAAAATCATTACAATAGCCAAGATACAGATTACAATAGCAAGATGGACACAACCTAAGTGTCAATCAATGGATCAATAGATAAGGAAAATATAGTCTGGTCATTTGCAACAACCTGGATGAACCTTCCAAGCTAACTGAAATAAGCCATCCAGAAAGACAAATACTGTATGATCTCCCTTATATGTGGAATCTTAAAAAGTCAAACTCATAGAAGCAGAGAGCTACCATGGACTGGGTGTTGTGGGATATGGAAGATTTTGATGAAAAAACATAAAATTTCAGTTATAAAGAAGAGATAAGTTCAAGAAATCTATTGTACATCATAGTGACTATTGTCGATAACAATATAGTCAGCCCACTAAATCTATGGGTTTCACATCTGTGAATTCAACTAACCACAGAACAAAAATATTAGAAAAAGAAAAAGAGGATGGTTGATTCTGTATTGAACATCTTCGGACTTTTTTCTTATCGTCATTCCCTAAACAATGCTGTATGACAACTATTACATAGCCCTTACATTGTATTAGGTATTATAAGTCATCTAGGGAGGATTTAAAATATACCTGAAGATACATGCAGGTCATATGCAAACACTACACTATTTCATATAAGGGACTTGAGCATCTATGGATTTTGGTAACCACAGGGGGTCCTGAAACCAACTTTCTATGGATACCAAGGAAGAACAGTATTATATATTTGAAAGTTGCTAAGATAGTAGGTAAGTATGTGAAGTAATAGATATGTTAAATAGCTTGCTTTAGCCATTCCACAAGGTATACATATTTCAAAACATCATGTTGTACATCATAAGTCTATATAATTTTCATCTTCGATTGAATAAATAAATGGAAGAGATAACATAAGATCTACAACAAAGGTAGTATGGTGAAGTATAGTAGGGAAGGGCAAAAGGAGGTGAAGTCAGAGACAAAACATGATGCACATTTGAAACATGGAAGGTGAGAGACTCTGCTTCCTTCTACCCTGACCTCTACAATTTATTCTGTACATAACTGCCAGATTTACCTTTCTCAAAAAAAAAAAAAAAAAAAAAAAAAGCTGGACATTACATTCCTACTCTTCAGGCTCAAATTTAGAAGCTTTTATTCTCCCCTGTTAACTCCCATTGCACACATGGCAGCTCCTCCATTCCAACTTGGCCTAACCTTTCCTCTCTGCCTCCTGAAGCTTTCCCTCTCTACCTTGCCACTCCCTGAAACACTATGTGCTCCAGCATCTTTTTCCACTCCCTGGACACCATAATTTGTTTTACATCTTTGTGCCATTACTCAAACCAATAACCCTTTTAGATGAATCTTCTTAGCTCAAATACCATTTTTATGATATTGTTGCTGGGGAACAACTAAGCTGAAAGTATCTCATGGCAGTGAAGAGAACACAGACTTTGAAAACAGGTAGGTATAAACTATCCAACTTGTATTTGTGTCAATCATATACATTTGGACCCTAGAAAATTTTGGTGAGTCTTGGTTTCCTCATCTGTTTAATGAAGTTACTAATATCTCATTCATTTTTCATGATAATAACATTAAGAACCTAAGCAGAGGTCCTTTCACTTGGCTGATATGCAATAAATGTTATCTACTCACTTTCCCAGTAGCCCATGAGAAGTACGTATTTATTACAATTTTAAAAATAGCAATACTTTCTCAAATGCATATAGTGTTAATATTTCAAAGCATCTTTACTTATATTTCTCATTTAATCTGCAGGAAAGTATTTGGTATCTATTAAGATAATGTAAACTATGGAGGACAAAATCTAAACTCGAAGTGACTTTAACAATAAATTCATTATGTTTCTTTATGGAAGTTTCTGAGGCAGAATAAACACATATAGCCTGCTCGATAAACAATGGAAAGTACAGGTACTTTCTATCTCTCTCACCTTCTGTCCTCAGCATGGACTCCATCATGTGGCTGACTCTCCTCAGAGTTGCAAGACAGCCACCATCAACAAATGGGAATACATGCTGCTTTGGCCCATGCAGCTAGAGAGATTCTCTTTATTAAACCTACATAATATCTCTCCTCAATCTGATTAGATCAAATTAGTATGTGCTCACAACTAGGCCCATAATATTGATACTCACCAGGGGAATGCCACAAGCTGATTGGCTACACCAATTATCTGGAGCTCAAACCCTTTGGGAGCTCATCTCAGTACCCACCATGGTAAGTATGTGTTGTTTGTTCCAGAAAGAAAATGTTCAGCCTAAAATCACATAGGTAATTCATGCCTAACCTGGAACTGAAGCCCAGGTTCCATGACCCCCTGACTCCTCTTCTTACTATATTAAGCATGGAAACCATATTGATTAGTTTTTTTTAGGCTTCCAAGTTATTGCATAACATTGTATTATAAATATATAATATAAAAAGAGTTCAGAGAGAAATAAGCTATAAGTCACAAAAAAACTTAAATGCATATTACGAAATGAAAGACGCTGATCTGAAAATGTTATAGCCCAATGGGCTTGCCTTGCTCTTCTTGAAAGATTTATATATTTATAACACTTTCTGCACAAAAAAAGCCAACACACTGAGACAGCAAGTGATGCAGAATTTTAACCTGTAGCCTTTCATTAGTTTTCCAAGGGTGATTCCCGTCTCTGAGTAGGGAGGGAATATGTTTTGGGAAGAGGCTGTTGTATCCTTGCTTTAAAGTTAAGTGATAAACTAAATTACTCAGCTGAATTATAGAGTAATTTCCTCCCATAGTTAGCTTGACCTACACACAGGAATAAGCAAAGATAGTTAGCTTAAGAGGTGAGAAGCAAAACAAAGTCAGTTATGTTAAAGTCTATCACTGGTATAATTTTGCAAAGGTAGTTTCAAAAAGCCTACATAATTTATTATTACAAATATACAACTTTCTAGAAAAGGAAAACTATGGAGATGGTAGTTGCCAGGAGTTGGGGGTGGGAGGGACAAACAGGTGGATACTCTTAACGGTGGATACATGTCATTTCATTTGTCAAAACCAATAGAATGTACAATACCAAGACTGAATCCTAATGTAAACTATGAACTTTGGGTGGTATTATATCAATACACAACAAAAGCCTAAGGCAGAAAAAAGAATAAAGACAATGCTTTCTGAAATCTGCTTAAGAGGAGAAGCCCTTTAATAGGGCCTGTCCTTTTGGGTTTTGGCCAGAAATAGGTCACATGCTTATTGTAAATAAATCACTGAATAAGAGATTGAGATCCCCATGTTTTAATCAGAACTTGCTGAGTCATGTGGGGAAGTGATAGATATCTAAACTTCAATCATTCTTCTCTTAGAAAAAAAAAAGTAACAATTTCCAGTACTGAGAACACTACTAGGGAAAGTTACCTGTTAGAAGGCATTTCTGCTCTTCTTTTTACCTCTTCCCTGATGGTCATAGGCAAGAGTCCTCATGAAGTAGTCCTACTGTTGACTGAGGTAGTGGGCTATACTTAACTGAAAAGGGCCCTAAAAGGAAGGCAAAGAGAATAATTTTTGTTGTTGCTGTTTGTGATTCTGAATAAGCAATAGACCAAGCCACTATCATAAGCCTTTTGAAGAAGGATATTTTGAAAAGTGGCTCATTTTCATTAAAATTCAGTGGCCTGTGATAGACAAAGCTATAACTCATATTATCAACGACTTAGGGACTTTGCTGTCTCCTTCTAATGGTGTCAAGTCCAATACTCTTTCCCTGCTAAGAAGCTCATCAAAAATCTGTTTTGTCCTTGTAGCCCCATATCTTTAATAACTCCATAGATTTATTAGAGAATAGAATTCAGTTGAGTTTAGTTCCTTACTTCTCAAGCAGAACTGCTTATTAGTATGCCCAGGGGACTATAATGCTGCACAACTAAGACCCATCCTTTTACAGCAGTGGCTTTCAACTTGGCCATACATAAGAAACCCTTGCCCAGCTCTACAGATATATGCAGAAGTCTGCATATAAATAAAAATTATTTTTGAATTTTTTAATAAGAATTTTCTGCAGCTATTTCAAGCGTGTCAAACAACCTGAAGATATTCACTTACCCTTTTTTTGGTCATTAGATGAAATTGAGGGAAAAGTTTTGAAACATATTCCAGGTAAGAAATATACTAAGTACCCCTCAGAAGCCATGGCAGGTGGAGGAGAATTTTATGATGACTGTATGCAAAATTCATTATGCAGCTAGTGCCTAATAAGCCTGAACTTTCATAGTCTTAAGATGGTACAGATGTTCTTTATGGTTTAATAAAAATTCCTTCTTGAAGTTTACATTATCAAGTTGCAATATTACACTCTTCCGTCTTCTCGACCTTTCTGCAGCTGGTTCACTGTCCTTAAAACTCCTCACTACACTTATTCTGAATAAGTAGGGATGCTGTGTCATAATCCACAATCAATCAACATAAATAAAACAATTAAGCACAGATGTGACCTGAATATCCATTTAGATTCTGTTAATTACGCCAAGCAGTGACACAAAGGTTTCAAGGTCAGACAAACCAATAGTGAATTTGCTCTGTGGAAACGCACAAAGGGGACCATGCTGCATTTTTTATTGTAATTGCTAATTTGCAGAGTTTCAGAGAGGTTGACACTCTAAAGACATTCTGTAACTTATGCCAACTGCTTTTTCTTCAGGTCAAATGAAAGTGTAAGAAAAAAAATCTTAGTTGCTACAAAGCTACAGAAATTTAGATTTAGCCTAGTCTAAACGCTCCTAGAGATAAAGCAAAGTGAAAGAGAAAGAGCATAGGCTTTGGATTCAGTCAGGCGGGGTTTGAAATGTGGTTTAGCTCATTATTAGTGATGAACTCTTGCACAATTTATTTAGCTTAACTTGGCCTGTGATCCTCATCTTTATGAGGTGGATCAAAAACTTGCATTTGATTTTGACTCTCAAGAAGAAGCAGAATTAGCCCAGGCTGCTATCTCCTACTCCGAACATAGATGGTGGGGTGAGGGACCTATTAAAAGAAACTTTTACAAACCTAGGAAATAACTGAGACGACTGTGGGCAACACTGGGAAAGCGGGAGAGCCATGTGAATTATTGCATAGGAGGTGGGGGCTCCTGCACAAGGCAAGGACCAGTCAATGAGGTAAAGAGAGATAAATTAGAAAAAACCATTTGAGCCCATCACTTGCCTTCAGACCATCAGTGTTTCTGCCTCATGATTCAGACCACTGGGCTGGTATGCAGGTCCACAAAAGCTCGCATAGAGACAGAAGCTCAGAAAAGTAGGTATGGATTGAATAGCCTAGGCATTCAATCCTTTACCCCTTCCTTTCAAACCACAATGGTGGGTTATAATCTAAGGAATCTCTTCTCCGCATCATGAAGGTGGGGTGAAACAGCTGAGAATAAAATCCTTGCCAGAAGAGTTGTTCAGTGTGGATAAAGAGTCTGTAACTCTTCACATTAAAGTTTTCACTCCTCTTTTGAACTTAGTGAGATCATCACCAAAAAAAGTTCTGGTATTCAGCCCTTTTTATCTTAACATGGACCTAGAGTACAAAGGAGTACCGCCAATTTAAAAGAAAACAGCAAACTAGATGACAGATACCATCAGAGGCAGAGATATTAAAGAACATGGAACAAAAAATTTATAATAAGAATAACAAACATAATCTTATTTTAAAAAAAAATGACCTGACACAGTGGCTCATGCCTGTAATCCCAGCACTTTGGGAGGCCAAGACAGGCAGATCATGAGGTCAGGAGTTTGAGACCAGCCTAGGTCAGGAGTTTGAGACCAGCTTAACTAGCATGGTGAAACCCTGTCTCTACTAAAAGTACAAAAATTACCTGGGCACGGTGGTACATGCCTGTAGTCCAGGCTACTCAGGAGGCTGAGGCAGGAGAATTGTTTGAACCCCAGAGGCAGAGGTTGCAGTGAGCTGAGATCGAGCCACTGCACTTCAGCCTTGGTGACAGAGCAAGACTCCATCTCAAAAAAAATTATATAATTAAAAATATTTATTACAAAAGTATAATTTTTGAAATGAACACAATTCTGTTTAATGAAGAATTAACTTTATCCAAAGAGAAGATTGATTGACCTTGGGGAAGTAACCTGTAAATGCTTGGAATTTTCCAAATGATGGAAATCTCTCCCCTGTAAACACAACTGAAAGTTTATACTAATGAGGTGACTCAGGCTAGGGGCTGGCAGTGCCAGAAAGACCAACCTAGTGGTTAAAGTGTTGGAAGTTGAGCCACATGAAACAACCTCTAAGGAGGGAGACATTCTAAGGAGGGAGAGGCTGGAGATTGAGCTCAACCACATGTGCAATAACTCAATCAATACTGCCTACATAATGAAGCCTCAATCAATACTCTGGATATTGATGCTTGGTCAAGATTCTGGAGTTGACGATACTCTGTTTTTCCACATGCAAATACCAGAAGGGTAACACATCCCTAAGACCTGTACATTTGGGAGCCTGCCAGTCCCACATTCCACTCTCTGCATCTCTTTTTTTTTCTGGTTCTGAATTTTTAGCCTTTTCCCATAATAAAACTATATTATAAATACAGCAGTTTCCTGAGTTCTATGAGTCATTCTAGCAAAATATCAAATCTGAGGGAATATATGATGACACCTGAATTTGTAGCCAGCTGGTGTGAAGTTGGGGTAGGTCTAAATATCTGTGAACTAAATAACTAGTGTGAGAAGTCTTGCACAGACTTGGCAGTATGAAGGACCACGTCCTTAACTTCACAGTGTAGCTAACTCTGGGCAGACACATTGGGAACAATAAGTAGTGGACACAACAGAATAACAAATTAGTGAGTGAAAACATCTTATTGATACCTAGTCCACAAGAAAAGCAAGGATTAAACAAATTAAAATTTTGGGGTGCCAATATCTGAATAATAGGAGTCACAGAAAACAAAATCAAATAGAGATAATTGAGCTAAATATTTCAGAATAATAAAAAAGGGGCTAAGCTCAGTGGCTCATGCCTGTAATCCTAACACTTTGGAAGGCCAAAGCAGAAGGAGCATTTGAGCCTAGAAGTTTGAGACCAGCCTGAGCAACAAGTGTGAACTCGTCTCTATCATTTTTTTTTTATTATTATCAGGGCTTGGTGGTGCACACCTGTGATCCCAGTGACACAGGAGGCTGAGGCAGGAGCATCATTTGAGCCCAAGAGGTAGAGGCTACAGGGAGCCATGATCAAATGTCTGCACCACTACACTCCATCCTGAGCAACAGAAAGAGACCCTGTCTCAAAAAAGAAAAAAGAAAAGAAAAAAGGAAGGGAAGGGAAGATCTAACTGGAAACCATACAATATCAAACAGAAGAGATAGGAAAAACATTTTATAGGAAAGTTTAAGAAAATCAAAATTAAGTAGAAAATTCTAAAATCTCTGAAGCAAAGAGGATATCATATTTAAAGGAAACAATCATATTGACTTCAGACCTTTTCAGCAGCAATGCTAGAGATAAGAGTTCAATAAAGAAATGCTTTAAAAAATTAAGGAAAATAATTTTGAACTAGAATTTTTTATCTAGTCAAATTAAATTGCTTTTCAAATGTGGGCATATATGTGTGTTTGTGTGTTTATATGTATGTGAATATACATACTCTCTCTAGCAGATAAAGGCTTCAAAAATTTTGACACACAAGTACGTCATTGAAAACATTTTAGAAGTATTAAAGTAAAAGGAGGAACAAATCAAGGAGATACTGTAAGAACGCTCTCTCTATATTAAACATGATGACTGTATAATCAATATAATTAAGTTTATAATTATTTCAAAAAATATGAAAAAAAATTATATCCATACTAACATATAATTTAAGTTATATGTAATATTAATAGATTAGAATTTGAGAAGAATGGAAATAAGTAACATGAAAAAAATCTGTATCTTATTAGTGTAAAGATCTGTACCTCAATTCTTAAAAAAAAAAAGGAAACGATGACAAGACAATTGAAGCAATGAGCAAAGATAATATAAATAAATCCAAATATATCAATAACTATAGTGACTGTAAGAGGGATAAATTCAGCAACTAAAAGACAGAGATTGGCAGGTTGGGGTTTTTAAAAGTTCTGTGTAGAAGAGATACATATAAACAATAAGAATACCAAAAGATGAAATAAACATGATGCTCAAGGAGATATAAACCAAATTCTAAAAGAAAGAAAGACACACTAGTATAGTTATATTGACAGTAGAAAAAATAGACTTTAAATCAAAACTCATTAATGGGGATAGAAAAGTCCCATACACATTGATAAATATTTCCATTTACCAAGAGAGAAGATACAACAATTTTAAACATATATACAATGAAAAAAATAGTTTTCTATATATTAAGCAATAAAATTATAGGACTAAAGTTATAAATACATAAATCTATCATCAGAAAGGGAGATTTCCATGTTAATTTCTCACTTATTAATAAAGCAATCAGATAAAATATATGTATATATAGGATCTAAATACAATTAAGAAGCTTGATCTATACTTAGACATATATGAATGCTAAACTCAACTATTTAAGAAAAAAATCTGCTTCTCAAGAATGTAACATTATAAAAATTAGTCATACACTGGAATATAAATCAAGTCTCCACAAATTTCAAAGAATATATTGCAGACTATTTTCTGATAATACTTCAAATCAGTTAAATGTTAATTACAAAAATAAAAACTTCCCACACATTTTGAAAATCTAACAAAATTGTACCTAATTAACACATTAGAAAATATTATAATTATTAGAACTACTTGATAATGATAATACTATGTTTTAAAACTTGTGGACTACACCTGAATTGTTTTGAGGGAAATCTATAGCATCATTTACTTATGAGAGAAAAGAAGAAAATCTAAACATTAACAAGGTAAGGGTAAAACTTAAGACACTGGACAAAACAAAACCAAAGAAATTACAAAGAAAGAAAAAAATAAGAGCAGAAATTGATAAAATAAAAAACACAATTGAGAACATCAATAAAGTCAAAAATTGGTTCTTTGAAAATAATACAATCACCCTGTTCGAAAATAAACCAAAGAAAAAAGACAAATAAGAACATTTTGGATGACCAGTCTACAAAAGTTATATACTGTATGTTTGTAAATATATGAATTCTAGAAAAGGAAAAATTGTGTGTAGACAATAAAAGGATCAGCAGTTGCCAGGAATTCAGGGTGAAATATGGAGAAGGATGAATAGAAGGAGCTTAGGGCATTTGTGGGCTGAAACTAATCTGCATGTACTGTAACTCTATGTAATCCATCTTGTAATGGTGACCACATGACATTATACATTTGTCAAAACCCATAAAACTGTACAACACAAAGAATGAACTCTAATGTATATTTCGGACTTGAATTAACAATCATATATTAATATTGGTTTATCAGTTTTAATAAATGTACCACACTAACACAAGGGGTTACATAATAGGAGAAACCCCATCAGCGGTGGTGAGGGGACATATAGGAACTCTGTATTTTCTGCATAAATTTTCTATAAATTTAAATCTGCTCTAAAAACCAGTCTTTTGAGTATTATTAATTGCAAAGTGGATAAAACACAGATAAAAGAGACTTTTCAAAGGAAATTATTCATATACTCAGTATTTTCCATGCTAATTACTTAAAATGCAAAACATTTAAGAAAAATAGAAAGCACGAGTTGTTCTATAACTATTACATAAATTAAAGCAATAGTTTAAAAAATATTTATATAAAGGAAACACAAGGCTAAGATGATTTTATTATAGGTAGCTCCCATCAAACTTGCAAGGTAAATTTTATCCCCATCTTAAACAAATTCCTTAGAAAACAATAACAACAAAAAAATGAAATTCTTTCCAAATCCTTTAACAAAGAAGTCATTATAAACCTGACATCAAGACTGGATTAAAAACATAAAAGAATAAAATCCAAATTGATTAAAATAATAACTTTTTATTTATTTATTTATTTTATTATACTTTAAGTTCTGGAGTACATATGTAACAAACTTACGTAAGCAGGTTTGTTACATAGGTATATATGTTCCATGGTGGTTTGCTGCATCCATTCGCCCCATCAGGGTGGCTAGATATAAGACAAATATGTGGAGTTTATTGTACTTCTATGCATCAATCACAAAACTAGAAAACGATTAAAAACATATCATGTACAACAGTCTCAAATAATGTTAAGTGTCTAGTAATAACTATAAATATATTCTGAGGTCTTTACATTCTCAAAAAAAAATCACAAATTTATGTCAGGAGACATCAAGAACGTTCATGACAGTATTTTTGACAAGAGCAAAAAGCATTAATAGGCATATAGTTAAGTAAAATATGGTTTATTCATACAATGGATTGTTAGACATTAGCAAAATTGTATGAATTATAGCTGCACAGCCGCACAAATAGAAAGTTAATCTTAATAATATAAAATTTGTCAGAAAGGGAAATGCCAGATTATATTCAAATGATAGTCTTTTTATAAAGTTAAGAAACTGTTACAGGCCGGGCACAGTGGCTCACGTCTGTAATCCCAGACTTTGTGAGGCCAAGGCAGGTGGATCATCTGAGGTCAGGAGTTCGAGATCAGCCTGACCAACATGGTGAAACCCCATCTCTACTAAACAATACAAAAATTAGCTGGATATGGTGACGGGCACCTATAATCCCAGCTATTCAGGAGGTTGAGGCAGGAGAATCACTTGAACCTGGGAGGCAGAGGTTGCAGTGAGCTGAGATGGTGCCATTGCACTCCAGCCTGGGCAACAGAACAAGACTCTGTCTCAAAAAACAAATAAACGAAGAAATAACAAAAAACAAAAATGAAACTGTTACAAATTTATATATGTATGACAAAACTGTACTGTACACACACACACACACACATTATAGTGTTTTTTATATATGCATATATATGACATATTGATAGATAGGTGAGATTTAAAATATTCATTGATTTTACAAATTGAGAAATTTTAAAATACATTTATAGACCTGTGCTACTGTCACCACAGTCCAGTTTTAGAACATTGTCATTGACATCCATAGTTCTCTTGAGCCCATTTTCAGCCAGTGCCCACTCACTCCCACTCTCAGGCCCAAATAACCACTGATCTGCTTTCTGTCGGTATAAATCTGCATTTTCAAGACACTTTATATACACAGAATCATACAATATATGGCCTTTTGCCTGGCTTCTTTTATTTATCATAACATTTTACAGGTTTAACCATGTTGTAACAAGTCTCCATATTTTGTTTCTTTTTGTTGCTGAATAATATTCCATTGCATTGACATACCACATTTTCTTCCTTTTTTCTTTCCAATTTTTATTTTAGGTTCAAGGTATACATGTGCAGGCTTGTTACAAGGGCAAACTGCATGTCATGGGGGTTTGGTATACAGATAATTTTGACACCCAGGCAATCAGCATAATACTCAATAGATAGATTTCAGTCTTCACCTTCTTCTCGCCCTCTACCCACAAGTAGACCCCAGTGTCTATTGCTCCCTTCTTTGTGTCCACGTGTGTCTTCAGTGTTTAGGTCTCACTTATAAGTGAGAACGTGATATTTGTTTTTCTCTTCCTGTATTAATTTGCTTAGGATAATGGCCTTCAGCTCCATCCATATTGCCACAAAGGATGTGATCTCATTCTTTTTTATGACTGCATAGTATTCCATGACATATATATATACACCACATTTTCTTTAACCAGTCCACCACTGATGGCCATCTAGGCTGATTCCATGTCTTTGCTATTGTGAATAATGCTGCAATGAATATACGCATGCATGTGTCTTTGTGGTAGAATGATTTTTATTCCTTTGGGTATATGCCCAGTAATGGGAATTGCTGTGTTGAATGGTAGCTCTGTTTTACATTCTTTGAGAAATCTCCAGACCTTTTTCCACTGTGGCTGAAGTAATTTGCATTCCCAACAGCAGCATATAAGCATTCCCTTTTCTCGACAACCACCCCAGCATCTGTTATTTCCTAACTTTTTAGTAATAGCCATTCTGACTAATGTGAGATAGTATATCATTGTGGTTTTTAATTTGCACTTTCCTAATTATTAGTGATATTAGGCATTGTTTTATATGCCCGTTGGCCATGTGTATGTTTTCTTTTGAGAAGTGTATGTTCGTGTCCTGTATCTATTTTTTAATGGAGTCCTTTGTTTTTTTTGTTGTTGATTTGTCTAAGTTCTTTATAGTTTCTGGATATTAGACATTTGTCAGGTGCAGAGTTTGCAAATATTTGCTCTACTCTATAGGTTGTCTGTTTACTCTGTTGCTAGTTCTTTTGCTGCACAGAAGCTCTTTAGTTTAATTAGGTCCCATTTGTCAATTTTTGTTTTTATTGCAATTGCTTTGGAGTCTTCATCATAAAATCTTGCAAGGGCCAATGTTCAGAATGGCATTTCCTAGGTTTTCTTCTAGGGCTTTTAGAGTTTTTGGTTTTACACTTAAGTCATTAATCCATCTTGAGTATTTTTGTATATGATAAATGGTAGGGGTCCAGTTTCAATCTTCTACATATGACTAGCCAATTATCTCAGCACCATTAATTGAATAGGGAGTCCTTTCCTCATTGCTTATTGTGGTCAGCTTTGTCAAATATCAGATGGTTGTCAGTGCACAGCTTTATTTCTATATATAATATTCTATATAAATTCAGAAAGTTATTATGTGGTCATTTATTTCTGGGTTAGAGAACCCAGAAATAAAGAGAAAATGAACTCATTTTGGAATAAATGACCACATAACTTTCTGAATTTGTATTAGCTGCAAAAGAAGGCTGATTAAAGGTCTCTCATCAATAAAATTATCTCTGTTTTTATTTTTAATCTTATTGACCTAGCTCCATGTAAAATACTAAAAAATATATCTTTAAAATTTTTCCTCTTGTGGCTTCACCAATATTGGTTTTAAAAATAACAAAATTCTGATCAAAATGATTCAGGAAAAATGTGTCATTATAGTCAAAATGCTTCACTGTTCCAACAGTTACACTCTCAAAGGCAGGCTCTGTAGGGCATGTGCACTCTTTGCTGCCACAGCAGTTCCATCAAGAGTCCAAACACCAAGGGGAACATGAAAACTCGTCTGTCTTCAGCATTCCCAAGGAAAATAAAACCATATTTATATGTACATATTTTTGTAAACATAGATAGCTACATAATAGCATACAGCATAATATAGTATAGGATGTATGGCAAGAAAAATACACATAACTATTAGGATTCCAAATCTTCTTTCATTTTGAATAACTGAAAAGAAAATTGCATAGGCCAGATATTTTGCTGTGATGAGTCAAAACTGCACAGATAATGCTGAATGGTAGAAAAATGATTTAGTTCTTACTAAAAGTGAATAAAACTAAAATTACCTGCCCATTAATGATCATGAGACAAACTGAGAAACTCTTAAACACTTATTCATCAATGATTTTTTATTCATAAATAGAAGTCATAGTATAAGCTAACTTACTAGGGAAACTGGAGTAATAAAAACAAGCTTAGTCCAGGAAAGAAAGTAACTTAGAACAATAGCACACCAACACAACTGAATTAAAAAATACATATCAAGAACGACCCTATTGATCCTACAATCCATTTTGGCTATACTCCAGAGACAACCATCTCCAATCCCTACCCCAGTCATGTTCTGCTTTGTCTCCCTCTTCTACCACGTGGCATTTGCTTTGACTTTTACCCTAAACTGCCTATTGTGTATTTCCTATATCCATAAACACAGGTGCCCAGTTATCCAAGCCAGAAACCTACAAGTCCCACTAGATTCTCCCTCAGCTCTGCCCAAGCATCTAATCAATCACAAAATTTTGCTGATTCTATCACCTTACTGTTTCTTGAGTCTGTTCATCCATCATCCCATTGCTACTTTTTCAGGCTTCATCATTTCTTGCTTGAATTACTGCAACTGTCTTCTAGGCTCCTTGCCAGTGTTTTACCCTCTTCAATCCATTCTCCAAAAGCAGCCAGCAAACTTGCAGAAATGCACATCCATGACTCCCCAGTGATAAGATAACATTTAAACTCTATAACGCAGCACTCAAGACTCTGCATGGGCTGGCCCCTGCTTACTAACCTGACAGCAAGCACCTCTTTCCACATTCCTCTTGGTACTTTTCATTTCAATCTAAGCCAGCACTGCCCAATAGAAATATAGCATAAGCCATACTTCAAAGAAAGTTAAAAAAAATAGGTAAAATGCATTCTAATAAAATACCATATTTAACCCAATACATCCAAAGTATTATGATTTCAACATGTGGCATTAGCCACAGTTCAAGTGGTCAATAGCCACTTTCGGCTAGCAGCTACCATACCAGACAGTGTAGGCCTAAGACATTTACATTTTCCCCAGTCTTCCCTACACTTGACCATCTCTAGAATTTTTCATAAGCTGCTACCTCTGGCTGGAATTCCCACCTTTTCCCTTCATATTCTACCCCCCTGTGTTTACCATTTCTTCCCTTTTGTGCCCTCCTCACTCACCACCTGCAAATTATGTGTCGCTTTCATGCATTTCCAGAGCACATTGAGTTTTCTTCAGCAAATGGTATATAGAAAGTTCTTTTCTTTTTACTTATATCACAGATATCTTATATGTCTAGTAATTAGTATAATATTTGACGCATGATAGGTTAAATACACACTCATGGTTGCCCACCGAGTCATAACTCCTACTTTACTCAGTATCCGCCTGCCCTATGGGCAGATAACTCAGAGGATAGGAAGCTCATTGTTATCTACTAGGGGAGAGCCTAAGGGGAAACTGATTAGCACATATTCTCCTGGCAATTGTTACTGGTTCCAGATGGGCATGTGAACAGCTGCTCCAATTAAGTTGAAGGCAAAGAGCTTATTCCAGAGTTAGGGCAAATGTGCTTGCTTTTCCCCCACAATATGTGAGTAAGAAAGTGTGCTGCCCCTATTGCCATCAGCAGCCTCCCTATAAGGAGCCCTCCAAAAGAGCGAAAGAGAAGGAAAGAACATGGAGTCATTAAGCAATCCAGCTTTAAAGTCTGCACTGTGTCCAGATTTCAGAGTTTATGGATAATTTTCTAATTTTTAAAGCTAGTTTGAAATAGTTTTTTATTACTTGCAGCCAAATGTGTATAACTGATCTTGTTACCTTGTGTTAAGTGAATGCTTATTACGTGACAGACATTGTTCTAGATATTTTACAGATAGTATCCCCTTTCCAACCACTCATATAAACTTGAAATTTTTAGTGTCTTTTAAATTTTACTTCTATTTCTTGTTGAAAATTGTTCTCAGGGATAAGTATTTCCTGTGCTGATTAGAATGTTTTTTCCTGCTATCATGTTCAAGGTGAGATGCCTTCTTGGTGTCTGTGCGGCGAGATTTTATTGTTGCTGACCAGAGACCAAAGTGTGTCCCCATTATTTGCCTTTCTACCTGTGGGTATGTATTATTTTTACAAACAAATAGTCCCTGTTTCATAATGGCATATAGGCATGGGGGAGGTAGATAATTTGTTTCTTTGCTCTTTACATCATTAAGCCAAAAGGACAGCATGACACATGTAACAGGGAGAACTTCACATTACCCAAGGATACTGTACCTGGATGAAATGGGACTTTAGGTTGTCTTTCTTAGGGAAAAGACGGAAGCAGTGGGTGTTCTATGTTTGGGAAAACACAAAGGTGGACATTTAGCAAGCTGGGGCAGAGATGAAATGACATGTTCACACAATACCCTTTCACTCTCCTTTCCCTGGACCCCTTATTTGCAGTTAGGTTGGGGGCCATGTGACTAAATCTGCCCAAAGGAATGTGAGCATATGTGATGTCAGCCACACCAGGTCCAAGTCTTATAATAATCTCACATGATTGATCACACTCCTTCATGAAGGTCTGTGCCAAAAACGGCAGCATCTCATGGTAGATGAAGTCAGAATCCCAAAAGCATTGCTTGGAGAGAGGGCCAACAGCCATTAGACTAAAACATGAACCAGAAAGAGGTTCTATTATATTAAACCACTAGTATTTTTAGAATTTTTCTTAAAACAACTAGTGTTACTTATGCTAAGTAAAATAGTACTCAGCAAAATGCTTGTTGGATGAGGAAATTGGGTCAAAATAGGGTATCATTTCACTTAATAAGATGTTCACAGTGATTTCTGCTAAAACGAAGCAAAAAAAGAAAATAAAAAACTGTACACTCTTCCACTCCACAAGGGGATCCATAGCATCTGTATCTGAAATTATTCACTCCTAATTATTCAGTTTTCAGCACATCCCTGGCACTGAGCATGTATTTAATAAACATTTATTGCAACTTCTAAATGTTTAGAGTTCCATAGAATCCTCCTTAAACCTGATTGTATATAGAATTATATATTTTATAGAACTATAGTTGATTTTCTTTTTGTCTTTATAATTACCTTTGTTTTCAACCCATATCCATTAGTTATTTTTTATTATAATCAGAAAAAAATAAAAGTTTATTTTCAGAATCTATAAATCAATGTTGAACATTTATAAGAAAGCAAAATCATGGTATCAAATAAAGGTTGAAGTAACAAAACAAATACTAGAGAAACCAAGTAATGTATTCTGAAGCATTAGCTACAATAATGGTCATTATGAAGGGATTCTGTCAGAAAGTAATTCAAGCAAATACTAATGTAAGACACAATTACAAGAAAAATCAGCCTGGAGATTCTAGTCTCTTACTCTACAAGAAAAATAAAATGTTCTGGGTTATTTTAAGCTTCTAAAATATTAGTTTCTACACCTGAAATCAGAATACATTATTTAACACTGTGATCTCTAATGCAGTAGAGTAAAATACACAGTGTCTTCTGATGCAAAACAAGAATTAAGGAAAGTTACAGTGTCTGCTTTGAGATTTGGAAGATAAGAAGAAGGAAATGATAGGCAACAGGAGCTAGAACCAGAAAGGAACGAGGAAATCGAATAGACTAGACCTCTCACACTTTGATTTAGCATCTTGTTTAACCACGAAGCATCTTATTCCCTAAGGAGTATTTATCTTTAAGTTTTGTGGGAAGAGTGTAAATTGCACAAGGAATTAATTAATTTAATGCTTCAGTGTCCCACCTAATCAGATTATAAATCACTCTCTCAGACTGTATCTCTTATAATCATGATATCCCTAAGAGGTAAATTTGTAGATTAGGTTATTGATTAAATGTGGGGAGGGTGAAAGACATAAAGTCGTCGGGATTGACTGCCAAGGTTTGGCATGAACAATTGAGTGGTTAATGGCGCCATTTATTGTGGCAGTCCACACAGTCTAATGTGTATAGGGATCACCTGGAGAATGTTTAACTATTTCAATTCCCTGGTCCACACTCTAAAATTCCGGCTTAATAGATTTATAGGGAGAAATCTTGGAATTTGAATTTTTTCTAGAAGTACCCCGGAGGATTCTAGTACAAGTGGGTAGAGGACAACCTTTTGAGATATTTATAAATAGAAGGCACTCTGGAGGAGAAACAGATTTGTGAAAAAGATCCTAAGTTTTAGCTGCATACAAGAATGCTCTTCTGATGTGACTGAATGAGTTTGTCCACATCTGTCTCTAAGCTAACACTAAAAAAGAATGAACACTGAGAAGTACATAACCAGGACATCGAAAGACTCTCAAACCATTACAATGGGAATAGCTCTGGGAATTCAGGAACTATGTGTGTCACATAGTTGGACAAAGAAGTCCATCCCAAAAAGTTGTATTTTCCAAATCTTAGGAAGGTAGGCAGTAGATGAATTAAACATAAGAAAATAAGGTAAACAGCCTGAGGTTAAATGAACACTGTCAATGTTCATTTACCATCCAGACACTTTAATATTTGCTATATGTGCTTTATTGTATTTTATATTCATTAAACTCCTAGCACGATTTCGTGCTTACAAAGAATGATGGTTTTATAGGGGTGAGAAAAGGAAAGGGACACACAGAGGTTAAAGTACACACTGGCAACCAGCCTTACGAAGATTGCCTAGAAAATAAGACAAGTAGCTTATAAGAGACACAACTGGAACTTGCAGCATAGAGAATAGAATTGAGCTCAATTTAAATTAACCTAGTCCCACCACAGTAGAAATCAGTCATAGCAGATGAAAGGGCCATGTTGTTTATGCCAGTATCATTGGTTTTAACAGATCTGGGAGATGAAGGCTTATCCTTTCATTTAAACATTTAATGATGGTATCCTTAAAATAACTATAAAATGCCATTTTTAATATCCTTATGGGTACAAAGTGCTCCTTAATTTCCAGATAAGTATAACTTTGGAAATGTTCTTAATTTAAGGTAGGGCTAGGAATATATACAAGTCAGAGAAGAAGCGGTTATCTGCTCTCTCTTTGGGACATGAGAAATATTGATCAAATTATGAGATACTATTAACAGTCACTGAGGAGAACAATTTTGAATCAAACTCAAAGAATATACCTACAATACTTTCATACTCAGTAATTTCTTACCAATTTCTCTTTTAATGGCTCCAATACAATTCCATTTCTTTTGGCATTAAGAGGTTTTATTAATATATTCCTACTTTTATTGAATTCTAAAACTGAAATGAGGTTGAGTGATATCCAAGAAAAAAATTTGGAATATTTTAGCTCACCAGAAACTTTGTACATAATTCTGTTCACATTTAATATATCCTCACACCAAAATTCTATTTTCAAAATCATACATTTTAGTCATTATTTTTCATGTTAAATAGGCTAAGTGATGGATGATTATCCTTTTAAAAGTGACCAAAAACATGTACATAACTTTTAAAAAGTGCATGTCAAGTGTTAGATTTAAATAATAAGAATAAATGGTTGGAATTTCACTTATCCTTGAAATACCAAGAAATTGGAGTCTTAATGCGTTTAAATGTAATAAAAACACTCTGATTCATTAGAGAGCAGGTTGCTATGAAATTTATCTACAGCATTTGGCATTCACACACTCATTATTTAGTACATGATACTTTTTATGAAGATATGTAAACTCTCTGGGTACAGATCCATTTTAAAAACCTAGTTCCTCTGAAACAAAGAAATGCTTGAGGGAAGAAAGCTGTAAAAATAAAATAGCTGACTGCAGAGACAGCCACCTGTGGAGTAGTGCGCATTCTGGAGAATTTTCAACGCAGAAGACAACAGGACATCAAACCACATGTATTCTAAGGAGCTGCAGGATTTAAACTATGAAATGAGAAAGCATCAAATAAAATACAGAGCAAACAAATTTAATATGGGAAGGCCATTGGAGACGTCAATAAGAAAAATAAAGGCTGGCCAGGAAAGATTGCAAGTGTGCATTTTGAACCTGAAATAGGTGATGGAGACATTGTACCTCAACCCTTGCAAAGGAGCACTAAGCTAGTGTCCTATGACTTATTGAGCATATTGATGGCCTTGCTTTACTTCTTACTTTTAGATCATCTTCTGTTTGTTAGAAAACACTAGGCACTGCATGAAGCACTCTTACTATATTGTTTAATTCTTACAATCTTAATGGGACTTAATCTTGTCTAGCTTTTTCCAGGCTCCTCTTTCAGAGGGTCAGGGGAAAAGAGAATCCTACTTACCATGGCAATTCACTAGTTTTCTCCTTTTCTGAAGAGAACTACACTGCCATCTGCCTGAAGTCTTGTTCTGTCATTCATTTAGTATCACTGTGGCCAAGTCCCCACTGCTGCTTAGACCTCCCCGGATATTCACATCTGCCCAGATCAGGGCAGTTCCGGCACTTTCTGATTAATCCTATGCCTGGCTCAGACTGCTTGGCATCCAAGCTTCCTCCTCTTGTTACAAGTATGCTTTGCAGCCAAGCCTAGCGATGTACAACATGAGCTGAAAAAGGAGCACCGTAACTGAAAAAGCACAGTGTCAAAGAAATCCATCAAGTCCAGCTTTCAGATCTGGGTTTGTAGATAAGATTAGGGTGAGAAGAGCCTGCTATAGAAGAGTCAGGTATTAGATAAGAAATTATATGTATCTTAGGTTTTATATTGTTTCCTTAACATTGATGACATGCTATTAATTATTCAGAGATGCAGGTTAATATCTTTGTGATGTTATGCTTTGATTTGTTTCTTTACATTGTATCACTCTGTTCTTCTGCCTTTTAGGGATATGTTATCCTCCAGTCTGAACAGTGACCATGTTTTCTTCCTAAAATTTATGTTGACAAAACATAGCTTCAGGTTTTCTTCACAATTGTATGTTTTGTAATTTTGCACAGAAATATATATATACATGTAAGTATAAAATACAACCTCTATATTTAGAGGAATATATATACACTTGTTTGTGTGTGTATGTGTATGTGTATATATATATATATATGTGTGTGTATATATATATGTGTATATATATGTGTGTGTGTATATATATGTGTGTGTGTATATATATATGTGTGTGTGTGTATATATATATATGTATTCTTAACAGCTAGTTTTGGCTGTTAAGAAAAGAATTATATCTTTTTAGAAATATACTTTTACCATCCTCTTGGGAATAGAAAATGAGATCCAGGATTTGTTCTTTAGAATCTCAGGCCACAAACACAATAGGTAAACTGTTATGTATAGTAAAGAACATGGACCTAATGGAGAATGGTAAAAAAAAAAAAGAGGAAGAAAGGAACAGAGGATAGAGCCACCCAGGAGAGGTTTAACTTGTACAACAGAATAGACCTGAACTTCTAGGAATTATTGCTTGCTTTTCTCTTATATCCATCTCTCTGTTTTCTCCCACTCTTTAGTATTCTACACATATCTTTGTGTTCTGTATTTTTATGATTGCCTGGTTTCTTAGTTTTGTAAAAATTAAGGATACACAGATACAGGCTCCTCCTTCTTTTCACTGCCTAAATATCTTTACCATCACTTGGTCCTTTGATTCCTAGTTTCAAGGTCCCATTCAGCATGGAATCTGGCAGCTGCTTAGGTGGCTACTGCACATCTCTGGTCACTTAGGTGGACAGTGGCAGATCGCTCAGACCGAGGCATGAGTCCTACCAGTGAAGTTCTGCCTTCGGGGTGTTCTTACACACTCCAGGTCTGGTTTTTCTTAGTGTAAAAGAAAAAAAAAATGTGAATAAATGAAATAGATACCTCTTTTCTCCAAAACAAGAAATAAAACTGGTCATTTGATTCAAATTCCTGCTTAGTATGCATCTGCTTGTTTGTATGTTTCTGACTGTGAAGATAAAGGCTCTGCAAAGAATCCTAGCCATCTTTACTCAGTGCCTTTCTCTATGATGCAGCAGATAAGTGGAACTGACAGTACTTACTGTTCTTTATTTCCTACCCAGCTCCCTCTGCCTTGCTTTTCTGGGACCCCAAGACATTCCTGTTGTGAAAACTGCAAGAAAAAAACCCTGGCTCTGCCAAACAGAATTCATCCAAGGACCTCAAGGTGTGTGTGCTTTGGGGAAGGGTTAAGAAGGGAAGAAGGTTTTCAAACAGCCAAGCTTGCCTGTGGTAAGCAGCATGCAAGGGGAATTTCCAGAGCTGAAGTTCCAAAACTCAGGGAGTTTAAAAAGCTTTCATTTGTTAAAATACAGATTCTCTGGGCTCCCCACTCACATTCTGACTTAGAGTATCTAGGGCCTGAATCTAAATACCTGAATCAATAAAATCTCCTTAGATGGTTCTGAGTCTATCCAGGTTTTGGGAATGAAGTTAGGAATATTCTTAATCATTGGCATTTAACAACAGTCTTCCTAGGAAAGAGTCCCAGAGAAAATCCCATATCCCAGTGGTGTTTTTTTTTGTTTTTTTTTTTGTCTCAAAGCACACACAGAAATTGAGTTATCTCACCTCTGCTCCAGTCCCTTTAAAGAGACATTCTTTATAATAACCACTGAGTTTCCCAGTGAGCACTTGCAATAAATGTATACCTTAACTATTCAATAAATGTATAAAGTTTATTTCATGATGAGAACATGGCCATTTTTAAATTATCTATTTATGGTCTTAATAAAATCTTAAAAGAGCAAACTCTGAATGAACCTGGTTGCTAATTTCAGTCATGAATCCAGTGCCCAAGAGAATAGATAAGAAAGAATCCCACTTGCACAGAGCATGTTCTTGTCTGGAGCAATAACAGATTAGAAATTTGCTGGCCAGGATATGCTAATTTATGCTGTCGCAACAACTCATAAGATTTCAGTAGATTAAAACTGAAAGTGTTTGTTTCTTGTTTATGCTATATGACCATTACATGTCATTAGGGACTCTTTTCTTCACAGTCACCCTAAGATCCAGGCTAAGTGAATAGCCACCATCTTGAACATTGTCAGTTTTTACCCAAGAGGGAAAAGATTCTGGAAAAAATCTCATAGCAACAAGTATCCCCCACTCCCAACTCATGAGCTAAGCTACTTGTGTGGCTTTGTTATATCACAAGGGAACCAGGAAATAGAATCCTAGCAGTTTATTGGAAGGAGAGAGACCTAGGTATATTCTGTGAGTGGTATCAAGATAAGCAGAGTTATTCTTCATATGCTTAAAATAATCTGTTCTTTAAACCATGCTCTTGAGTCAGACCAACCTGGACCAAAAATGCCCTTTACTCCTTTGCCGAGTAGTTTTTCATAGTTTCTTAATTCTCTGAGTCTGAATGGCCTCATCTATGAAATGAGGATAATAAACCTTTAGCCACTCAGGCTTGCTGTAAGGATTAAATAATTTTTTCAAAAATGCAAAGTGTTTGGCACAATGCACACTGAATGTTTGCAAATGTTGTTTGCAGATGTTGCCATTACTACAGAGGAGGAACTGGACTTGCATAGTAAGAAGTGGGTCTTGCATAGCAGATATCATAGCAGTCTTTTGTAGCAGAAGCTGGGTTGGGCATGGAAAAGAAGTTTTTGTCAGAGGAAGAATGAGACATTATTCTTCTGTAATGGAGAATTCCTGTGATGGGCTGCTACAGGAATGTCTCAAGTTATCTTCCACACACAATGTCCAGGAAGTGAAAAATAAACCACCTTTTGGAAGACTTACAAGGAAGAAGACAGCCAATTGATTTACCTTTTTAGTTGCAAATGGTGCCCTAATCCATGAGGGTTTCTGTTCTAAGATTCCCTGATTCTCTTCTAAGTTCATCTTTCCCTTTCATTTTCTCTCCCTCTTCCTATACAGATTCCTTGGCGCTTTTCTTCTGTTCACCCTTTGCAGCCACTGCCTCAGTGAGACAGTTGCTGAACCTTTTCATGGTGTTTTTAGCACAGAAAAGGAACAAATTTGTACTGGAGTCTGTTCACATCTTCAAGGAAGGAATGCCCTTGCTCATCTCTGTTCCTCCAATGCAATCCTGAGCCAGGATCAAAGAAAGTGTCCAGGTATTTGAATAAACAAATGAATAATGTGGTTCCTATTTTATTTACAACTTTTTTTTTGTTCTAAAAAACACAAAAACCTTCAATCAAATAAATAATTACGCTGAGAACAATTAAGGCACAAAAGATATAGTTGACTGATTTGATAGAAGCCAATTCCTAGCTGTCACTTGACTTCTGTTTACCGTCTAAATCATGCCTGTCCTTCAGTCTATGTTCAAGCCAAATATATCTACTCTAGCATCCTCAAGTTAGTTAAATAGGACATCAGAGCAAAAGGATCACAAAAACTTGATTAACTTCCTGAATTGAACTTTCAGTGCTCCGTATGGGTTGCTGATGTATTGCTTGTATTTCTTTTTCTGAAACCAAAGCTCTCCAGGTAAAATAGAATTGAAATCATGCTGTTATGACTATCAATCCCTTGGTCTCTGAGAAGTCACTTAAAAATGAGCACTGGACAGCAGTGCACAAAAAAGGCACAAGGGAAATGACAAACAATATAAATCAAAGGCAGAGCAGATGGCAGGAGCAACTGTGGCCTGACAGCCACACTCAGAATGTAGTGTCCTTCTTCCCCACATAGGCTGTGTCAGCTCCTGTGACTCTGGGAAAGGAGCAGATCAGAGTTCACTCCATCTCAGAGAAGCTGGTGCACATTAATGCCCTTACAAAGCTTTCTCCCTGAAATAGCTCATTTCCATAGCTACTGATCCTGCACTGGGGTTTTATGGATCCAAACTTTCTTTTTTCTTTTTTTCTTTTTTTTTTTTTTTTTTGAGATGGAGTTTCGCTTTTGTTACCCAGGCTATTTTTTCTTCTCACTCTTTCTTCTGCAATAAACTAGAGTTAAAATGGGATATTACTAACTGGGTATTTCCAAACATCTGGATAACTGGGTTTACACAGATGAACTAGTTTTTCCAGTAAAACTTAAAAATTATATTTATTAGAATTTTTTTCTGGTTATAAAAGTAATACTCAGTTTTATAAAAAATTGGAATCTTTTAAGAAGCATAAAAATTTTTGAATTCAATGACAAACATTACAAACCATTTGATTTATTTCTCTCACCTTCTTTCTATGGTTTTATGTGTAAAGTGTCATGAATATTTTAGCCTTAAGTATTCTCATAAATATATTTTTTATTATGTCTTCTATTTATTCAGGTTAAAGTCACAGGAGTAGACTTATTGGCTCTAAAGATAACCTATCTTAGATTTCTAATATCTATTGACAAACTATCTTTCAGAATATTTGTTTAAAAATATTGTGCAGAAGTAAATTCAGATATATTCAGGTTATCATCCCTTTGATAACTTTGAATACAATGTGTGTGTTATCTATATCAATTTGCTAGATAAAGAATAAAATAACATTGTTTTAACTTCTCTATCATTGCTAGTTTTGAACTAATAATTGTGTGTGTGTGTGTGTGAGACAGGAGTCTCACTCTGTAGCTGAAGCTGGAGTTCAGTGGCATAATCTTAGCTCACTGAAACTTCTGCCTCCCAGGCTCAAGCGATTCTTGTGCTTCAACCTCCTGAGTAGCTGGGAATATAGGCAAGTGACATCACACTTGGCTATTTTTTTAATTTTTAATTTTTGTATTTTAGTAGAGATGGGGTTTTACCATGTTGGCCAGGCTGGTCTCAAACTCCTGAGCTCAGGCAATTGGCCCGCCTTGGCCTCCCAAACTGCTAGGATTACAGGTGTGAGCCATGGTGACTGGTCAGCTAGTTTCAAACTAATAATTCATCATACTATTTATTTTATTCTGTTTAATTTTCCTTAAAAATGTTTATATGTCTTTTTCTCCAATGGAATTATAAATGCCTTGACATTAGGGCTTACATAATTCTATATTTTTACCTTACTCTCTACCATACTGCCATTAAACTTACATGCATCTTAATAAATATTATTAAATGAATTTTGTAGACATAGTTGATCTTAAATTATTAGCTGTAGCACCAGTGAGATTTCAGAAAGCTTCCAATATGGTAGAATAATATTTCTGAGGACATTATAACATCTTTTGACAAAGACCCTTTGGGTATTTTTCAATTTTAAAATGAGGATAATAATTATAATGCTAATTACAATAAAAAATAGCTATGTAAAGCAAACCAGATAATATTAGTGAAAAAATGATCTAGAAAAAGTCACCATAGTATAGAAATGAAATAATTGTATTCAAAAGATAGTGTTAACAATTTATCATCTCCATTAATGAAAGGCTGTATGAAGATAACCTTTCTAATTTCAGTTTCTTCATCTGTCATCCATTATACTTTTACAAACTTTAAAGTCTATAATATTTGTTCCCAAGTTTAATAATAAACTTCATAAAAGGGAAAAATGCAATGTTACTATGTATATGCTCTTAAATTTTGTTATTTTTCATTCCAGACAAAATTTGAATTGGCAGTTTCCAATAATAAATCCAAAATACCAAAGCCTATTAAGAAACAAAGCCCAGACTGGGCATGGGGGCTCATGCCTATAATCCCAGCACTTTGGGAGGCCAAAGCAGGCAGATCCGGAGGTCAGGAGTTCGAGACCAGCATAGCCAAATGGCAAAATCCCCTCTCTACTAAAAACTACAAAAATTAGCCAGGCGCAGTGGCAGGTGCCTATAATCCCAGCTACTTGGGAGGCTGAGGCAGGAGAATCACTTGAACCCAGGTGGCAGAGGTAGCAGTGAGCCAAGATCTTGCTACTGCACTCCAGCCTGGACAACAGAGTAAGACTCCATTTCCAAAAAAAAAAAAAAAAAAAAGCCAGGAGTGGTGGAACATGTCTGTAATCCTGACTACTTTGGAGGATGAGGCAGGAGAATCGCTGAAACCCAGGAGGTGGAGGTTGCAGTGAGCTGAGATCTCGCCATTGCACTCCAGGCAGGGCCACAAAACTGAAAGTGTGTGAAAGAAAGAAAGAGAGAAAAAGAGAAAGAAAAAGAGAGAGAGAGAAAGGGAGAAAGGGAGGGAGGGAGGGAAGGGGAGAGGGAGGGAGGGAAGGAGAAGGAAGAAAACAGAAAAGAAGGCAGGAAGGAAGGCAGGAAGGAAAGAGAAAAGAAGGCCAAAGGAAAATACAATTTGGCAAATAAAAAGAAGCCAAGGATATACACAGGAATGTACACCAAAAGTATGTATACGTTGTTAAAACTGAGTTACTTTGAGCTTGAACTTGAATTAAGAGCTTTGTAGTAGACTACAAAGAAAAGGAACAAAACTGAAAGTTACAAAACTTAAAATCCAAAAAGTAAAAGATGCTCAGGAAAAACAGTTGTCTCTGCCTCCTCTACCAACCCCTACCTCAACTGCAGCATTTGGGTCTCAGAGAAATTTTTACCCAGGATCATGATATGAGACAATTTGTGACTTGCATAACAATATCCTTAATATCAAACTTAATGGAAATTAGCAATTTTCATAACCTGAGCACATAAGGCTAAAAAAAATTCATGAATACAATTCTAGGGGAAACTAAAGAACACAGTTTAAGTCCCTAGATTTTAAATTTGTTTGGTCTTGGAGTAAAATTCAGATGACCTAAACTAGTTCTACATATTTTTCCAAGGGGACAAAAACCACTGGGCTTTTACTCCTCAAAGTCCAATTTAGTAGATCTGGGTGAGCACCAGGAAATTGTGGTTTTTAAAAGCACTCTGGGGAAGCCTGATGCACCTTTCCAGCTGAAAGCCACAGCTTTAGAGAAATGAATAAATTTTCAATCTTTAAGGAATCAATGAAGACTATTATCTTACAAAATTAGAATTTCTGCAAATTATAATTCCTTTTATTCCTATTAGCCCAAATGTCTTCTCGAACTAACACCAAATTCTTTACAATGTGAGGTTACAAGGAATCTATAAGGTAGATAAGTAGGGAGAAAAGGTGAGAGAGTCAAAATAGAAAGGGTGATAGAATAGACAAGAAAATATTGCCACATAAAAAGTGTTTGCTGGAACTTCTGTTATGCAACTGAACACTCTGAGTGATGACAGGAGGTGACACAATCCAGGGAGTCAAATGAAAGTGAGCTTCATGAATAAACATGCTAAAACTGGGTACCTGGATACTCTCTGAGTACTTGGGAGAGAAGGAGGACAATAAAGGGCTCACTTTGAGAAGCAGCCTCACCCTTGGGGCAGTCAAAGGCATGTACAGAATAAAGCAGCTATCCAAAATGGTGGCTTTGCTAGTCCTCAGTATCTTCCCTAGGAGATAGGGCAGAGATGACTTATGGCCCTTCAGTGTCTAGCACAGAATTGAATCCTCAGTTCTGGATTAGCCTTGTCTACCTCTAACCCTAGACTCTGCTCGGAGAAACTGCTGAGCATCTTACCACTGCAGAGGTCATTTAACTAGAAGATCCCAATAGAATTGACTTTGGCCCTTGGCAACGTAGAGACTTCAGTCTGTATCCCAGGACATCTTGAGCTATCTTTTCTTTTCTCTCCTCTTTACCCAGATTTTTTTCAGTCATCACAAGTCTAAAAGGGTGAGCAGAACTCTAGGGGTAGGAGGAATGAAAAGATTAGAGATCAATGGAGATGTTTTAAGACCTTAAAAAAAAAAGCCCTTTTATTTTTCTGTGTCTTTTTTTAATGGTCTATAAATCTTGAACTCTGGCAGTCTGCAGTATTTATTGAAACTGTGTGTGTGTGTGTGTGTGTGTGTGTGTGTGTGTGTGAGAGAGAGAGAGAGAGTGTTTGTGTGTAGGTAGGGTAGATATGTACATGAAATTAAACTTTTTACTGTCTCATGAGTTAACTTTAAATATGCTATGAGTTCAGAAACTGATAAAATTCCTAGTTCGGCAAATATTTCCCCATAATAACTTAACAGGTCAAGACTAGAATAGTCTGTAGCTTATTTTCATATCTAATCCTATTTCATTTTCCAAGCCATTAGCAAACATCATCTCATTAATTCCAAAAATAATTATTCTCATTCCATCTTTTTCATATATGAATAACTACAATCTATCTTTTTTCCTCTCTTTAGTTACACATACAGATATCTAGAATAACAACACTAGTGATAAATGTATAGTGAATTCTATCTACTAGCAAGTAATGGTATTTCTTTTGAAATTATGATAAATAAAGAGGAAGCTAAATGTGTACAGATACTGTATCAAAATAATGGAGTGCCTTCCGATACGCATTTCTTATTTGTGCATGATGATTTAACAAATGCAAATTCTGGCTCCAGGCTCCACAATGTTCACAAAAGATATTTGTTTATAAATGCCACAGCAGCAGTTCATCCAGAGGCTGGGATTGGTATCTGGTTGAATCTTCATTTTCACATTTCCTAAGATCTAAATATCTAGGTCCAAGCTTGAGCCAGAATTGTGAATGGTGGTTCTCTGCTTTCTTACTTGCTCTCCTTCAGTCTCAAAGCATATATACTATTCCTAGGGAGATCAAGGTCCCCTCAAATGTGTTAATGAGGTATTTGGGTCTTTATACTCTCCTAACATTTCCCCTTTGCTAAATTCTGGCTTCAGAGATCTCATTCTATTTTTAGACCACCTACCCAAAGCCTGATCTTGATTTTTTTTAATATGATGAAATGTATACAAAAGGGGCTTCAAATATATCTATTAATTTCTTCAAATTGTGAGCACTCTCACTGAGCCAACATATATCAAGGCCTCCTACAAGAATTCCGTTTTACTTGGAATTAGGGCATCTGCTCCTGTACAGCTACAGTCCACATAAAAGCACTGAGTGATATGTCTGGTATCTGCATATCTAAAGAAAAGGAAGTTTGGAAAATGGAGAGACGCTCCCAAAAGCGCAGAAACAATATAACAGCAACAGGCACACTTCCACTGCATGAGAAGGGGAGCTTGGCCACAAAGAACATTTGATGTGACAGCCATATAGATAACATGTTTTCAAAAAATTTTACCCAACTTCAAGGTACTGTATTTATATCATTGTGAAATGTGTTTACTCTCTCCCTAAATGCATCTTAATAAGCCATTACAGTTCTATTTTTGGTCTCAGTTGTCCTTTCCAATAGACCATCTGTTAGAAAGACAGTGTAGGAAGTGCAGGTTTGCAGAATGTGTTTGAGTAGCTTTGCCTCAGACAAGCCAACCGACCTTGAGCCACTTAGTTTTTCGGTGAACTTTTTATTTTGCAGAACAGCTAGAAAAGTGACTGAGAGGACTAGTGTTGGAGGGAGAAAAACTGGTTGTTGAAACGTCTTTGTGGGGAAAAAGTGGATTAAGGGAAAGTCTCATCAGGGGAAAACAATGGCTCCAAAGGGAACACAATACAAGCGCATCTCTGTATGCAAGGAGAGATAATGGCAAGATTGGCAAGAGAGATGCAATTGTTTTGTAGAAACATGATAAAATAATTAAATTCATTAAAATTGTTATGCTTCAAATGTTTCAGATGTTATGCTGAGTATTACATTTAAATAAGGAAGAATAATATATATCTATCTAATTCGTTATGATGAATGCAACCCCATAAATGCTGTAGGTGGAAGATTATTGAAGGATGGAGGAGGGAACAATTTAATTTGCTGAGAGTTTTAAAAGTGGGTTGAAAAATCTCAGAAAAGACTCAAGAAGAAGTTGGCATGAAGAAGATGGATGTTGAGTGGAATTTTGATAAATAAGTTGTGAGAAGCAATAACAAGGCATTCACACACACAATAATAATAATAATAACAACAACCAGGAATGCTACTGGCATCTTGTGGATGGAGGCCAGGGTTGCTGCTACACTTTCTGCTCTGCACAGAACAGTTCCCCATAACCAGGAATTATCCAGAACAAAATGTCAATAGTGCTGAGGTTGAAAAAATTCTGCTGTAAATTATAGCTCCTAACCTAAGGGTGTCACTAATATGTTTTGAATGAGGGATTTAAAAGATTATTCTGGCCATCATGTGGTAAACTGACTGAGTCAGAGAGAGGGCAGGATAAGAGAAGGCAATTAGAAGCAACAGCAGTAGTTTAAGTGATAGATAATGGTTTGAACTACGACTGTGACAGTGAAGATAGAGAAAAGTGGACATAATCAGTACATGTTCTGAAGGCTATGAACAGGGGGTGGCAATGGCTGTAAAGAGAGGAGTAAGGAAAGGATGGATGGATCCGTAGATAATGCAGCTAAATGGATGGGAGAAGTCTGAGACACACATAGGGAATAAAAATTCATTTGGGATATTTTATGTCTGAAATTCCTTTTACATGCCAGATATAGGTGACAGGGGAGATGGAGGCAGCAAACCACACTGCCATGTATGTACCTATGCAACAATCCTGCATGTTCTGCACATGTGCCCCAGAACCTAAAGTGCAATAATATATATATACATATATATACATATACATATATGTGTGTGTATATATAAAAAATATACAGATTTCAAGTGTTAGATACATGAGTCAGGAGTTCTGGAAAGAGCTGTGGGATGTAGATAAACATTGGAAGGCAACAGACAAAGACGTAATATTCTAATGTATGGAAATGAATTACATGAATTTAAGAAAGCATGAAGCTTTGGAAGAGGCCTACAATCTGAGCCCTACAAAATAGGGCTTTTCTCTCCCAACATTAGGCATTGGGTGAGAGAAAAACAGACAAAGAAGAAAGAAGCATCACTGCCAGAGGAGAAAGAAAAAACACAGGAGACTGTGGCTTCGTGGATCCCAAGGGCAGTTAGTCTAAGAAAGGAGAAAATGGCAAGCTGTCCCAAATGCTCCGGGGAGCTAGGCACCAGTAGGACTGAGAAAAGTCTACTGAATTTGGCAAGGAAGAGGGTCATTGGCAACATACACATATATATTTTAAAAAGGAGGTTAAGTGCAAAACACAGATCAGAGCAGGTGGAAGATGAATGGAAGACGTCAGTGCTGAATGTTACCTTATCCCTGTGATACCGCCAAACAGCAAAGGATAAGAAATCCTCACACCCTTTGTGTTCCAGAAAATGGCTTACTGCAAAGAACCGCCCTTTTCCATGAGACTAAGCTAACATTCATGGTTTAACATAATCCCACTTATTTATTTTTACCTTTATTGTCTGGGCCTTTGAAGTTATATCCAAAAATATCAATGCCCAGATCAATGTCATGGAGCTTTTCCCCTATGTCTTTTTAAGCTACTTGCACAGCAAAGGAAAAAATCAACAGAGTGATGAGACAACCTACAGGATGGGAACAAACATTTGCAAACTATACATTTCATAAGTGGTTAATTTCTCAAGTATGTAAGGTACTCAATTCAATAGCAAGAAAACATATAACTTGATTTATAAATGGGCAAAACGAATAGACATTTCTCAAAAAAAGACATACAAATGGCCAGCGGGTGAGACGTTGACCACCACCTGTGGAAGTCTGGTCTGCAGACCCTGACTCAACAATGGATGAATGAATGCACTCTCACACCATTACAGTGGTTCAAGTGGACTAGGGATGGATGTTGGCTGCTTTCAGAGGGTGAAATGCAACCAATCCACCAAGACTCCCTCTCCATCATTACATTTATTCAGTATGAATTTTAAAACAGAGGTTCTAAGTCAACACACTGTGGATAATTAACATGGTTAAAAGAGTGGTTTTACGAATGATAAAAGCTTTAGGTTCGGGGACGCAGTGTAAACACTATTAGCAGGTAATTCCCTTTGATCTCCACCTGAGAGATCCATCCAGCATGAAAGTTTACATGAGTAAACAGGGTAGAGACAAAGGGATGTGGGGTAAACAGACTTAAACTGGGAAAGCCTCTAATCATCCCTATCTTCTCCCTAACTTAATGGACCAGCTGGCAGCCTTCGGACTACCCCAATAAAAAGATTTGAGTAAACCTCTGGATGAGGTTCAGTCTTCCAAAAGGTTTGAGACTATAATCTTTAACTTTCCCTAATATTCTCCTTAATATTTTGCCAGCCACCCCGAGTAAATATCAACAAACAGGTATATGAAAAATGATCCATATCATTAATCACCACGGAAATGCAAATCAAAACCATAATTAAATATAGCATCACTCCTGCTAAAATTGCTATTTATCAAAAAGACAAAAGATAACAAATGTTGGAGAGGATGTGGGAAAAGGGGAACCCTTAGAGGTTGTTGGTAGAAATGTAAATTAGTACTGCCTTTATGGAAACCAGTATAGAGGTTCTTCAAAATATTAAAAGCGAAACTACCGTATGACCCAGAAATCTCACTGCTGAGTGTACACCCAAAGTTTATGTGTCCAAGAGATATATGCACTCCCATGTTTATTGCAGTACTATTTACAATAGTCAGGATGTGATATCAACCCAAGTGTTCATCAGTAAATTAATGAATAAAGAAAATGTGGTATATATAGCAATGGAACATTATTAAGGCATTAAAAAAGCATGAAATACTGACATGTGTGAATGGAAATGGAGGACATTATGTTAAGTGAAGTAAGCCAGGTCATTCATATGTGAAATCTAAAACCATTGATCACATAGAAGTAGATAATACAATAGTGGCAACCAGAAGCTGGTTGTACATGATACATACATAAACTTTTATGTCAATATTTTAAAATAAAAAGTTATTTTTTAAAGTTTTAAGAACGTGATTTTTTAAAATATGGTTTATAAACCTTCATTGGATACTGCCTTGAATAAGTCAACTGTAAAAGTATGTTCAGACTTGGGAAATGTGAACAACTTAAATGATATTAAGAAATTGTTGTTAATTTAGTTCTGTGTGATATGCAGAACAAGTTATCCTTTATAGATATATACTGTAGTATTAGCAGGTGAAATGATATACTAATCTAAAACTTCTTTGAAGCCAACCCCAACCTAATATCAAGCAGTAGGATACAACAGTTTCTCCTCATCTAGGAGGCATAGGTTTCAAGACCCTCAGTGGATGCCTAAAACCATGGATAGTACTAAACTCTCTGTATACAATCATTCCTCTATACATAGAAGATTGGACCCCTGCATACACCGACATCCATGCACACTCAAGTTCTATAGTCTGCCCTGCTGAACTCGCTTAGAGGAAAGTCAGGTTCCATAAATATGTGGGTTTCACTCATCCAGAGAATACTGTATTTTGAATTTGCATATAAGTGGACCCACATAGCTAAAACCTATGGTGTTTGAGGGTCAAATGCACTACTTTTTTTTTGATCTGGTAATCCAGATGGCTGCAAAGTAAACCACAGACAGAGAGGATACAAAGCAGATACGCTGGACAAAAGGATAGTTCATGTCAGAGCAGGAAAGCAAGAGATTTCATCACACTATTCAGAATGGCATGCAACTTAAAGTTTATAAATTTTTCTGGAACTTTCCATTTAATATTTTTGGATGGGTTGACAGCAGGTAACTAAAACCAAAGAAAGCAAGACAGCGGATAAAAGGAGGATAAGGGGAGGACTACGATATATAAACCAAAACTAGTGAAGGTTGATCATTGAAGCTGAGTGATGGATATATCACTATCTTTGTGTGGTGTATAGTTTTGAAATTGTCCACAATAAATTGTTTAAAATAAAAATAAAAGACTAATAGATATCTCCCTTATTTGTCTATTGACAAAGGCAGACAAAGCTCCTCTAAATTCTCATTATTTGTCTCATAAGTTGTTAGCTGAACTGTTTGTCCCTCTAATCAGTTGGAACAAAACACTTGTAAACCATACTTTGGTTAAGATTCTCTCCTTCTCCCTACTCTCTGGTCTTTGGTCCAACCTCAACCTGAGCCAACACGTAGTTGCTCCTTAGGGGCCACTCCAGGAATATAGGATGGCCTCATGGTCACCTGATCATGTCACCCTTTCTTCCCACTTCCCTATACCCAGTTTTTTCTAGCCTTGTTACTCCTTTCTGTAAAAGAAAAGTTATTTTTGCCTATCTCTCGAGTTGTTTGCAGGTCTTATGACCATGAGTTCTCTTTATTGCAATATCCCTGGCCCTATTGCAATAATACTTCTGAATAAATTCTCTGCTTACTAAGTTTGGATTTTTTTCTTATGTAATAAGGTGAGAAAATAGCGTATGTACGTAACTCTCAAAATCTCTTTTTGTGAAGTAGCATTTGAATGAAGATGCAAACCTGGACAAATCTGGGTTAAAGAGGTGCTAAATTGAGCAGAAAGCCAGCAGGGCTACAGAGATTGGAGGAAAAGGGACTAACTCATCCCCACCATCACAGACTCACATTGGGATTGGTAAACAGAGGTGAGTGGGTTGTGGAACAGATGAGGGCCAAGAACTTTGGTTTCTGTTTTGCTATTGTAGTTCAACAGCATTGGGGAAAAAATGGTGATATCTTACAGAAACCCAGCAAGGAGTTTGCCCAATCATGGCAGTCATGAGTAGCTGGAAGGAGGATACTAAGCCAGGTTTAACCTGTCCTTGGCTCAGTAACATCTGGAAATCTGGCCAGACAGAAGGCCAGGCATACAGGGTTAGCTCACAGAAAACATGGTATAAAGACAAAAATTCCTTTTGGGGTGACCATATTCATGGATCTTTTGTTTATGATGTTGGGAGAGTCCAAGCCATTTGGTGACCAGTGGGAAAAAAAAACTAATGAATATTTACATGCATTGTTTATGAACAAGTCCTAGAGCTACATAGACATAAAAATCAGTCAAAGATGAACCAAAACAAATACACTTATTAAGACACCCTAAGGCCTGGCTACATTGCTGGCCTCAAGTTCTTCTTTGAAAGTCCACTGCTACAAGTTCATATTGGATCCTATTAGTCACAACCAAGAGTCCTAGATCTTGCAGAATTACAACAGTCCAAAAACACTCATGGTCCGAACAACATTGCTTTGGCATTTCTAAAGCAAAACATACCAGAAATATGAAGAAACTGACAGAAACATAACTATAGTAGGAACTTCAATACTTGCGGCTCCACGCTTGACTGATGAAGAATAAATAAATAAGGATATTTGTTACAAATACTACAAATAATAAGATAAATTTGGGGAAATATATCATACTCTGTGCTCTACACAAGTCACTTTTCCATTAAACCTATTTTCAAGAGTCTTATATGTTGAAAATGTGCTATACAATAGGTTTTCTGAGGGACATAAAGATGTTTCATTCATAGAGCTTTCAGCCTAGTAGAAAAGGTAGTTTTGGGACTTGTAACAAATATTCAATTATAAATTGCATTAAGTGCTGTAAAGGAATAGTATGGAATGCGAGGAAATTGAATTTGGAGGGGAAGGGATAGATTTCCTTTAGGTCTGGTGGTCTGGGAAGAGCTCTCTGGAGACAGAGGCCTGGGGCAGGCAAAGGAGCCAGCCAGATGTAAACAAAAATAAAATCTTAAGTCCCTTCAGCTGACTGAACAGACCCCTTCTTGGCCAAGGGGACCCCAGAGAAACCTTAAAAAGCTCTTAAGTTCAAAGGTGAGTTCTCTTGGCCATGATGGGACAGAAGGTCAGACACACCTCATTATACCCCCTCTCTTTTGCAGTTTAGATGCAACAACTGACCAGCATTAATGTTAAAATGGAGATCATAAGATTGATTGAATGAAGCAATAAGACATCAGGTCATGCCAGGCAGGGGTAAGTCACATACTCGTACACTTAAAGAATAAACTATGTTCCTGGTGAAACCCCGTCTCTACTAAAATACAAAAAATTAGTTGGGCATGGTGGCGCGTGCCTGTAATCCCAGCTACTCAGGAGGCTGAGGCAGGAGAATTGCCTGAACCCAGGAGGCAGAGGTTGCGGTGAGCCGAGATTGTGCCATTGCACTCCAGCCTGGGTAACAAGAGTGAAACTCCGTCTCAAAAAAAAAAAAAAAAATACAAAAAATAGTTGGGCATGGCGGTGTGTGCCTGTAGTCCCAGCTACTTGGGAGGCTGAGGCAGGAGAATCGCTTGAACTCGGGAGCTAGAGGTTGCAGTGAGCCGAGATCACACCACTGCACTCCAGCCTGGCAACAGAGTGAGACTCCATCTCAAAAAAAAAAAAAAAAAAAAAAAAAATTAAAAAAAGAATTTTTTTAGGTTTGTCTTTTTCTCTAGCAGCTAAACAAGCCCTGGCTTTGAGATAAGCAATATTTAAATAGTTGCAGCTCACTGCCAGATGCTGACTAACTGACCCATGCTGCCTTTTCCACAGCCATAACTAGTTTTGATTGGACAAAGGACTGATTTCAGTAACTTTCTCTTAATAAGAGACCACCAACCATGGACTGGTTCTGGCCTGTTTACAGAAGCTGCACACTGAGTTCCTTTGTGTCCCTACTTCACCTTTTGGCACATGGGGCCTAATTGTAATGCTTTCAAATGTTAAGTCTCCACTCCTAAATGAACTTAGGTGGTATGTAACATGCATGTTTTTTAGTATGCATGCATTAGGAGCACCTTCATGAATATCCGTAACTCCTCCTACAGTCTATTAAATATGTATTCTTAGCCAACCCATTCAGCATAAATCCTCATTCCACCCTCTCCCCCCAAGATATGATTACTTTTGGATTTTTTGGCCAAGGCTGTACTTTCTGTCTGAAGGTTGTAATTGCCTTTTGTAATTGCCTTTATAAGTAAAGCTCTCCTTTCTACACTTATAAATTGTGTAGTTTTTAAGTTAAAACACAGGCAAACACAACAGAGACCGTTGCAGATCGGAGATACCATGTGCTGTGGGTCTGAGATGAAAAAGTGCTTGACATATTCAAGGACCAAACAGAAGGCTGTCCCCTCTATGGCTCCATCTCAGTAAGCACAGGAAAAGGGGGCCTGTGATCAAGTGAGGGAGAAAAAAGGGGCCCAGTTTTGCAGTGTGTTTAGGTCTCAATTCTTTCCTTTGAGCAGAAGCAAATGGAGAGCATTCAGCTTGCTGCAGGGGGGTGGGGGTTGCAAACTGATTGACTTATTTAAATCACTTGGCTGGCAGGTGGAGCAGGGTTTGGAAAGCACCACAAGTCAATGTAGTGGTGAGGGTGCAATTCTGGTGGCTGCTTAGTGGAGGTGGGGGCAGCAGACGTAGAAACAAAGAGGCTGATGTAAAATATATTTTTGGTAGATTTGGCAGGTTTTGGTAATAAGCTGGATTTGAGTAGTATTGGTAAGGGAACAATTGTAAATACTTTCAAGAGAAATAAATATATTATTGAAGACTTTGTGGAGCATTTACAAAAATGTATCATATATCCAGTCACTAAGGAAAACTCAATACATTATCCCAATCAGAAACACACAAGCCACGGTCTCTGACTACAATTCAATAAACTTAAAATTAAAATGAATGACCATATGGATATATCAATTCTAACAAGTCATACAATAAAAACTTTGTTCAGAGGCAATATTATAAACATGAATGATTTCATTAATAAACCAAAAAAAAAAAAAACAAGGAAAATAAATTATTCCTTGAACTCAAATTAGAAAAAAGACAAGGACAAAATTCTAGAAAAAATAAGAGAGGGGAATTAGTAATATCCAGGAAAGAAATGTAGACTGGATAAATAAATGAAGAAAATGATTCTTTGAAAATAATAACTTAAAAAATAGGCAAATGTTTATAATGTCAAGTCAAACACAATAAAGAGAAAAGAGAAATACTTGAATTTACAGTAACAAATGCTGGTGGCACCTGATACCTGAAGGCAGACAGTTCTTAGAGAGAATGAACTTTGGATCATACAGAATTCTGTTTTATTTCTTGCCAGGTGGTCCACATTAGGAATTCCTACCATTGATCTCAGGCAGAGATCTCAGTTAGACTTGCAGAGATATTTTATACAATACTTCTGGGATTTTAAGAGGAATCCAGCATATTATTAATATTTATTTTCCCACACCTTATCTCTTAGGATGAAATGGGGGTAGAAGAATGGGAAATGCTATGGACTGCATGTTCGTGTACTCCCCAAATTCATATATTGAAAACCTAGCCCTAGTAGTATGGTATTTGGAGGTGAGGACTTGGAGAGATAATTAGGTCACGAGGGTGGAGACCCATGATGAGGTTAGTGAGCTTATAAGAAAAACACTAGCCCACTCTCTCTCCCGCTCCACTGTGTGAGAATACAACCTCACAAGAGGGTCTTCACTGGAACCCAACCATGCTGGCACACAGATCTCGGACTTCCAGCCTCCAGAACTATGAAAGCAAATTTCTGTTTATAAGCTCCCCAGCCTATGGTACTTTGCTACAGCAGCCCAAACTAAAACAAGCATCATCTTCATTTCCATCATGATCAGAGCTTATACTTAATGATCCTCGATGACGGCTTGCTATCTGTGGAACACATCAAGGGCTCTACAGGTATCATGTCACTTAATCTTCACTGTGACACTGCAACATAGATCTTGTTATCCCCATTTTAACAAATGAGGAAAATAACATTTTTGTGTTAAAAAGTATAAAAGAAATTTTAATAAACACGGAAGCAAACTGTGTTTTTAAATGAGATCATTTTAAGTAGTGATAATGTCAATTCTCCCTCAAAGTGATGCATGGGTTTAATAAAATTCCAATCAAAATCATAATAGTTTAACTAATCATAGTAAATTTACATTTTATATGAAAAAGTGAGTGAATACAGCCAAGAATATTTTTAAATAAAAGAAAAACTAAGGATTTTTTCTCTAAGAAATATTAAATCAAGTCTGAAAGCTACTGAAGACCTAATCCAGAAAGAAAATACTCTAGGATAAATGAGATGTTAGTATATAATAAAGGAGTTATTTCAAATCAGTGTGGAAATGATAAGTTGTTTAAAAATGGTGTTGGGGCAATTACCTTTATGTTCTAGAAGAGAAAGGAGCATGGATGACTGACCGAATGAACAAACAGATCAACATATTTTTTCACCTATCTTTGGAATGATTAGCTAGCCTTGAAGAGGAGCATGTTCTGAAACACTGACTGACAGCATTAAATTATTTCAGATATAATTATCCTTGTTTATTTATTTATTTCTTCCTGAGTTGAAAGAAAGGAAAAAAATGTGGAAATCTCAAGGTTTTATGACACATTTTACCTCACTGTCTCCCCTTTTCCTAATGAGTAGTGGAAGATTTTTTGAATATCTACTGAGCCTTCAGCACCTTTGGAAATATGCCAAGCACATACATGAAAACAATGGAGAAAGGCAGAAGACAGAATTGTTAACAACACATTCAGGAGAAGGCATAGCTCAGTACGAGATAGACCTGCAAAAAAAAAAGGAATTGGAAATGTACAGCATCATCACATGCAGAAGAGAAAGAGAAGGGAGGGAGCACACAGGAGGGAAGGGGTAGAAAGGAAGGAATGAATGAGGGCAGAAAAGCAGAGGGCAAATCTGAGAGTCTGGAACAAAGGGAACATTTGAGGGAGTAACAGAGAACAGTGAGATCCTGGTGGAGGGAAGAGAAGGCTTGACTGTGAGTCAGAGGGGTTAGATGTGCGAGGAGCCAGTGGAACATTTGGAAGCATCAAGTAACCCAGAAAGATAGTGGCATTAAAGGCAGATGTGCCTGGCATGATAATGGAAAGGGAGAGGGAGAAAATGAGATAGATGATCACTTTTCATCAGAGTGTCTCAGTCCAGCTTTTTCCCAAAGGGAAAAACAAAAACCACTCCTCACAGGAGCCTTTCTTCACCCGCACCCAGGATGGTTCTTATTTGGCTCATTGTCTTATCAACGGGTCCTAATTCAATGTCTACCTTCATGTGTCTTAAAAGAATAAATGTTATGTGTGTACCGTTTTCCCAAGCAAGTTGAAAGTCTTATTTAGGCTGTTTATTTTTTTTTGCCACCATAATCGGAAGCAGCTTGGAAAAATAGAAGTAAATTAGGCTTAAATTCTCATGTTAGTTCTAACACTGAACACTTATTTAACTCTGAGCAAGTAACTTCTCTGGGTCTTGAGTCTCTCACCTGTAAAAAGGGGTATTATTTCCTAAATTTCACGGTTGCTATGAAATAAATGTGTGTGTGTGTGTGTGTGTGTGTGTGTCTATCTTATCTATCTTGCCAAACTAGTGTCAAAACCTGTATATACATGAAAATAAATAAGAGGTATATCATTAACAATTATAACCCCTATGCTTTTGAAGATTGGGACAATATTCTCCAAATAATAATGATTCTCTTCTTCTGAAAACTTACTCATAAAAACAGCCCTTATGACAAATACACACAAACAATTGGTTCCTGTTACCTTAATGTAGTGGAACTAAGGTCATGTCCTTTTATTAAGTAAACTTGTTTCTAAGAGTGGCACTGCCAAGTACAACCACTCTCCAGGACAGTTTGATGAAATAGTTTGCTGTAATTAGCTTTCCCAGGGGAAAAATGAATTTAAAAATCTCATCAGGTGTTAGGGTTCTGCAGCTTCTCCAGCTGATTACAATTCCGTTATTTATTTTGTACCTCTGGATGGTAAATGGAAGCAGCCCTAGCATTGGTTTCTCCAAGTTGTCTCCAAACAGGTTTAATAAGAGGATTAGGAGTTTAAATAAGTTTCCAACTGTTAAAAGTAGTTTTCTCATTTTTCATGTTGACATTCTCAAAACCAATTTGTCTTCTTGATGTTCTGGCTTGTCGCTCTCTCTGGAATGGAATCCTGTCTCCAATAGGAGGAAGAAGAGACTGAACTCTGTGACCTTGTGTGAAGGGACTCAGTGATCTCCAGTACACTGACCCACTGGATACTTAGTAAGTAACTACTATATGCTCAGAAATGGAATCAGCACTAAAGAGAATCTAAAGACGTGCATTGTCATTTTGTTAGAGAAAGCAGAGTTCAATGTGAAATACTGAGCTTCATTATAAGAAACAAAGTAAGAGAAATGTAAAGGTTTTATATTATATTGTAAGAGATAGAATAACATTGCAGCAATTCAGAGGAGAAAAAGAAATGTTAGGATATAGAAAACTAGTTCTCAACACCACATACCCATCAAAATCATTCAGGAAGCTATTGGTGATTCCAATGTGCAGGCAAAATTGAAAACCACTAATATAGAGCAGAATAGTCTCCCAGTTCATACTTCTACCAACATTCTGCTCATAACCATTTAAGTAATTGCTAAAAATAGGGCCTTCCCTAAAGCTCTTATCTTCTGAACACTCACAAGAATCATCCTCAATGCCTTTTTCATGGCAATACAGGCTTTTTCCAGCCTTTACTTCCAAACTGCTCCAGTCTCTGCCCATTATCAAGTTCCAAAGCCGCCTCCACATCGTTAGGTATTTGTTATAGCAACACCCACTTCTCTGGTACCAATTTCTGTTTTAGTCTATTTGTGCTGTAGTGAAAGTGATAGAATACCACAGACTGGGTAATTTATAAAGAACAGAGATTTATTTCTTGCAGCTCTAGAGGGAGGTTGGGAAGTCCAAAGTCAAGGTGCTGGCAGGTTTCAGGACGGTCCTATCTCTGCTTCCAAGATGATGCCCTGAATGCTGCATCCTCCTGAAAGGAGCAATGCATCATCCTCACATAGCAGAAGGCAGGAAGACAAAAAAGGGACAAAATCCCTCTGTCAAGCCCTTTTACAACAGCATTATTCCATTCATGAAAACTGAGCCCTCATAATATAAATGCCTGTCAAAAGTCCCCATCTCTCAACACCATTGTACTGGGAATTAAATTACAACTTAAATTTTTTGAAGGGGACAAAAACACTTAACCATAAAAGCACATCCCCATCACCCCATTTTGCATGAGTTCCCTTAACCCTGTGTACACTCTAGAAAAAGTCCTTTCTTTAAACTTTTCAATAAGCCTGGGCCATTGTTTCCCAGTAGCACCCTGACTACCACAACTGCTAATCTCCATTTCACTTTGGGCCATATACATCCTACTATGTCACTACATTTCTCATTATACTTCTCACATAATAAAATTCTTCTCTTTATAATACAATTGATACAGTAACTTTTTTCATTTAGGATACTAGTTCTATTCTGTTTATAAAAATTAGTTATGAAAAATGCAAGCATCTATAACTAATTTTCCAACAACTTTAGTGTATCTCCTGATCTTCTTGCTAAGTACCGAAAGGGTCAAGTACGTAATAAAAACTAATTTTATTTAATTAAGGATCTGAAGCTTTTTTCCCCCTCAATGAAAATTTTGTTAAATTTCTTAGTGCAAGGACTCCAGGTAGAAAAGAGGAATAATCGATTGCATTCTTTTCCATGCTGGGAGGCTGTGAGCCTCCAGGAAGAGTGGAGCCTGCAAGAACTCCCAACGCCATGGCTTTGCCCTGCCCTTACCAAACTTCAGCCTCACTAGACTGTTTCGACTCCTCAAATGGGCTAATCTTTGTTTCAATTTTGGAACGAACTAGTCCTTCTGCACAAAATCCTCTTCACCCCAACCCATAATGCCCTCAATTCAGTAACTCCTACTTATTTATTCTTCGGTTCTCAACTAAAACAATAGAAGATGAATAGAAGGTGAATGGATGAAGGACCATTAATAATAGCCCCCCTCAAAGATGGTCTCTTTTCCCAGCTACAGTATTGAATTTGTTTCCAAATAAAATTCTTTTGTTTATGTATCTCACTTTATGCTGAAAAATTTTAAGATTTATTAATTAAACTTAAATCATGACTTTGAATAGTAATCAAAATGTAAGTACTTAATTATACTATATTTAATTTCTTTAGGCATGTTATCTTTTTGGGGAACTGAAATCATATCTGGCTTTTTCTTCTCTCTCATAAGGTTGTGATTAAGGTCAAGTGCCATGAAATATGCATCAGCACTCTGTGAATATAATGGGCTTCAATCATCATTTTTTATTATCTAGACAGTGTACTCTGACGTGTCTCCCAAACCCAGCCTGCCATTTCTAGGAGCTCAAGAACATGAACTTCTAAATTAAGTACTTTTAGATTGTAAAAGGGCTTTCCTCCTCATGTATTCATTTGTTCATTTACTAAGCAACTACTACTATGGAATAGTCTCTGTGAGAAATGCTGAAACTATTAAGTCCAAGTATGCTTGTGCTTCGCAGCCCACAGTCTGGTAGAGACAGACATAAGCACAGGTGAGTGCTCTCAAGTTCTCCACTGGACAGAGGCATAGAGGGAGCTGTGTCTGTGCACGCTACGAGGAGACATGTGAGTAGAGTTTTAAATAATTGAAAGATTTATGGAACTGTGGGCAAGGTTAAGAACATCTGCAGGGGATGTTGAGGACCAGCAGTTACCATCCTAAGTTGAAAGGGTCAAGGGGGAAAAACAATATAACTGGAGCTCATTTGAGAGCTAGGGGAAGGAAGCTTCCTCTACAACTATGGCCTTTGTTAATTGGCCTTTTTTCCAAGAAGAAAGGATTTAAGACTCACCCTCATCCAGTATGACCTCATCGTAATGAAATACATCTACAATAACTGTTCCAATAGTAGGCCCATGAAGAAAGGCCAATTGACAAAGGCTGTAGCTGTAGAGGGAGCCAGTCAAGTCAAAACCACTGGTGTCTCTCTGTTCTCCCCCTTAGATTTCCTTCAGGCCTCCCATTGACCAACCCAAGTAGTAGCCAGAAAGCAAGAAAGTTGAGTGATATCATCCCTCTATGTTCGCATCTCAGGGAGTAGAAAAGGGCATGGAAGTGCAAAGAATAACGTGGGGACAGAAAAAAATTAACCAGCACTGGACATTCAGAAGAAAATTCTCAGCTCTAATCAGAGTGGTCAAAAAGGTCTCAGAGGAACAGAGACTATATTAGTTTCCCTGGGCTTCTGTAACAAGTTACCACCAACTATGTGATAAAACAACAGAAAGGCATTCTCCCACAGTTCAGGAACCTAGAACTCTGAAATCAAGGCACCAGAAGGCCCATGCTCCTTAAGAAGGAGCTTAAGGAAGAATCCTTCCTCCCCTCTTTCTAGCTTCTAGTGGTTACTGACAATCTTCGTTGCTCCTTGGCTTGCAGACACACCACTCCAGTCTCTGTCTCTGTCGTCACATTCTTCCCTGTGTGTGTGTCTCTGTGTCCTCACATAATCTTCTTATAAAGACACTAGCCTTTGAATTTAAGACTTATCCTAATCCAGTATGACCTCATCATAATAAATTACATCCACAAGAACTGTTTCAATATTAGGTCACATCCTAGGTTCCAGGTGAACATGAATGGGAAAGGGACACAATAGAACTCAGCACGGGGAGCTTTTCAGCTAATTACTGAAAGTTCATAGATACTCAGCAGACATATTGGGGTGAGAGACATTGCCTTCTGCCCACGGCATGTGGGTATCGGGCAGCCCTGTCCACACTAAAAGGTCTACTCTGTGACACTGTGATTTTCATATCTTTTCCACTGATACCAGAAAGATCCAAGGTTGCCAATGGGATAGCATCTGGTTCAGGAGCTGCTGACTCGCCAGAGTTCTTATTGGGAAAATGTGAAGAAAACCTGATATCTCTGGGAGAGTGAGTCTGAGGTTGTCTGAGTGCTCAATTTGAGAGAAACTCAAATAGAAAAGATGTCATGAAGTCATTTTTCAAAAGACAGGAAGGAATGGTGTTCCTAGCAGTCAAAGAGGGGGCCAGGTGGGGATGCCAGTCTAAAGAAGGCTAGCAAAGGTTGATTATTCCCTAAATAGGTTAAATCTAGCCAGAAAAATTACCATCTGTCTGTAAGAAAGTAAGAAATAGTAGGACCCTCTGCCAGGAACTGCAGTTTTCAAAGGAACTCCATAGTATCAATTTTCCTGGGCTTAGAAAGAAATGTCCTGACTTTAAAATGTTGAACTATAGGCTAATATGCAGCAACCAGGGAGCACGGTAGGAAAGTTGGCATATCCTAGAGCTCGCACAAGGACAGCATCACCAGAGCAGAGTGAAAAGTTCTCACCAAGCACAGAGAGAGGTACAGATAGGTCTCCCTGGATTTTTTTCTCCCTTGTAACTAGCCAAACAGCCCTATTTGATACAATGGGGATCAAACAATATTACATTCATTGACAACGTTTCTCTAGCAATGCTTAGATAGAAAGTATGAGTTTGCATATAGACCAGAGTACATTTATTAGACTTACATGATAAATTCATTTCCCGATATTTCAGGTCTCCATAGCAAGCATAATGTATAAGAATTTCCAAACTGGGCTGGGTATGGTGGCTCACGCCTGTAATCCCAGCACTTTTGGAGGCCGAGGTGGGTGGATCACCTGAGGTCAGGTTGTTCAAAACCAGCCTGGTCACCATGGCGAAACCCTGTCTCTACTAAAAATTAAAAAAAAAATAGCTGGCCATGGTGGCTGGTGCCTGTAATCCCAGCTACTTGGGAGGCTGAGGCAGGAGATTCACTTGAATCTGGGAGATGGAGGTAGCAGTGAGCCAAGATTGCACCATTGCACTTCAGTCCCAACAAAAGCGAAACTCCGTCTCAAAAAAAAAAAAAAAGAATTTCCAAACTGTATTCCTTGGAGCCTAGACCTTGCCCTGGAGGGTGGGGGACAGGAGGATAGAGGGCAATATTCAGGTAGGGTCAAAATGAGGAATGGGTTTACGTGTGAGATTTTGTGTTAATAAGCGGTTCTGCAGTGACACATATTTAGAGATGCTAATCACAAAAGATGGTTCAAACACCACCTCTGCCTCTGGCAAATCTGTAACCACAGATGACTTATTTTACTTTTTTGTGAAACTCACATTTCATTTAGAAAAGGTGCAATTATTAAACAGTTATGAGAACACTTCATGAAGGTGACAGTATTACCTGAATACCAAGCAGTATTGCTAACATTAACAGCAGCAACAGGATCATCATCATCATCATCATCATCACCATCATTCGGCCTGTAAGGCTCAGCTTTCTTTGTCAGCCCTTCCTAACCTCACTACTCTTGTTTTTCCATTACTCCTTTTGCCAGACCTTCAGTTCCAGTTCACATAACTGTAGTCTATTCACATATCCACTTTCACATTTATTTGCTGGTTTACTCACTGTCTGTCGCCAGAGTGTAGTATCCAGAACAATGTCTGTGTTTCTCCTCTGCTGCGTATTCAATTTAGCTATGTCAAAGCACAGTAGATGCTAAACAAGAATTTGCTGAATAAATGAATGAATGTATTATGGTCTTGGAATGGATGCTTTATTGCCAATTTCTAGGTTAGTGATCTTGAAACTCAAAGCACAAAAAACATACTTGAATTTTTGATGCTCTGAATGGCACTGTGACGTTTTGACAGACCTTCAGTTACCAAAATAAACCGCCATAACTATCAAAAATAAGAATAATCCACTGAATGGTTTTCCAGTGTGCAGTCTCTTCTCTATCTAGTGCATCCTCCCATCTGCCACTAAAAATAATCCCCTAAGTGGAAAAGTTGACCTTACCATTCTTAAAATCCTGTGTGCCAGGTATTCATTCATTCACTCATTCATTCATCCATTCATTCCTCAAATATTAGGAAAATGAATGAAAAACACATAAGGAGAAAGAAGGAATGAGGAAGAAGAAGCAAAAAAGACAAGACCTGAAGTAAGTTTCTTAGAGTATTAGAGCTATATGGATGCATACTGTCAGACTAACCAGCTTAAGCAGGGTGTCACTAAGGTAAGACTTTAAGAAAAAAGCTATGAAATTAAATAAGTACATCCAGACAAGGCCATACGAGTTACCTCTCCTGACAGTTAGATCAGCCAACTGAGCTATAGTCTGACTGCACAATGAACAGGAGACCAGAAGGTATTTTTCATGAAAGACCATTACTTTTGGAATTTTCAAAACTGTTGATGTAAAGGAATTCAGATTTCTGGCAGTCAGTCGAGACACTAGCCTTTATGTTTTACAATGAATGAATAATTAAATACTGGTCCTAGTTTAAAAAAAATGCAAACAGGATGAAGGGCTAATCAGAAGTGATCACAGGTCAGGGCTAAAAGTGGAAATCAAAGGAACATGAAATAAAAAATTGTGTAAGGAAGGGGATAAAATAACATCTCTTCAAGTGTCTATTGACCATTTGTAAATCTTTGGAGAAGCAAAATGTTCTACCCATTTTTTAATTGAGTTATTCATCTTTTAAAGAATTTTTCACATAATTTGAATACTAGACCATATATGATTTGAAATTTTTTTCTCATTTTGTGGATTATGCTTTAACTTTATTGATGGTGTCCTTTGAAGCTTGAAAGTTTCTAATTTTGAAGAAGTCTAATTTATCTATTTTTGTGTTTGGTCAGTTGTAATTTTGGTGTCATATAAGAAGGCATTGCCAAAACCGAGTATGAAGATATTTTCTTCTAAGGTTTTTATCATTTTAGCTCTTACATTTAAGTTTTTTGAGTATAGAATGAAGAAGTGTCCAACTTCATTCTTTTTCATGTGAATAGTTGGTTGTCTTAGCCTCATTTGTTGAAAAAAAATTCTTTCTCCAATGAATTGCCAACTTTGTCAAAAATTGATACATTGTAATAGCCAAGATTTGGAAAGAACATAAATGTTTATTGATGGGTGAATGCACTTTTTAAAATGTGGCATATAAATATAATGGAATATTATTCAGCTTTAGAAAAGAAAATCCATGCAACAACATGGATGAAGCTTGAAGACATTATGCTAAACAAAATATGCCAGGTATGCCAGGACAAATGCTGTATGATTCCACTTCATGAGCAACCTAGAAGATTCAAATTTATAGAAGTAGAGAGTAGAATAGTGGTTGTCAGGGCTGTTATTAATAACAAGGAGTTGTGAGTCAATAGTCATAAAGTTTAAGTTATATAAGATTAATAAATTCTAGATATCTGCTGTACATTATGCCTATAGTTAACAATACTGTACTGTACACATAAAAATGTGTTTAACTGGCAGATTTCATGTTAAATGTTGTTACCACAATTTATAAAATTGAATCAATCACATTTGTAGGAGCTTACTTCTGGATTCGCAGTTTTACTCTATGGATCTCCCTGCCTCTTTTTATGCCAGTCTCACACCGTCTTTATTACTACAGCTTTGTAGTAAGTTTTGAAATTGGAAAATTTTAGTCTTCCAACTTCGTACTTATTTTTCAACATTGCTCTGGCTATTCTAGGTCCCTTATTCCATATAAATTTTACAGTCGGGTTATTGATTTTTGCAAAAATGATAGCTAGGACTTTGATAGGGATTGCATTGAATCTGTAGATCAATTTAGGAAGGATTGCTATCTTAAAAATATTAAGTCTTTTTATCTATGAACATAAGAAGCTGTATTCTTTGTTTAGGCTTCTTTAATTTTCTGTAATAATGGTTTGTTGTTTTCAGAGTACAAGTCTTACACTTCTTTTATTAAATTTGTTCTTAAATATTTAATTCTTATTTATGCTACCATAAATTGAATCATTTTTAAAATTTTATTTTCAAAGTATTCATTGCAAGTGTATACGAATACAGTTGATCTTTGTATATTGATTTTGTACGCTAACACATTGTTGAACTTGTTAGATTACTTAGTAGTTTAAGATTACTAGTAGTTTAGATTACTTAGGATTTTCTATGTACAAGATTGTGTCATCCTCAAATAGAGATAATTTTACTTCTTCCTTTCCAATCTATATGCTTTTCATTTCTTTTTCTTGCCTAAATGCTCTGGCTAGAAACTCCAGTACAAAGTTAAATAGAAGTGATAAGAAATGACATTATCTTCTTCTTGATTTTAGAAGAAATGCATCTAGTCTTTCACAAGAATGATATAAGCTGTAGGGTTCTTTTTGTAGATGCCTTTTATCAGATTGAGGACATTCCCTTCTATTCCTAGCTTTTGGAGTGTCCTATTCTAAAAAGGTATCAAACTTTGCCAAAGCTTTTTCTATGTCTTTCAAAATTACTATGTTGGTTTTGTCTTATTCTATTAGTAAGGTTTATTACATTTATTTACTTTTAAATGTTAACTACTCTTGGATACTTGGGATAAATTCCACTTGGTTGTGGTGTATAATCCTGTTTACATATTGCTAGATTCTGTAATTTCTTTAGTCCTTTTTTTACTAGCGATATTGGTCTGTAGTTCTATTTTCTTGCAATTTCTTTGTCTGATTTTTGTATCACAGTACAACGTCTCATAGAATGGGTTGAGATGTATTTCTACATCTTCTATTTTTGGAAATGTTTGTGAAGAATTAGAATTAATTATTCTTCAAATGTTTGTTAGAATTTACAAATAAGGCCATTTTTTCCTGGGTCTTTGTAGAAGCTGATTTTTAGGTAAATATTTTTTGTCCATCTGTCATTTATTTTGATGTATACATATTACAAGATAGTTATCCATTCTTGTTCCTAACGAGTTCTCTTAATTCCACTGATTGAAATGAGTCATATGATTCTAGCGGCCCTAAATAAGAATTATGCCACTTTTGATATGTTCCGAATGGATATTTAGAATGTGTCTCTTCTAGGATTTTTTTCTTTTATTCAGCTTATTGATTCCATGCCCTTTTCATTAGTTTAGCTTTAAAATAAATTTCAATGTCTTGTAGTATGTTTTCCCTCATTATTCATCTAACAAGTACTTATTGAGTGCCTATGATTAGCTAAGCACATGCACTGAAAATTCAGCAGTAAACAAAACTGACAAAACTCTTTGCCCTCACAGACTTTGCAAAAATAAAACATATAGTGTGCTGAAACTATCATAATGACTACAGAGAAAAATAGTGATCGATGTGTGAGGGAAGAGGTTTGAAATATCATGTAGGATATACAAGAAATATCTCACTGAACAGATAATATATGGGTTAAATACCAAAAGATGTGAGAAGGTAAACTATGTAGATATTTAGAGTCTAAGCATTCCAGGAAGCAATGACAGCAAGTGCAGAGGCCCTGAGGCTGGAATGTACAGGGTGCCTGTGGAGAGCACCCAGAAAAACAGTGTTTCTAGATTAAGTGCATGCTGGAGGGGTAGGAGATGAAGAAGTCTTATGACAAGGTTCGGGTCATGTAGGTCACTGCAGGCCATCAGGATAATTTTGCTTTTACTTGCTAAAACGTAGAAAGATTTTGATCAGGAAGGTGACATGATCTCGCCTGCATTTTGATAGGAATACATTGGGAGCTGTGCTGAGAACAGATTGAAAAGAGCAAGGATCAAAGCATAAAGTTTATTACAAGGCTACTGAAATGATCCACATGAGAAACCTTGAGGGCTTGGACCAAAGAAGGTGGAAATAAGTGACTGGATCCTGGGTATACTTAGAATGTAGTACCTCATTACTCCAAATGAAACTAAGAATTGTTTTACAACTTCCTCTACACCACATCTAAAATGTGATTAAGATTTTTACTAGTAGTCTATTAATGTACCAAACTGGAAGTAAGTCACTGAGTTTATAGATTAACTTCCAGAACATCTGTTACAATATGGTTTCTCTCGCATGAGCATTTGTCCCCATCTTCTTTTATGCACAATGGTAAAGGTGTGTTGTTTTACTGATGTAGGTCCTATACATTTTTTTAACGATCATTTTTAGGAGAAGGATGTGTGCATGTATTTTTTAACTGGTTACGGCTTATCTAGAGAAAAACTATTGACTTCTGTGTGTTTATTTTATGACAGACCATTTTATTCAATTCTTTTATCAGTTCTAATGATTTTCCAAAGTTTTTCAGTTTAATCTTCATATACTGAGAAATTTATTTACTCATTTCCAATATTTAGTTGTCTTAGTTCTCTACCTGGTGGTGAGTTTTGATTGGTAAAAGTGATTTTGAATGAATCTTAACATGGGCAATGAAGGGTGGATCTCCATGTTGCATGTCAGTGGGACTCCAGGGTTGAGCAGCAGCTTGAAAATACCAGGTACTCATGATGTTGGCGTGGGTGTGAGGGCTTGTGTGGGGAGGGAGGGAGGGAGGGAGGGAGAGAGAGAGGGAGGAACGGACAGAATAGAAGAAAGTGGTATGAAGGGTGATGACATGAGAACTTAGATATTTAAAGCAAGCTTGGGTTCACTTGGGTTGACTTATACAGGAACTTGGAATTTACCTAGGCTGATAGCCATATTTTGTCTATGAGGAAAATAAGGTCCAAAGAACAGAGGAGAATTTTCCAAGGCCACATGGTAAATAGTTCAGCCTGGGCTAGAATATAACCCAGGTCTCTTCACACTCTCACTGCACTGAATGGGGACCAACCTCACAGGGGAGGAGCCAAGTTAGTAAAAAGTCAAGATGCAAAAGCAGGTGATTGGCCCTACTCCATCACCTGTAGTTGAGGAGGGAATAGAACACCTTATGTTTCCCACATCTCCATAGGGTGTTGAATCGGAGAGAGGAAGAGCATGAGGACAGTATACTAAGCCATCAAGTACTTACCTTTCTCCAAGTAAATTATTGGACTTTGGAGAAAAACACTTATTTTCTGTGCTTCAGCTATTATCACCTTAAAATATATAGTGCCCATTTAGATCGATGGTTATATCCAGCCCACAGATGTGCTTTGATTTTTCTGTGTTAAAACAATATTAATTATTTGATAGCATATAGAAGTCATGAAAGTTTACATAAAATCTGGATTTCTGGCTTTTTCTGGAAAACTATGAAGATCTTGCAACACTGGCCCACCTTACTGCATGCTACCAATCGTCTGTGTAGAGAAGGAGCACCCACTGTCTGCCGCCATCCCCACTGACTCACTTATTTAGGTTGCTCACCTTGCCCTTGTGAGATACTCTAACATGATCTCACAGTCTTCCTAGCTCTGATGTTCTGTGAGTCTGTAAAGTTCGGATTCTTGGCATGGTCCTGGCAAACCTATCTAAAGCAGAGTTAATCCACATGTCTGTCCCTTCACATACCTTCTCCTCTATGTTGTCAGGCTCAGCTGATTTCTCCATTTCCCTACAGTCTTTCTACACTTCCTTTCCAAAAGGCTGGCTGCTGGGTCTTGGCCGTATAATTCCAGAGCCTCTGCTTGTCATGTGAATGTTCTCTATTTCTCCCCTAAGCTAAGTGGCCTGGCTTCTGCCCAGCATGGCTTACGAAGGAGCATGTGACAGATCCAGTTTCCCCAGCTCCTTTCCAGAACAAATGCCTCTGTTCTCTCTTTATACATTCATTTCACAAACTCCAGGGTAATAAATGAATCCACAACAAATGGTGGCCATTGTATATCTAAGGAAAAGAGGCAGGTGTTGACATTGGCTGCTCTGCTAGTTAGAGGCTTTTGCAGTGGCAGAGAAAAATATAAGCAAATCGAAGCCAGTATAAATTGACAGCGCCCAGGAACAGCCTGTCCAGGGTGCAGTTGGGGGAAAGTGAGATTACTTAGAAGTAGGAAGGCAGGAAGAATTCATGCTGAAGCCAATATTAGAGTTCCAGAGCCTTGTCTGAAAGGTGTAAGAGTCTTAGGAGCAGCCAGGCCAAAGCAAGAGAGTAGAAAGCATATCCATCAAAGCAGTTTTCACAGTGAGAAAGAACATGGTTATTGAATAGGGTCTACAGTGATGTAAGAGATTGTGAGAAGCAAAGGTCAGTCATAAAGTTAAGACACAAAAAGTAGTCACAACTTAAGGCCATATAAAAAACAGGTTGGGCTCTCAGCCTAAAGCCCCAGGATCACAGGTCTTCTATGGGAAACTGACAAACAGAGGTGCTAAATGGTCTAATCCTCCCAAAAATCTAAATCCAGCTAGAAGAATAGTTGGTTAGGCAGACTTAATGGGACTGGGCACATAAGCAGCATTAGAGCCTGCTGTCATCAACCCAGAGCTCCTTACCTCCAAGTCTTTGATCATTGGGCACAGAGTATCCAAGACTAGACTTTGTGTGGACACAACTTGCTGCGGCCAAGCAAGGTGTTGCTACCATCAGAGTCCAAATGGGTTTTCTTTGGTTTGGAAATTTAGTGGGCTTCTCTGAGAGTGATCTTCACAGGCAGCCAGGATTTGCTGGGGAAAACTGGAATTCACAGCTGGTGGTTAGCTAAGTTTTCAAGTCAAAGTTCTACAAGGGGAAGTCTACCACCTGAGCTGTAACTCATAGAGATTGCATCTGTGTCTCCCTAGTCCAGGTTCAGAGAGATGCCTTGCACTTCTCTAACGACCAGTGATGAGCTTTTTTTCATATGTTTGTTAGCTGCATAAATGTCTTCTTTAGAGAAGTGTCTGTTCATATCCTTTGCCCACTTTTTGATGGGGTTGTTTTTTCTCGTAAATTTGTTTAAATTCTTTGTAGATTCTGGTTATTAGCCCTTTGTCAGATGGATAGATTGCAAAAATTTTTCCCCATTCTGCTGGTTGCCAGTTCATTCTAATGATAATTTCTTTTGCTGAGCAGAAGCTCTTAAGTTTAATTAGATCTCATTTGTCTATTTTGGCTTTTGTTGCCATTGCTTTTGGTGTTTTAGTCATGAAGTCCTTTCCTATGCCTATGTCCTGAATGGTTTTGCCTAGGTTTTCTCATAGAAGCAAACTTAATTTTCATAAGATGAAAATCTAGTGTGTCATTCCTAGACTTAAAATCTTCCTGATCTGACCCTAGTTTTTAGGAGAGATAAACTACAGCTCTTTATCGCAAAATATCATACCTTTCCTCTTTTTCCTCAGATATCACAAAATATCTGACCTTTCCTCTTTTTCAGCCATCCTCCTCAATTCCTTCTAATGGTGAAAAAAAAAAATGCTGGAAATGTGATACTCTTTTTACTGTTGTGCCTCCATCTGAAATGCCTTCTATCTTTCATCATCCAGGTAACTCCTAACTCTCCTTCAAAAAGCAGCTCAGGTTTCTCTATCTCTAGGAATAATTCCTGAAACTACAGCATACATTGGGTATCTTTAGTGCTTGGCCACATTATCCTGCAGTCGATAAGTTCATTACTAGACTGTCTTCCCCACAAGGATAGAAGTTGCAGGTCAGTTCCAATCACTTATCAAACTGGATGTCTTTTATACCTGACATGGTGCCTGGGCACAGAAGAGCCTAATTGTTGAATGAATAAATAAAATGTTTAAATAAACAAATAGCTTAATCACTTCATCATCAGTCAATCTACTGCTCCCCAAGGTCTCTGACTAAATTCTCTATTAGTGGAAACTTACCCTGGGACATTTATAAGGAACTTGGAGAGCCAGCGGAATCAAATACAATCAAATCACTAATCAATTTATTCACTTTTCTGTTCTCTAAAATTAGGAGCATGTGAATGAATATGTATGAACATGTGTAATTATAGACACTTATGCACATAAATTACTGGCAGGGCTTCTGGTGTTATGCTCATAGGAGCAAGATGTTTATTTTCACCTGTCTTCATTGTAGAGCTGTCTCTGGAGCATCCTACTTGAAAGCAAAGTGGCTAAACACTCCCTCCAATTTTATGACTTATTCATTGCCTATTCTTTGATATTCTGCTCTAAAAAACATCAGAATTCTCCAGTGACATTCCTTGGTGGGATAGACTTATGGGATAAGAGGAGATGAAATGTGATATTGTTGGCTTTGAAAGTTTTTTCATATTCTCAGGAAGTTAAATGTTCCTCTCACTGGTCTTCTTTTCAAAGGATTAGTTGGTAGTACTTACCAAGTTCTCCATTCCTTTGATTTTTTAAAAGGAAGAAAGACATAATTTTCCTTGTGTTGTCATGTGAAGAGGTTGAAATTAGTCAATTCTATTTCTAAAAAATTTCTCAAGACACTCACATCACGTGTTAAACCTCAATGTGGGTCGTTCATTGTGGTTCTGCGTTCATGTTTGTAGTCCCCTGACCACGAGCAAGATTATGGGCAAATCTATCAGACTGATGGTAAGAGTGTTTGCAAACTCTTTGTATTAAATGTTGGGGAAGGATGTCTGTAACCTTTGTGGGAAACAACAACGTTAAAAGAATAGGCTTTTGAAACTAAAAAATACTGGTTCAATTATCAGCTTCAATATTTACTAGCTGTAAATTTACTTGAGTAAATTAATTTTCTGAGCCTCTGCCTTCTAATCTATAAGAATAAGTACTAAGTATTTCATAAACTTGTTAAAATATTAAACACAATAGCGTAGGTAAAACATGCTATTGCTTTTAAACATCTAGCAAAATGCCTGATATTTACTGAGCAACTAGTGATTGTCTCTTTCTGTATCTCAGGTGATGACTCTAAAGGATTGTTGTTCAATGGGTGCAAAGTTCCAGTTATGCTAGACAAATCAATTATAGACACATTATTCATTATGGTGCCTATAGTGAACAATACAGTACTGTGATGATAAAAAAATTGTTAGAAAATAGATTTCATACTGTATTTTGAACACACACAGAAAAATAAATTCTAGAAAATGATGGATATGTTTATTGCCTTGATTGGGATTATGATATCACAGGTATTTGCATATGCCCAAACTTAAAAAAATTATATACATTAAATATGTGATGTTTTTATATCAATTATACCTCAATAAAGCTATTTTTAAAAAGAAAACATATCTTTAGTAAGTATTTGATTAAGTCTTCAAATTCTTAATTCCCCTGTAGTTATTGGCAATTCTGTGAAAATCCCTAATGTCAATATATACTTGGAGATCTTTGATAACACAATAAGACAAGATTGTCCATGCATCATCAATGTTGTCTTCAATAGGTTATTGTTTTCATTGGCTGACATTCTTGCTTTCTAATTTTCAAACACTTTGAGTTTTATTTTATCCTTATCAATTACATTTGTTGGGGGTTATTTTCTAAATATACCATGCATAGTAATATATATGTTTATCAAGATATTTTGCTGATTATTTAAATAAATAGGCTTTATATATATTTTTCATGTAAAAGATGATGCATCTCCTGCTTACCACCATTGCTACAAGATGGATACATAATTTCCCCCAAAATTTTCATCTCCAGTAAAATCTCTTTACAATCAAACAAAAAAAATCTCCTTTTGAAACTGTGCAAAATAAAAAAGGTCATTATGATATTTTGCCTTGTATATAATCATCTGTTGAAAAGTTTAAGAGCTGCTGGCCAATGGGATGCCCATTATCTTTGGAAATATCTAGGAAATTGGCCAATTTACAGTTTCTTCAGCATGAGAGTTAATTTCTCATAGGCTCCTAATGAGTTTACTTTACTATTCAGGGAGCAATTATGCCATTCAGTGATTTACAGAATCCCACCTAAGAACCTGAAAGAGAATAGGCTATCTATGATTATGGACTCATAAAGGATTTTACGCCTACACTGTCAATCTAGTTATATTTATGGTTCATCAGGTGATCATTTAAACCCCCAGCAAGAGGCAACAGAACTATCTGATTAGCTACTGTTCCAAAATAAACTTGGAAAATGGTGGGTCTATGTCAATCAACCCCAGAAAAGGAAGCTGTGGATTCAAATACCTGTTTAACTCAAATGTCCTTTAGGATTTTGTGTATGGGTGAACTGAGATGTAATTTTTAGTAATAAACTGTTCTCTCAGATACCACAGGATATATTGATTTGCCATTAGTAAACCCCATAGCATAAAAGAAAGACCTAGAGGATACTTTAACAAAAAGTTAAGGCTAGCATTTTGTCACAAAATCATACACTGTTACAGCTATAAGAAGCCTTGGAGTTTATGTAATCTAAGCTTATTTTACATTTAAAAAAAAAAAAAAAAAAAAACCTAGAGAACCACAACCCAGAGAAGGCAACCCAGATAGCTCATAATTTAAATTAGTAAATGATCTAATAACCTTTTCCATTTATTATTTAATGTACAAAACATTATCCTGCCAGGAGCATAGCTCACACCTATAATCTCAGAACATTGGGAGGCAGAGGTGGGAGGATTGCTTGAATTCAGGAGTTTGAGACAAGCCCAGGCAACATAGTGAGACCCTCCCTGTCTCTACAAAAATAAAAAATAAAATATTTGACAGGTATACTGATGCATGCCTGTGGTCCCAGTTATTTGGGAAGCTGAGACACTGGAGCCCAGAAGATTGACACTGCCCTGAGCTGTGATCATGCCACTGCACTCCAGCCTGGGCAACACAAAGAGACCATGTCTCAAAGAAAAGAAAATATTATTCTAAGATCTCTGTTTAACTCTCATGTCTATTTTGTCTTCTTCTTCTTCTTTTTTTTTTTTTTTGATTCCCTTATTAATCAATGCTTTAATCAAGGCCCAAATACTGAAATGCTAAATCTTGGCATTTCATACCTCAGAATTTTTCTACTTTATATTCTTTCATCTGGAATATCCTAACATCATTTTTCCTCCTAGTGAATTCCTACTCCTCCTTCAAAATCCAAGTTATAAATTACTTCTTCTAAAAGATCATCTTTGAACATCACCCTGTATCAGCTCAACATTGTTGTAGAAAGAAAAATGTCTATATCTAATTGGCACACAACAATGAACATTTAATTCTTGCTCATAAGTTTGGAACTTGGCTGATCTAAACTGGATTTAGAGAGGTAATTCTGCTTCAAGCTACAGATCTGTGGGTCTACATCCTGTGTCTATAAGTCTCTCATCTTCCTGTGAGGACAATCCAGTTAGGAGGACAATCCAGTTAGCAGGACATGTTCTTCTCAGGGCTCAGCAGAAGTGCAAGAGCAGCATGCACAATTCTTTAAGTGCAGTTTAAGCCTCTGTTTTCCTCAAGTTTGCTAACATCAAAGATAAATAGGATGGTTGGCCAAATAAAGGGACAAGAAAGTATAATATTCCTGTGGAGACACGGTGAACTGCATTAAGTCATATGGCAAAGGCCAGGGACACAGGAGGAATTCCAAGTTGGTACCAATAATTTAATCTTTTAGTTTAACTATGTTCCCAGGCCTTTTCTTTGCTAACTCTGTATCTTGTATGTGCGTCTACATTCAATCATGATATATAGTAACTATTTTAATCATGATATATTATAACTATTTTGACAGTTGGTTTCCCCAGTTAATTATACTTTAAAAATAATAGCTAGCATTTTAGTGGGTATGCTGTGTACCAGGAAGTGCATTAGAACTTTTATGGGTAAAATCCTAGGTATGATTTTCAATAACCCTATGTACTGCAGTTATCCTGAATTTACATATAAGGAAAGTTACACTGAGGTATTACATCCCTTGTCCAGGTGATACGGTTTGGCTGTGTCCCCACTCAAATCTCATCTTGAATTCCCATGTGTTGTGAAAGGGACTAAGTGAGAGGTAACTGAATCATGGGGGCAAGTCTTTCCCATGTTGTTCTCATGTTAGTGAATAAACCTCACAAGATCTGATGGTTTTATAAGGGGGAGTCTCCCTGCACAAGTTCTTTCTTTGCCTGCTACCACCCATGTAAGATGCTACTTGCTCCTCCTTACTTTCTGCCAGGATTGTGAGTCTTCCCCAGCTATGTGGAATAGTAAGTCCATTAAACCTCTTTCTTTTGTAAATTGCTCACTCTCAGGATGTCTTTATCAGCAGCATAAAAACAGACTAATACAGTAAATTGGTACCAGTAGAGTGGGGTGCTGCTGAAAAGATACCTGAAAATGTGGAAGTAACTTTGGAACTGGGTAACAGGCAGTGGTTGGAACAGTTTGGAGGGCTCAGAAGAAGACAGGAAAATATGGGAAAGTTTGGAACTCTCTAGAGACTTTTTGAATGGCTTTGACCATAATTCTGATAATGATATGAACAATAAAATCCAGGCTGAGGTGGTCTCAGACAGAGATGAGAAACTTCTTGGGAACTGGAGCAAAGGTGACTCTTGCTATATTTTAGCAAAGAGACTGGTAGCATTTTGCCCTTGCCCTAGAGATTTGTGAAATTTTGAACTTGAGAGAGATGATTTAGGGTATTTAGCAGAAGAACTTTCTAAGCAGCAAGGCATTCAAGATGTGACTTGGGTGCTGTTAAAGGCATTCAGTTTTAAAAAGGAAACAGAGCATAAATGTTTGGGAAATTTGCAGCCTGACAATATGATAGAAAAGAAAATCCCATTTTCTGAGGAGAAATTCAAGCTGGCTGCAGAAATTTGCATAAGTAATGAGAAGCCAAATGTTAATCCCCAAGACAATGAGGAAAATGTCTCCAGGGCATGTCAGAGGTCTTCACAGCAGCCCCTCCAATCACAGGACCAGAGGCCTAGAAGGAAGAAGTGGTTTCATGGACTGGGCTCAGGGTCTCCATGCTGTGTACAGCCTAGGGTCGTGGTGTCCTGTGTTCCAGCCACTCCAGCCATGGCTGAAAGGGGCCAACATAGAGCTTGGGCCATGTCTTCAGCGGGTGAAAGCCTCAAGCCTTGGCAGCTTCCACATGGTGTTGAGCCTGCCCATGCAAAGAAGTCAAGAATTGGCATTTGGGAACTGGCTCCACCTAGATTTCAGAGATGTATGGAAATGCCTGGATGTCCAGGCAGAAGTTTGCTGCAGTGGTGAGGCTCTCTTGGAGAACCTCTACTAGGGCTGTGCAGAAGGAAAATGTGGGGTCAGAGCTCCCACATAGAGCCTCTACTGAGGCACTGCCTAATGGAGCTGTGAGAAGAAAGCCACCATTCTCCAGACCCCAGAATGGTAGATCCACTGACAGCTTGGACCGTATGCCTGGAAAAGCTGCAGACACGCAATGCCACCCTGTGAAAGCAGCCAGGAGGGAGCCACAGGGGCAGAGCTGCCCAAAACCATGGGAACCCACCTCTTGCATCAGCGTGACCTGGATGTGAAAGGAGATCATTTTGGGGCTTTAAGATACGACTGCCCCACTGGATTTTGGACTTGCATGGGGCCTATAGTCCCTTCATTCTGAACAATTTTTCCCATTAGGAATGGCTGTATTTGCCCAATGCCTGTACCTCCATTTTACCTAGGAAGTAACTAACTTGCTTTTGATTTTATAGGCTCATATGCAGAAAGGACTTGCCTTGTCTCAGACAGATTTTGAACTGTGGACTTTTGAGTTAATGCTGAAATGAGTTTAGATTTTGAGGGACTGTTGGGAAGATATGATTGGTTTTGGTATATGAGGTCATGAGGTTTGGAAGGGACCAGGGGTAGAATGATTTAGTTTGGCTGTGTTGCCACCAAAATCTCATCTTCAATTTCCCCATGTTATAGGAGGGACCCAGCAGGAGGTAATTTAATTATGGGGGCAGATTTTTCCCATGCTGTTCTCATGATAGTAAGTCTCATGAGATCTGATGGTTCTATAAAGGAGAGTATCCCTGCATAAGTTCTTTCTTTGCCTGCTACCATCTATGTAAGATGTGACTTGCTCCTCCTTGTCTTCCACCATGATTGTGAGGCTTTCCCAGCCATGTGGAACAGTAAGTCCATTAAACCTCTTTCTTTTGTAAATTTCCCAGTCTCTATGTCTTTATCAGGAGTGTGAAAATGGACTGACACATCAAGCTCACAAAATTAGAGTTGAGACTCCAACCCAAAGCTAATTCCAAAGCATCTTGTCTTCTTCACTAACCTATAATCTTCCTTATTTGATTAGGAGCTCAAGCAAGACCTTTATCTGATTTGCCTGTTATCAACCCATAACTAGGGCAGTTCCTGATAAGAACTCAATACTCATTTACTAAATTGAATTGCTCCAAGTCTAACTTGTCTATCCACCCTTATCTCTAACTTTTCTAGATAAACTCTCCACACAGGTTGACCAGTGAATGCTAAAATATCATAAGCCTCTGCCCTTCTTCCTGCCATTTCTAGTACTCAATTATTCAAGCATTAATACCCTATCACTCATCTAAAACATTCATTCCTATTTTATATAGACAAAACCTAGGAGCTAGATTGTGAAATACATTGTTGTACTTGACTCTGTAAATGACTAGGGTGAGCTGGACCATGATATCTGTGCTTCCACTGGGTGCCCAGAGGCTTTTATTGAATTTATCTTGTCTATTAAGTGAAAATAGATGATCTAGGGTGAAAGGCATGTTTTATTTATATAATCATTCTTTCCAGGATGGTAGTCATAAGGGCTAGAATGACACACCATATTTCATAAATATGGAAGTTTTGCTATAATAGAAAAATTCCTGTATTAAATTAAAAATCAGTATTCTGTGCTAACTCATTCATTATCTCAACACTGCCTCCTCTCACTAATCACCTCACCTCTCAGTTCTGTCATCTGTTAAACTGAGGAGTTGTATGCTCTCCAATGGAAAGAATTAAATTCTCTATGTCAAAGAAACTATTAGTAGTAAGCAAATGTATTTGGAAAATATAAAACTCACCAGTTATCAGAGAAACACAAATTATGTGTGTCTTCATATTTATAAATAGAGGCTAAATGTAATGTATTTATATACTGTATTTTTTATAAAGTATAATTTAATGTCGAATAAATTTTAAAAGGACAAATACATTTTTAATTTGAAAACTCATATTCTCATAATGGCAAAGGAGAATGCAAACTGAACATGACTGTAAAAAAATAATTTGGTAACATAATTCAAAAGAAATGTCTTCTGTGAATGAAAAGATTTCCTAAAGAAGAAAGCATAAGAATAATCTATATAATATGTGAAAATTATGTTAACTCAGCATATCATTTAATATAGAACATTACCCAGGCATAAAAATTATAACTCTGTAGCACATGGAAAACTATATAGTATATAGCAACTATATCCAGCAATTTCAAATGTAAAACAAGTAAAACAAAATATTATAACTACTTGTGAAATTAGATAAAATGTATGCATCATGGTTGGCTAAGTGCTATAAAATTATTCTGAAATCTAAGTGGCTGATATGAATAAAGGTTAATTTCTCACTCATACCATAGTCTAATTAAGGTCAACAAGGAATTCTGGGTGTTCTCTGCTCCACACAGTGATTTAGGGACCCCAGATTCTTCCAGCTAGTGGCTCTACCACTTCCTAGCACCTCATCATCTGGATCCTCCTCCTTTGGAAGGCAGATACAGAAAGTGAGAGGGTGACAAAGGTGTACCTGCTCTTAACTGCCCCCACCTATAATTACAAACATGGCTTCTGCTCATGGACATTGGCAAAAACAAGTCACATGTCCCCGGCCCTAACCTGATGAAGGGGGCAATAAGATATAATATAGGTGCATGCCCAGAAAGAAGTGAAGGTGTATCTGGTGAGCTTATGGCCAGTCTGTGCCACAATATGTAAATAAATGGATAGGGAAAAGATGTAAAAATGAAAAAGAGTTTATAAAGAGATAGGTTTCCTTGCTAAGTAAAAGGTTAAATTACTTAAAAAATAGGCAATTTAGGCCACACATGGTGGCCCATGCCTGTAATTCCAGCACCTTGGGAGGCTGAGGTAGGTAGATTGCTTGAGGTCAGGAGTTCTAGATCAGCCAGGCCAACACAGTGAAATTCTGTCTCTACTAAAAATATTAGCTAGGCATGGTGGTGCATGCCTGTAATCCCAGCTACTTGGGAGGCTGAGAAAAGAGAATTGCTTGAACCTGGAAGGTGGAAGGTGCAGTGAGCTGAGATCATGCTACTGTACTCCAGCTTGAGAGTGCAGTGAGACTCTGTCTCAAAATAAATAAGTAAATAAAATAAAATAAGGAAATTTTTCTTCATTATTCATATTATGTTGCCTTTAAAAGATATAAATGTGTAAAATAAAAATCAGCTTAAAATACTGGAATTAGGTTAAATGTTTAAGGCCAATTCCATCTCTAATATCCAACAATTGGTAATTGCAGCATATTGAGATTTTATAATCCAATCTCATCTTTGTCCCTACTTTTTTATGTCTTCTAAAAATCTGGACCTCAAGAAATATGGTCTAAATTTTGCAGAGTATTTAATGGGAGATCTAAAGCCTGGGCACTCACTAATAGGATAGAAAATTTTAATTAAGCTCAATATGCAATTATAACTTTGCTGGTTATTAAAAGTGATGAGAAAAATTATACAGCTATGATCACTGGCAGCACTATTAATGGGTTTCTTGATGACATAACATTTGTTTAATGGAAGCATTTCCTTTTATGTACAAGTGCCATCCGAGGGCAATCTGTCATTGTTATTAATTTAAGATCATTTGATCTGTCACTCAACTTTGCATCTAATTAAAAAGGGGAGGATGGCATAAGCTTCCACTTCAAATCCCTGCCAGGCAGAGAAATTTAATAACAAAAATAAAATTGGGACAAACATCAAAGTATTTTTAAAGGGTCAGGCCCCTAAAATGACACAGAAGACCAGAAGTGTAGTACAAAGAGAAAACTGATTTTTTTTTCCTTCCAGAAAGATATTTATGCAGTTTGGGTCATTAGAGATAAAATACTTTGTATGTAAATTAAGGTGATCATTTCTTTCTTATAATGCAATGATGAGAGTTACTGAATGTTTTTCACAAGTATGCTGCTGCCAAGCAGTAACAAACACACTGGAACAATCACATTTGAATAAGATTTGTAGCACAAAGGTGATTATATCCGTCTTCTGGGGCTGCCAAAAGAAGATAGCACAGACTGAATAGCTTAAGCCACAGAAGTTTATTTTTTCACAGTTCTGGGGGCTGGAAGTCCAATATCAAGGTATTGGCAGTTTTCATTTCTCCTGAGACCTACCTCCTTGGCTTGCCTTCTTACTGTGCCCTCTGTGGCTTATTCTTTCATCCCTGCTGGCTCTATCTCTTTTTTAGAGACATTGGTCATACCAGATTAAGACTCTACCATTATGACCTCACTTAACTGTAATTACGTCTTTCAAGGCCCTGTATTCCAAATTACCTTGAGGATTAGGGCTCCAACATATGAATTGGGAAGTGGGGAGAAACAATTCAGTCCATAACAGTGATCATATTAACTTTTTACTTCTAAACACAGATGAAATGAAACACATCTCCAAACTCCATGCTTCCATTTCACACTGAATCTAGAGGGAAAAACAGGCAAAATAAGTATGTCCTCTCTCCCCTGCAAGGAAGTGTATCCCCCTGTAATAATGACTGCTTTTCTATTTTTTTCTTTTTTGAGATGGAGTCTCTGTCACCTAGACTGGAGTGCAGTGGCACAATCTTGGCTCACTACAACCTCCACCTTCCAGGTTCAAGTGATTCTCCTGCCTCAGCCTCTGGAGTAGCTGGGACTACAGGTGCCCACCACCATGCCTGACTAATTTTTGTATTTTTAGTAGAGATGGGGTTTCACTATGTTGGCCAGGCTGGTCTCAAACTCCTTACCTCATGATCTGCCCAACTCTGCCTCCAAAAGTGCTAGGATTACAGGCATGAGCCACAGCACCCAGCAATGATGCTTTTCTACCACACTTTTTCAACTTGTGCCTCCTTTCAGAGTCTTAACATTCTCCCCATTTTGCAGATGAAAGGATCTAGGAGGGAGGTTTGTTAACCTCTCCAAAGTCACACAGCCACTCCATTTCAATTCAAATTCTTCTTAATCCTGTTACTATAGTCCTATACTATAGTATATATTATAATCCTTGTACTATAATCTACAAGATTCAGGACTATAGTAAGCATGAGGTACTCAGGAGACAGAAAGGGATTAGGAGAGAGAGCGTGGAACCAGCTCTATGTGCCCTGCAGCCACATCCCTGACTAAGGAGGCAGTAAAACAGTTCCCAGATGAAAAGTGCAAGTCAAGTGCAAGAGCCCCATGGATGCTGATGCAGCTAACCAGGATCCTGATACAGAAGGAGATGCAGACGGAAGGGCAGGCAGAAGAGTCCAATTCTGACACACTGAATGAGATACCCATGGTTGAACCAGAAAGAAATGCTCAGGTTGTAAGATTAAATGGGGACCCAATAAGCTGTGTGCAATACTGACAGGGATCTAGGGGAAAAAGACAAGGTGAAAGAATCAAAGAAGACAGTGGAGAGGGTGAAGTAGAAGGGGCAGTATACCAAGAAAAAGTGTTTGATTTCCTCCTCTTACTACCTTACACAAAAGGCAGTATGGCATAAATTTAAGAACAGCATCAGATCCATACCACATAGGCCAAGTTCTGGTTCACCCACTTCCTGGTTGGGTAAATCTGGGAAAATTAACCTGTGACTTTGACTCCTTTTTATCTTTCTCTTGTGCCTTTCTTCTTTAAAAAAAAAAAAAGACCATTAATAGTATCACTTCATAGGATTGTTAAAAGGATTCAGAGAAATAATACAGGGAAATCAGTCAGTAAATGCACAGTAAATGTTTCCTACTTATTACAAGCTTCCTAGCACGGGGCACCAACTCTGTTTCAAGTTCTTCATCTGTAAAATACAGAAAAGAGTACTTTTTCTAAAGGTTGTTGTGATAAACATTTTTGCTTATTTAATTTTATTCATATATTTATGTAGTAAAAGTGCATAAATAAAATATAAATAACTTACATATAAACATAATGTTAACATTATAAAGTACATACTATTTATATATAATTATGGATAATTTTATTTGAATGTTTATATATACAAATATACATTAAGTTTATCATTTGCTGCCGGGCGCGGTGGCTCAAGCCTGTAATCCCAGCACTTTGGGAGGCCGAGGTGGGTGGATCATGAGGTCAAGAGATCGAGACCATGCTGGTCAACATGGTGAAACGCCGTCTCTACTAAAAATACAAAAAATTAACTGGGCATGGTGGCGCGTGCCTGTAATCCCAGCTACTCAGGAGGCTGAGGCAGGATAATTGCCTGAACCCAGGGGGCAGAGGTTGCGGTGAGCCGAGATCGTGCCATTGCACTCCAGCCTGGGTAACAAGAGCAAAACTCCATCTCAAAAAAAAAAAAAAAAGTTTATCATTTGCTGATATACTTAGAAGTAGTAGCAGTAACATACCAAGAGGTAGCTACCAAAGAGGAAAGGATGGACGTAGTCCTCCCCAGGTGTTTGCAATAAATGGAGTGCATTGTTTGCAGAGAATTCTAACAATAATAAAACCAACCAAGCGTTAATTTAGTTCCTATTATCACCATGTCCTGTGTATTATTCTGTTCTCAAACTGCTAATAAAGACATACCCAAGACTGGGAAATTTATAAAGGAAAGAGGCTTAATTGACTCACCGTTCTACATGGCTGGGGAGGCCTCACAATCACGGCAAAAGGTGAATGAGGAGCGAAGTCACGTCTTACATGGCAGCAGGCAAGAGAGCTTGTGCAAGGGAACTCCCATTTATAAAACCATGAAATCTCATGAGACTTATTCATTACCACGAGAACAGAATGGCAGAAACCACCCCCATGATTACATTATCCCCACTTGGTCCCACCCTTAACACATGAGGATTATTACAAATCAAAGTGGATTTGGTGTGGACACAGCCAAACCATATCACCGTAGTAATTCTAAACATTATCAATAATAAAATACCTCACTCCACTGTAACAGACCACTTCCAGAAACCCCTCATCTCCCCCAGCCTTCCCACTCATGCCCCTGCTTCAGAGATGCTCTGTATATATCTGATACTCTGCTCAGTGGAATTAAGAGAGTGGACCCTAGGCAAGTACAAGCTTAACATATATCCAGTGGTAAAAACAGTTACTTGATTGAGAATTTCTTATATTGCGAAGTAGTTACTTTTGTAATGCCCACAGGAATACTCATTAATTATCTGTCGTCAAGGTTGAGTCACCCTGATTGAGATGCAACTCGAGTTCATGGTGTGCCTGCTCTCAATGAGCTCTCAGCTCTGGCTGCCATGAGAATCACCCAGGGAGCTGTAAAAAGGATTGATGCCCATGCTCCACTTCAGGGCCTTTAAAGTGGAATTTCTGAGGAGGTGATGCCTGGTCACTGGTACCTTCGAAAAATCTGCTCAAGTAATTTTACCATGCAGCCAGGCATGGGAAGGCCAGAGCCAGGTGATATGGCATGATGGTCCTGGCATTAAACTCACAGATCAAATGGAGTCACCTCTCTGTGCCTCATTTTCTCATCTATAAAAAGAAAATTAGAGAACTTGTCTCAAAGGGTTATTGTGAGGGATAAAAGAGATAATCTATGTAAGGCATTTAAAACACTGTTTGGCACCCAACAGGAATTTAATAATGCAGGCTGTTATAATCACAACAGCACTTTTGCACATGGCCCTGTCAGGGAGCTCTCACTGTCCATTACAGTCATGAGCAAACAGGTTCAGAAAACTTAGTTGTTTGTCCAATCACAGATCTTGTAAGTGCAAAAGCAAGAACTTGAATATAAACTTAGTGCTCAAAAATAATTTGTGTGATACTCAGATACTTTGTATTAATTAAGCACCTACTGAATATAGTTCAGTATTTAAGTACCCACTGAATACAGAGTTTGACATATGCCTATAAAGTCTCCTATCACAATTATTAACCATTACTTGCTTATCACATATTTCTTGTCAGTACCACACTTTACACCCAGGCCAATAGGATCCTGCCTTGGTCCCCACCTCATGGCTCTTCCTTGCTTTGGAGCACCTTTTAAAATATTTTCTAAGACCTCCCTCTGAGAGGGCCAGATTTGGACATCTAGGTGGGGGACGCTGAGCCCAACTAGGTCCTGAGCAGACTCCTGTTCCACCTTGGAGCCCATCACTTCCACTGTCTTACTTGGTTTTCCTTCAGTGGAATTGCATAAGATTAGGTTGCCAGATGGAGCCAACATGCTGATTTGGGGTATATGTGCTTGTTTATATACACTCTAGAGGCATTCCTAAAATGTACAATATACCTAAAATGTAGTACGGTGGTCAAAAATGGTACATTTTCAATATAAGCAAATGTTATCATGGGAGCCACTGATCACTACATTTTCCTAAGTCCACAGGTTTTCTATTCACATAAGTCAAAGAAAACAATTTAACAAACATGGATATTCAGGAACAGGGTCATAGTGCCACAGGGTCATAGTGGAAACAGCAATAGGAAGCAAACTAGTGAATACAAAAAGATATTTATAAATCTCATAAAAAAAACACATTCGGCCAGGCACAGTGGCTCATACCTGTAATGCCAGCACTTTGGGAGGCCAAGGTGGGCAGTTCATGAGGTCAGGAGTTTGAGAGTCTGACCAACAAGGTAAAACCCTATCTTTACTGAAAATACAAAAATTAGCTGGGCATGGTGGTGCACGCCTGTAATCCCAGCTACTCAAGAGGCTGAGACAGAAGAATTGTTTGAACCCAGAAGGCGGAGGTTGCTGTGAGTTAAGATCATGCCACTGCACTCCAGCCTTGGGCAACAGAGCGAGACTCTATCTCAACAAACAAATAAACAACAACAACACATAACTGAATTGTATGACCTCCCAGGCCAGCATGTAGACAAGTAGAGAGTATCTGGGTTTATACGCCATATCTGTGCCCACTTAATCTCTAAAACTCAGTTTTCTCATATAAAATAAGGCTAATAACAGTATCCACTGGATAGAATTGTTGAGGGGAATAAATGAGGTAGGTAATAGCCTACCTAGGTGAAATAGGTAGGTAATAGCCCAACACAGTGTAATTTAGTATCATTATAATACTAATTATACTAATAGATACATTAGTAACATTGTCAATGCTCTTTAAATGTTGGCTACAAACCAGTTTATAATCAGTGCAGGGGGAAACCTACAAACAGTCATGCTGGGAACAACTAGAAGAGAAAATCAATTCCCCTGGGAAAATATGGAATTGAAAGAGTTGTTCCCAGGCTGGTCTTAGAAGGAAAAGCATAGCTCTTCCAAATCATGAATGAGAATTTAGGGGAGGGGATGAGGGAAGAGAAAAGAGAAGGTCCACATGGACTGTCAGCAGCCATGAGGGGTGGAGTGGTAGGTGGTGTAGCTGAGTGAAGGTTTTAAGGGGTAGGCTAGTGATAAGCCTTAAAAACTATCCCAGAAATCCATAGACAAGCCCTTCAATCTTTCCTGACAAGTCTTCAATAACCACTGCCAGATTGATGATTGGCTAATGAATTTTGACAGCTGTCATGTACGTGAAGAGCAGAGAAATTACATTTCCAACACCGAAGACAGGCATCACTGACCAAAAAGCAGTCCAGCCTCCAGGTGGCAGGTGAACCACTTAATAACTAGACGAGAAGTAAAGGAAGGAAGAAAGGCATCACTTTAGTCCAGGCCTGAGAGCTGATGAAATTCTAGGCTATACCTGCACTCCACAGCCTCACTTTTGTCACCTTGCCATGCCTTCTCCAACTCCTATTACTGGTACCACTGGTGCCCCTCAGCAGTAGGCCTGGCCCTGGCCTTGTTTATAAGCCAGTTATGTCTGACACAGTGTGCTTAGCAGCAGCAGCGACAACAGGATCTGATGGGGCTTAGGATCAATCAAAGCCCCACAGTCAGATGTGGAATGTCAGCTAATCTCATGGGAAGTGAGATTGAAGGAGAGATAGTCACTAATCAGAAGTGACCATGAGAGGGGAAGCCCCAGGGAATCACACAAATTTTGGGGGAGACATAAAATTTCCTACTAGATGCTCAATGTGGTGCTAAGACAATTTTACCCACATCTCAAAGCTCAGGGTGGTAACAGCTGACAACTGCATGAATATGGAATATTATCCTTGGGTTATGTATTTTCCCTCCCCTGCAGTCGTGAATATATCTGAAATGCATGCCATGCACTGTAATTACCATCAGTTTCAAATACATGAAATGCTATATATATATATCTATTTCAAGGCATGCTTGTGATGTAAATAGGCACTGAAATTTCCCAGATCACCTCAGCTTCTGGTTCATAATTAGCCATTCACCCCATTCTACACAAACATGGAGGTTTGTGCTTGTTCCCTGTGAGGATCCCCAGTTTTCTGCCATCCCAGAATGCCTTTGCATGGACGATGTGAGACTGTTGTGAGGCCCACACTGGTCATATCGTCTAGGTGAATTCCTCGCCACTTTCCCCTACGAGACAGCATGCTCTAATTTTGCAAGGTGAACAGAAATCCCACTCAGCTCCACTGAACATATTATTCCCAGCACACTGAGCTTTCTGGGTGTTTACGATCTGCATCCACTGTTTTACCATGACACATAGACTGCAGAGCCCTCCATCAGAAATATGCATTAAAAAAATGACAAAGGCACATGGAAGGAAGAAAAGGTTTAAGAAGGGCAGCTTTTTATTATCATTATTATTATTATTTTGCTTGTTTGAGAGAGAGGTCATGATCTGAAACTCTGCTGACTGAAACATGCTGCATTCCAGCAAAGAAAAGAATAGCAAAACAGAAACCAGAAAAATAAAAAAAGAGCTTTTAGAATAGCCTATTCTATATAGTGCCACAACTGAGACTAATGGAAAGCAGATTCGGGCTCAATTTGACTAAGAGTATTGTAATGGCTGCATCTGACGGTAGTGGAAAGGCTTTCTTTATGGAGAGGTGGAAGCTGGAAACTCAAGAAAAGAGTCTTAACTGCCAGTTGTCAGATACTCTCCAGAGAGGGATTGGGCAGTACCAGATGCAAATCAGAGATGCATGGGAGTCTCTTAAACACACCATGAAGCATCTCCAGCTTCCTCCACACACGACTCCAATCCAAGTCAACAGGATGGGCCCCAGGCACCAAATGACACTGGATAAATCAAGGTGTTCTGTAGCTGTTTTAAAAGAGAAAACTAAATGGACTATGAACTGATTGTCCACAAAGTGAACTGTGAAGAAAATCATGAGACACACAGTTGACTAGATTCTAGAGCTCTATAAGCAGCTGTTAGATTAATTCTTCCTTTCCTTAGTGCATTCAGGCATGAGGTGGAGGTTAGAATGTTGTTTGTTGGATCAAGAAGTGACTAGGAGGAGGGTGGTGGACAAATTTCTAAAGATGACCTCCCCATAATTCCTGTTCCCTGATAATTCAATCAAACAGTAACCTAGGCACTGCTGTGAACAGATTTTGCAGTTGTAATTAAATTCCCAAGTCAGTTGACATTAAAATTTGAATATTTTTCTTCATAGAGCTGGCCTAATCACATTAGCCTTTAAAAGCATAAAGTTTTCCTCAGCTGCTGAAAGAAGAGAAAGGCATAAAGGGAAGTCAGAGAGATCTGAAACATGAGAAGGACTCGATGCGCTATTCCTGCTTTGAGGCTAGAAGGAGCCACATGGGAAGGAATGTGCACAAGCCCCGAAGAGCCAAAGGCAACCCCAGATGACAGCTAGCAAGGAAACAGCCTTTAGGCCTACAACCGGAAGGGGCTGACTCTCAACAACCCGTGGCAGCTTGGAAGGGGACTCTTCACAAGTCTTCCAGATAAGAGCCCAGCCCAGGCAACAACTTAACTTTGGTCCCCTGAGACCTTAAGTAAAGTACCTAGCAAAACCTAGTTGGACTTCTGACCTACAGAACTGTGGAACAAAAAGTGAGTGTTGTTTTAAACCACTACGTTGTAGTTATTTGTTACAAGGCAATAGGAAAGTAATTCAAGGAGCCATTGCTCCCCATCAGAGAAGAGAATGATGGTTCTCCTAGTATGGGCTCTACATGAGCATCCCTGATATCCCTGATGAAATGTTCATCCTGGTCAATACCGTAAGGTGAGTGAGTTTGTCTTCTGTGCCTGAAGATTCCGAATTCTCCCTCCCACCCCGACTTGCCCAGTTCTGGTGACTCTCATGTGGTTCTATTTTTTTCCCCTTCATCAGAATTTCAAACAGGGTAAGTTATAAATAACTTAGCATGACTCTCCCAAGGAATTTGTACTTTAACAGAGACGAAAGTTAAGCTAGAGAGTTGGAGATTAAGAGGGGAGAGGAGTCATCATTTTCCTAGCACCCTTGGAAACACAAAACATCGGCAGACCTGAATACATGAGTGGCACAGGCAATAAGTATATCTCCATGCAAATGACACGTGAAGAAGAAATAAAGTTAACCTGGCAGCCAATAACAGTGACAATAAAAATCTAGGCAGGCCATATCCCAATATCACCCTTCAGCATCTTAGATGTCAAATTTGTCACATGTTAACTTTAAATGCTTTTAAGTGAAATAGACAGGAAGAGCCAAAGTAGGGGAGGTAATATGCAGAGGAAAAAATAGCCTCTTAATTAGATTCCTTTCATTCAATAGACTTACCCTATTTCACCTTATTAACTTCATTGATTTTATTTTTAGAAAAGAAACAAACACCCCCAAATATCTAAAATATTTTTGACTTAAATAAAAAGAAAAGATCAAACTGCAGAGAAAAATATATCCAAAGGGAAGACTGTTGTTTTTCCCTGAGTCTACATGAAATCCATTATCATTAACTTGAGGAAAGCCTCCAAGAATGAGACGCTTTCTGAAACCTTCATGATGTCCACTGGATTATGTTTGCCAGTACTCCAGATGAGTGCACATTATCAGCTGTCTTACCTTAAAAAAGAGTCCCCACATGTTTGCATACTTTAAGGAAGAAAAAGAATATGGTACAATACCTATTTATTCATTAATTTATTCATTCATTCAATACATACATGCTAAGCAGCATTGGATGCCTACCGTCAGTCCTCTGTGAGGCATCTTTGTTAGATGGAGAAATAAATTTAGAACAAGCCTTGACCCACAACTTTTGGATTTTACAACCAGTCAACTATTGGACTTTACAACCTGAAGTAGAAGGCTTGTGAAGAACACAGGTTTTTGACATCAGAATACCTATGTTCAAGCCGTGACACATCCAGGGAAAAGTGACTTGAACACTCTAAGATTCCACATTTATACCATGGGGCAGTAATACTAAGCAGCACATAGAATTCCTGTGCAGATAAATTAGATGATGCATATAATATACTCAGTATAGTGCCAGGTAAATATTAAAGGCTCAAGCAATATTAACTATTGGGAGTATAATAATTATAAAACAGAGTTCCTCTGGCTGCTGTGAACCTGTATGAGTTTGGGACCAGCACCTACTGGCATCAGCACAGCCCTCCTGAACTGGAGCATGTCTTCAGCCAAGTATTTTCCCACATTTTTAAAAGTTCCTAGCCACTTTCATCAAATGCATGGATAACTTTAGGCAGAAAAGGAAATTAATTTTTTATAATCCAGTTTCAAACGGATCTCAACAGGCTAGGGTGATGAACTGAATCTTATTAGATGTCATTTCTCTGAAGATAAATGTAAATCCTACACTTGAATCTAAACAGTCAATTGCACAAAGAAGCTGGAGTATGAATATGACTGAGCACAAGTTTTAGGGGCCAAAGAGCTCATTGTGGAAAGTGACTGTCACCTTCAATGGCACCAATGGAAACATGATATTGAAAATAGGTAAATAATTGTTCTGTTTTATTTTTAGCTGACATTTATTTGACCACAAATGATATAGAGTTGTCTCTTGGTATCTGTAGGAAGTTGGTTCTAGAACCCTTAAGTAGACCAAAATCCTAGGATGCTCAAGCCCCTTATATAAAAGGACATAGTATTTGCATATAACTTATTTACATACTCCCATATACTTTAAGTCATTGCTAGATTACTTATAATTCATAATACAATGTAAGTGCTATGTAAATATTTGTTATAATATATTGTTTTTATTCTTGAATTATTCTTGTTTTTTTCTGAATATTTTGAATGCACGGTTAGTTGAATCCATGGATGTGAAATCCTTAGATACAAAAGGCCCACTGTATTGTGTCAAAATTTGAGCATCACACTTTAAGAATGAAACAAGTTGTAACATTCAGAAAAAGATATTTAGGGTTGAAGAAACATCAGGTTATACACTTACAGGAAGAATCAGTAGAGGAGACAGAATGTGAAAGGGATTTGTGAGACTGGATAAAAAAACTGGAAAAATGTCTTAGAAACAGGAGTACATAAAGTGTGCTCTGCAGACTGTAAGTTTGTCTAGTTGGAGTAGATATTTTAAAAGTAATTATATATATAATAAATATTATTTTCTGTGGATATGCAATTGGTCATGCCTCTAACACTTTCTGCCCCATCCCTAGACCCACTGAGATCACAAAACAACTAATGATTTGTGAACCAACACATGTGACAACTCACTGAATAATAAAAAGATAAGGAGGGAGTCTTATTGTTCTGGGAAAGGAAGAATCATTGTGTCATGCAATCTTACCTAAGCTCGTGTTTTATGAAGAAGAATCCCCTTCCCTCAGATGGGCTGGTAATGAAAGGAACATTCATTGGTAATCCTAGATCTGCCTCTTTTCCACCAGCTTTCTTCCTAATCACATGAGATGATTAATTGAAAGTTTTTCAGGGCCTCTCTCTTAGTCCATTCTCATGCCATTATTTATTAATAAATGCCTGAGACCAGATAATTTCTAAAGAAAAGAGGTTTAATTGACTCAGTTCTGCATGGCTGGGGAGACCTCAGGAAACTTACAATCATGGCCAAAGGGGAAGCAAACACATCCTTCTTCACATGGCGGCAGCAAGGAGAAGTACCGAGCAAGACGGGATAAAGCCCCTTATAAAACCATCAGAGCTCGTGAGAACTCACTATTAAGATAACAGAATGAAGGTAACCGACCCCATGATTAAATCACCTCCCCCCAGGTCTTCCCATGACTTGTGGGGATTCTGGGAACTACAGTTTAAGATGAGATTTGGGTGGGGACACAACTAAACCATATTGGCCTTTTATATCCAAGTCAAACCCAAGATAACATTGTAAGATCATGACTGTCAATTAGGATCTGCAATGCTTTTCTAAGCTCCCTTTCCTCTTGTTATAGAAACAAACACAGACTGTGTTGCATGTACTTTCTTTGGTTCTCCAAGGTCCTCAGTTGTAGCAGGACATACCCTTTCTTCCTAGGCAGTTCCTGGACCTATCCTGGCTTCTGTCCCTTTGTCAGAAGTGACTTGTCCTGATAAAATATTTACAATGAAGTGAATGTTAAAAGCTAATCCATGACTAAGGTGATCACAGCCAAATAATAGCTTAATGTATTTTGCAACTCAGTTTCATCTAAGTTGGAAGAGTCTTTCATCCAAAACCCAGGTTGGGAAGCACTGCTCCATCCCCCTATTAAAATGCATCCCTGAGTTTGGACTCTGGTTCTTTTGGCCCTTATATCTCTGGGCACATGAAAGGTGAAAGCCTCCCAGCCTTTATCCAAATCATAACGTAAAACAGGGCTCTCACACAGCTTTGGCTTTAGACAAGTATAGAATAGTCAGAAACATAGCTGAAGCTATAAACTCTAGGCTTAAACTTGTCAGGAAATGTTCAATTGTTTTCATCAGGCCATACCAAGAGGAAAAGAAAGATCACATGACCAAACAGATAAACAAAAATGTCAAACCAGAGAGCCAAAGGGTACTAAAAACAGAGGCTGAGATTTTTGCAGAGCTCATAAGCTCACCTTATGGAGCAAAGCCTATCAAAACAGATGACACCCACATAAACCCCCACATAAAGGAGCAGAAAACTAAGTTAAGCCAAGACTATGAATGGGCACTTAGGGACTCCTGGGTCTCATGAAAGGCAGAAGTCAGGCTGGTTTTCCCAGCTGCCTACCAGAAAGAGTCATATTTCAGCTAAGTTCAAAAAGTCAGTCCAGACTTTTCTCCTCTCCCAATAAGAAAGACTCTGCAGCAAACATTAAATATTTACCCTGAGCCCTGCCCTACTTCTTTTTTGAGAGTTACTTTGTAAATAAAACAACTCTAGTATCTGAAAACTTAGAAGGACTAGGAGGATGCTAATTGCATGAGATGCTCATATAGGGCACTGAAGTCTTCTTCCAGCAACCCTTGGGGGTATCCTACAATTGCTGGGAGAGATTAGAGGACAGTCCTGTACACTTCTGCCTCGTTCTTGATATAACATTAACAACATACAGACATCATTTCCAACAACAATAGTACAATAACATAAGCTGGAAAAAACATCACATCCAACCACAATAAAATCCTACCACCAAAAAAAAAGCAGCTAATACTTAATATGTGCCCAACACCATTTTGCTCCTGTTAAATGTGACATCTTATTTAAACTCCACAAGAATTCCATTTTGCAGGTGACAAAACTGAGGTGCAGAAAGAGAAAGATGACTAATAAATAAGGGAGCCAGCACTATGCTTAGCCACAGAACTCTACTGGCTCCCTAAGACCCATACAAGTTGATTCCAGTACAAACCCCTTCTTGTGGCCTCTTTCTCTAAACCATACTTCCTCTTCTCCGATATTCCATGTTCCCCTAATGTCCCATTTCTCCCCCAGTATTTCAAGACATTTCCTTGAGCCCTCCTACCACTTACTTGCCCTAAGGGACATCAGGTTATCCTGCAATGCTTGACTTTATTTTCAGATACATTAGGAAAGTGTCTGTAAATCATCTGACCTCTACCCACCCAGTCCCTAATCTGCCTTGCCTGTGGTGACCCTGTCTTGCCACCACAAGCCACATCCCACACCTTCTTCTCACTCATTACTTCAAATAGTAGCCTTCCCTCTGGATGACAAATGTGTTTCTGTCCACCATGCCTATTTCTGCACACCAGCTTTGCCCGCTCCTCACAGCTTATTAACCCCCTGTATATTCATAATGGCCACATCAACATGGCCTGTATTATCCAGGGTACTCTCTTTTAACCTATTGCTACACCTCTTTATCCAGCTGCAGCCCTTCTCACAGCTTCATCTTACTCCAGTGTAATTGCAGTCTATGTTTATTTGACCCTGACATTGCTCAGTTAATTAAAATTTCCACCTAATGTATTTTTAATTGAGATATGGTGCCACCATCCTATTTATGGTGAATAAATATTTGTAAAAGATAACACACTATGCTAGTGCAGTTATGGTGAAACAGTGCTTTCACACACTGCTGGTTAGGATTTAAAAAATGATACAGACTTCTGGATTGTGCATGTAAGTCAAGTCCTAGAAAAATCAACACTATGTAGATTTGTGTCTGTAAATAATTTCCTATTAAAATTCATACCATTTTACTTGATAATTTGATTTTCATTATTTCATACTAAGCAAATAATCAGACAATCCACTGAAGGGCTGACCCTTCTCCTCTATACTCACCCAAATCTACACATTTATTAAGACCCAGATTTTCTCCACCTCTGAGAAACTTTAAGGCCATAATGAGCTCTCTCTCCTCTGAATTCCTAATATGCTTAGTGTCTTTGCATCTTATGCCTGGCATTACTGGTAATTAATTTATTCAAATTTAACAAGCTTTTATGATACCCACAATGAACTGGGAGTTATGTTAACACTGGAGAGACAGAGGAAGATAGACATGACCTGTGATCTTGACAGGTCATCTCCCAGTCTTTCTCCTAAATTGGGCTGGGGTCTCCTTGAAAGTAAGGATCAAAGCCTATTTATTTTTATATCTGAAGTACCTAACACAAAACATAGAAAAAAATATAGCAGATATTGAGTGAATTAATAAACATTTTAGTGAGATTCATTTTATGAACAAAGCTTGGTGCAGTGGCTCATGCCTGTAATCCCAGCACTTTGGGAAGTCGAGGTGGGCATATCATTTGAGGTCAGGAGTTTTGAGACCAGCCTGACCAACATGGTGAAACCTCGCCTCTACTAAAAATACAAAAAATTAGCTGGGCACGGTGGCACCTGCCTGTAATCCCAGCTACTCAGGAGGCTGAGGCAGGAGAATTGCCTGAACCCAGGAGGCGGAGGTTACGGTGAGCCAAGATCGCGCCATTGCACTCCAGCCTGGATAACAAAGCGAAACTCCATCTCAAAAAAAGAAAAAAAGAAAAAATTAGCCTGACGTGGTGGCATGAGCCTGTAATCCCAGCTACTTGTAAGGCTGAGGCAGGAGTATCGCTTGAACCTGGAAGGTGGAGATTGCAGTTAGCCAATATCGTGCCACTGTACTCCAGCCTGAGTGACAGAGCCAGACTCTGTCTCAAAAAACAAACAAACAAACAAAAAAGCAACAAAAAAGTCACTTAATGATACAATGTGGTATTATCAATTTCAAAATCCTAATCTAAAATGTTTCTAACGGTAGGCTAACATCAACTGAGACTGTCTCAGCCTTGGATAGTTTGACCTTGACTGATAGACAATTTGGGATAAACTTAATTTCTAGGGTAAATATTAATTAGTTCATACCTCTTCTAATGTCTAAAACAAAAACAAAGTACCCCTCAAAAATTTTTTTGGCTAGGATGTTTTCAGAGTATATTTATGTAGTTTTGGAAAATATATTTCTATACCATTAAACTTCAAATAATGAAATAGGGATGCTTATTAAGGGCCTGTGGCAATGTTATCTGCATTTTATAGATGAGGTTGCTGAGCCTTCAAGAAGTCAACAGATGCTAAAATGAGTAAGTAGTGAATCACACATTTATTTCAGGTCTCCTCACAGTGCACTGTTCTGTTTCCCTAATAGAAAACGGAACAGTGTTTTAGAAGTAGAAGTTCTTAGGGGAAATTCTGTGTACCTCAAAATACCTCAAAATTAAAGTCACTCAATGATGAGAAAGAGAAAGAGGTCTTGTTAGTAGATTCTGCCCATGTTCACTCCTCCTTCATCATTCACATCACATTTGCTTTTCCTAACACACATTTTGCCTGTGTTTTCTTACTTAGGTCACTCTGCTCATTTTTACTTTGAAAAATGCCTATGAATGGTGAGGATCAGCCACAAGAAAGGTACATGCATGGAACACGGGCCTTCCAAGGTACCTGGACTCTTTAAGCATCCCAATAGAAAATAGGGTCCCGGTAGGAAACAAAGGTCACACTCAGAATAATTCAAGGAGAATTTAATTAAGAGATTGTTTAAAAATCATGTGTTTCCTTAGTACATCAGTTTTTTTTTTGTTGTTGTTAGTTTTTTTTTGTTTGTTTTTTAAATAGCTGTTATTGCCCTTAGACTTGAAGGGACAAGGAGAAGTAGAAGATGCAAGAAATAAGTTCCCCGTAAGAGAAGCAGCAGAGCCAGCCCAAAATGACTTCAAGGAGGTGGAGTCTGAGGAATTGACATGCTGGCCTCACTCTCTTTCAGCCCTCTGATTCCCTGCCATGGATTCCCCACGGGTCAAAACCAATGGGATGCCTCCTCCTGAGGCCACGGGAGCCTGCTGATAGAATTCAGAGAGGACAGCCTCTCCAGACAGAGAACAGTATTGAAAAGTGAAGAATGGATCAGATGGAACAAGTTTGAAGTATCTGGCACAAGTAGTGAGAGTCATCCCAAAGTTAGTCAAAGGTTGGTACCACGAAGCAAAGTCTACTTAAAATGAGAAATGTCTCATATATATAGAATATCCTAAAAAATGTATATGCATTTTTTTAGGATATTATTAGCATGAAGGTTGAAATGATATTTCCAATTTCTTCATAATTAAAAGAGTAAAATACACTCAACATCATGAAGAAGGCATTGTCAACAATGGTATCTACAAGACCAGCATATATTTTGTATTATTCAGATCTTGAAAGAGCTTGTATTTTGTTAGAGGATTTATAGATGCAGGGCCACAAAGTGTGATGAGAACAGCACATCAGACCTTGGAGGTGGAAAACCAGCTGTCACATCATGAACTTCAGAATCCTCACCAATGAAATAATATCTGCTCTACTCACCCAGAGAGTATAATTATAATGGACACAGGAAAGTCCCTAATAAATCATAAAATGTTGCACCCCATATGCCTTTCTATATGTCTCTTTATGTATGTATGTCAGAGCTTCCTAGTAAACAGAAAACTTCTTTGGAAAAGATGGTGCTCATTTTCCAGAGACCCCACTACACAGCCTGGCATATAATATATGCTCAATCGTTTCGTGATACACAGATACAAGTCAGCACTTCCTCAGTATTTAATGAGACTCAGTCAAGCCATCCTCCTTAATAGTGATTTTAGATGAAGAAACAAGACACAGAGCAAGGGAATTTCCACAAAATATGATTGTTATTAGTGTATGCCAAAGCATGTTACAAAGCAAGTGCTTTGTGGAAAATTCATCAGAAAGGAAGAGTTATCAGAGGGGCAGGTGTGTGGACTAGAAAAGAGAGTATATATGTCCAGTTCCCAGGCACTCCTAGCAGAGCCACAGGTACAGGTATAGGTCTGCCCTAAGCCCAGTCTGCCTCCAGAGATCTTTTCCCTGGAAGGGAGGGCCACCCCTTCCCCGATCAGCCATGCCCTTGCAAGATTTCCTGGCATTATCCCTTGCAGCCAGGGCTCTTTTGCTGCTGGCTGTTAAAAAGTGAAACCTTTTATGGTGTATATAAGCCAGAGGTGACACAATTAAATGAAACTATTTGTCATATAAAATTTACATCAGCAGGAATTAAATGTCAAATAACTTAGGATTGACAGCCTCCACTGAGCCATAAAAACTCTAAATTAGTCTTATGAAGGGTATTCTCATACAGTCCCTAATAAACTCCACTCCACCTAAGACTGACTTTTCAAAGTACCGAGAGAAGAATGCCAATGGTGAGATTGCCTTATTCCTCACAAAAAGCTGAATGGAGTTTAAAAAGTCATCGTTTACTGACTATGCAGCTTTCTTAATACAGGAAAAAACAGGGTAGAGAATATAGGACACAGGAAAGTGTAGCCCTGAGAAAACTTGCATCCTCTCGTTAACCAGACTTAGCTATGTGACCTTGGGCCAATCACATCCCTTCTCTTTACTGTTACATTAAACTGTTTTTTTCCTAATTACTAGAATTTATTTTTAGAACAATTTTAAGTCTATGAAAGAAAATAGATAGGACAGAGTTCTTATATACCCTCCTGTTCTTCCATTCTCCCAGTTTCTCCTAGGATTAATATCTTGCATTAGTGTGGCACATCTGTCACAAATGATGAACCACATTGATACATTATTGTTAAAGTCCATAGTGTTACATTAGAGCTCATTCCATGTTTACAGTCCTGTGGGTTTCGACAAATGTTTAATGTCATATATCTGCCATTACAGTATCATATACAATAGTTTCACTGCTCTAAAAAATCTGCTTGTGCAAAGCAAATCCCATTCATTCATCTAGTCAAGATAATACTAAGTACTGGAGACACAAAGATAAATAGGACACTGCTCATTCCTAGCAGGCACTGGGAAATATACACATTGAAGGGAGTCATGGATTACGTTGATCATCATAGTAGAGATCCCCAAAGCATGAAAATAAACAGTTAACACGCATTAGCATTAAACAGCAACAGCCAGAGTTAGATATTTTATATAATTTTATGTGATTACACCCTCCCAGCCACCTCTGTGGTAGATGCTCTTATCACACCTTTCACATGAGGGCCTGAGAGAGGTTCAGTGGTCTCCTCTATTGGGAACACATATGAGCTCCAGAAAAGACAGAATAGGAGACATGTGGAATAGGAGGAGCAAAAGGAACGAGGTCACAGTAAAGTCACAGTGCATACATGTGCTCAGATGCCTGAGTGAATCAACGTGTTTGTTTAAACAGGGCAAATAGGAGGTTGCAAGAGACAATGCTAAAGAGGACAAAAGCCAATTCCTGCAGAGTCTTATGTGTTCTACTCAAGATTAGTTGTTTATTCTATAGACAGGGGGTACAAGGGAGGTTTAGTATGATATAGTTAGCATTTTGGAAAGATTATTCTAGAAAAAGATTTACGACAGTTTGGAAAGCTAAAGGAAAACTAATTATGAGACTGAGCTAAACGGATGACACTTGGTGAACACATACTACGTACCCACACTGTAAGAGCTTTGGATGAAGCGCCTCACTTTTTCATCTCCTTATTTGAGGCCAATCAGGAGATGATGGGAATCTACACCAGTGGGCATGGGATGATGACAGATATTTTAGAGATGTCAAGGAGATGTAAAGGGGTAAAGCTTATAGACCATTTAGAGGTTTGGTCAGAAAAAATGACAGAAAAATGTTCGGTCTAAGATTTCTGACTTGAGTAGGGAGATTACAGATGACCTCATGTATTGAGAACAGTAATAAAGGAAAATTATCAGGCGCATAGCAAAAGTCAGAGCATTCAGATTTCGTTGTGTTGCCATGGACTTGCCTGTTGATTACGAGGCTGTGATCGAATACTCAAGTCTATTGCATGGCAGAGATGATGAGGTTAAACACACACACACACACATGCACACACACACACAGGCACACACACTTAGAAATGATCAGCACATAGGAGTGGCATCAAGATAACCAGGAGAAGATAAAACCTGTCCAGGGAGAGAACATGCAGAATGAGAAGTGGGCTGAAAGACAAGTCCTGCCAAGGACGGAACTCACAAGTGAAAAGTCATGAGGGATTGCTGGGGTATGAGAAAGAATCACAAAAGGTGATAATTGGAGAGGAATAATTAGAGAGATAAGAGGAGAAACAGAAGGGGAAGAGAATCATAGAAATTAAGAAAGGAGAAAACTGCACAAATAATGGAGTGGTTGATAGTGCCAAACGCATCAGGGAGGTCAAAGATGGGCTGAAAGGAGTCTGTTAGATTTGGCATTCGGAGGTTACTGATGATCCTGTGAGAACAGCTTCAGTTGAGTGGTAAGTACAGAAGCCAGATGGTAGAGTGATGAAGAGTGAGTGAATGATGTGGAAGTACAGACAGCATGTGTAGATTATACCTTCAAGGAATTGGACTGTGAAGGAGGGAAGAAGATTGAAAACAATACTGGGATAGACAGAGGATTTCTTTCTAAGATGGGACATTTGGGTCTGTTTATCAACCATAAGAAAGCAGCCAATATAAAAGCAGAAGGATTGAAAAGAGTAAAGAAAGGAATAATTTGATGGAGCAAGGTCTCGAAGAGTGAAAGGGTGAATGACACTAGAAAGAGGAATAATTCTTCTTTGAAAATTTAAGAAAGGTAGAAATCTAAGCTCTGCTTACATGAGGAGTGAATCAGATGTGTGAGATGCATCTGGAGGATGCAGGTGAGGGGCACAGAGCTGCTGGGAGTCTCTTTGCAGGACTGTCCAACCTCAGAGAAAGAGCTCTTCCTAAACGAAAATGGAATGGTGGGAAAGAAAGTTGATGAGCAGGAAGAAATATTTGGTGTACAATGCACTGCCTGTCATTTGAATTGTATCTAGTGTAGACAAGAAGAGTATATGCCTAAGTTTTAGGATAAAAAGCTAGAAATAGAAGGTAAAAATATAAGTAAAGCAGAGCTCTGCTGAAGTCTTATGAGACACAAAGAACCCAGACATGGGGCAGCTTTAGTGTTGCCCAGGTTCAGCAGCAAAGGACTTAGCCAGACATAGTGACCTCAGTTCTGGGCATTAGTCTCAAGAATAACTGTAGATGTGTTAGAGATGCCACATTCAGAGATGGTGAAAGATTGGCTGGAACATCTCAGGCTCCATTCTAGTCTCTCCTAGAAACAAGATGTCCTTCAGTGCTTCAGCCCAGTGGTCCTCTTGTTCACAGGATATAAAGCCCATTGTAGGCTGCTTTCCTGGGTCCCTCAGATGTGGTGCAATTGAGTTATATACAGTGGAGACTCCATCCACTCCAAGCAGCTTTCCTGAGCCTTTGGGGATCAGCTTCCAGTATTTGGGGATCAAGCTTTTGCCTATATTCTGCCTTGCTGCCTGTGTTAAATCCAACTTATGTACCATGTCATGTGCAGTGGGTGTCCTCTCTCACTGGATTTAGACAAATTGATAACCTTTGCACATTGAGCCTGCTTCACATTTCTATATTTCTCCTCCAATATGTGAGGAGTTGGGATTTTATGCCATGACCTACTGTTGCATCAGTCTAACCACAGACAGAAAAATAAGGAGAAACCCTTATAAGTCATCGCATGGAGAAAATTTCTGCCCAGGGTGTTGGGCAACATGAACTCTAAGATTCCTTCAATCTCTGATTGCCTGGTCTACAGGGAACCCCACTCCCCATCAACTAAGTGTAAAATCCCTGAACTGGTGAGACACATTCTATTCCATTACCTATAAGCCTTATTCAGTGTACATAGGCAATGCTCAGTAAATTCACATTTCTGGGTTGAGCAAAAGTTTTTAGAATCTCCTGGCCTTGCAGATACTAAAGCCAGCACACAATCAGAGGGAATCTGCACACCACATACATTTTTAACAGAAGAATGTTTCCTCCAGCTCCTGCATCTGCCTCAGCCTGCAAAGCCTTGAATTTATCAGGAGATTGAGCTGATCCTGCCCCTGTGGCTTGCTGTAAAAAGGCACATCACTAATGCTACAAAGGCACTCCCCTTCCCTCCTAGACTGTACAGCATTTTGTAACAATAAATATTGCTAAAAGAACAAAAATCCCATTGACATATCCATGGTTGACAAGGCCTTGATTTGTGTCTGTTGATGCTGGGCCCCTGACTCCCTTGTCATTAATTACACATCAATGACACATTTGCCTGTGTAATGGAGAGAGTGAGGGAAAGGGAAGGAGAGGCTGCATTTTAACAACCTTGGCATGCCTGGCTCTGGGGGCCCTGGGAGCCTGTTCAGGGGCAATTATAAATACAAACACTGCAACGGGCTTGCCTAGACTGACAAAGAAAATGAGTTCTCTTCTCCGAAGGAAGGAAATTGCTGATGTTGTGTATTCAGCATGCTTACACGGAGGGTGAGGGGAATAAACAGCTGTCTGAGGAAGTAAGAATTTGCATGATTAATATCATCACAATAATTTACATGTCCTCTGTGCCTTAACATTTATGGGGTATTTTTTAATCAAAGATTTTATTTGATCTACTCTATTGTGGCAGGAAATATTTTTTGTCTTATACACAGTGCCTAAGTCAGTGCCATGCACACAGCAGACACTAAATATTTAGTGAATGAATACATAAATGGACTAATGCAAGAATGTTAAAGTAAGACCTGCCTCATCACTGTGTTCATATTTCAGGTGAATGAACTAAAGTGCAGGACATTTTAGGAATTTGCTCAGTCCTGGGATTGATAGGAGGCAGTGTCAGGACTCAGTTCCAGGTTGTATTCTTCCTGGGCCCCAGTACTCTCCCTCACGCTCTCTTGAGACCTATTTTTGCATGGATGTGACCATTAAGAATCCACTTGTCACAGAGCTCCCAAAATATGTACATCTATTACGTAAAAAATAAATACCTGTTATAAAACTCCTTCTGTGACCATCTCCCCATCCTGTCAGTGGTGCATTCTCTAGAAGGGTGCATACACAGCACTGAACTCTGCTGACCGCCACAAAGAGGATGATTTAGGACAGACGCCAATCTCAGCAAATGAAGAAGCGATTTTCTGCTGGCCATGGCTTATGGGACCCTGGCTCTTTAGGAGGACCACTCGCAAGGCAATGTTCTCTCCTGAGGCTTCAAGTGGCACCAAAGCAATGGGGCTCCCACAGACTGTGAGAACGAGCACACAGGGACTGGCTTACCCCTCTGCTGATTCCTCCCTTAGTTCAGGACCCTGTAGCACACAATGCTCTGGACTTGCCCACATGGTCTTTGCCCATCAGCACTCCCAAATATGGCCAGGATTCACTTACCCTACTGCAAAAGTCTATCAAATCGTTGTTAGTCTAGGGTTCATTTGTCCTATAGACCCAAAGGATGCTACTAGTCTCCACTCCTTAAGGTGTGGATTGTTGAATATCCATAGTCACATGACCTCATCCTTTCTGGGACATTAGTGTCTACCCTGAACATAGAAGGATCCCCCAAAAAACCTAAATATAATGGATACCTTCCTAGACCCAAAAAGTCTGAATCTCTGGTTTGACGGCTGAATTGATGCATTTATCACAATCTTCCCACTGGAGGTTAACACTGGATCTCTAGATACAATGTCACATGCCATACGACTAACCAAAATCTACTGCCATAGAAGAGGTTTCATTGTTGGCTTCTAACAGCCTCTTGCAATTGAAAGAAGGGGGCTGTTCTCACAGAACTGCTTAACGTTAGCCATGTCCCTGGGTCATGCAAGATATCCCAGTTTCCCCTCAAGTCTCCAAAGCACTCTCCTACTTCTGATGCCTCGTCATTCCAGCATGCTTTTCCCTTCTGGTAATAGCACCTTGGTTCTACCAGGGAACCCTTCCCCTTTCACAGTTCAGCATGCTTGGATGGAACTTAACCCATGCCTTAGAGGTCTACAGAGAAGTGTGTGACCAATCAGAAGTTTCCATCCTGTGGCCCAGTGACTGCATCAGAGATGGGCGTGTCACCCCAGGTTAGTTCAATCAAACTCAATCCCTGGATACTTAGCAGAACTCTTGAGAAAGACTAAGTCATATTCATTTGGGTAAAGAAGAAGTCTGGAACTCCTAGTGATTATATTACCATTGAGAGGGAAGAGTCTGATTGAAAATTAAATCAAAGTAAAATAAAGCAGAGCCAAAGATGGAGAAACAGAATCCTAATGTTGAGGAATTCTTTAACCCAATTTTATGATGCCAGTAGATGACTCAAGAATGGCTAAATCCACACTATGGAACAGGAGCTACACATATTTCACTATGTGGTTAATATAATTTTATTCAACAAACTATATATTCCATAGCTGTCTGTTCATCTTTCCAATACAGTAGTTATTAGACACGTGTGGCTATTAAGCACTTAAAATGTGGCTAATCCAAATTAAAATGTGTTGCAAGAGTAAAATGAACCCTAAATTTTAGAGGTATTGATGTGAAAAAAGAATATGAAATGGTTCACTCATAATTTTCTATTGATAACAGGTTGAACTATTTTTATTATCTTGAGTTAAATGCAATATATCATTAAAATCTATGCCACCATTTTCTTTTTTCTTTTAATATGACTACTAGAAATTTTTGAATTATTTATGTAACTTTCATTGCATTTTAATTGAACAGTGCTATTTTATGGAATGGTGATTTTGATATATTCATTTCCAATTAGTTCTCTAAATACACCTTGATAATTATTAGACATTTGGTAAGAATATACTAACTATATAATTTATCACTAAAACCAGTTACTTTGAAAGTGACAGAGGACACCATAAATGATTATGCCAGGACAACAGTTATATACCAGACTGTCATGGGTAAACCAAGATGTCTAGTGTCAGCAGGCTAAGATTCCTCTCCTATAATGCAGATTCTCCTGATCCTCTATTGCCAGCCCCACACAATTAAATCTATGCTAGTCCAAGTTGGCAGATTGCTTCTGGAAATTCTCTATTGCTTATGCAATTATTTAAATTCGCTTACCAAATCTTGTATTGATTATGTTGTTAAGAATAGTCTGTTTCTTATCTCTCTCTAGTTATTATTTATTAATTTGAAAAATATAAAGTAAGTTCATGTGATATTTCAGACACTGGATGTCTGTTCTTTCTGTGATCATGGTGCTGGTTCTGTCTTATCTTTCTGCATATGAATGCCATGTGTACTAATTTCTTCTGTGCATTGTTGGTGCAGAGTCACTCCTCCATAATGGAACTTTCACAAAACTTTTTGGACTAGAAAAACACTGTCCCTTGGAATAGAAATATAGACACTATGACATTTCCTGGGTAACACCACTAAACATCCCCTAACAGCAGTATCTAAGTAGTGCCAACTCTCTATCACGCCGTGGAGGTTCTACGTGCCTTCTCGTACACAGTTCTTGATCTACATAGACCTGAAACACACACAAAGAAGGAAATATAAAAGATGGATTTTCCAATCCCCAATGCTATATTAAAAAGCGCTATAACATAAACAGCACTGCTGGAATCTTTGGTAGGTTCTCATTTACTTGGAGAAAATGACCTAAGTCCAGAAAAGCACAGCCACACCTCACAGAGGAGTACAGAAAGATTAAGTGTAATAAAAACATCAATACAATTGCTGAGATTGCTCACCAAACAATCAACAACTTTTGGCAGACACGCTCCTAATACAGTGTGGGAGACTGTTCCAGGCCAAGAATATGAAGTAACTGTCTATTTTATTAAAACAAAAACAATGAGTTGGGAATACACAAATCCTGCCATTGTTACACTAAAGTATTTAAACTTTCTCTAGTGAAATAATGTGAGACAATGGTAATCTCCACTACCTACTCTAATTCTAGTCTGATAGCCTAGCCTGGCATTACTTAAACATGGTCTCAGAGTGCTACAAGTTCTAACACATACATTTTTAATTTCTGTTTTTGCAAATAGCTGCCAAATCAAGTTGGTTTTATGTGATCACCAAATATGATCACCAAAAGTACAATTATATTTGACATCTTGATAGACACATATGGCAGAATTTAGGTATGTTTAAATGTAAAAAAAATATATATATATACTTACATTCCACATATTTCCATTATATTAATTCTGAATTTTCTTACTGTTTTATAGGCAAGATTGTTTTACATGTGTCACTGAAAGATGATTTCCATAAAATAAGACTTCAGTGTCTGAAGTTATTTACTAAACTAATTGTATTCAATATCTGTTGCTGCACAACAAATTACCCCAAAAGTCAGCAGCTTAAAACAACACACATTTCTTATCTCACAGTTTCTGTTGGTTGGGAATCTGGGCCCAGCACAGCTGGGTCTTTGGCTTCAGGGTCGCTTTCAGGTGGCAATCAATTGTCACTTGGGCTGCAATCACAGCAAGGCTCAACTGGGGAAGGAGCTACTTTCAAGATCATGTCACTGTTAGAAAGAGTCAGTTCTTCATGGGCTGCTGGACTGAGGATCTGGGTTGCCAGATGGCAGTTGGCTGGCAGCCAACCCCCAGTCCCTTGCCATGTGCACCACTTCAAAATGGCAGCTTGGTACATCAAAGTACACAAAACAGAAATGCATTAGAGATAGTTTATTAGCAAGATGAAAGATACAAACTACTGTAACCAACCATAGAAGTGACATCTCATAATCTTTGCTGTATTCTATCAAGAGCAAGCTACCAGGTCCAATCCATAATCAAGGAGAGGAGATTATACGATGGTGTGAATACCAATAGGAGTGGGTGTTAAGGACCCTCTTAGAAGTCTCCCCATTATAGGGATTTTCGTATTAACACTATGAAATTAAATGTGCTGGGTGCAATTTTTAATTGCTGTAGCTAATGAAGCACTAACAGAACTGTTTTAATGTGAAGAGAAGGTGTTTGAGCCAAATGAAGAACTGATGTACTTTATAAACCAAGGTTTAAGTAGCTCAGACGCAGGCAAATAGGAGAATTAAATCTTTACACACCACAGTAGAAACATCTTCCCAAGTGCAAATATCCAACAACCCAAACTACAGCCATCAGTGCCATTTCCACCTTTATGTCATAGATTAGTTTCAGGAAAACGTTGTCAGCCATAATCAAATAATAGTATTTTTTTGAATGTTATTAAAATAGCAGTTGAATTGTTTGTATAAAATTGATGTATTCTTTCCATTTAATAGTTCTTTTAGAGTCAAGAGCTACAAGCAAAACAAGTTTGTACTCAGAGTATAATAATACTATAACAGGAAGATTGTGGCACATTACTGGAGCTTGAGAAACATGGCATTCGGCGTATGTTTTTTAACTTTTATTTCAGGTTCCGGGGTATAGATGCAGGTTTGTTATACAGGTAAGCTGCATGTCATAGGAGTTTGGTGTACAGATTATTTTGTCACCCAGGTAATAAGCATAGTACCAGATAGGTAATTTTTAAAATCCTCTCCCTCTTCCCACCTTTCACCCTCAAGTAGGCCCCAGTGTCTGTTGTTTCCCTCTTAGTGTCCATGTGTTCTCATTGTTTAGCTCCCACTTATAAGTAAGAACAGTGGCATTCAGTTTTCTGTCTGCATTAGTTTGCTTAGGATAATGGCCTCCAGCTCCATCCATGTTGCTGCAAAGGACGTGATCTTATTCTTTTTTATGGCTGCATAGTGTTCTATGGTGTCTCAGTACCATATTTTCTATCCAATCTACTGTTGGGCATTTAGGTTGATTCTATGTCTTTGCTATTTTGTATAGTGCTGAGATGAGCATACACATGCGTGTATCTTTATGGTAGAACAGTTTATATTCCTTTGGGTATTTACCCAATAATGGGATTGCCGGGTTGAATGGTAATTCTGTTTTAAGTTTTTTGAGGAATTGCCGCTCTGATTTCAACAATGATTGAACTAACTTAGATTCCCACCAGCAGTGTGTAAGCGTTCCCTTTTCTCTGCAACCTAGGCAGCATCTGTTATTTTTTGAATTTTTAATAATAGACATTCTGGATGGTGTGAAATGGTATCTCATTGTGGATTTGCATTTCTCTACTGGTTAGAGATGTTGAGCTTGTTTTCATATGCTTGTTCGTGGCATGTGTCTCTTCTTTCTAGCTTATTTAAAAGGCCAGATGCCTTAGCATTCAGAAGAGCCTGCAGATTCTCTCAGGAATCTGAAAGGTAAAAAATTAGCATTTGAGTATTTCATAAACTTCATTTCAGTAATAATATATTGAGATATTAAACTAAAATGTCCCCCTTTCTTAATGAATATCATTGTCCTGTTTTTGTTTAGGGGTTGGGGAGGCAGGAGCCAGATGAAAATAAAGAGATTTTTGCTCGGCACTGAGTTTTAAATAGGATTTTTTAAATCTAAGGTGAAACAATAATCCTAACAGCCTAGTCTAGCCTAGTTAGCCTATCCTAACATTTTTTCCATGTTGAGAATGGAGAGAATGGACAGGAAGCCCGATTACTCAGGAAGGAGGAGATGGTTTCACTGCTGGGAAAAAGTGGAAGAGAGACTCAGAAGGGCAAGTATGAGGCTAAAGTTCAGTGTTATTCTCTCTCTCCCTCTCTGTGTGTGTGTGTGTGTGTGTGTGTGTGTGTGTGTGTGTGTGTGTGTGCAACAAAACCTCAGGGTGGGGAGGGAAACATGGCAGGGAGTACAAACCTTCACATCAAGAGGGAATCCATGAACCCTGAGGTGGTCCCCCATGATGCCACCTCTCAGCGATGTGCTGCCTCTGGCAACTGGAAAATTTTTTGTGTCCAATCATGTCATGGAAGAGGCAGAGTTGCTGTGGCAGAAGGAGACATTTAGAAGGGTGGACCTGAGAGGGGGGCCCCAGCAATTCATAGGATGATGCCCCAACAGAGACCCAAGATTGTGGCAAGGAGCCAGCAGACTATGGGGTCCTAGAAATTCCAGACATATTGGCAACCACGTTTTGGCCTAGTGTTGGCAAGTCCAATAACTTCATCAGAAAGTCCACATCCATAAGGGTTTCTTAGTACACTTATTCGAACTGGCACAAAAGGGGGGTTTGTCTCTTTCTGGGGAGCTTCATTTGGTGTTTTGCAGACTCCTGACATCTGGTAATATCCTCCATGTTCTAAGGAAAAAGAGATAGGAAAGGCATCTTGACTTCAGTCACATGAAGCCCAAAGATACTGCAGCCTCACCTCATGTGGCTGCTGGGGGCTCCCCAGGAACCCCAACATTTCTATTGTGTTTTTATCAACTAGCTGTCTTTACTGGAAAACTCTCCAAGCTCCTAAAGTCAGTGCAATATGACAAGGATGCCTGTGGTGTACCACCCAGGCAGAGGGCTTTCCTTGAGAACCCAGGGATTCCTGTTTTGCAGTCCTTGGGTAGTCTGACAGGATTGCTGACACAGGTTTCTCTAATTGTGCTCATACTTTCTCTCCCTACCCTCCCTATTTTTCCTTTTTCCCTTTAAAATTGGATAAACTCAAGAATGAGTTTGACTTTCTTTCTTCAACCCTGGAAAATGGGACAGTATCCCATGCATCTCTGCTGCCTAAAAGACCCTCTATCCCATGGGAGCCCACAGCACCAAGAGCCCAGGGAGATGAGGCAGGAAGAAACCAGGGAGGGGAGTCCCTTCATCCTTCTGCTTTTCTACAGTTTGTGGTCTGTAGTATGGTAGCATCTTGGATTTTTTTCAGGCTATAATAAAAGTACCACACACTGTGGTACTTTTATATACAACAGAAAATTACTTCTTGCCATTCTAGAGGCGAAGAAGTCCAAGATCAAAGTACCAGCAGATTCAGTGTCTGACAAGGGCCCACTTCCTTGTTTATAGATGGCTGTTTTCTCATTTTCTCTGCCATTCCTCAAATGTCAGAAAGAGAGGAAGTTTTCTGAGATTCTTTGCATGAAGCTGCTAATCCAATTCATGAGGGTTCCATCCCTAAGACCAAGTCATCTCCCAAAGGCTCACCTCCAAATACCATCACATTGTGGCTTAGGATTTCAGCCTAAGAATTTGGGAAGACATAAATATTCAGTCTACAGCAGAGAGATGTGACAACACAGTTCATCTTTTTATCCATGCCTTCCAAAATATCTAATCTCAGATTTATTATTTTCCAGATTTTTTTCATTTAGCAGCTACTCAAGTTCCTAAAGAATATATACTAATGATATTTGGGAAAGTGAGAAACACCTCCACATCTGTTTCCTTCCTGGGGTGCCTGGCACAAAATAGGCATTCATAAATGTTTGCTGATTGAATAGATGACTCATGAACAGGGAAATCTCTATGCACGGAGACCCTGATGGACTTGGGGTTTACCTAAGGCTGCTTTCTGTACAATAATGTTTGAAGTTACTGCTCTAGGCCTTTTCTCCTCATAAAGAGCCATGGACACTCTGAAGCCAATCTGTCCTAGAAATCTTAGGATTTACTTAAATGACCTCATGATGCTCTTGACACACACTGAGAATGGGAAAAATGATGGCACTGGTATTGTTCAAAAGCACAGTGGATTATACCTCCTTCCGTATGACTGTCTCTGTTCAGCCCCATCTTAGTTCAGCTACCTGTTGTAAACAGTACTGCCTGGGATCCAAAAGAAAGAGTTAGTACTGTTCTCAAAGGAGGCAAAAGGGGAACGCTTTTGAAGTTTCTATTTGGGGGCACTCTCCTTGCATCTTGTAGACTCTTATGAGCTTGCAATAAATACCACGTGCCAGTGAGCTCTTTTTAAAGTCCCTTGATGTACTGTGTCACCCTCAACATCTTAGCATCTAATAAATCACTTAAAACCACGTGTGTGCTCCCCATGGCCTGGCAGCCCCACATCCAATCTAGAGGAACCACAGAAAACAATTTTCTAAGCAAATGGGAGCAAATAAAGGATATCATCTTCAAACAGCCCACACAAAACGAAGTTATAAAAAGCTAATAAGATGAAAAGGAATTTATTTCATCATAAAGGCCCTTACCAGGTAGGCAACATGGATAATCTGTTACAGACCTGATTACCAGAGATTCAAGTCAGTGAAAAATCTCATGCAAAAGGCTTCCTCTTCCCTCTGACCAGGGATTAGGATTCAATGCTAAAAGGAATCTTGTCACTGGTCAGAAAGAAGAAAACTGGACTCTGTATTTCAGTTCTACTATCATGTAGCAATTTTCTCTTCAACTACTTTCATCTATCTAAAATTCAAATATTTCAGATTCCCAAACAAAACCCATCAAAAGTCCTAAGTTTGTACAAACAATTCATAGGAATGTTCCAGGTCTAAAATGAACAAAGAAATGCAGATGGTGACATTCTTTGTGACATGCTATCTCTATACACACACTCAATTGTACATTTTAGTCACATGACCATTTTCTTCTTGGCCGTATTATAGAAATTCTACTAAAAACACACACACACACACACACTCACACACACACACACACACAATGTTTTACCTGTAAATGAAAAGGGATTTTGGTTTATGCCCTTGAAGTTGAAGTTTCAGTGATACAGGCCCCAAGGTGGATGCTATAAGAACAGCAGAAAAGACACAGAAACCAGGAGAGACAGAAAGAAAATGGAAATAACTGCAGAAACCATGAAGCAGAATTCAGCTCCTTTTCTTGAAGCTTAACAACTGCTTCCTCCATCCCTCCTTGAGCACCTTGTTTTCCAGAAATGAAGAGCTAGGAAAAGCCTGGAGTGCTGTGACGGGAAATGAGTGAGCCAAAGGCAGATTTACCATTAAAAGGTGAATTTGTTATTGCACAAGGAAAGAAAACAACACCATGTATGCTAGTGGTAGGTAGACATGCCATTACATTTTGCGCATGAAAACCAGAGGCAATACTTGCAGTGACCTTTCAAATAAAGAGCCCTTATCTACCCAGGTGGACAGTAATTTTGAGTGGTTCTTAGTCTCTGCCGCAGGTGAGATTGCTGGCAGCAGACACAGCATCACATGTTTTGTTTCTCTTATCCCGAAGCTTCTCCCTACACAATGTAATTAAAGGTGAAAGAATTTTTTTTTTTAACACAAAAGGCCTATATTCCAAGCTTTGTAACTGCTGAATCCTGTGACCTGGGATGTGGGACTTAACCTCTGAGCCTCAGTTTTCTCAACTACAAAATAGGAATAATAACAACCACTTTCTTGTGTTACTGAAACAATAAAATGGAAAATGTTCACAGCCCACTGTCTTGCCTGTTATGAGTAATCAATAAACATTAGTCGCTTTCTTCCTTCTCCTACTCACCAAGACTAAACTCTACTCTGAGTCACTAGCATGCCAGGTAGCTCAGTCCTCTGATTTTAATGAACTTCTTTTCCAAGGGACAACTGAAGGAAAAAAGCACTGAGCTTTTGGGAGCCCCACTAACATAGGGCTAAGCCACTGGTTTGCAAACACTTTTAAAGTGCTTAACCCTTTATTACAATGCATATAGATCTAAGTTAAAACCTGGCTTTTGGCCTTTCTACTCCTCTGAGTGCCCAAAGAAATCTCTAAACAGAGTTCCAAAAGCTTGGTTTATGGTCCCCCTTGCCCTCTTTAATCTACGAATACCATTCACCCATTTCGTATGTGCCCTAGGTTTTTTTTAGATATAAATCTTTCTCTAAGAGCAACTGTAATTTTAATTAGCCTTCAATCCTTAGACAAAACTCAGAAACACCTGCCACAATGTCTGGAGTTCTATCATTAGAAATTTACTCCTTTGAATCTTGAAGACTTTTTCATTGTTGAATATAGTCATCCAGAAATTGCAAACTTTCTGAAAGAATCTCTGCCATTTTCAGGGTTTTTGACCAGTCTGTATGGATAAGACACGGCCTGACTAAATGATAGATGCTCAAGACAGAAAAAGGAAAAGCCAAGTGCTGCAGATACAGTAGACAGAAAGATAGAGCTAGAAAAGAAACTCCTTGTGCCTCTGAATAAATCCTGTCCTCTAATTCTTAGACTTTTCTATTATTCTCTAAAGGGACCCAATTTTATTTGATACACAAAATAAAACCTTTCCCAAAATTTGCACTGTCTTATTATTCAAGGCAAAGATGGATTTTGATGTTATTTCATAGCTAAAGAGGGTGATTATTATTTTTTGTCTTCATGCTGTTATTAAATACCTGTTCTGGACTTTATTATATATAAAGAAATAACTCAATTTCATGTCTTGAAGACATAAGTTAAGAATAGTGATCAAGAACTCACCATGGGCATGGGTCCGTAGAGGAATCTGCGGCATGCCTACAGAGTTGACGAAGGGTCACCTCTTCTTCCCTAACACATGAAAAGAAGAAAAAAAGTCCATGAAGATTAGAGTAGACCTCAGAGGGTAATTTCTTAATCATTTAATGTGCAGATGCATAATTTTTTCCCCCAGAGCATCTATATTTTGTCCCCTTTTGCCTCCTTTTGATAAAGACTTTTACTGCATATTATGCAATCTGGGGCTTGCAGATAATTAGTGGGATAAATGTTGTGTCCCATTTTCTCCTCCTCACATCAACAGTAACCTAGCATACCAAAACTTGAATTGCACAGCTATAGGCCATTCTGTTATAATGTAATACAGTGTTTCTAAAAATCACCATGCTATGCAAAATTATAGAAGAAAAATGACAGGGTTTAAGAAGAAAATGAGAGCACCACATTCAAAAATGTTGTCAATGACATGTAAACAAGATAGGAACCAAATAAAAATGTAGTTTTACACAAGTTAAATGGATAGGAAATACTGCAAAAAAACCTGAAGTTTACTTGTGTATGTGAATTTAGGAAGGCTGCATTGTGTAAGTTACTGGGAAATGGAGGAAGGAGGGTTAGTTGAAATCAGACAATGTGGAAAGGTCAGATGTGGAGGGATGCAGCTGATAATACACATAGTGAGTTGACAGAGCTGGTAGGTATCCACATGTTCATTTTGTGTATTCTTCCATAGCACAGTTCCACTGAGTGCAATTTCTGCATTCGCCTGGCATTCCCTATGGACGAAAACACGCATAAGAAAATGCAACATCACATTGTGCTCAGATCACCTCCTAACATTTCAATCATGTTGAAACAAATTTGTGTTTTCAAACAAGCATTATAGCAGAACTGACTATATCTGAAATTTTCAGGTTCTTATCTCTCACTGCCACCCTTTATTCCACTTGCAGAATAAATTTTCCTAATACAAATCTCATCCTTTGTTTAAGATCTCTTAGAAGAAGCAGACAGTTCAGATGAATGTTTCAGGTGATAAACGAGGTAGGATTTTAAAAGACAGAGAGATTGCGGTTTGCTCAGTTCTCTATCAAAGTTTCCTTGCTGAAGCATAATTGAGCCTGATGTTGAAGAACAGTAGAGTTGGGAGAGAAGGCGAGGCCTAGACAAGCAGACCTAGGACCCAGACCGAAGAACAGGCTCTGTACCTACAGGAAAGACTCTTGTTTCTAACAGGGGTCAAGGTATTACTAGCTGCTCTTGATGCTGACTTGAGGAATTTTACATTTACTAGATGTTCCTATCTACCCTTTTTAACTTACTAAAAATACCATCTGTGAATTCACCTAAATCTTCCTTTTAAGCCTCTAGCTATCTTAAGGAATATTGTCATGTAAGAGCTGGACAAGAGCCAGGAGCATAGTAATTGGGACATCCGCTCACCATGTATTGAATTGAGTAATCACTGTTTGCAATGCCACCTAAGTAGAAAAAGAAAGCTAAAATCACATTCGTATGAAAATCTGGCAACTTCATGGCAAGTCTCTGTGGAGCTTGAAACCATCCTAAATTACAAAGCTTTTATATATTTTTATATTCTATATATATCTCAATTATGCAGATATATATATTTATATATCTGCTTCTTCCCTTACCAGTCTTTCTCAACTATTGGTATTCGAGGTAGTGCAATTCTTTTTTTTTTATTATTATTGCATTTTAGGTTTGGGGGTACATGTAAAGAACATGCAAGATTGTTGCATAGTACACACATGGCAGTGTGATTTGCTGCCTTCCTCCCCTTCACCTATCTGGCATTTCTCCCCATGCTCTCTCTCCCCAACTCCCCACCCCCTACTGTCCCTCTCCTATTTCCCCCCTACAGACCCCAGTGTGTGATGCTCCCCTCCCTGTGTCCATGTGTTCTCATTGTTCAACACCCGCCTATGAGTGAGAACATGCGGTGTTTGATTTTCTGTTCTTGAGTCAGTTTGCTGAGAATGATAGTTTCCAGGTTCATCCATGTCTCTACAAAGGATGCGAACTCATTGTTTTTTATGGCTGCATAGTATTCCGTGGTGTATATGTGCCACATTTTCCCTGTCCAGTCTATCATCAATGGGCATTTGGGTTGGTTCCAGGTCTTTGATATTGTAAACTGTGCTGCAATGAACATTCGTGTGCATGTGTCCTTATAGTAGAACGATTTATAATCCTTTGGATATATACCCAGTAATGGGATTGCTGGGTCAAATGGAATTTCTATTTCTAGGTCCTTGAGGAATCGCCACAATGTCTTCCACAATGGTTGAACTAATTTACACTCCCACCAACAGTGTAAAAGTGTTCCTATTTCTCCACATCCCCATTCAGGACATAGGCATAGGCAAGGACTTCATGACCAAAACACCAAAAGCATTGGCAACAAAAGCCAAAATAGACAAATGAGACCTAATCAAACTCCACAGCTTCTGCACAGCAAAAGAAACAGTCATTAGAGTAAATCGGCAACCAACAGAATGGGAAAAAATTTTTGCAGCCTATCCATCTGACAAAGGGCTAATATCCAGAATCTACAAAGAACTAAAACAGATTTACAAGAAAAAAACAAACAAGCCCATTCAAAAGTGGGCGAAGGATATGAACAGACACTTTACAAAAGAAGACATAAATGAGGCCAGTAAACATAGGAAAAAATGCTCATCGTCACTGGTCATTAGAAAAATGCAAATCAAAACTACATTGAGATACCATCTCATGACAGTTAGAATGGCAATCATTTAAAAATCTGGTGCAATTCTTTTTTGGGCAGGACTGTCCTGTACAGGGCAGGACAATCAGCATCCTTATCTAATACTTACCAAATGTCAGTCATCCACCCTAATCACTGCAAATATTCAAAATGCCTCCTTCACAAACTCAAACACTTCTGGCAGGGTTAGAGGGTTCCCTGAATGAGAACCATCCCCACTGACCTCTCTTTCAGCTGTAACCTTCCTCCTCTCTGCAGATGCAGGCCTGCCCTCTGCCTGAGATTAACACTCAAGCAGTTTCCATTCATTTACCATGGAGAGAGCACACTATCTTGAATAGAAGACAAGACATTGCAGCAGAGAAAAAGGAGAAGAACAGGAAAACTCTACAGGCTCATCACCATATTACCTTACTCTTCTTTAGACAGAGTCTCACTTTATTGTCATTGCAACCTCCACCTCCCAGGTTCAAGGGATTCTCCTGCCTCAGCCTCTTGAATAGCTGGGAGTAGAGATGGGATTTCACTATGTTGGCCAGGCTGGTCTCGAACTCCTGACCTCAAGCCATTCACCGGTCTCAGCCTCCCAAAGTGCTGGGATTACAGGCATGAGCCACCGTGCCTAGCCTACATTATTCTTCTTGTGCATGAAATTTTAATATCATTTACATCTCAGAACAGTCCTGTAAAATTGGCCATGGTAAGAAAACTGTGACTCAGAGGTCTGTCCCTGGTCAGGCTGCTGATTTGGGATTAGAATCTGGTTGTCTTCATTTTTGCTTCCTCTTGTGTTTGCTTTGCCACCCTCACTGCTGTTACTTGGACCTGGGAAAAGAACCTGAACTCTTTTTCTCTACCATTGGACTTCTTTCTTCCATGTTCTGTGGACACTTGAGTTTGCCATTGATGCTGCTGACCAAATATTTCCAGCTCTCTATCTTCAGAGCACGTGGTGGTATTATACTTCCAGCCCATCTCTGGTTCTTCAAAGCAGCATTACTAGTTCTGGCCAATAAACTGTGAGCATTTAAAAGCCAGTGCAAGAAACTCATTCCCTTTTCTCTCTGACATAACATACTGGCAGCATTTAGGATGATGGCTGCTCTGTCAGCATGGATCCAAAAGTCAGGAAATGTTGAGGCAGAAGCCTCAGCTAACCCAAAATGGACAGCTAGCATGAGCAAGAAAAAGCCCTTTGCTGTAATAAACCACTAAGATATGAGAGTCGTTTGTCACTGCCATGTGACATATCCTATCCTGACTGATATGGAAATATCTGCTTCTCCCACCATTTGCTCCTGAGTTGGTTCTCAGGTGTTTTGATGGAATAAAAGAACTCCTCACATCCATCCCCTATACTACATATGCACAGGTGTGTGTGCACCACACACACACCACACCACACACACACACACAGCACAGGACCCAGATTCCTTATGAGCTAGTGCCTCTTCTGCACATCTTCCTTACTGTGATGGTTAATACTGTCAACTTGATTGGATTGAAAGATGCAAAGTATTATTCCTGGGTGTGTCTGTGAGGGTGTTGCCAAAGGAGATTAACATTTGAATCAGTGGACTGGGAGAGGCAGACCCACCCTCAATCTGGGTGGGCACCATCTCATCAGCTGCCAGCATTGCCAAAATAAAAGCAGGTAAAAGTTGGAAGGGCTTGACTTGCTGAGTCTTCCAGCCTTTGTCTTTCTCTCCTGCTGGGTACATCCTGCTCTCAAACATCAGATTCCAACTTTTAGACTCTTTAACTTACAGCAGTGATTTGCCAGGCGTGCACTGGTGACTTCCCTACTTTCGAGGTTTTGGAACTCGAATTGGCTTCCTTGCTCCTTGGCTTGCAGGCAGATGGCCTATTGTGGGACTTCATCTTGTGATCATATGAGTCAATACTGCTAAGTTAAAAGTCCCCTTCATATACATCTATCCTATTAATTCTGTCCTGCTAGAGGACCCTGACTAATACACTTAGGATTTTTAAATTTGAACAGTATCTCACCTTTCACACTCTGCTTTTTTTTTTTTTTTTTTTGATTCTCTGTCTCCCAGGCTGGAGTGCAGTGACACAATTTTGGCTCACTGAAAACTCTGCCTCCTGGGTTCAAGCAATTCTTGTGCCTCAGCCTCCCAAGTAGCTGGGACTACAAGCGCATGACACCACACACAGCTAATTTTTTTTATATTTTTAGTAGAGACAGGGTTTTGCCATGTTGGTGAGGCTGGTCTTGAACTCCTGACCTCAGATGAACCGCGTGCCTCGGCCTCATAAAGTGAGCCACTGCAACTGGTCCTCCCTCCCTTTTGAAGCATTAGTCATTCTAGACAGTAGAATTGACCCCAGGATACCCAGTTCTTTTTGTTTCACTACAAGCTCTTTAACGATAGAGAATGTGCCTCATATCAATTCTGCCTACCATAGAGCCTGGAACAGAGAAAGCAAACACAAATACTTGTTAAATAATTAACCTTTGTAATCTAGTGCTAGGAACAAAAGGGGGAGAGAAATTATCTAGGCAAATTATTTTTTTCCTCCAAAAGTACTGGGAAGAATAAGGAGTAGGAATACACATGCTGAAGAAGAAATATAACACATTTGAAAAAGTTTGGAAAGTTAGAGGGAGTTATAAACATAATCAATTATTACCACAATATAGAAGTTTTTCTTTTCTTTATAACCAAGAAAACCTTTCATTAATTACATCATACTCCATAAGTTATACTTTATCAGCTATCAAATAAAAGACTTTTTATCTCATTCTAGATCTATAGTCAACAAAAAATTCAGCTCCTAGTTAATATCTGATGAATCCAGGATGACTCCAGAGGAGACTCGCTCAATAATCCAATAGCTCATTTCACTCTCATCCTACTCAGCTAGCCCAGACATCCACTGCAGCCAAAGTGAAATATAATACTGATCTTGCGCTGCATTGTTCAGTTTCTGTGACTCTTTGGGGGTCATTTGCTAAGTGATAGATTAACACAAGTGTGATAATCACTTTGGAAGTAAACTGTCAAGGCATGCACTACCCTGGATGCTGTGCTGAGCACCCAAGAAAATTGGCTTCTCCCTAAGGGGTGTGCTACACAATTACATTTGATAAAACTCTAAGCTATGCTGGAGACAGTTACTGCCAAAACATGCTACTGTTCATTTCCTCTAAGACGGGAGTCTGTCTACCCCAGCCTTTCAACTTAGTATGTCTTGTTTCTTTCCATTTTCTGAGGCTCTCATAAACCAGAACTTAACTTGAGATTAAATAATAGTAACAGTAGTAAAAAGGGAAAATTGTGCTAGACAAAAATGATATATATTTTTATATGCATTATCTTATAGGTGATATAGTGGTTAGGAGTAAGGACTCAAGAACTAATCTGCCTGACTTCAAATTACAGCTTGCCACTCATTAGCTGAGCAAGTTATTTAACCTCTCTGTGCCTGTTTCTTCATGTGTGAAATTATCTTACATATATATCTGTTGTGAAGATAAAATTAGTTAATTTATGGGAAATATTTAGAACAGTGCCTGCCAGGTAAGTACTCCTTAAGCATAGTTTTATCTTCTTTAGAGAGATAGAGAAGGAAATGGAGATAGAGATGCCTATGAGTGTGCATATGTGTATTTGCATATAATATCTGCATAGACTCGATGAGATACATATGATCAGTAAATTTGTTTCACAAAAAAGATCCTGAGAGTGAGTGGGGTAAGAGGAACAGTGAGCGAATGGCAAAACCAACAATTAAACCCAGAGCTTTCTTTACTCTAAAGCATATGTTTTTAAATAGCAGGCACATTATCCACTGATATTTATTAGTCAAGAAATGTTTGTTGAGTGCCAACTATGTGCCAAGAATTCTGTCAGGCATGGAGCCATGAGACTCTTTTACTCACAGCCAGAGCTGGGGAAAATGATGAAAGAAAAACCCACAATGTGTTGTTTGTGTTCCTTCAATGATACTCTAACCAATAAAGTCAGACCCTTTACCACCTTCACTCTTCTGCCTCACTTAAGTAGATTCTCCCTGGGCAGCATTCCGGAAATCATTTTTTACTCTTATACCCATTTTCTTGATTCCTGTTCTCTGAGAGCCTTCACCTTTGTTAAGTGACAGCAAGCTGTTCTGATAACTCAAATAACAATTAGTTCCCCTCGTGGAAGAAAACAGATTGGGAATGAGTAAGTGCCCCATAGGTAAGTTCGAACTATGGCTATATGGTGATTTCTAAACTAGATCACAAATTAGACAAAAGAGACCTCCAAATCTAAGATAACACAATTATTCAATATGCTAAGATCAGTATCCTTGATTATTAGATCAGCTCTCATGGTGAGATTTCTTGTATTGTGGTCACAATACTAGGAGAATGCATTGGATCAAATAAAAATTTAGTGGTTACCTATTTTTAATGCTCCTTAATCAACCACGATAGTTGGCCAGCCAATTCAGTACTTTACATGGTGATCCATTTGAACTTGACAATGTCAGGATACTTAATGGTACTATATGTGATTCTGGTAACAAAAGAAAGGAAACTCTTCGTGATGTATGTGATCCCACCTCCAACTCCTAGACAGTAGAATCAGAAAATCAATCTGATGATTGAAAGACTAGAATGTACTTCACACATCCAAATCAGCTAACGTTAATTAAGTAACTTCATCCTTTTCCTCCGAAAGGTCCAATTGTCCAAACTTTATCCAAGCTAAATAATGCCCTATATTTTTAAAATTGATCTCCCAGGCCCTCTAGGTATGACTTTATCTCTTTCCTTCTCTTCATAGGCAAGCTGTGAGGAAAAAGTTCAGGCTTACTGTGTCACCTCCTTGCCTCCCGTCCTTTCTTTGCTCTGCAAGGCCATTCTCCTTTTCTCACTTCCAGGCCACTGTGTGTATCCAATCTGTAATTTTGAACTGCTGCTATGCTTTCTTGTGTAACTCATACTCACATCCCCTCTTTGTGATTTTTCCAAAATCCAGCCTTTCTTTTGCATGGCTCTGACACTAAATCTGTCCCGAACAGTCCTAACTTCCAGGGCATGGACACTGAGATACTGTTCAAATTTCTATCACAGTTTAGCTATAAACGGAAGCAGAAAAATAGGGTATTAGCTAGAGAGTAACGTAGAGACTATAACTTTTTAAAAAAGAGATGCAAGATATTTTAATGTCCTTCCTGTTGGAAATGATCCAACAGAAAAAAAAAAAAACACAATGCAGGGGTACAGGGTACTTACAGTAGCAAATTCCTTACACAGGCAATAATTTACTAAAAGCAATCAATTACATGGCTGATTTAATCTTTGCCCAGAAAAATGGAGCATTTTAAAATGAAAACTTTTGCTATCCTGTGTAATCTTTTAAGAAATTAAAATTTTTACAACAAATTTTTAAAATTTTACCATAGTTTTTTTCACTGTGTTTGAACACAAAATCATTTAACCGACTTGCCCATCAGAACGTCATAAAATGATTGATTTCAAATTGAGAAGGTCTTTTCAAATTGAAAGCTGTCTTTTGGTATTTAAAGTCAATGTGGTCCACTCACCAATTTATTCAGGCATAAGTTCCTGACTGCCATCTTTGAGCAGCTTCTATAATCTCACCCAGACTCCTAACAGTTGGAAATAGCTTGGTTAAAAACCTTCCAGTAGAAGATTCCACAGCTTACATAAGGAGTTTTTAACTCATTCTCATGACTTTATCTACATTTCTCATTTTATTTCTTGCTATTTCTCTGTGCATACCCAAAGATTTTGAAACTGGATTTTCAGTGTTCCCTAACTCATGGTGTACTCTTTCTTACCATTGGAAATTCAGCTCCACATTTCAGATTCATTCCGAATTCTTCCTTCTCCATAAAGCCTGATTCCCCACAGTGCCTGATTGTCTAAGCTGGTCATAATCTCTCCCTCCTCTAAACATAGAGCTGTAGTTTAACATCTTGAAGAATTTACCTTAAAAAATGTGTGGCTGAGCATGGTGGCTCATGCCTATAATCCCAGAACCAAGGTGGCCAAAATGGGAGGATCGCTTGAGCTCAGGAGTAAGAGACCAGCCTGGGCAACACAATGCGACCCTGTCTCTATTAAAATAAAAACTAGCTGGGTGTGGTGGCAATCCTGTAGTCTCAGCTACTTGGGAGGCTGAGGTGGGAAGATTGATTGAGCCCAGGAGGTCACCTCCCTGAATTGCTTTCAAATAAATTGATTAGATTTGAATAAGCTTATTTAAAAAGTTTCTCTAGATCCCTAGATACTGACTCTTAACCCAATGAGTGAAACAAAACCCTGATGCCTCAAATTCACTGCATTTGTCTACAAATTCAGAAGTAGAATTCATCGGCATCCTTCCTGCTTCTAGGGGAAATTAGGTAAATGACTCTTACCCTTTTCCTCTGTCACAATGCATAGTGTATATTTTCAGATATTTACATTCTTGGGCATGACTCCTGTCTTGATGAGTCTAAATTTCCTGGAACAGTGAATACAAAAGGAAAAAATACAGAAATCTGTATTTTGTTTTGTGAGCTACCCCCAGCTATTCCTATGTGCATTGAAGCTCAACTCCTGAAACAGAGAAGCACATATGATTTCCACTTTCATTCCTGCTTTTAACCATGTGTGTCAGCCTCTGTGTTTGGCATTGAACATGTATGGTTAGAGCACGATGGTCTCTGCCTTCAAAGGGTTCACAACACAAAGGGAGAGAAATGGAAGCTAATCAAGGGCAATTCATGAAGTAAAAGGCTTGTGACCAAGGAGGTCTAAGGATGCAGAGAAGGAATATCCAAACAGGGTTCAGCTGGGGGTGGGCATGATGCCCAGAAAGGCCAGGCTTCCTCTCAAGATGAGTTCTGAAGGATGAGCAAGTGCTAGCTAAGAAATGTTATACCAGAATCTAAACAGAAATCTTTCCAGTTCTTATTTAAAAGATTTTAGTTGCAACTTTTTATTAAACTGTGCAATGCATAGTAAGTTCTCATCTACAAAATATTTCTAGCCAAGAAATTGCTTTGGTATCATTTCACCAGTCTAGAAGTAATATGTAATAGCTGAGAGAGTCTTTTTTATTTTAAGTGATAGAGGCCTCAAAAACACACATTTCTTGTCCTCAGACATAGAAAAGAAGGTTACAGACAAGAGGTGAAAATTCAGCTCACCCTTAAAGAGGAGAAAATTCAGCTCACCCTTAAAGAGGAGAAAAGGGGAGCTTTTAGTCGGAACTTAAAGAGCAAGACTTAGAGAAAGAGGAGACAGCAGAAAGACAAAATAAATTAAAATCTCAAGTGGAAATGTTCTATTCTGCCCATGCAGGTAGGAACATGTAAGTTAAATAATACATAAAGGAAAAATGTTTCTCCAGGTTTGAAAAATTAGAAATGACAATAAAAACAGACTCCTCCATAAATTCCACATAAGCATATCCTGAGGGTCCTTGTTTGTCCTGGCCAGTCTGCCCCAAGTTTCCCAGCATAAGGGAATGGTATGGGCACTACACATCTCCAAGTTCAACTTGACTTTTCCAGGGCAGACTCAACTTTGCGGTGAATTGGTGAAAATGAATTATATATAATAAACTTTATTACAAGGAAGATTTCTGCCAACAAAGCTGTTTTTACAGGTTAATGTTAGTGAATTATACACACAAAACTTTGTTATCTAGTTGCAAATGATTCTCCCCTAAGAAAAATTAGTTGTCTGTTAATAGAAGCCCAGCCTGAAGGCTGCAGGGAGCGAGGTCCCACCCTTCTCTGTGTTGGTTAGACCTGTCTGCAATCTGAATTCCTCTGCGCTGACGTCTTATTTGCAGTTCTAGTTTACCATTTTGAGAACAACTAGAAAACTACCATAATTTAGTCACTGTTGAAACCAAAATACATGACAAACTAATAAAAGTCCCCTCAGAAAACAGACAGCACACTCATAACGGATTAAGGAGCATTTAAAGAAGGACAGAGCCAAGGGGAAAAGAAGGGAGGTGAGCATCCCCAAGGATACACCCCTAGACCTGAAGGGGCAAAGAGGAAGAGGTGACCACAATCCTGTAAGTCCTACATCTGAGAGAAGCTGGCAACCACCAACACCTGTGCCAGCATGGCTTAGGGGAAGGGACTGGGGAAAAAACCTAGCTCGCTGGGATAGTGCTCCAGCCAGCACCTCCCACTGGCCAGAACAGAATCCAAACAGAAGCAAACCCATTGACTACAGGCCACACGCCAGTTCCTGGGGCCCAAAGCAGGTTAGAGAGGGAAAGAGTTGGGTTTTAGGAGTTAACAAAAAATATCCAGCACAGAATCAAAAGTTGACTTCTTGCTGGACCTGAAAGCAGTCTTTTGGTATTTAAAGTCAATGTGGTCCACTCACCAATTTATTCAGGCATAAGTTCCTGACTGCCATCTTTGAGCAGCTTCTATAATCTCACCCAGACTCCTAACAGTTGGAAATAGCTTGGTTAAAAACCTTTCAGTAGAAGATTCCACAGCTTACATAAGGAGTTTTTAACTCATTCTCATGACTTTATCTACATTTCTCATTTTATTTCTTACTATTTCTCTGTGCATACCCAAAGATTTTGGTAAACTGGATTTTCAATGTTCCCTAACTCATGGTGTACTCTTTCTTACCATTGGAAATTCAGTTTCACATTTCAGATTCATTCTGAATTCTACCTTCTCCATAAAGCCTGATTCCCCACAGTACCTGATTGTCTAAGCTGGTCATAATCTCTCCCTCCTCTAAACATAGAGCTGTAGTTTAACCTCTTGAAGAATTTACCTTAAAAACATGTGTGGCTGAGCATGGTGGCTCATGCCTATAATCCCAGAACCAAGGTGGCCAAAATGGGAGGATCGCTTGAGCTCAGGAGTAAGAGACCAGCCTGGGCAACACAATGCGACCCTGTCTCTATTAAAATAAAAACTAGCTGGGTGTGGTGGCAATCCTGTAGTCTCAGCTACTTGGGAGGCTGAAGTGGGAAGATTGATTGAGCCCAGGAGGTCACCTCCCTGAATTGCTTTCAAATAAATTGATTACAGATTTGCATATGCTTATTTAGCTCTCTCTAAAGAAGAAAAAATTAAATCAAAATATATGTAATTATAGGTAGTAATGTTTTGGCTGAATGAAAGATTTTATAAGACCTAACCATTGGATGGTTTTGCCTTCAGCTCCTGCTAAATGGCAATATAATTTCAGACCATGTAATTTGCGAAGGCCCCATTAACTGTAGGAATATATATCTATTAGGGAGTGGGGGTGAGTTAAAGGGGACATACCAGGTTTACCCAACCATTATGTCTTTGCTGGAAAAATTCCTATTCAGAAAAGGAGACAAGAAACTTTCACAGAACCAGGACCTGTCTCCAAGTGCCAGGATTTATTATTAGACTCTGTCCCACTAGATCATCTGTGATTCTTGGCAGACAAGTGGATACTGAAGTCTTTTCAATTACAATGACTAAAGAAAACTTTTTTGTAAGATTTAATAAGCACCCTGGCTTCTTTAATGGTTTCTATTACGTGCTCAGGCAGCTCAAATATTGCCATCACAGCATAAAATTCCAGAGTCTTTTGAATATATTTCTTGCTTTTTTTAATGACCTCATTAGACAAATCAGTTTTTTGGCAAAGCAGGGCTAAAAAAATTAATCTCACAGTGATTTTTGATATCCAGTGATCAGACAATACAGAATATATGCTTTTGGAATTGCCGACCTATTACAATAATGAGAGGAGGGGTACAGAAAGCAGAAAAGCAAGATATTTACCTTACCCTTGAGGAGTTTATAATCTACTTATATAGACAAGGTGAACTCAGAATATTACAGCAAATGACACATAACAGCTTGTAATCAGGAAGCACTATGATGTGGGTGGGGAGTGGGAGATGATGATAGTTTAGGGTTAGAAGAATAAGTTCTGTCTCTTATTTGCGATGGATCTTCAGGACAGATATGCCATCCCTTTGAGTTTCAGAGTCCTCTTCTGGAAAAATACTTGCCTTACAAGACACATTTTGAGGTTATAATAGGGAAATGTATGTGCAAGTAACATAATAAAATGTAAACATCTATACATGTTCAGTCACTCCATAGACATTTATTAGAAGCCCACTGTATGCCAAGTACTATCCCCAGCATGACTGGGGATACAGATTAGAAAACTACAGTATTTTCCTCAGAGGTCAATGAAGCATAGTCCTGTAGGTTTCCTTCAGAAGGGACTGGGAACCACAAGAGCTGTGGTAATGAGAGGAATCAGTGAAGGAGAGGGACCTGCACCTTTTAGGCTGTGTGCAACATGTAGCCCCTCAACTTATGATGGAATTACATCCCAATAAACTCATCAGAAGTTGAAAATATCCTAAGAAAATGTATTTAATATACCTAATATACCAAACATCATAGCTTAGCTTAGCCTGTATTAAAGGTGCTCAGAACACTGACATAAGCCTATAGTTTGGCAAAATCATCTAGTATAAAGCCCCTTTTCTAATAAAGCACTGAATATATCATATGATTTATTGACTACTGTACTGAAAGTGAAAAAAACAGAATGGTTGTATGAGTACTCGAAGTACGATCTCTACTGAATGTGTATCACTGTGGCACCATCATAAAGTCGAAAAATCATTAAGTCAAACCATCACAAGTCAGGGATTATCTATGTAGATGCTTGGGGAAAAAGAACAGGGTTTTTTTTTTTTTCAAGCAAAGAAGCAGTATTTCCTAGAGATAGGCAAGTCTGGCATATTTTTGAGTGCAGACCCTGATTAGAAGAAAAAATAAATCGTGTCTACTTCAAGAGCCAGGATTATTGAGCTCAACTGATGCAAAGTAAAATAATTGAACAATTTTCAGTTAAATCAGTAGTAACATTAAGGTAAATGCATATTAAATAGAAGCTGCTGACTGCTCAGATTTGAGGACTTCCTTACTTTTTAAGGCAAAAGAATTTAATCTCAGAAATGTATGTGAATATTAAGAAGTTAGTCGATAAGGGAGATTTAGAGGACATCTGTGGCTCAATGCACCAAAGCTAGCAGAAGGACTTCATCTCAACTGCTATTTCCCATCAGCAGGTAACGGCTGCCTGGAGAATCCCCTCAGGAAGAATCCCAAGGCTTTGTCTGAGCTCTGTGGGAGAGCATGTCATGATGAAATATTGAAAGTAGCCTGGGGCATTGGACAGCAGAGGAACTGCTCAAGCCTTCTCTTTTTCCAGTCCTGCTTACACCTGCCCCCGCTCCCTCCTGAGCCCTGAACATGGAGACATGGGATTTTGAATAATAGCTCTGAGGGCTTTCACAGCAGTTTCACTAGATCAGATTCAATAAAGCAGGAAAGGCTGCATATCATCTTCATATCCATTGAAAAAACTAGTTTTTAGCTTAGCTTTTAGCAAAGCAAACTGCTTTTATTAGAACTTCCTAATAATCCAGGAAAAAATGAGGCTTTACATTTACATGAATGGCTATCCGAGGACACAGATGAAGGGTAGTTTCTGACCTTGAATAGCTCACGGTCTACTGAGAGAAAAACAATATAAAAACAATAATAGAACAAGCAATGTATTTCATAACATTTTTCAAAGGATTCCATTCTCTTACTTTGCTTAGGTTAATTTCAAGGCACAGAAAAGAAACACCAAACTCATTTCCATGTATCCAGACAGGATCTATGTGCAAACATGTTTTCTAATGGGTCCTGAAGCAATTAAGGGTTAATCAACAGAATTCTCTCCATTTTCTGTCATTTGAATTCTTAATCTTTTCTTAATGAGGGTCCTCTCTTACTCTCTTGCCAGATTACCCTCAAATTTCTGGATACCCATAGCTACAGAGAGAGTCAAATTGAATAATTTATTGCCCACGCGTGAACTCCTCAAACATAAAATCTTTATAAACATATACCATGATAGAAGCAGCAGAGTGTGTACAACTAGAGGTGAAACTAGTTTAAAAGAGCAGTTTTCAAATATGCACATTCTCCCATCTCATAATCATGGAGGTACAATTTTTAGGGTCCCCCAAAAAAACCTACCCTGTGGACAGGTGTGTTTTCTGACTCAGGATGATCAGTGTTGCTATTTGGAGCTGGGATTGTACAAGAGGACATGATACAGGCGGGGAAAAAGGACAAGTGGAGAGACAGGCAAGGAGCTGACCCAGTTGCACTAGAAGTAGCTGCCTAGCTGCTCTCTCAGTGGCCCAAAGCTGGCTGTATCTGGGTAGTGGGCAGCAGAGAACGGCCAGAGCTGCCACCTGCTGTTCTTGGGCCAAACAATGACTGCAGCTTCTGGGCCTCTGGCTAAAACCAGCAAGAGGGGCAGGCTGCAGGAAATATTTGTCTCTTGCAGAGGGCAGAGAAGGACCCTGGCAATACTGCCTGGAGCACAGTTCTCAGAGAATCCCCCTGTACTGGGTCAGAAATAAACGCGGTGGCTTACGCCTATTATCCCAGCACTTTGGGAGGCCGAGACGGGTGGATCGTGAGGTCAAGAGATCGAGACCATTCTGGTCAACATGGTGAAACCCCATCTCTACTAAAAATACAAAAATTAGCTGGGCATGGTGGTGCACGCCTGTAGTCCCAGCTACTCAGGAGGCTGAGGCAGGAGAATTGCTTGAAGCCAGGAGACAGAGGTTGCGGTGAGCCGAGATCGCGCCATTGCACTCCAGCCTGGGTAACAAGAGCGAAACTCCGTCTCAATTTAAAAAAAAAAAAAAAAGAAACATCACCATGCCCAAGAGCCGGAAAAGTTTCCTGCCCTGCAGGAAGTAGAGAAAAGGCAACATTCCTGACAAAAATACTCATCTCATTCTAACTGATACCATAAGGAGTACAAAAAACATGCACTGCCGTATTTTACTGGATATCTACTATGTGCCAAGTGTTTTGCTAAAAACTTTATATGTATTATGTTCAATGTTTGCACGTGTGATTAACCTGACTTTGTCCATGCAGAGATAGAAGATGAGAGGTTGTCACTTGTGCAACTCATACAATCAATAATGTTTGGCTCAGGATCTAAATCTAACTCTAAGTGGTATCAGCTCTCTTCTTTTCTTGCTGGGGCTAAGCAGAGCATGCAGGAAAAACCTTTCAGGGATAGAAAAAACAAATTTGTAACAGTTCTGCTGGAGAATGCTTCAGGATATCTTTTTTTTTTTTTTTTTTTGGAGAAAAAAATGTGTATTTGCTTTTGGTGGGTGGAGTGTTCAATAAATATCAAGTATAGTTGGTTTATAATGTTTTATTAGTTCTCTGTCTTAGTCTTTTTGTGCTGCTATAACAACATACCTGAAACTAAGTAATATATTAAGAATGGTCATTTATTTTTCACAGTTCTGGAGGCTGGAAAGTCTAAGATCAAGATCGAGGTAGTGGCAGGTTTGTTGTCTGGTCTATGCTTTCAAGATGGTGCTTTAAATGCTTCATCCTTCAACGGCGTAAAACACTCTGTCATTACATGATGGGAAATGGAAATTGCAAGAGGGATGAAGGCTGTGTGAAGCCTCTTTCATAAGGGCCTTAATGTCATTCACAAGTAAAGGACCTCTCATAACCTAATCACCTCTTAAAGGCCCCACCTTTAATAGCATCACATTGGCCATTAAGTATGTATATCTGAATTTTGGAGAGGACACATTAAACAATTGCATTCATTTTCTTGTTGATCTTTTCTTTTTCTTTTTTTTTTTTTTTAACATGGAGTCTTACTCCATCACCCAGGCTGGAGTACAATGGCATGATCTCAGCTCACTGCAATCTCTGCCTCCCAGGTTCAAGTGATTTTCCTGTCTCAGCCTCCCAATTAGGTAGAATTACAGTCGTACACCACCACACCCAGCTAAATACCGTATTTTTAGAAAAGACAGGGTTTCACCATGTTCCCCAGGCTGGTCTTGAACTCCTGACCTCAGGTGATCTGCCGGCTTAGGCCTCCCAGTGTGCTGGGATTACAGGCATGAGCCACTGTGCCCTGTTTTGTTGATCTTTTCTTTAGTTGTTCTATCAGTTACTGAAAATGGAGAAGTGAGGTCTATAACTATTAGCGTTGAAATGTCTATTTCTCTTTAATGTTAGTATAGCCACTCCAATTTTCTTATAGTTACTGCTTACAGGGAATATATTTTAACATTTTTTGCTTTCAATCTATTTGTATATTTGAATATGAAGTGTTTCTCCTGTAAATAGCAGATAGTTGAATTATGTCTATTTATTCAGTCTGACATCCCTGTATTTATTGTATTGTTTAATTTATTCACATTTAATATTATTGATATGGTTAGATTTATATCTGCCATTTTACTTTTTGTTTTCTATATATCTTATGTCTTTTTTGTTCTTCTATTTCTCATTTATTGACTCCTTTTTTATTAAATGGATATTCTGGGGGAATGTTTTAATTCCTTAAATATTTTTTCACTATTTTTAGTCATTTTTACAATGATTGCTCCAGAGCTTATCCTATGCATTTTAACTTACCAGAATCTACTTCAGACTTACACCAACTTAATTTTGGTGAGATATAAAAATGTCACCCTTCTGTAGCTATATTTTCTCTTACTATTTTTTGTGCTATTGTTATTATATATGTTAAATCTATCTATGTTACAAGCCCAACAATGCATTGCTATAACCATCACTTTTTATAACTTTATGTCTTGAAGAAGCAGAGGGAAAAAAAAGCAAATATTTATCTATAGTTTGTTATATTTGCCTTTTCTCCTTCTTTATTACGTCTTTAAAAATATTATTTACCATTTCTCACTTTTTTAATTTGTTTGTATGGGTTTGAGTTACCATTTGGAGTCATTGTCTTAATCCAGTGTTCCTACTCACCCCTTTTCTGCTGTTATTGTCAAATGTATTACATTTGTATATGTTATAGCTCAACAATACTTATATTTGTATTGTTTTATAGAATTATTTTCTAAATCAGTCAAAAGAAAAGCAAAGAAATATGTATTATACTGAGTTTTATAACGACCTATTTACAACTACCAGTGCTTTTTTAAAATGTAGATTCAAATTTCCATCTGTGCTTACTTAGACTTAAATTTTTCTTTAGTATTTCTTGTAATGTGGGTCTGCTAGCAACAAATTCTGTCAGTTTTTGTTTATCTGAAATATCTTTATTATATCTTCAATTTTGAAATATACTTTTACTAGGTATAGAATTATTGATTCACATTTATTTTCCTTTTTTTCTTTCTGCTCTTTGGATATGTTATCCTACTTCCTTCTGGCGTTCGTTGGTCTGATGATAAATAAGCTGTTAATCTTATTGGAGCTCTCTTGTACATGACAAGTTTTTTTTGGCCTGTTTTTTGTTTTATCTTGTGTTGTTTTGAGACAGCATCTCACTCTGTCACTCAGGCTAGAGTGGTGGTGAGATCATAGCTCACTGCAGTCTTAAACTCCTGGGCTCAAGCAATTCTCCCACCTCAGACTTCCAAATAGCTAATACTGTAGATGCATGTCATCACACCCGACTAATGTTTGTGTTTTTTTGTTGTAGATATTGTTATGTTTCCCAGGCTGCCAGGCTGATCTCAAACTCCTGACGTCAAGTGAACCTCCCACCCTAGCTTCCCAAAATTCTGAAATTACAGATGTGAGCCACTGTGCCCAGTCTCTCCTGCTACTTTCACCTTTTTTTGGTCTTTGGCTTTCAGCATTTTTTACTATAAGATGTCTTAGTATGAGTATCTTTGTGTTTTCCTTATTTGAAGTTTTTGAGCTTATTAGATGTGTAGATTAACGTTTTTCAGCAAATTTGAGAACTTTTCACCCATTATTTCATCAACTAGTTTTTCCTCCCCTTTCCCTTTTGTCTTTTCTTGAGATATTCCCACTAAATATGTGTTGTTGTGCATATTGTTGTCTCACATTTCTCTGAGGTTCTGTTCATTTTTCTTCATTCTACTTTCTCTCTGTTCTTTGGATGAGTCTATCTTAAATTCTCTGATTCTTCTGCCAGCTCAAATATTGGTGAGCTACTCTAATAAATTTTTTAATTTAATTATTTTAATTTAAATTAAAATTTAAATTAATCTTAATTCATTTCGTGATCTTGATTTTATTTTTATAGTTCTTATCTCTTTACTGATATTATCTATTTTTTGAGACATTCATTGTCTTCACACCTTGTACTACTTCTTTAAGTACTCGTTTAGTACTTTGAACATATTTATAATGGCTACCTTAAAGTTTTTGTCTGTCAAATTTGACTACTGGTCCCCTAGTTTCCATTTCCTATTGTTTTGTTGTTTTCTTCCTGTGTGTGGGTCACATATTCCTGTTTTATTGCATGCCCTCTAATTATTGAAAACAAGACATTTTAGGTAAAATATTTTAATAACTCTTTATCCTGATTTTCTGTCAGCCCTCCAGGGCTTGTTTCTATTGTTCTTTTTTATTTTGTTTTGTGACTTAGGTAGGCTACTTTAGTAATGTCTCTTTTTCGAAAATGTGAAGTATTCTGTGTTGTTCCTCAGAAAGCACACAGTCACCGTGCAATAACAGGGGTTTTAACAGGGTCTATTTGGCTGTCTTTTTCCTGATATTTCTATTAAGCTGTAGTTCATTTGATGGTATATCCTGCCTGTTAAGCTCCACTAAATACCAGCTGATTGCTCTATTGCTTTTGACAATTCCCTAAGCATTATAATTTGATTTAACAAAACTTGAGAACAGATCATGTGTGAGGCCAGTCTTTGAGGTACTTTCTGACCACAAGTAGGCTCACAAGTAAGCCGTCTTTTCTGTTTCTCTCTGTGGTGAGCTAGCTGGTCTATGATTTAACATGTTTTTCTTTAATAAGAGAAGCTATCATATTTTGGAATCCCCTTCAGCTTGAATCACTTCCTTTGGGAAAGAGCTTTGAAGCCTCTCATTCTTCTGGGCTGCACCTTCTCTGGGGTAAACTGAAACACTACTCTGGATGTTGGGTGGTGCAGTAGCCTCTGGTCTTCTCCTCTTGTCTCGCTAAGTGTAGAACCTCTGTCCTACAAGTGATCCGGGGTGAGAGCAGTCATGGGCCCAGTATTCTCCACTCCTGATCAGATGGAGGCTGTATCCCATAGGCTTTTATATATAGGGCTCTATATCCCTTTCATATTAAGCAATTCGTAAATGCCATTTAATGTCTCTTTAAATCATATGATGTTCAGAAGGCTTTGTGTTTTTGTTTGTTTCCTTCAGGTTAATTGACAGGCTCTCTTTTATTTTAAATGTCAATGTATTTTAAATAATATTAACTTTATAATTTCTGCTTTTTGAAATTTTTAACTTTCATTTGTAGACTTCCATATGGCTATGTTTGGTAAAGTTAAGGTATGGGCTGTGGAGGAGTTAATTTCAGTAAAATTGACTTCTGGAGAGAAGTCATTATGTGAGGGTAAAGTGGCCTCCCTGGAAAATAGTTTCTTAGAGTATGCTATGGATATAAACATTTTCAGTTTTTAGAGTCATTGCCATTCTAAGATATAAATCAAAACTGACTCTGTCTATTTGTAGCTTCTGTTTGCTCCTCCCCATCTCTGGTACCTCTTTTTATAGACCATAGGGTTGATTACACACACACACACACACACACACACACACACACACACACACATCTATGGTCTGTTTCCCTCCCTGGATAGGTTCACTGTTCCTATGGAAAGTGAGGCTTATAAAATAAAGAAAAAAATCCTTGGTTGCCTTACACATAGCTTATAAGGCTCAAATTATAAAACATGAAGCAATATATAAACCCAAGGCTAAGCATATATCAATCCCAGGACTTTAGTTGAAAGATCTGGGGTAAAGAATAAGTAGAAAACTCAGCCTTGCATTGCTCCACATATCTAAGGGCCAGGCTCTCACCTCCTTCAACAGAAAAGAGTCTAGAGAGTGAAGGAATATATAAATTACTAAAGCAACACCTTGAGGCCATGTTTGGGTGGTTGGACAAATAGTTTTCTTCAGAAACCAGCAATTCCTGGAAGTCAATCTCTTAGGCTAAACTACTGCTTTACTTTAAAATAATAATTATAATTATTGAAAAAATGATTGTGATTTAAGAAGCAGTGCTGGAAATATCTATGCACAATGTAAAAAAAAAGAGGAATAAATATTTTAAAATTTAAATCGAATCCACAAGGGTGTTCAGATGGTAATTTACTATGACATCCAAACAAGCATAAAAATTCCTGAATAAAGTTACATTACAAGAAAATGAATCCAAGCAGCAAGGTTGGAGGTACTTCCCAGGTACCCCTTTGCAGAGTGCATTAGAGTAGAGCACAGAGTTCTCAAGAACTAAGAATGATTTATGGATGCGGATTGTCCAGTTCAGAGCCTGGGTCTTTCAGTACTCTATTCTACGTATCTCCTCATAAGGTTGGATACAAGGAAACTGCATTCACACTGCCTACTGAGCTTACTGCCCCATGTACTGAAAGAGTGATGAGGGTTTCCTGGGAGAAAGTAAACACCTGGTCATCCTACACTTACTAGTCCTGAAATTTTCCAATACTTTGCCACAGTCCTCAAGATGCTGTTAGTATTTAGTGACTGACTATCTTTTATTTTGGGTGAGTAAGAATAATAATTTGATGCCCTAAGAAGGGTTTTACATTTTTGTTGTTGTTTTTAATTGTACTTTAGGTTCTGGGGTACACGTGCAGATCATGCAGGATTGTTGCATAAATACATACATGGCAAGGTGGTTTGCTGCCTCCATCCCCCTGTCACCTGTATCTGGCATTTCTCTCCATGTTATCTCTCCCCAACCTCCCCACCCCGCACTGTCCCTCTCCTAGCCCCACTCTCAACAGACCCCAGTATGTGATGCTTCCCTTCCTGTGTCCATGTGTTCTCATTGTTCAACAGCCTCCTATGAGTGAGAACATGCGGTGTTTGATTTTCTGTTCTTGTGTCAGTTCGCTAAGAATGATCATTTCCAGATTCATCCATGTCCCTGTCCCTACAAAGGACATGAACTCATCATTTTTTATAGCTGCATAGTATTCCATGGTGTATATGTGGCACATTTTCCTTGTCCTTGATGGGCATTTGGGTTGGTTCCAGGTCTCTGCTATTGTAAACAGTGCCTCATGAGGTTTTACATTTTTAACATAAGACTCCTAGAAGTATAGTATATTATGTCACAGAAATGAATTTCTAACAGTAAAGTTTGGAGGCAGCAAATCAGATTTGGGGGCACCAAAACATTTCTCTGTTGGTCCCAAATCAGATTAGAAGTAACTGGGTGAACACAAAGCCCTCTTGCCAGATCTGCTTGCTTTCTGCTGCTGAATTCATTTACTATCTCATAGCAACAACTAATTCAATAGGTCCATCTCCAGCATGCATGTCACTAGAAGATGCAGCATTGCTGGTTCCAAGGCTGAGCAGCTCTATTTGCCAGGCATAAAACATCTACAAAATAGAGCACTGAATCGCATTGTTCATGTAACAGGAACAGAGAGAACCACTTAGCATGCAGATTAGGTCCATCTGCGTTTTCATCTGCAGGAGGGCACAGCACCCAGAACTCCTCTCTCTAACTCTCTCCGAATGCCTAGGAGACATTTATTTAACCCTCAATCTATAAATTAAATACTCACAAGATTAATATACTATAACTTGTGTATTACAGTTAATTTTAGCTTGTAATTATAGATACCTCTGTAATATATATATAATTATAGATATCTGTGTAATTTTGAGGTCAGTATAAAGAAATTCACTGACCCCCTCTCACACCAGTCATCCTTGGCACCACTGTCAGTCAGTGCTGTAAACTTAACTATGGGGCAATCAGGATGGGATGGCCATTCTGAAAGTACATGCATCACATGAAATGAAACAAGCTGAAAAGCATCAAGATAGTGAAGCGCAGGCTGCTCGGTAAAGCAGAAGGAGGCAAACAGACCAATAGGATAACCTCAGTTGAATTCATTTCTCATGAGCTATATATATATATACACACACACACACACACACACACACACACACACATATACATACATACACATACACACACACATGCATATACATCTATGTATATGTGTATATATGTATCTATATAAATGTTTATATATAAATTATACACATTTATATTTCTATATAATTTATATTTCTATGTAATTTATATCTTTATATGTAAATTTTATATATGTATTTCAAAAGTGAACAATAATTTGTTAGGCAGGTGAAAGGCAAGTTATAGAAGGGCAGAGCTTCAAAAAGGCAGGAGAATTTGTTCCAAGAGTTCTGGATAAATTTATATACCATAAGGCAGTATTGCATTTTTAGCACCTTTCGCAAGAGGAAAAAGAAAAGTAACATTTTGTAGCTCTATATCAAGGGAGTTTAGGAAAGACTGAATTACAATAAATGAATTTACATGAGGAATCATTTTTATCAAACATGAATGCTTAAGAAGAAAGAATAAGACATTATGCACCCAAAGAGAGCTAAGCTTCTTTAAAATCATTCTGCTAGAATGTGAATTTTAGAATCTGATAATTTATGAATGTCATCCAGCCCCTGGCCTGTCACCTGTATCTTCTACTCCATGCCAATCCATTCGAAAGAAGGAACTGCTGATTCCCAAATGTGTCTGAATTTACATTTCATCTACTCTCTCATTCCAAGTCCAGCAGCATGGGCAGAAAAAACTGTCACCCTGAAATACACTCCATGGGCTTCTGTGAGTTCTCCAGGAGTAAGAGTGCTTTGCAAGCTCTACCACATGTACCCTACTCCACATGCTGACACAGAGCCTGAAATGGCATCCCTCTTTTAATTCTAACACTGTCTCCATAAGATTGCTGATAACATACAGAAATATCCTTTTTTGAGCAGTCATATATTAAACCAAAAGTCTCAACAAAAATGAATCATTGATTATTTCCTAAATAGCAACCTGAAAAATAATATGACAAGGAAAACGTCAGTTTTAACTGTGAAGGAGGATTTTGGGGAAAGTCTCAAAAGAAGTTTCTCAAACTTGATTAATCATCACAATCAACAGCAGGACTTGTTCAAAATATAGAATCCTGTACCCCACCTCATGAAGTGCTGATTCATTAGCTCTGATATGAGAAATCTGTATTTTCACCTTTTGTCTCAGGTGATTTTAGTGAGTCACGTGGTTTAGGAAACACTGCAGGTCAGTCCTGAAAGGGTCTCAGTAGTGGTGAGCCCTCGGTAGCCAGCATGTGGGCACTGGGCTCCCTGGGAATACTAATTACTTCCCTCCTCTCCCTTATAGTAGGGCAAAGGTTATAAACCAAAGTACTAATGGTGAGCTGGGAATGGAAGCATCATCCTCTGAAATGAAAGCCTGAAGTTCAGGGTGACGCATGAAGGACAGGCAAGCACTGTCTTCTCAATGCATTGGCCTCAATGCCTAGGTAATGAGGTCCAAGAGAAGTTAGCTTTTCAGCAATCTCAGCAATTGAATCATCAAATAAGGGCTAAATGAAGAGGTCACTGGAAGAGGCAGATACATCACTCCAATACCACCTCTATTCTGCAGGAAGGAACGTGGACATCTGGGAAACATGAAGATAACGAGATACAAATTTCTCTCTAAAAAGACCATCAGGGTTTACCTCTAGTATAAATCCTGTGGTCGTATCAGCCCAGAATTCTGATTCTCCCCATGGACACAACCAGGAGAAAGAAGTGGTGGGTCAGCATGGCTTTGTCCTTGATCATACCCACAATATGTTACGGATACATACACCAAACACAAAAGTAAAAGCAGCAAAAGCAAAATGAAGTTGGAAGATACATTAGGCAATTTTCACCCAGGAGTTGAAAAATGCCCACAGAATATGCCCACAGCCTTTATCCCAAGTGGACTTCAAATTCTGTCCCTCACCCCTTTGGGCGAAACCCCATCTTGTGCATGTGGTCGTATCCAGTTCCAACAAAAGGAAGACCCGAATTGCTGCTGCACATGGTCAAGCTGGCTCCTTCCTCTTCTGTGTATGACTGTGTTTTAACAGCAGTATTTTATGATTCAGTTCAATGTATTGGAGGTGAAGATAAAACAAAAATAATGTATCACCAAATACCAAACCCTAAGGCACATACATGTAAGCTTTGAGTAGCCTGTAAAAAATGTAGACAGGTTAGCCTGGGGAGAAGGAGGATGCTGAGCAATGTTCACCCAGAATATAATCAGGGGAGGCTCTGATAAGGTTTAAATGCTTGGGAAGTTCTTTGGAAGAGATGCAAACATCCCTCCTGTCATTGTTCTCTCAGTCCTAACAACTGCCCAGTGACTGTTTTTTAGTGTTTTCTTATTTTTTTTTAAGTTGGTGAAAATGTAAATTAGTGACTGTTTTTTGTTTTTTGTTTTTGAGACAGAGTCGTGCTCTGTCATCCAGGCTGGAGTGCAGTGGTGTGATCTTGGCTCACTGCAACCTCCGCCTCCTGGGTTCAAGCAATTCTCCTGCTTCAACCTCCAAAGTACCTGGGATTACAGGTGTGTGCCACCACACCCAGATAATTTTTGTATTTTTAGTAGAGATGGGTTTCACCATGTTGGCCAGGCTGGTCTCAAACTCCTGATATCAGGTGATCCACCTGCCTCAGCCTCCCAAAGTGCTGGGATTACAGGCATGAGCCACCACACCCAACCTAGTGATTGTTTTTTAATGCAAATTTCTTTGGTGATGATCAGAGATGGTAAATGGCTGTTCCATCTAAGCCAAATCGATCACCAATCATGTTTAAAAAACAAAAAACTGAAAACACTAAGCTTCCTGACTTATTCAGCACACACAAACATTTATAAAAAAGAGTCACGTTATCATCTTCCAAATCGCTCTCTTATTCTGTATCTTCCTCCACCTTCACTCTGTGAGAGTTCCTGTCTGAAGCTTTAGCATAGCAATCAATAAACATGGCATCCTGGGGCACAAGCGAGCTGTGTCCTCTGCGAATTGATAAATCTAAACTATAGAGTACAGCACATTTACTTGTTGAAGCTTTCAATTAAAAAACAACAAGGAAGCCCTAGATGAAATCAAATATTGGAGAAATATGAAATCTGTCAGAAAAGCAAATATTTACCATGCACAATGGGCTGTATGACAATTAAATGAAAATCTAAATGCTGGAAGGTGCTTCAGAGGCAAATGAATTGAAAAGAAAAGCACCTACAATTTTTTTTAAAAGGTTCAAAAAAGGCAAAGGTAAGGACTGCACAATTTGCTTCTGCTTGGATAGCTAATAATGAAATTTGTTCATGAGAATATTTTGATGGTTTAACTGTCTCAAGAGATAATACAAATTAAATTTTTATTTGATCCAGGACTTATTTTTGGTGTCTTATATCTTTGGATTTTGAATATATTTAAGTTCAGGTTTAGTTCAAACTGGTTCCCTGGTGGTTAAAACAGAAAAAAAGAAAAAAACAAACCCTCATTTATTTCTGTTCAAGAAAAAGTATATATTTTGAGCTCATTTATAAATTCAATAAATTAATACAGTTAGTTTCAGGGTTACGGGTTTAATCCACAGTTTCACTTAAGGTCAACTCCCACAAAAAAGTTTAAACTTAGAAAATTGTGGCCATATATTGTGCATGCTTTATGTCTTGGCCCAACATTTGCCTTGCATGATGGCTACACCCCAATTTATAGTAGACAATAGGTCACTTTTATTTTTCTACATAAAAGTTGCATGAATTTGCTACCATAATATTTTATTTACACCTCATAATTATGATACACAGCACTGAAATTGATCTCTCTTATCCAAGAACTGTTCGTAACACACAAAGATATAAGTTGACAGTTTAACTTATTTCTTTTCAAAAATGCTCACTTCCCTGCTTTCTCAGTTGTAGCCCTGTAAGTGTGGTGTCATATGTCAGTAATTTTAGAAATACACCATATTTCTTTTTATGATGACTACATTAAATCCCTATTTAGGGCCAGCAAAGCTTACACAAAGAGTGTCATCATTACATTACAACAAAGATAAGATATGTAGCCACATTTATCTGATTTTCTTTCTTTTGCCTTCCTCTTAAATTTTTAGGCATTGCCAGACAGAAGGCTGTTAGATAGTGAAAGATAATATGACACAAAATTCTAAGGTCTAGAAAAATACTCATCTGAGCAGAATTTCTCTATGTGCTATTATGACGTATGTCAGGATGCTTTTCTTTCAGAATCCTGGGTAGCTTCTTCAATCTAGGGCATTTATCTTGCTCACATGCTCCCAGTTTATCAACGAAAGGATTTACACAGCTCTGAAAGGCACAGTTAGTGCATCATTGCTTCACTGCACTCACATACAGCATTGAGATGGTAGCAGTAAAACAGGGAGAAGGGAGCAATCCTTCAGCAACTGTCCTTTATGGGGTAAAAACTACTCAAGGCCAAGTCCACCCTCAATCACAGCACGTCATTGCACAAATTCAAAAGCACAGCAACAGTAGAAGTGAACACAAATGCTGGAAATGCATTAGCAAATGCAGCATGCCAATTCTCCCAGGTTTCTAGGAAGGTATCGTTAGGTCCTGGTGTTTCTCTCCAATTTCACTGATGATTTCCTGATGTTCCAGAAGACTGAATCCCTCTTAAATGGCTAAGTCTTTTTCCAAGGCAATATTTGCTATGCTTATTCAGCACTAAGACTGCATTTTAAGCACGACATTTTGACATGATGCATTTGATGAAGTTGCATTGGTGACTGAAAACATCTATGACAAAAAGTATTCACACTGTTTTTATTATTTTTAAAAAGTATACAACAGTTATCCCTGATCCCTACTTCACGCTTGAATCACACTCTCATTCTTGACAGTCACCTCATCCTTCAAACACTCTGAAGTTTACTCCAGATGGATGCTAGTTCTGAGGGTTGACTGACAACTTTCAAAAGGTCAAAATTCCATGGTTGGTTTTAGATTGCATCAAAATATCCCATGCTAAAATGACTGGATTAAAACCATCACAGCAACACATCAGAATAAATGTGTTCCTGGATGCAGTTGAGAGTGCCAATCCTGCCTAATGCTGATCAAGCCTTAAACCACAGTAATACATCTAGCCTATCAGAAAGCTTCTTCTCTTCCCCAGAATATCAAAACTTATTCATCATTGGTTACATCTGCTTGGGGCCTAGTGCTCTGATAATATAAGACTCTAATTACAGCTGTTATATGCATGGCTAGTAGAGAAAGGCAAAGAAAGGATCATTTCCAATAACCAACTTTCCACTTTGCAAACATTATATCATTTCCTACACACATATAAAACATGTAAGGCATTATGGTAACTCATTTTACAGATGAGAAAACTGAGGCCAGGATATTCATATTCATTCTTATAGTCACTCATTTAATAAGGGACAGAGCCAGAATTAAATGTGGCTCTTTCTGTTTCCAGCATCTCTGTTCTTATACTACCTCATGCCAGTCAATTCAATCCATTAATATGCCCAGAGAACATTTGCATTTATCCAAATTTTAAAGTCTTAAAGAACACAAATGGGCTATATAAGAAATGCAGGCTGGAAGCAAAAAATATCTTTCCCCAGAGGGCCAAGATGAACTGCCCATAATGCCAGTAGCTGGGGCAGAATCCAAATGCTCCTCTACTGCTCTCATTTAGCTTGTTCCTTTATACAGTTCCAACCCATGTCCGTTTCATTCAAGGGTTTGAAGACAGTGAGACTGAGGCTGCTGGATGACTATTAACAAATGTTCTCCCATCTTCCATAGTAATAAAACCCTGGGCTTTTTAGCTCAGTCCATGACTTCCCAGAGAAAAAAATAAACAAAAAACACCTAAGTTCCCCAGCTTCCTTTGCAATTCTGTGAGGCCAGATGCCTAAGTTCTGCCTGATGAAGCTGATAAACTCTAAGCATAATGGTGTGTGGCACCTCCAGGGACCATCCTTAAAAGTCAGTTGGCATCACCCCTTGTCATAGCCCTTCCTCCTTTCTGTAGACTGGAATGTAAACCTAATAGCTGAAGCCAGTGCAGCTGTCTTGGGGCACTGGTTGGCATCAGAAATAGAAGGCACAAACAGCAGATCAACATATTAGAAGAAGCCGGGATTGCTCACAACATCACACTAGCCTTGAACCGCCTGTTTGTCTCCACATTTTTGTGTCAGAGAGAAGTAAGTTTCTAACTTATTTAGTTTGAGCTTCTTTTACCAAGAGATAAAACTAATCTTAACTGATGAACACAGAGAGGGTTGATAGTAAATGTTTCCCAGCATTGTGGGCTTTGTGAACAATGAGCTAACCCAAGAAAGAACAATTTTGTTCAATAAATGCTAGCTTTGAATAGGAGGATTTTTAGAAACATTAATGAAGACGAAATAACTACAAAAATAATGATGTTAGATTACCTCAATGTGACCTTTTTTCTATTCATAATGCAGCCAGCATAATCAGAACACTGTGGGGTCATTCTCTATAACCAATACTTTAGCATAAATAGAACATTCAAGTGTATATGATAATTATTCTATTATAATGATCAAAGGGAAGAGGCTGCTGAAAGCCATCCCTGGTGCCGAATCCCTGCCTAAGAAAATACCATTACATGTTAAGAAAAGAGACCAGTCTTGATGCCAATACAGAAATGTACTATTTTCAGAACTGTGTATCTACCTTCTTTAATAAGGGAAGATAAAACATTTTACTTCCTTAAGAGGCAGAGAGAGATGAAACTTTCCATTATCTCTAAAAGTTTTATAACGGTCACTGCAAATTACTAACTTTAGGTGGTTTTAGAAACAGATCTGCAGGTCAGACCTAAGAGTCGGAAGGTGCAATGGCCTGGTTGGACCAGATTTAGAGCTTCCAAAAATGACAAAACTGTATCTACTGAATGTCTCAGCAATTATGTTTGGAAACAAATCACAGCCCTAAGTTCTTCATCTTGTGGGGATATTCACTTGCCTCCTCAAGACATTGATTACAGGGAAAGAGCAACAGTATACGTTTGTTAAACATCATGAAAGCCTGTTTGTCTTAGATCATGGTCCAGACAGTTCAAAATCACCTAAAAGGCAGCACTTGGTTGGTTGTCTATTCCGTGTTCCTTCTGTTGCAGACATGTGGAGAAGCAAAGTTGTGAGCTGCCCTAGGATTTCCCTGAAGCCAAAAATCTGCTCAATTCCTCTCTGGGCAGCTGATGTAGCCTAGTTTAGTGAAGACAGCTGTCAGGCACATTTGGCCACACACCTAAATGAGAACCTCCAGCATTCTGAACTAAAAAATGACATTCCTGGTATAGTGGGAGAGAGTCTGAAACAATAGGGACCTTGGTAAGGACTTGGAAAAGCAAAGCAGTTTTTCTAGAGTTTTTGAAGACTGGTAGCTAAGCCAACATCAGAGATAATCTTATGAACAGAAGTGCTTCAGTGCTTGCATTTGAAAGACCAAGCTCCTGAAAGCTTAATAGGAAAATGGAGATGATTCCTCTAAAGGGCCTAGAAAACATTTAAATTTGAGATGTCTGGAAAACTGATCACCACTAATGCAAACCCAGTGGCTCATCAATAACCCCTGTACTCATGATCCTCACACTTAAAGGAACATGAATGACATGAACTTCTAGCCATTTTCCAGTGTAATCATGACAGTGAGAATCACCTGCATCAACATATTAGATGATTGCTGTGTTAGTCAAGGTAGGTTGGTCTATGCTGAGGTAACAAATAAATATCATACTTCAGTGGCTTAAGGTAACGGAAGTTCATTTCTCACTAAAGGCACAGCCTGAAATGCACTGGATTATTCTCCTCTAACTATAATTTACAGGCCAAGGCAGCTTCCATCTCGTGGTTCTACCAACTTGTGGCTTCTTGGTCATGTGGAGAATCAGCCAGCCACAGATGGTAAGGTAGAGAGCACAAGGAGGGCACAATGAATTGCTCTCAGTCTGGACGTGACATCTGTGTGGCCAGAACAAGTCACATGGCCATCCTAATTGCAAGGGATTTGGGGATCTATCAAGGACCGCAAGTACTCAGTGAGCACTGATTGTCTCCACTAGGGACGCGAAGTGAACTGAATGTGGGGGCTTAACTATCAGCTATGCTGCAAAATGATTTTTTAAAAGGCTCTAAGAGAAAAAAATTAAACTCATTATCATCACAACAAAGGCAAGGCAAGGCAAGGCAAGGCAGGGCAGGGCAGGAAAGGGCAGGGCAGGGCCTGTTGGTAATTTCTGTGCTAAGACACAGGAAGTCTGAAGAAAGGGTCAACAGAGAAGGTGAATGTGACTGAAACACAGACACTACAGAAAAAGGTTAGTCCACTTCTGATAGGAAGCTTTAGAGGACTGTGTACTGAAAAGAACTCAGAATAAGACGACAGTAAAAGAAAGAAACAGTAGATAGGAAACCAGTTACTGTCAAATAGAAACATCAAAAGGAAGAGCTTTAGAATTAGAGGCACAGGAGAGAGAGAGAGAGAAGAGTTCACCTCCTTGACTGAGGCAATAAGGGTCAAAAAACATTGAGAACTCTGAAAATTGATCATTGCTTAATCACCAATTCATAAGCATTCTGGAGGATAGTGAAACAGGAGATATGGCGGAAATCATACAAACTAGGAAGAAATATATAATTTTTTTTTTTGAGACAGAGTTTTACTCTTGTTACCCAGGCTGGAGTGCAATGGTGTGATGCTGGCTCACTGCAACCTCTGCCTTTCAGGTTCAAGCGGTACTCCTGCCTCAGCCTCCTGAGTACCTGGGATTTAGAGATGCCTACCACCACACCCATCTAATTTTTGTATTTTTAGTAAAGATGGAGTTTCATCACGTTAGCCAGGCTGGTCTCAAATCTCAGGTGTTCTACCTGCCTCGGCCTCTCAAAGTGCTGGGATTACAGGTGTGAGCTACCACAGCTGGCAGAAAAATATAATTTTTAAAGACTTTCAGAACATGTATAAAATGTTCATAAGATGATGTCTGAGAAGTAGTGTTTAAATTCTTGAATTAAAATAATGAATAATATATGTTTAGAAGTATTAAAAGGAAGGATATGTGATATTAGGGACAATTTTTCTAATCTGAAAATTGTTCCAAATCTGTTAACAGTCTCTCTTGAAGTGGGTGGTGGGGAAGAAGGAATGTAAACCAATCCTCATATAGAACCAAATTTTAGAAATGGTTGCAAATTCCCAAGAGAAATCTTCATTTAAAACTTTATTCTTAATTAAAGAGAAAAGAAAAAAATTTTCAAAGCTTAAGAAAAAGCATATAAAGTATGCAGATTGAGTATTTCATGTAATAAATAGAAAAATCTTCCTAAAAGAAATTAAGAACATGAAATTTAGTGTCTACAAATGCAAGATCTTGTTTTTGGATCTAAAATTCAACTGCAAAAAAAAAAAAATTCAACTGCACAGGTGCAAGGGAGATGTGACTTAGCAACTGAAAAAGGTAGACAGGAGGGTAAATGAAAATTAGAGGTTTTAAAGAATGAAAGATGTGATTTTCCCCTATTCTGAGCTTGATCAGACTACACCTGGAATATCAGGTTTCAATCTAGGAATGATAATTAAAGTAGCTATAGATGTACAGAATGACCAAATCATGGTGGCCTTGAACTTTCATCAAATGAAGAAGTGATGAAAGGGGAAAGAATGACTGAAATGGAGATCTCTAAAGGAGAGAAAATGGCTGTATTCAAGAACTGAGAGAGCTGGGCGCGGTGACTCATGCCCGTAATCCCAGCACTTTGGGAGCCTGAGGCGGGTGGATCACGAGGTCAAGAGATCGAGACCATCCTGGTTAACACGGTGAAACCCTGTCTCTACTAAAAATACAATAATTAGCTGGGCATGGTGGCGCGTGCCTGTAATCCCAGCTACTCAGGAGGCTGAGGCAGGAGAATTGCCTGAACCCAGGAGGCGGAGGTTGCGGTGAGCCGAGATCGCACCATTGCACTCCAGCCTGGGGAACAAGAGCGAAACTCAGTCTAAAAAAAAAAAAAAAAAGAACTGAGAGTGGTAGATTTAGGTTCCTCATAAGGATGCACTTTCAGTATCTGTGAATGTGCTGCCTCCTGGAATGGTAAAATCTCCATCTCTGGAGCAGATGCTGAAAGATATTTTCAGGATAATGGAGGGGGAATTTAACACAGGGAAGGTTACTAGACTACATGGTTTCAAAGTTTCTTCCTACTATGAGATTTTCTAACTCTATGATTGGGATTAAATTAATTTACTGAGTATATGTCTCTGCAGAATCTCCCTAAAGGAATTGTCTTGACAGAAGAGTTTATTGCACAAAATTAAAATCAAGAAAATGCCAGACACGGTGGCTCACACCTATAATCCCAGCACTTTGGGATTCCAAGACAGGCGGATAACTCTAGGTCAGGAGTTTGAGACCAGCCTGGGCCAACATGGTGAAACCCATTTCTACTAAATATACAAAAATTCCCCGGGTGTGGTGGCAGGTGCCTGTAATCCCAGCTACACTGGAGGCTGAGGCAGGAGAATCACTTGAACCTGGAAGGCGGATGTTGCAGTGAGTTGATATCATGCCATTGCATTCCAGCCTAGGCTACAGAGCAAGACTCTGTTTAAAAAAAAAAAAAAAACCACAGGGGTAACCCAACCCCACAGGCCCCTCCCTGTGATTGGCAACTGTGCTTCCATTTCATTTCCCAGGATTCTTTTGTCAACAAGAATACCTCAGTGAAATCTTTCTAATGGTCTTGGGCCTAATTATCAGAAAATAACACAGCAGTGGCTTCAGGTCTACAGAGACAAAGGGAAGCAATGAATAGATCCTACATATGGGATTCAGTTTCCTTGTGAAAACACATTCTGCTGAGTTTGGCATTGAATGTTGCCATAAAGTTTATATTAAAGGAAACGATGACTCTAAGGTTGTGTGGACCCAACAAAAGTGTTTCCAAGAACAGAATCAAGGAAACATTATAGGTAAGTATTCCATTTACAAAACCCGAATCTGAACAGGTAAATTTACAGTACAATAAATTTGAAAATATTAAAAAGTTGTCATCATTCCTTTAAGAAAAACATTAACCACGTGTTCCTATTTCATCAACATTAAGGCTTCTTTACATCAAATACAAGGAATCACCAACTTGCAGACCAAATTCTCTCTTACATTTTATGTCATGTCTTAAGTAGAATTCTCCATCATGGCCACCTTTGGAATTTCGATACAACTTGATTGCCATGGTTCTAAAAATTTACAAGAGGAGTTATAGCATTATGAAAATGATCTTCTCTGTAAAATGAAAGAAAATATTTACCATTTTTCAAAGAAAAAATTTGAAATGCATTATATTTATGAAAAGACGTTAAGATTTTCTGTGAATGGCTTTAGATAAAAATGAATGCTAGCTAGATCCCTCTAGAGTTTAATATGCACATCTTATTTAGTTACATACCAATATACATCTTGAACTTCAGAGAGATCAGGTTCCCCTCCTCAGTCTTCCTAGTTATGACTACTAAGGACATGGCTAACAATATAAATATATATAGCTATCACTTTAAGTTTAGACTATATCTACTGTTGGGGGTTGTAACGTCCTCCAAGGGCTGGCTGCTGCAGCCCTGAGGTAGACAAGTACCTGTGCAGATGACCTTACAGGAGGTCCCAGCTGAGGGTTAGCCAGATGTGACTTTCCTCAGAAAGTGCCTGCAGAGCAATTTCAGAGCATATCTCTTCAATCACATTGGCCCATGGGCTAACAACTAGATAAATGTTATGGACCAGCCCAGGAGAGGACACTAACATCCCTGTATAAGTAGGAAGCGTGGCCTCCTCTCTCATGCTCCTGACCCAACTCCAAGCACGGAGGAGAAAGGAAGGGTGGTGGAAATGGAGAATGGTTTTGATTTATGCATGAGAAAGAAGTTCTCAAACAATCAGGGCTGAGCCTCATAGAACTTATTGGAGACTGCTTTGTTAACACAAAAGGTCTGAGAAATCAGGAAGTCAGACTGAGGCCATAAGAAATCTTGCTCCCGGGCAGAAATGTTGAAGAGGGCACAGCTGGTTGCATTTGCTGAGAAAAACAAAAATGCTTCCTGTTTATAATCCCAGTGAGTTGAGACTCTTCACAAAACTTGTCATATATAATATATATTGTCAGAAACTTTCCTAAATGAGTGTAAGTTTTGTCTCTCCTGCTGTTTCTCAATCTAACTCTATTTGCATCTAACTGCATTTCTATAAAATAGCTAAAAATTACTCATATTTGTACAGTCCCTTCAATTCCACATGCTTCTTTCAATTTTTTATTTAAATCTCACAATAGCTATTTTGGCAGTTAACAGCACACAGCTAGAAAATGGTAGACTCAGGACTCAAAACCAACTGTCAAGTGTCACAAAACTCGGTCAGGATTTCCGTTTGCATCTCTTGCTGGTTTCCGCTCCCGGGCTGTCTCGTCTGTGCCTTTGTGGGAGCAGATGCTTTTGAGGTTGGTCACTTGCCATGGATCTTCCACCCATCTCTGCCCTTTTCACGTTCACAGCTCCTCTGTTTCCACCTTGTATTTTTCTCCCTCATCACTGCTCCTTCTCCTCCCACATACACCCCACCCACCTCCCACTTCGTTCATTCTCATCAGAAAGAAAACAGCCACTGAGTTCAAATGCCATAATCAGTGGTGGCCCCTGCAGGAAATAAATCAAGCACCGGAGTACTTAGCACTCAACAGCTGAACGCTTTTCCTTCTGGAGGGAATACTTCACGGCTGTTGAAGAATCAAGGCTTCTGGTAGGTTGTTTCTCCCCCTTCCATGAGAAGGAGAGGCTTGTCAAATCAAAGCTGATATTTGTTCTTTAGTGTCTGATTTAGGAGATTATACATCAGAGGGAAGCACTTGTAAAAGGATTACAGCATTATAGAAAAATAATTGGAATGTTTCATCTCTCTGCATATCATAGCTTATTAAAGTTGCTCTAAGGAGTAGCCAGATTAATTAGAAAGAGGCAGTCTGTTTATCTCTCTAGTTCAGCACTCTGATGGTCAGAGATACTCCTGTTTATATTAGTAAGTGTTAAGTCTAGAGATAAACCAAAGGAGTGACTTGAAGGAATTAGCCTGACATTTTTAGCAGCTCGCCACCCCTTATCCTCCCCGAAAAAAGGATCTATTCAGGGTATGTAGAGAAGTTGGTTATAATGTTGTTCTCAGTGTTCACAACGCTGTATGTAACATAACATACTTCCCATGTTAAGGGAAGGAACATTTGCTGAGTATATGCTCTGAGCCAAGCACGGAACTGGAAGCTTTACAAGTGTTACATCATTAATTCTCCTCACAACCCCATGAAGTTATCTTCATTTTCAGGGAAGGAGCTGATGCGTGAAATTCGGGCCCAGGTCAGTGTGATCTTGGCCTGCACCTTTTTTTCAGTTCTACCTGGTACCACTTCTAGCCTAAGCATCTTTATCCATGACAAGGACAGAGATTGTGCCACATACTCACCACATTGTTTTTGAAAGAGAAACCCAGCAGACCCACATCAGAGGTCCACAAATAAAAACCAAAGTTTGAAATATCAGCATATGTTTATTACTAGAGCACAGTTTAGCCTATCACAGCTCATACAGTGATAAGTATGCCATCTTTAGTTGACCAAGAAACAGAGCACTGCCAGAGGAAGAACCGTGACAGAGGAATAGGGACTTCCAGAACAAACCTACCAAGCAAGCTTATTGATCCTAGAGAAATAAGGCAGTTGAATGCATTGTTCACAAAATAGACCTTATATGTTGAGGTAATTACCTAGCCCACTTCTTTTGAACAAGGTCTCAAACCTTTTTACTACCTTATGCAGCAAAAGGGCAGATTGTGGATGTCTCCTTAATTCCCTAATTAACAAGTATATTAGTCAATGTTCTCCAGAGAAACAGAACCAGAGAGAGAGAGAGAGAGAGGCTGATTTATTCTGAAGGACTGGCTCATGTGATTATGGAATCCAAGAAAACCACAGGTTGCAAGCAGGGGAGGGGCACGTGTCATTTCAAGTCTGAAGGCTTCAGAAACAGAAGCATTGGTGTCCTAGGGCAGGAGATAAATGCCCCAGTTCAAACAGCAAGAGAGGATTCACCTCTCCTCTGCCTTTTTGTTCTATTTGGGCCCTCAATGGGTTGGATGACACCTGCCCACATTGGTGAGGGTGGTCTTCTTTACCCAGTTTACTGATTCAAATGTGAATCTCTTTCAGAAGAGGAAGAGATGTGTGTGCTTATCTCAGGCTTGTAACAGACATCCATTCAGAGTAGTTAACTCTATGGATTAGCTGTCTACACTACCCAAATAAATGAGGTGATATATTGATATACGTCCTAAAAGTCACTCCACAATACCTACAGAAAAAGAAGATGGTCCTTTTTCTTCTGAGTGTGTCTGAGACCCTCACAGACACACTTAGAAATAATATTTTACCATCTATTGGGGCATCTCTAAGTCCAGTCAAGCTGACATATGAAATTAACCATCACAAGACATATAAATCACCCCCTTCCTTCCTTTTTGCACAAAAAGTAAGTGTGTGACAGGCCCAAATGTAGGCCACAAGTATAAGGGATCATCTTTTTCTGTAGGTATCATGGAGTGATTTTCAGCATATATATATATAAATTATATCATTTATTTGAGCAGTATAGACAGTTAATCCAGAGTTTACAACTCCCAATGGATGTCTGTTGCAAGATAGCATTTTGGTAATCTGATATATTCTAATATGCAATTAGTTAAAGTCTCCACTTTAGGATGAGCTGTTGAGTCACTCCCACATTATTTAAATACAAGTAGCCACAGAAAAAATAAAGGTTGGGAAAATTCTGAAGTTAGGAAAGATTATCATCAGTGCCCCACTTTCTATTTAGACATCTTTTCTTGCGCTTTTCCCCTTTACTCATTCTCTAAATACCCAAAAACCTCACATCCCTTTCTCTTCCCCAGAATCTCCACATATGCCCCCCTCTGACAACACATTAGCCTCCTGAAACTGACTAGACCTGTGTTTCATTCCCTAGGATCAGCCACAGGTAACAGTGCTTTATCAAGTAACCCATGCCCATGTCTCCTAGATGTTCATGAGTTTATATATTCCCACTCTTCATCAGGGTATTTACTTGTACATGACCTCCCAGTAAACCTAATTATTTTTTTCACAAGAGCTTTGCAAAATGTATCTAAATCCACAAGAATGAGAAGTATGGGCATTTCCAGCACTATGACAGTCCAACAGGGGATGATTTTTCAACAAGACCTTGTTACCCTCCAGATCACACTACATGGGCAGCTGCCCTGATGCCCACACCTGTGACCTCATCACCCTTCAGAGGGAAAATTGACATTCTTCTCTATATGGTCCATTCCCTATGAAAGGCACAGAGCCACTTTCTTGGCCTATATCAGACTCTAGAAACCTCACCTCTACAATAAAAAGGAAAGAAAGCCCAAGCTCCTCCCTCCCCTACTCCCCACAGGCTAACAACTCCAGTGGGATCCTCTAGCTCCCCATCCCCATAAAGCTCTGGAATGCATCTCGCGCTGGCTCAAACACATGCCTCAAAATACACTAGTTGTTTAAATATTAAACTTGCTTCACCTTCGTGGTAGACAAGTAATGTATGTGGGAGTTCAACCTGTACTAAAAACTAATAGAATAAAGACAACTGAAAGAATCTAGACAGCCTGAAGGCAGGATTAGGAAACTAGATGACTGAGCAGGAAATAGGATCCCTGACAACCAGGCTAACGACTTGACAAATTTGCCTCAAGCCAGCCCTTCTCCAACACAGGGAATATGTCGTCTTCTATTATTGTCAAATATTCAAATCACACTTTAAGATGCAACTCAAAAATCACCTTGTTTAGCTTCATTACTTGATTCATTTATTCATTCAGTCCTTCATAAGGTGAAAGAGCAATGGAAAAATACATCACATTAAGATTTCTTGATGGAGCCTGGACTGTATCAACATAGTATCAAGCTAAGGAGCCATTCAGGGCTCTCTGATAACAACTGACTTGGAGGGCATAGCTTGCCCTTCCATCTTTTTTTTCTTTTTTTGAGAGAGAGAGTTTTTCTCTGTCACCCTGAGTGGAGTGCAGTGGTGCGATCTTGGCTCACTGCAACCTCCGTCTGCCTTTCAGGCTCAAGCAATTCTCCTGCCTCAGCCTTCTGAGTAGCTGGGATTACAGAAGTGTGCTACCATTCCTGGCTAACGTTTGTATTTTTAGAAGAGACAGGGTTTCGCCACATTGTCCAGGCTGGTCTTGAACTCTTGACCTCAGGTGATCCACCTGCCTCAGCCTCCCAAAGTGCTGGGATTACAGGCGTGAACCACCATGTCTGTCCAGGCTTCCATCTTAAGTCTTTACCTCCATACACACATACACACACCCTAATATAAATAACTCCCTCCCTCCACTCAGGGCTCAATCGAGAGAGCCCCAGAGAACACCAACGCGAAGAATGTGAAAAGAACCTGACCAGCACACTTATAGGAGCAAGAAGTACCAAAGTAAGTACTGCAGGCAGTGTGGACCTTCAGAACACAGTGGCCATACTTGCAAATGATAACATTCCATCTTGTGAACACTCAGAGTAGCAGCTCCTCCACTCTTGGGAACAGGATGTAGGACAGAGGAAATGGAAACGGAGATACATAGAGGGGCATATATGTAGGGAAGAAAGAATGAAAAATCCACCTCCACAATACAAAGAACAATTTGAAACAGGCTTTCAAAACGATCAAAATCAAAATGCAGAGAACCGAAGCAGAAAAGGATGAGAAATATGCAATGGAAAATTAATAGTGTAGACAAAAAGCTCTAAGAGTTCAAGAAAGGAAGAAATCAGAAATACCGGAAGGAATTATATAGAAAGATTGCACAAGAGAATAAGATCTTTTGCAGAAATGGCTCAGAAGTAACTTTATAAACTGTAGGCCAGACCAGGAAAAAAAGAAAGTCGTCTTACCAACCTGTGCCATTACGGCCTTTCCTCATCTCCTCCACAGAACCAGCCTGAGTCGACATGTGCTGACCAGGAACAGAATCAGCATGGGTCTATTTGCCCGTCTCAGGGATCAGCTGCTCTCATGGTCAGTCTGCTCAGGCAGAGTGGATCCAAAATGAAATGCCTTTTATGACTGCTTCTCAGACCTTGATTAAATAATTTTCAACTCTCAGATGCAGAGTGTAAGAACTTCAGCTTTCTCCAACCCAGGGGATCACTTGCCTTTTGTTTTTCTTTAACCAGACACATAAAGATAGAAAATTAATAAAAGCTTGTATTTTGCAGTTTGTTGATAAAAGATCTAAAGGTGAATCCCCAGACTTTCCATCCTGGCAGAGCCTTAGACATGTCTGTCAAGCTAGCAAATCTCCTTGGAGAACTCTTTAAGACCATGTGCTCCTAAAGCTGGGCCTTACAGAATTATGTCTGGCATCTAATTTATTCTCTTTGTGAACAAAAACATAGGCCCACTGCATATCACATTGTATCATCATTCTCAGTCATCATACTAAGCACCAGTACCAGAAAATGATACCTGGATTAGAGAATCTCTGATGTCAGAGCTAGGAGGTTGTGAAAGGAAAGTAAAATCTCGAGACCCCAAACTCACTTTACCAAAGGGAAAAGTTAAGCTCAGAAACTGAATCACGCAAAAAAGAATAAATGCCTTTCCTTTTGTTCCTAAACAGATGGCTGTAAAATAAAGGCCACTTATCTCCCCAGGTAGCTTCCCTCACCCTGACAATGTAAATTAATGGTTTAGCTTCACAGGTACAGGACAAAGACAAGACTAGAAATCATCCCTCCTCCCACCTCAAAACAAAGTGGACTCTCTGTTTACTTATCTTATGTAAAATGCAGATTTACATAAGTAAATGAGTGCAAGATGTATGTATAATTGATTGTGCCTCTATTTCTTCCTTTCACATGTAACATGGATTTAGTGAGTGCTAATCAAAGCCTCACAAGAATGGGAAAACTTACCTCATTACACACCTTCCCTTTAAGTTTCTTTCCTCCTTCCCCTCCTGCCTGCTTTTTCTCCTTTAAATATTTAAACCCCCAAAACCCTCTTAGGAAAAAAATACAGACCATAGACCCCACTGTGACCTGTGACTCTTTTTATTAGGTGTGTTCTCAGCTTTAGCAAAATAAACCTCTAACTTGATTGACACCTGTCTCAAACACTTTTTGTTTTACGAGATCAAGGTATGGTTTGAAAATATAACAAATCAAGTCTCTAAACATCACCATCCTGAGATTTGAGAAGCAGATAAAGTGACATCCAGAATAAGAACCACAGCCAGCCCTGAAATGGAAAGGTAGCAGAAGGGTGGTGAACAGAACATGGCTGGTGAACAGCAGTAAGGCAAGAAGGTCCTCCAGTGCTTTCTCATTTCCCTTCCTTGTAGGAAGGGAAAGCTGGTAGTTTGGCTAGGTTACCACAGCCTACCTGAGAGGCATCTGAACGGCAGCAGGTATTCTACACTAATTGGTGCAGATCTCCCTCTTGCAACTAAGTCTGGCTGCTGTGCTATTACTTTCGGTATTGCTGACCTAGAGATCTCTCTGGAACTCTCTATGCAGAAAACAGAAAATCTTTCTAGGACTTTTGTCGAAACTGAAAGGATGCTGGACAAGTCCATCCAAAAATGCTGTTTCTTGATCAAGTTTTACAACAGTATAGAGGGCTCAAGAGAAGCAAGCTCAATGGAAGGTGTGCCAGTATATGGGGATCATATATTAAATTGATCTCCTGCCTGGCTGAAAACCTGAAAGTTGCTCACGGAAGCCTCTAGGGGCCACATTGAATCTGTCCTCTGTGAGACCAGAAACAGAGAAACAGAGTATGTCAAGATGATGAAGACTTAAAGCCTCAACATTTCTCAAAGTGTGGAAACCTCAGAATCTACCAGGGGCACTGTTAAAAATGCAGACAGTCTGGGCCCTACACTAAATCTACTCAATCAGAATAATTGGATTATGAATCTGTATCTTAAGAAGATTCTCCTACCCCCACTTTTAACCTCACTCCACTGACCTAGGAAACTCCATTCTTCTCTGTCCTTCTAGTATTAGTCACTTTAAAGGGAGAAGGGAGTTAAATCCCACAGTCTACTTAACATCACTGGGGAGAATACAATTATCACTCTTTATCCCTCTGGGAAGAATAGAAAACACAAGAGACCAACAAACCCTGCAGGAGGATATGAGCCAATTAGAGCCCCTAAACTAAGAAAGGTAGCATCATCAGGAGCTGAGCTATTTGAAGCTCCCAGGGTATGCAGGTACTCAGTAGGTGCTTAATAAATATGGAGAGGGAAGAAGAAAGAAAAAGAAGGAGAAAGAGGAGAGACAGAGAGAGAAAGAAAAAGAAAGCAAACAAGCAAGGAAGGAGAAAGAAAGAGAAAGAAGAAAGGAAGGAAGGAGGGAAGGAGGGCAGGGGGCAAGGATGGAAAGAAGGAAAGAGGAGGGACAGACAGAGAAAATGAGTGAATAGTGAGAACATGTGTAGGGGGTGTTTGGAGAGAGCAGATAACAGGGAGGAGATGGCATCTGTGGTGTTTTACAAATTGTTCACACTATCTGTCTACGGGGCCTCTGGGTCTTCTGGTCTGCCATAAATCTGGAGGGCCCAGGTCCTGGCACCATCCCCACTGCCGTTGGCACTCTTATTTCCAGATAAGTGTGTTAATTCTCATCCTCCTGCGTTCTGCCCAGGCCTTACTCTCAGCTCTAACCCACTTACAGTCAACCCCTTTCACTTTCATTTGGGATAATGGGAATTCTCATTCATCATGCTGATTGTTTTTGATGAAGGTTTCCTGGCCTTACTGGTAAGAAATCCTCAGCACGTGTTAACTGCTATTCTCTCTGATTCTCCAGTCTGACAGCTTCTTAAAGAAGAAAGCATTTTTCTAGTTTACATAAAAGGTACTTCTAAGGTCAGAGCAGCAGAGGCGTACACACAGAGTAGAAGGTGTAGATCAATCCACAGCACTAAGCTCAGCTCCCCTCGCTGTTTCATCAGCTCTTTAGTTCTTGTGCAAACCTAGCTCCTTTCTCTGCTCTGGGTGTGTTTAGGGGGTTTGGGGAGAGCAGATAACAGGGAGGAGATGGCATCTGTGGTGTTCTACAGATTATTCACACTCTCTGCCTATGGGGCCTCTGGGTCTTCTGGTCTGCCATAAATCTGGGGGGCCAGGTCCTAGCACCATCCCCACTGCCATTGGCACTGTTATTTCCAGATTTTCCATCCAACTATTAAATGTTCTATGCACCCTTTCTGAAGGAACGCTCTATGCTGGGCACTGAGTGTAGACCACAGGAAACAGAATGCATGTGTGTTTATTTTTGAATTTCAAATTATGTGTAGCAGATTTGGAAAAAAGTAAAAGAAAAATGCAAAGAATGTAATTAATCTATAATCCTACCACTCCTCAATAATCACTGTTAAGTGGATCTATGTGTTTCCATTGTTGAATTTGTAAATATATACAGAACTATTATACATATATATATATTTAAAGACAGGGTTTCGCCATGTTGGTCAGGCTGGTCTTGAACTCCCGACCTCAGGTGATCCACCCGCCTTGGCCTCCAAAGTGCTTGGATTACAGGCGTGAGCCACCACGCCCAGCACTATTACATTTTTTTCAAAATTAAAATCATGTTATATGGTCTCTTTATGGTATCCATAAATGGATAATATTTTCCCATGGTCATCACAGTCTTTTATAACGTAATTGTTTAGGCTACATAATGTTCTATCATATAATTTATTTAGGAAATCCTTTTTTTTGGAGATTGGAGTAATTTCCAATTATTCACTATTATTTTTTAAGCCACTGGGATAAACATATATTAGTAAGTATATATACACAATTTCAATCATTCCTTAGAATAAATTCCTAGAAGAGGAATTACTGAGTGGGCGTAAGCATGTTTAAGGCTTATGATGACTATCTTTAAATCAGTCTCCATAGGTCATCAGCATTTAAATTCCCATTAATACTAAGAGCATTTCCAGTTTTCTTACCCTTATAACTATCAAATAGTACATTCCCCCCACCTTTTTTTTTTTTTACAAATTTCGTAAGCAAACAACAAATTTTGGTATGCGTTTCGTCATCTCCTGCCAATTGTCTATCCATTTTCTTTGTTCATTTCCCTACTCTGTGTGTGTGTGTTTACCATTTGTATGTTGATCAATGCCATGTTCTGAGTGTTTTTAACCAACCTCCCGCAAATTTGTATATCGAAATTATAACCCCTAAGTTGTTGGTGTTAAGAGGTGCAGTCTTTTGAGAGGTTATTAAGTCATGAGAGTGGACTCCTTGTAAAAAGGATTAACGATCTTATAAAAAGAGACCCCAGGCTGGGCGCGGTGGCTCATGCCTGTAATCCCAGCACTTTGGGAGTTCGAGGCGGGCGGTTCACAAGGTCAAGAGATCGATACCATCCTGGCCAACATGGTGAAACCCCGTCTCTACCAAAAACACACAAAAAATTAGCTGGGCGTGGTGGCGTGCACCTGTAGTCCCAGCTACTTGGGAGGCTGAGGCAAGAGAATTGCTTGAACCTGGGAGGCAGAGGTCACAGTGAGCCGAGATCGCGCCACTGCACTCCAGCCTGGCACCTCGCAACAGAGTGAGACTCCTCTGTCTCAAAAAAAAAGAGACCCCAGACTGCTAGCTAGTTCTTTCCACCACGTGAGGATGCAGCTAAAAGGTACCACCTATGAAGCAGAGAGCAGCCCTCACCTGACGTGACTCTATCAGCACTTAGATCTTGAAATTTCCAGGCTCCAGAATGGTAAGAAATAAATTTCTGTTGTTTATAAGCTACCCAGTCTATGTTATGTTCTTGTACCAGTCTGAATGGGCTAAGACAATATGTTAAGACTTTTTATATAGCAAGGACTGGATTATAAGTGGCAAATATTTTTCCACTTTTAAAATTTAACATACACAAATTTTATATAAAAAAAGTATGATAGTCTATTGATTTTTGTGTAACTGTTTATGTCTTTATGTCAAAAGAAAGACTTTTCCATTTAACTCTTTAATCCATAATGTATTTTAGTATATTGTGTGTTATAAAGATTAGTAAATTTTCCCAAATAGGTAACTAATTGTTATAGCACCCAAAATTAATGAATTTCTTCTTTAATCACTAATTTTAAATCTTTACTTAACCATATACTGTATTTTTATATTTTCAGGTATCTGTTTCAGAGTCTTGCTTTGTTTTGTTTTCTGTTCAATTAATTTATCTGTATTTTTGCTTCAATACAAAGTAGCATGTATTTTAGCTTTAAAATATATTTTACTATCTAGTAAGATAGCATTTCTCTTTTTCAAACTTCTCTAATTGGATGTTTTTATTCTGAGATAATATTTTGACCTTGCATTCTAATATGTGCTCACAGAATCTAAAATTATAAGACATAATGAAAAAGGGCATTTTTTCTCAACCTTCCATTATATCTCTTTCTTCTTAATTTCATCTCTTTAAAAAACTTTTAACTTTTATTTTAGGTTCAGGAGTACCCGTGCAGGTTTGTTATATAGCTAAATTTAATGTCACAGGGGTCTGGTACACAGATTATTTTGTCACCCAGGAAATAAACATAGTACCTGATAGGTATTTTGACCCTCTCCGTCCTCCCACCCTCTACCCTCAGGGAAACTTGGTATCTGTTGGTCCTTTCTTTGCGTCCATGTGTTCTCATTGTTTAGCTCCCACTTATGAGTGAGAATACATGATAGCTGCTTTTCTGTTCCTGCATTAATCCCTTATGATAATGGCCTCTAGCTCCATCCACACTGTTGCAAAGGACATGATCTGATTCTTTTTTATGGGTGTGTAGTATTCTATGGTGTATATGTTCCACATTTTCTTTATTCAATCTACCATTGATGGCCACGCATGTTGATTCCATGTCTTTGCCACTGTGAATAGTACTACGATGAACATAGGCATGTCTTTATGGTAGAATGATGTCTATTCCTTTGGGTATATACCCAATAACGGGATTATTGGGTTCACTGATGATTATGTTTTACATTATTTGAGAAATTGCCACACAACTATCCACAATGACTAACCTAATTTATATTACCACCAGCAGTGTTATTTTCTGCATGATCTCACCAGCAACTGTTATTTTTGACTTTTAATGATAGCCATCCTGACTGGTATGAGATGGTATCTTTTTTGGGTGTTTTTTTTTTTTTTTTGGTGGTTTTTCTTGTTGTTGTTGTTTTCTTGAGACAGAGTCTCGCTTTGTCACCCAGGCTGGAGTGCAGTGGCACAATATCAGCTCACTGCAACCTCTACCTCCCAGGTTCAAGAAATTCTCCTGTCTCAGCCTCCTGAGTAGCTGGAACTACAGGTGACTGCCACCATGCCTAGCTACTCTTTGCATTTTTCGTAGAGACAAGATTTCACCATATTGGTCAGGCTAGTCTCAAACTCCTGACCTCAGGTGACCTGCCTGCCTCAACCTCCCAAAGTGCTGGGAATATAGGCATGAGCCACCATGCCTGGCCGGGATGGTAATTCATTGTAGTTTTGATTTGCATTTCACTAATAATTAGTGATGTTGAACATTTTTCTATATGTTTATTGCTCTTATGTATGTCTTATGTTAAAAAGTGTCCTTTGCCCACTTTTTAATGAGGTTGTTTTTATCTCGTTAATTTAAGTTCTTTATAGATTCTGGATGCACCTTTGTCAGATGCATAGTTTGCAAATATTTTCTTCTATTCTGTAGGTTGTCTGTTTATTGATGGCTTCTTTTGCTGTGCAGAAGCTCTTTAGTTTAATTAGGTCCCATTTGTCAATTTTTGTTTTTCTTGCAATTGCTTTTGGCATCATCATCATGAAGTCTTTGCCAGGTCCTGTGTCCAGAGTCGTATTTCCTAGGTTATCTTACAGGGTTTTTAGAGTTTTTGATTTTACATTTAATTATTTAATCCAACTTGAATTGATTTTTGTATATGGTATAAGGAAGGGGTTAGTTTCAATCTTTTCCACATGTCTAGTCAGTTACCTCAGCAGTACTAACTGAATAGGGACTCCTTTTCCTATTGCTTGTTTTTGTCAACTTTGTTGAAGATCAGATGGTTGTAGATCTGCGTTAGTATTTCTGGGCTCTATATTCTGTTCCACTGGTCTGTCTTTGTACCAGTACCATGCTGTTTGGGTTACTATAGCCCTGTAGTATAGTTTGAAGTTGGGTAGTGTGATGCCTCCAGCTTTGTTTCTTTTGCTTAGGATTGCTTTGGCTATTCAGGTTCTCTTTTGGTTCCATATGAATTTTAAAACAGTTTTTTCTACTTCTGTGAAGAATGTCTTCAGTAGTTTGATAGAAATAGCATTGAATCTGTAAATTGCTTTGAACATTATGGCCATTTCAATAATATTGATTCTTCCTATCCATCAGCATGGATTTTTCCATTGGTTTGTGTGTCATCTCTGATTGCTTTGAGCAGGGTTTTATATTGATAATTCTCATTGTAGAGATCTTTCACCTCCCTGGTTAACTATATTCCTAGGTTGATTTTCTTTTTTTTTTTTTTTTCCTGCTATTTTGAATGGGATTGCATTATTTATTTGGCTGTCAGCTGGGATGTAGTTGGTGTAAAGAAATGCTACCAATTATTTATGTTGATTTTGTATTCTGAAATTTTGCTGAAGTTGTTTATCAGATCAAGGAGATTCAGGGCAGAGACCATGGGGTTTTCTGGGTATAGAATTATATCATCTGCAAACAGGGGTAGTTTGACTTCCTCTCTTCCTATTTGGATGCCTTTTATTTCTTCCTTTTTCCTGATTGCTCTGGTTAGGAATTCCAGTACAGTGTTGAATAGAAGTGGTGAGAAAAGCCATTCTTGTCTTCTGGTTTTCAAGGAAAATGCCTCCAGCTTTTACCCATTCAGTATGATGTTGGCTATATGTTTTTCACAGATGACTTTTATTATTTTGAAGTATCTAACAAATGAATTTTTACCATTAACAGTTTCTAAAAATCTTGTTGGAATTTAATTGGAATCACATTAAACCCATAATAATTTGGGAACCTACAATGTCTTTACAAAATGAAGGTTCTCATTCATAAACTGTTTTCATTTTAATATTTTGCTCACTCTGGGAGGTGGTACATATGATTTTTTGATACATATATACAATATGTAATGATCAAATCAGGGAAATTGGGATATCAATCACCTCAAACATTTATCTTTTCTTTATGTTGGGAACATTTCAAGTCTTCTCTTCTAGCTATTTTGACTATACAATACATTATTGTTACCTATAGTCACCCTACTATACTGCTGAACAGTTGACATGTTCCTTCTAACTGTATTTTTCTATCCATTAAACACCCTCTCTCTATCCTGTCTGCAGTCTGATTTTTCTTTATTTAGTCAAGTTATTTTAATAATCTTTTAAAAATAGCTTCTATGGCATTTGTAGTTTTCTTTATCTCGGCTTTGCACTAAATTTCAGATTAAGGTAAATCACAGGTATTTTACATTTGTATTGCTTATATGGATAATAGTTTCCCATTACATCTTTGAGACCATGATAGTGGTATAGACACAAGTTATGAAATTTCCTATATTTATTAGAGATTTTTACATTTTTATTATTCTATATTTGTTTTTATAGCTTCTCTTAGTGTTCATCTCTTTTTGATGATTCTTTTTCTATTCTCCCCATGCTTTGTATAACAAGAACACGTTTATGCATACTTTTGTAGTTTAGTAGGTCTATGCTCTGTGGCCCCTCGGGCAGATGGTTTGGTAGAGGTGATCTAAATAAATGTTTGCATTTTTTAATATGAGTATTTCCATCAAACAGAGACCAAAAGGAACACTCCTATTTTTTCCTCCTACCTTCAATCACTCTGACATCCTTCAGATTCCTCTCCAACAACTCCTTCTGCCTGGAGCTATCTCCCTCCAATCCATTTCAGCAATATTTATCCCTTTAATTCATTTTCTCCTAAAAGGCTTCTCCTACTCCATGATCAGAATTGTCCAGTGCTCCGAGGGAAATTATTTGTTCCTTTATTATGAAACCGTATGCATGTGTATCTCCACACCAAAATCCAAAACAGAAAATGATAATCCCCAACACCTAGCACTGAGTCTGGCACACAGTAGGTACTCAATAAAGGTTTGTTAAATTGAATTTGAGTGAAATGTTCACTTATATATGTCTAAGCAAGTTAATAAGAAGGGAACCAAGAGAAACAAGAAGTAAACATATTTTTAGCCATATTGACATGTGCAAAAAAAAAAGTTTTCTATTTTCTTATTCCATTTTTTCAAAGCTAGTGTTTGCTTAAGTCATAGCCACCTGCTGCTCTGCAGCTGTATCAGGGAATATGTTTGTGCTCTAAATTACCAACTTAGAGCTTCCCAGTGGCTTTTCTACTAACAAGCTGCCAACTCTAGAATGATGGGGTTTCTGTTTTAGCTGACAACCAAAACAAAATCTGGCTGCTCTGAACAGGCTCTTTCACTCCACCTGCTGTTTCTACAGCTAAAGTGTAGAAGGACATAGGAATCACCAAAGCCCAAGGCCAGGATTCTGATAGAAATTCATGGATTTCAACACAAGGCATTGTAAAATTGCTTGCACATTATGTGTTTATTCCTATTGAAACCACCTGGGGAAAAATATGAGAAAGTTTTAAAACTTTAAAAGCTGTCCATGGCTTTTCTTGTGCAGGAACCTATCTTTAATATCAGCATTAAAAGCTGGAATGTGGTAAGGCTCAGGAGTCTACCTGTCTTCTCACCTCTAAAAAGGAGGAATAAACTAGTAAAACTCACCTTTGCTTCTCCAAAGCTTCCCTTGCAAAAGAGAATAACTCATGGGAGAAATTTCAGACACAGAGACAAGTGGTGAGGAGGTATATGGGGACTAAGAAAGCCTTTCAGTCTCACGCACATCAATCTTGGCATTAACTAAGACTTTGCCAGAGTACTGAGAAAAGTATAATGAAACCATAATCCTCATCATATTGTGTCAACTTAATAAGTGTCTCATCTGCTTTGGATGAACCCACTTGGTGGGGCAGGAGGTGAGAGACTAGGAGACCTCAGAAGGCCACAGTATCCACACCAAACCATCTGAGTCCCACCTTCCATAGCACCAGGCACAGAGAAGACACTTTGAATTGCTGGATATTTTTAATGAATCATGTTTAAACAGGAATAATGTTTTAATAATAATTTAAACATCATAATATTAGTTTATTGAATGTTTACTATACATCAAACACTATGATAGCACTTTAAATGCATTATCTAATTAAACTCTCACCCTGAGATCACACAGTTGGTAAAGGATTTGAGAAGAATTTAGACCCAGGAAACATTACATTTATTTTCTCTTGTTCATTCCCAATACAGCAAACTTGAGAACGGTCCCCCTAGACTATCCCAAATCACAGAAAGAAAATTTTCCTGATACACAGGAGAAATCAAAAAAAAAGAAAGGCTATCCAGATAGGCCAAATAGATTTCCAGGATGCCTGCCTTCCAGAAAGGGTTCTCATCACAACAGGGCCACTAGAAATGCTACCTCTACAGGAAGAGCACAGACCTTGGGTTCTATGGCACTTTGTAGATATCCGATCCTGTAATAAATTTCAGAGGACATTTCTCCAGATGTAATTTCCTCCCTTCCCAACAAAATGTCAAGACTGCCTGCCTCACATATGGTGGCCTTCATAATAGGTATTTCAATGAGCTTTAGATTTAGATAAAGGAAATTGTATTAAGGCATTTTAAAGTGTCCTCAATAATGCTCATTTTAAAACACTGTTAGATAGAAGCATATCTTGGGGACGTGATTTCTAAGCTAACTTGATTGAGCTAAGCAGTTGATTTAGTTAAGCTGACAAAGATACATGCACATATTTTGAAACAGCATTTTCCAAAATACAGTATTTAATGTATTCTCCTTCAATTCTTCATTTACTGCTGAGCTGTCCTTTGGTTCCTGACAAATAAATCTAATGGAAGAATTGATTCTCTTCCTAAAATGCTTATTTCCAGATAATATTATTTAAACTTAGGCGTACCCGTATAGATTAGCAGAGGCCAGTTATTAATACCTCAACTACTCAGAACAAGTAACATTTGTTTGTCTGTAATGAAGGAGAAAGAGTAGAGGTCAGAAAATAGATATGAAAAAGTAACATGAACTAATACTACTTATGACTTAGAGAAATGCGCCTAGGCCCTCAGTCTGTCTATTCCTATTTTAGGGACTACTCTGGTTAAGTTTAGCCATTTAGTACTTAGGTTATCCTTGAGTTTCAGCAGGAAATTAGGAGCACTTTTTGGTAAATAAATTCTGACAACGTGAGCTCCTATCCCTAATGATAAACAAAAGTAAATATGAAAAGCAGGCATGAGACACCCACAAGCAGAGCCGTCTGTGCCTACTGGGGGACATGCTGTGCGTATATCAAGGGTCAGCAGGAATTATTCCACATCATTCCAAACACAAAACAAAACAAAGCAGATGGTGTTCACTGCCCCCTGCTAAAGATCAAAGGAGAATTTATACACACTTAAAAAAAAAAAAACCTGCTTAAAGGAGTAGGTTTAATTTATAACCTCCCTGCTCCAGAGCTCACCTGCCAATCAAACTCACTCTGAGACTTGAGCATTTAGTCTTCCAACTCCAGTTGGTCCTACTGTGCTGATGCCAGATCAGTTCAACCTCTACCACAGTCCACAAACTGCAGGGAGTGACAGATTACAGAAAGGATCTTCTTGAATTTGAACTCTGGTGATAGTCAACTAAATAAATGCCAAGACTTTCTTTAAAATAGCAGCAAGAATTACTAGCATCTGTCCCATACATTCTCTCCCTCTCTCTTTTACTTTTTCTTCCTTTTTAATTTTTTTTTTTTTTTGCGCATGTCTGAGTTATGAAAAGGGAGAATGGTGCATCTCCTGGGGGAGACAATTGCCATCTCCCCCTCTTCAGCCTTTCTATTTCTGCAAAGAAGAGTCGCCTACTTCTCCCAAAGCCAGGAAGTTAAAGATCAGGAATGCTGTTCTCTCACTTTTCTACTGCTTCATGATTAGTGAGAGCTGTCACTGATTGGGCCACAGTTCTAGTGGGTGGGACAAGGGCTTGGCCTTCTACATTTGTGTCTTGTGGCCTCTGGATCTTTGGTTCTTGCTGGCAACAGTGGGCTCACATCTTCTATCAGGCTTCTTGGTCCCAGTTACAATTGAGCAAATAAGCAAAGCTTTCACCCAGTGCAGGAAGCCCACTGCTTTCTACACACCCTGGAAAGGTTTGAGAGTGTGAGACATGCCTACTGCTGGCTGATGGAACATAGCTCAGGGTCTCCTAGATAGGATGCCCCCAAGCACTGGGTCCCAAGTCTTGATGAGGGTGGGAGTAAACCCCCATCTAAATTGCATTCTCTCATTCACATGACCAGGCATTTAGGAGAGATTTTCCAATTGCCCAGATAGTAGCACAAGCCTTTAGTCACCATGTTGCTAGTGATCTTCATGTCTGTGTTATCAATCAGAATCCTGAGAGATAAGATTTAAGCTCCCCTAAGTCTGATGTTATCCAAGTTTCTCACTAGGAGGAAGCAGTGAAGTGATCTGAACTCAGGTCTTCCCATTCCAGAGTCAACCCTCCCAAATCTCACATCATATCAGGCAATCTGGGCCAAGTTCGTAAGAAGGGGGACAGGGAGATAGGGATGGGAATGGTTAAGTGAAATATCCCCTTGCTTCTCATTGTTTTTCCTGTGGTTCAAGTCCCTGATTAAAACAGAGTTACTAATATGTAAAAATAAGACCTCAAAGCACTGGCAACAAAAACAAAAATAAACAAATGAAATCCTATCAAACTAAAAAGCTACTGCACTGTAATAAAACAATCAACAGAGTGAAAAGATAACCTATACAACAGAAGAAAATATTTGCAAACTACTCATTTGACAGGGGATTAATATTCAGAATAAGGAACTCTGACATCTCAACAGCAACAACAGAAAAATGATTTTAAAAATGGGCAAATAATCTGAACAAACATTTTGAAAGACATAAAAATGACCAACAAATATATGAAAAAATGCTCAACATCTTCAATCATCAGGGAAATGCAAATTAAAACCACAGTGAGGTATCATTTCACCCCAGTGAGGATGACTATTATGAAAAAGACAAAATCAAAAAACAAAAAAATGCTGGTGGGGATGCAGGGAAAAATAAATTCTTATACACTGTTAGTGGGAATGCAAACTAGTATATTCATTATAGAGAACAGTATAAAGGTTCCTCAAAAAACTGCAAATAGAACTACCATATGATTAGCAATCCCACTACTGGGTATTTATCCAAAGGAAAGGAAATCAGTGTATGGAAGAGACATCTGGACCCCCATGTTCACTGCAGCACTATTCACAATAGATGAATGGATAAAGAAACTACAGATGAATGGATAAAGAAAATGTGGTACAGGTACACAATGAAATATTATTCAACCATAAAAAAGAATGAAATTCTGTTATTCAAGCAACATGGATGGAACTGGAGGACATTATGTTAAGTGAAATAGGCCAGGAACAAAATTTAAACACCACATGTTCTCACTCATATGTAGAAGTGAAACAAAGTTGATCTAATAGAATTAAAAAGTAGAAGAGAGGATACTAGAAGCTGGGAAGGGTGGTGGGGGAGGGTTAGGGAGATATTTGTCAAGGATACAAAATTACAGCTAGATAGGAGCAATAAGTTCTAGTGTTCTATACCGCTGTAGGACGACTGTAGTTAATGATAATATATTATTTCAAGTAGCTAGAAGGAGAATATTGAATATTCCCGGCACAAAGTAATAAAAACTGTTTGAGATGATGAATACGCTAATTACCCTGATCTGATCACTATACATTATCTGTATCACTACATACTCCATGAATATGTACAATTTTTGTCTATTTAAAAAATAATATTAGGAAAGACTTAAAAATAAAAATGGGTAAGAAAAAAATATTTTGAACATAAAAAAATTTAATAAAAAACAATAAAATAAATATATTATTTTAGAGCAGTGGTTCTCAACCAGAGGTGATTTGGTGGTGCCCCCTCCCTGTCCAAAATCAGGGGGGCATTTGGCAGTGTTCTGAGCCATTTTTAGTTATTATAACTGGTGGATAAAGGACAGACATGCAGCTAAACATCCTGCACTCCACAGGACAGCTCCCAGAACAAAATACTGTGGTCCCAAAATGTCAATCATGCCAAAGTTGAGAAACCTATTTGAGAGGCTCAGTGAAATGTGGATAATAAATATAAATGCAGCACTGCATATAAATGCTTAGAGCATGTAAATGCATCAGAACCTCAGATTGGTAAGAAGGGAAACCACCCTGGTAGTACAATTATTGAAACTTTGCCATAAGCCTTCTGTGTATCTATCAGCCTGGGCAAGTCATTACCAACACTGTCCAGTGGGGGAAGCTTGTATTTGCCCTTTCCCATTCTGTCTTCTCCCCTTTTTGAGGTCCTTAGCCCACATGCATCTCCCACCCTTCCAGTCTCTGCTTGGAGACATTATAACTTCTCCGTGCCTAGATGCTGTCTTGTCCAGTTCCTAACCAATCCTAAGCAGGACGAGAAAAAAAAAAAAAAGCATATTAATAGCCTTTGCCCATTAGAAAGTTCCTATAAATATTAAGGGATGCCCATATTTTAGCTAGCTACTTTATATATTATAGCTCATAAATTTAAAAACAATCATATGAGGTAGGTATGATTTCCATTTTAAAGTTGAGGGAATTAAGGCTCAGAGAGGTTAAATAATATGCTCACTTTCTTAAAGATAGCAAGAAGCCAACATTCATATCTGTTCTGTATTAATTCCAAGGTACATCCTTATGCCACATTTAGCCAATACCTGACTTTCCTGTCCTAAAGTCATATCAAGTCGGATACAAGCCATTTTTTTAGATTTATATTTTAAATTATTGAAAATAAATCCACAAGCCAAATAAATTATCAGTGTCTTCTTTAGCCTGTGTTTTAGTTAGGATGCTTTGATTGCAAGTTACAGAAACCAATTTAATCTAGATAAAATAAATTGGAATAATTTATTACAAGGATGTAGGGATTCTCACAAAAACCAAGGAGATAAAAAACTGCAAAGCTGCTGCTGCATTTTCTCTTTTCTCATTTGCACTCCAGATCAACTTCTCAGCTGTCTCTCCTCCTTTGACAGCAGGGAAATATAGTTTAGACTGGCCCTGCCTAAGTTTCCAAAGTAAGGCAAGGGCTGTCTAAAAATGGACAGTTTTCTCTCTCTAACTCATAAAAGATGCACTGCCATAGAACAGAATTTCAATTGACTATTTAAATGCAACCTGAGAGTAATCCTACTGATGAGTACAGAACTTTTCCTATTTCATGATACTGCCTTATTTATTCTTAATAAGAATGCTTGGCAACATAGAGATTAAAAAATGAGGAGAAATTGACTCAAAGTTTTACTTCTACGGTTTGAGATTCACACAGATAGACATTTCAGTCAAAACTGTCATATCACTTCCTGCCTTCTCTCCGATCTCACACTCAGATTGGCCTTCTAAGCTGACCTGCTTGTTGGCTGTTGTAAAAATAAACGGAAATACCTTGGATACCAACAAATGATGTCGAGAGATAGAATAAATGCACTGAATAGAGGATAAGTTGGGGCAAGTGAAGACACTTTCTCTTTCACCCTATGAAATGCAGATAGCTGAAGAGCTACTGCAGACATCGTAAAGCAGCTATATTTTTAGCCCCTACTCATTATGGCTTTTAGTGAATAGTCTCTCTGTTGTCTTAAGCCATTCATCTTTGGAGAAATATGGCCCCATTTCTCTGTTTATTTATCTCTTTGGAAATAGGAAAACATAAACTGTTGCACTATAATAAATTGTCTCACTTTTAATAGTTCAAATGGTTGAACAGTAAAATGGAAGTCAAGCATTATTTTTTATTCCTTGGGTTTTTGTCATTTTGAGTATCCTTAGCACCATTTAATGTCATGATCCCTAAGAATGGCCTCAATTCTATTATCTGTCTTCTGAAGATGTTGTTCTCAAACTTTAGACTTTAAAAGTGGACTAGAAAAGAGCCTAATCGTCCTTTGTATCTAGAAGTACAGAGAAAGCAGGTGTTTTTAGCTATCTAATTTCTAACCCACCCATGCAAATTTCAAAATGTAGAAAAGAAAAAATAGAGAGTACTAAAATTATGCCAAAATAAAAATGTTTTCTAGGACAAGTGCTAAACAACCTCGAATTATTCTTAACATAAAACCTAATTGGAAAATACAAAGTTAACAGAATTTTAGATGCACCGAAGAATATTATTTAGTGACACCTTTGCTATTCAGGCAGATAATTCATTCTCATATGAAGGATCAGTTTTGGATTTATGTAATCCATCTGCCTCATCCTGGTTCCTGAGAATTATAGCACAAGAGATGTTTCAGATAGATGCATACTCTCTATTCCTGGATAGAGCTTCTAACCTGAATCGCTGTCTCTTTTCCTATCCCAAATAAGCTGAGATGGGCAAGCTAGAAGGAAATCCAAAGGTTTCCTTCTTACCCTTGAAGTCGGCTCCACACCATGCAGTCTGCCTCCTTATCTTCCCTGGGCTTTTCCAGATTCAACAGAGACTCTCAGGAGGAAAGCAATTGAAGAATAAAAATAGAATGAAAGAGAGATAACCCCACAAAAGCACTCAGGCCAAAATACTTCCAAAAACACTAGCCAATAGCCACTGCCTCCCCTCCAAAAAAAAAAAAAAAAAAAAGCCAAGATTTCCCACTCCCACCAGTTGAAACCTGTGAGACTCAATTTCCTCACAGTCCTATCAAAGATCCCACCTACAATATCCAGGATGAAGAAGTGAGGAAAAGAAATGTTCATTTCACTCTCCAAATAGAAGAGTTTTCTATCTCCTTATTTTTCCCTGAATAAACCATAAACCTTTAATGAATTGACCTATGTTCTGGGCTAACATTTTCCTGAGTCATGTCCAGTGTGCCACCAAAATCACATCTCACTCACCTTCAGCATATCTACTCTAGATTGCAGGCTTTCATTTCCTACTGGCTTATAAACTACTTGGAGACAGAACCTTTGTCTCTTGCAGCTCAACAGTTAACAGCATGGACTTTGAAGCCAGACTATCTAGTTGCTAATCACAGGTCTTTCCTTTGCTGACTGTGTGGTTTTGTAACTTAACCTCCCTGTGCCTCAGTTTCCTCATCTGTAAAATTAATGGAGATGTTGCTAGTAACTGCCTCGTGGCAAGGCAGAGAGGATCAAACAAGACAGTTTGTGTAAAGAACTTGGAGCAAGCCAGGTGCAGTGGCTTACACTGGTAATCTTAGCACTTTGGGAGGCTGAGTGGGGAGGATCACTTGAGTTTAGGAGTTCAAGACCAGCCAGAGTAACATGGCGAAACCCTGTCTCTACAAAAAATACAAAAGCTAGCCAGGCATGGTGGGATGTGCCTGTGGTCCCAGGTACTTGGGAGTATGAGGTGGGAGGATCACTTGAGCCCAGGAGGCAGAGTTTACAGTGAGCTGAGATTATGCCACTGCACTCTGGCCTGGGCAACAGAGTAAGACCCGGTCTCAAATAAACAAAAACTCGGAGCACTATAAAACATGTGACTAGTAGTCACTTAATGTTGGCTAGTATTATTTCCCTAGTATGTCGCACATAATGCGTACTCATTTAGTGTTGGATGAATTAATAAATCCTGAAGGGCATTTGAGCTCTTTCTCAGAAGAAAATCTGACATTATTGAGGAACGTTATTCTATGGAACCCTTTTGTGGCTTGAGAAAAGCATGTTCTGACAGAATGATAAAATATGCAAATCTTTCCAAACAAAAATTTTCAACTCATCCTAAGAGATTGCACACTTTCCCTGTTGCTTCACTTATCACTGCTTAGGGACAAAGAAAAATTTTCTTTGAAGAAAACAGAAGAAACTCAGAATTAGGTTGAAGAAAATGTGAAAAGGGAAAAGTTTGAGAGTTTCACAGGCTCTCTTCTCATCCTAGCCAGCCTAAAAAATTGTCTCTATCAGGGAAAGAAATGAGGTGCAGAGAAAATTAAGAATGCAAGTAGAAAGTTGATTTTGGTTTTACAGGCACTTGAGTGGTATCTCAAAAAATTTAGAGGCCATTTAAAGGTACCTTCTCTTATTTATGGTTGTACTTCCTCGATGAAATATTGTCTGCATTAATCCCATCTGGAATTACAGGGCCTTTCTATGTTTGATGCCTCCAGAAACTTAGAACACAAACACCAACCGAAGAAAAATAGATGGACAAACATAAATTAGACATTTTTTTTCTCCCACTGGAATGCATCCATGCATCATAGCTTATAAATTTAGATTATATCTCTACTGCCATCATGTGATAGAATGGTTTTTAGTGAAGATATCCTAAAAAGTGAGCCAAAAATTCAGAATACAAGGAGCTTTCAAGGAAAAAGGCTGTATGCTGCCTTTGCCTGCCTTCCAAGCAATCTCACGCTTTCTGATTACTCGTGATCAAAGTAAAATTTGGGGAAGCACTCTCTTTGTTCATGCAGCAACGGATCAGGGAGGCAGAACGGAGAATACTGGAAAGAACATGATGACAATACCCAGCTATTCTTCAGTCATGTGTCATATACATGTGATTCTATTTTGCCTCACTTTAGATGTAAAAGTTCTAATTTTAGAATGATTTATCCTTCCCATCCCCCAGGCTGTTCATCCCCCAGCCTAGAACTCTGTCCCATAATGTCATGCCAATGTCATTCTTCCCACCTATATTCTCAAATGGCTTCCTCCCCACTGGACTTGGGCATCCCCGTTCACATCCAGTTTGCTTTGGTTGCTTGCACCTCTGTCATATTGGAAATTTCTTCCATCACTTTGTGTCACCTGGAAATCTGGGAAGTGTGTCTCCTACATCCTTTTACAAATCATGGAGTTGATTTTTGACCTGATACTGAATACTGACGCCTCTCATCCTCTGCCTGAGTGTGCTGATTTCATATGTCCTCAATTTTGGCATAACTGTAAAATGTGGAAAGTTTGTCTTTGGTGCCCCCCAATGTGCTCCTTGTTTTCCTTTTCCCAAGCCCTAACCCTCCATCCCAGCCTTTCACTACCTACAGAATGCCCTCAGGCCGCCCCTTCCTTCCACTGCACCTATTCTCTCTACTGCCGGTATCCCAAATCGGCCTCTCCAGTCTCCTTATCAAGCCTGGTCTCAGAAATCAGCCCATGTAAAGAAAAGAAGTTAATGTACTTCAAGTTGCTAATACAAACTGATGATAGATCTGTTTTGTTCCTTCCATATTTCTGTCCATCAGAGTAAAATGGACTTAAAAAAAAATAAGTATGCAGTTGTATCATGGGATGATTTGAGCTGTTTCTGCAACCTCCCACCTCCATATTTTCTGATCAGATTTTTCATCCACATCCCCTGAGTCAGTGGCAGGTGTTACCTCCTGGGAGGAGTTGCCCAGAATATGAAGAAACAGAGGCTCACTATGCCTTTGAGCTTCTAAATAAATTTTGAAAAATTGTAGCAAAGGTTTGAGAATCATGATTTTTTATTTCCAAACCTATTGGGATTTTTTTAGCTGGAAACTTAACACCTAAAGAATATACAGCATGAAATGTTAGCTTCTTCAAATAAAAATGAAGATATATAAAATGCCAGGGTCCACAAAGATCAAGAGCAGATTTGCTGAAGAGAATGAAAGTCAGAGAATGGAAAAAGAGGTATAAACTTTTCTGTACATCTGTCAGTCCCATGCTGAACTAGCAAGAGAAAGAGAAAGGGAAGGAGGGGACAGAAGTACCAGATACAATTGAGGAATTTAGAACAAAGGGTTCCAATGACTTACATCCTACCAAAGTAAAAATAGCTCCCTGCACCAGCATGGTAGAACAGAAATCTAGTATAGCTTAAAGCATGATGTGTTTTGGTATTTGGGAACTTAAGATAGAGCCCCCATAAGACATGAACAGCTTCTCATGGAGACTAAGAAGTAGGTTGAGAGAGAACCTATGAAACCTGAGAGACAAAGAGATGTAAATATGAGGAACTACAGCCATATGACAGAGAGCGAACACAGATATTTTAGTAGGTGTTGGTAGCAACAGAGACCAGTGACCTAGAACCATTCAAGCTAATTAATATCTCATCCAAGGCCATTATAACTAAGGTCTAGATGACCTGTTCAATAATCTAGATACTTCATAAATCCCTTCTCTTCCATCTGCATCAAGATCCAGCATCTGGAGAAAGAGAATGAGAGGAAATCCTGAATTGATTGGGTTTATACCCGAAATAACATAGAAAACCTGAAAATGTCTCGCTTATCTATATGTCTCTGAATAGTCGCTTGAAAATGGAGCACAAATTTCCAGGGTCAGTTGACGTGAACAGGTTAAATATGGACTATCGCTAAACGCTGTAGTGAATTTCATTAATTTGCTCCATGATCCCATGAGATTTGGGGTGACTACATCATGCTGATTGAATCCTCTAAGTGAAGTGTTCTTAACATTGAGTTCATGGATAGGCTTCAAGGACATATGAATGTGGTATGCAAAAAAAAAATGTTATATGTATGCTCATGTGTATGTGTGTACTTATATGTGAATGTGTGTTTCATCAGTTGCTCAAGAGGGTCTACGACACAAAAAAATAAAAATAAATTAAAAAAAAGCGACCTTGTCTTTTTTACATGCTGCTGCCAAGCCCAGATCTCTACTCATTTATATTTCTCAACTTAGGATTTTAAGAAGCTAGGAGAGTTTCACATCGCAAGTTGGTGTACACTAGGATAAAAATGAAGGTGAAGACATTTTTAACCTTCATTCTTTCTTGCCATCTCTCTGAGTCTTCAACCACATAATGTATATACACACTTTAGTATCTTCATCCGTGTTATAAAGAAGTTTTAGGAGAGGATAAAGAACTCTAACATATCATGAAGTATCCACTTCCTGGTAGATATCCCATTTAACCTACAGAGTATTAGGACATCTCACCTATTACTAAGCCACTGAACTGTGGTAACCACACCCACACTTTGGTATCTTATTCACAAGTAGATAAACATCTATTTATGTGCCATTTTTAAAGTCCAGAAATGTTAAATCTATGACATTTTTTAAGTGTCCTCAGATGAAAGGGAATATAGAAATTATCAATCCCTTAACTTTATTAACAGGAATAATGAGATCTAAGCCATGTCAAATGTGACCTTGGAGCCTTCTCTTGATAGTAAGCACAGAGTTCTTCACCCTGTTCCAAGTAGTCCATTGGCCACGATTCACTGCCTCCTACTGATGCACTGATCCCTATATTATCCTTATGACGCTTCCAGCATGTAGTTCCGACTCCTGGACCAGACCATTAGCATTTGTGGGAGTGGGTATATAAAAGAGAATCTCAGCTGGCTCATTTTTCTCTCCAAACAGAGACTGTAATTTTGATTGTGAAAATGTGGAAATATGTGCTTCCCATCAGAAAGACAATGCCCCCCTTGCTACCAAGGATAACCTGGATCTTGTGATTTTCAAATGCAAGGAAAATTCCTTTTAGTCTTCCTGCCTGGAATGCTTCATAGCCTGAACATCTTACTGACAGCAACTGACAGGTTTGCACACGGTGTGGTGACCCTGTGTCCACCTTCTGTCAAGTTGGGCTAGCATAGCAGTCACCAGAGGTACACCAGGAGGACCACATGTCGAGAACTCTTCACTTTGCTCCTGTTGAGAGGAGCATTAACATGTACAAATGGTAATCAAGAAGAGAAGAGAAGAGACAGTTAGTTCTGAGGTCTCTTCATCAGGCTGACAAGCCAGAGCTGGGGCAGGAGGAAAGGAGGCAGAGTTGGCAGACAGATACTATACTAAAACAGAAGAAAGAAGCAGAAACCTGGGAGTGGTGTCCCTGTTCCCTTGGCTTTAACAGCTACAGCAGAGCCTTGGACTTGGTGATCACTGCATGCTCTCTTGCCTTTCCATTCATTGGTGTATGTTCCTGGATATCAGCATGAAAACCCATCTGCATACCTCCATGGAGGTCCAGGGAATGACACTAGAAAACTATTTGTAAGAGTGCTGCCAAGTCAATGGGGACTCAGAGATTGAAGGTCTGGCTCTAGGACATTGGGATTATGACTTCTGGACAAAGAGGAAAGTGATGGCTGCCTAACCCACACAGAGAATCCCACTAAAGAGAGCATCCAGAAAGGCAGAGAGCACGCTGCAATAGGAAAGAACTGAGCTATGCAGGACCCAAAATCGGCCACTAGTATGAGGGTAGTTCTGGCTGGTGAAAGAGGCTCCTATAGACAAGCTCCCTTGAAAATTTTCTTTGAAGTTTTTTAAGAGAAGGGATGATACGATTAAAAGTACAATCCTTGAGATCTGTCATTAGATATCAGCTCATGTCATGTTGGTAAAAGCTCTGTAACCCCTTGCAGGCCTTCTCTCCAGGTGAAGGAGCAATGTCCAGGGAGTGTGAACACAGTCAGTCCTCTGCTGAAAGAGTACACTCACAATGATAGAAAAAGTGGGGAAAGACTACTAGTCTTCACACAGTTCCTTTCTACCCAAAGCTACTAGCCCCCTTCGAAAGTCTCCCACCTTCTGCAGATCATTGCCAAAAAGATCTCCCCAAGCTCTTTTCCTGCCTGATCTCCTTAGTCAGCAAGCTCTAGGTTTTGCTTCCTACCTTATCTCTAAACTTTCCACCTTACTTGAAACTGTGCCTGGGATGCTTCCTTCCATTCCCTTTTGCCATACAGCACACAGCTGCCACCCAGCTCTGCTCTAGCCACAAGACTGGCTGAAACCCAGGCCTTCTATAAATCCAGCAGGCCTCTTCAGACAAGATCAGAGGAACAGGGACAGGAAACTACAGAAGCCAGTGAGAAACGCTACCACGGAACAAGTAAGTGAGCCACCAGAAACCCAAGATAGACGTAAAGAGTCCTGAGAATCCAATTGTGCAAGTTATCAGAGTCAAAAACCACAGTCACCATCAGTGGCGGCCAAGGCTATCCCAAAAATGGGTAAGGCCAGGCCTCAAGCAGAGCATACAGAAGCATAGAGTACTCATTATGTGGAGTGGTCCTGTCTGTCCAGTCAGGTTTTCAACTCCCTGAACACAATCTCAACCCTTAGAATGGAGTTATCCACATTCGGTAAGTCTTAAACATAATTCTGATACTTAAGTATCTGTTTTGTTAAGCCAATTCAGTAATTAAAATAAAATTAATCCGGCCAGCTGGAGAGGAGCAGCTCAGGATTGCAGGTCCGAGTGAAAACGCAGAGGGTGAGTGGACACCGCATTTCCAGAAGGATTTTTACTGCCCACAGACCAGGAGATTCCCAGGCGGAGGAGACCCACGGGTCGCCAGGGTGGCTGTTTTGGCCTGCGCAGCTGTTTTGCCTGTGCCCCGGCACAGCGGTTCCCAGTGCAGAGTAAATGAGACTGTGTCCCCTCTTAGCCAGCAAGGGGAGCTGAAACAGGGAGCCAGGCCAGGAGATTCCCGGGCAAAAAAGCGCCACGAATCTCAGAGCTGCGGTTTCAGCTGGCGCAGTGGGTCGCTGCATGGGAAATCACAAAGATATCAGCGCCTATTCAACAGGTGACCAGGTCACCTGGTAGAGAGCCAACCGTTCAACTAAAAAACAAAAGGCTCTGAGGCAGGGAACCAGGTGATCAGGCCCAGCTGGTCCCACCCCCACAAAAATAAAAACAAAAACAAAAAAACAGCAATTGGAAACGCTCTGGGTTGAGATTTTCACAGCAAGCACAGCTGAATCCGGGACGGTCCAGCTCTGTGGGGGAGGGGCGTCGGCCATTACGGAGGCACTCTACCACTACAGAGACAGTCCGCCATTCCTGAGAGAGCCAGCAGTTGCCGAGGCAACCCGCCGTTGCTGCGGCAACCCGCCATTACCGAGAGAGTCCGTCATTACAGAGGCGGGCGACCGTTCCTGAGGCAGTTCTAACTACACCCGTATAAACAGGACTGCAGGGAAGTTCACGCCGCAGCTGGGCGGAGCCCACAGCAGCTCAGCGAAGCCTCTGCAGGCTGAGGGTGACTAGGCTGCCTCCTTGTGGGCAGGGCAGCCCTGAAGAAAAAAAAAAACAGGTAGCAGCACAGTGGAAACTCATAAAGCCCTAACTCCCCAGGACAGAACACCTCGGAAAAAAAAGGGGTTTATGAGTTCTGCTGCTACAGACTTAAACTTACCTGCTGAGCAGCTCTGAATGAACAACAGGGTTCACAGCTCAGCACTTGAGCTACTATAAAGAACAGATTGTTTCCTCAAGCAGCTCCCTGACCCCCGTATATCCAAAGAGCCACCTCATAAAGGAGAGCTCAGACTGACATTTGGCAGGTATCCTTCAGGGACAAAGCAGAAGAAACTTGTAGCAACGTTTACTGTTCGGCAGCTGCTGCAAGTGATCCCCTGGCAAGCAGGGCCTGGAGTGGACCTCAGAAGTCCTACAGCAGAGAGGACAGACAGTTAAAAGGAAAACTAAGAAACACAAATAACTTCATCATCAACAAACAGGACGGCCACTCAGAGACCCAATCAGAAAGTCAACAACTACAAAGTCGACAGGTGGATAAATCCACAAAGATGGGAAGAAACCAGCGCAAAAAGGATGAAAACACCTGAAACCAGAACACCTCTCCTCCTACAAGGGAGCACAACTCCTCACCAGCAAGGGAACAAGACTGGATGGAGAATGAGTGTGACGAAATGACAGAATCAGCCTTCAGAAAGTGGGTAATAAGAAACTTCCGTGAGCCAAAAGAACATGTTCTAACCCAAGGCAAAGAAACTAAGAACCTTGAAAAAAGACTTGACAAAATGCTAATGAGAATGGACAACTTAGAGAGGAATATGAGTGAACTGATGGAGCTGAAAAACACAACAGGAGAACTTCACGAAGCATGCACAAGTTTCAACAGCCGAATTGACCAAGCAGAAGAAAGGATATCAGAGGTCAAAGATCAACTAAATGAAATAAAATGAGAAGGCAAGATTAGAGAAAACAGGGTAAAAAGGAATGAACAAAGTCAACAAGAAATATGGGACTATGTGAAAAGACCTAATCTACATTTGATAGGTGTACCTGAATGTGACGAAGAGAATTCATCCAAGCTGGAAAATACTCTTCAGGATATTATCCAGGAAAACTTCCCCAACCTAGCAAGGCAGGCCAAGATTCAAGTCCAGGAAATACAGAGAACACCACAAAGATATTCCACAAGAAGAGCAACCCCAAGGCACATAATCGTCAGATTCACCAGGGTTGAAATGAAGGAGAAAATGCTAAGGGCAGCCAGAGAGAAAGGTCGGGTTACCCACAAAGGGAAGCCCATCAGACTCACAGCAGATCTCTCAGCAGAAACCGTACAGGCCAGAAGAGAGTGGGGGCCGATATTCAACATCCTTAAAGAAGAGAACTTTCAATCCAGAATTTCATATCCAGCCAAACTAAGCTTCATAAGTGAAGGAAAAATAAAATCCTTTGTGAACAAGCAAGTACTCAGAGATTTCATCACCACCAGACCTGCTTTACAAGAGCTCCTGAAAGAGGCACTACACATAGAAAAGAAAAACCAGTACCAGCCACTCCAAAAACACACCAAATGGTAAAGAGCATCAACACAATGAAGAATCTGCATCAACCAATGGGCAAAACAGCCAGCTAGCATCAAAATGGCAGTATCAAATTCACACATAACAATATTAACCCTAAACGTAAATGGACTAAATGCCCCAATCAAAAGACACAGACTGGCAAATTGGATAAAAAGCCAAAACCCATCAGTGTGCTGTATCCAGGAAACCCATCTCACATGCAAGGATACACAAAGGCTCAAAATAAAGGGATGGAGGAAGATTTACCAAGCAAATGGAGAGCAAAAAAAAGCAGGAGTTGCAATTCTCATCTCTGATAAAATAGACTTTAAAGCAACAAAGATCAGAAGAGACAAAGAAAGACATTACATAATGGTAAAAGGATCAATGCAACAAGAAGAGCTAACGATCCTAAATATATATGCACCTAATACAGGAGCACCCAGATACATAAGGCAAGTTCTTAAAGACTTACAAAGAGACTTAGACTTCCACACAATAATGGTGGGAGACTTCAACACACCATTGTCAATATTAGACAGATCAACGAGACAGAAAATTAGCAAGGATATCCAGGCCTTGAACTCAGACCTGGACCAAGCAAACCTAACAGACATTTGCAGAACTCTCCACCTCAAATCCACAGAATATACATTCTTCTCAGCACCACATCACACCTACTCTAAAATTGACCACATAATTGGAAGTAAATCACTCCTCAGCAAATGCAAAAGAACGGAAACCATAACAAACAGTCTCTCAGACCACAGTGCAATCAAGTTAGAACTCAGAATTCAGAAACCAACCCAGAACCGCGCAGCTTCATGGAAACTGAACAACTTTCTCTTGAATGTTGACTGGATAAACAATGAAATGAAGGCAGAAATAAAGATGTTCTTCGAAACCAACGAGAACGAAGACACCACATACCAGAATCTCTGGGACACATTTAAAGCAGTCTCTAGAGGAAAATATATAGCAATATGTGCCCACATGAGAAGCAAGGAGAGATCTAAAATTGACACCCTATCATCAAAATTGAAAGAGCTAGAGGAGCAAGATCAAAATAAGTCAAAACCTAGCAGAAGAAAAGAAATAACTAAGATCAGAGCAGAACTGAAGGAGATAGAGACATGAAAAACCCTTCAAAAAATCAATAAATCCAGGAGCTGGTTTTTTGAAAAGATCAACAAAATAGACAGACTGCTAGCCAGATTAATAAAAAAGAAAAGAGAATAACCAAATAGATGCAATAAAAAATGATAAAGGGGATATCACCACAGATGCCACAGAAATTCAAACCATCATCAGAGATTATTACAAACAACTCTATGTACATAAACTAGAAAACCTGGAAGAAATGGATAAATTCCTGGACAGTTGCCTCCTCCCAAGCCTAAACCAGGAAGAAGTCGAAACCCTGAATAGACCAATAACAAGGTCGGAAGTCAAGGCAGCAATTAAGAGCCTACCACCCAAAAAAAGCCCAGGTCCAGATGGGTTCACAGCCGAATTCTACCAGACATACAAAGAGGAACTGGTACCATTCCTTCTGAAACTATTCCAAATAATCCAAAAAGAGGAAATCCTTCCCAAATCATTTTATGAGACCAACATCATCCTGATACCAAAACCTGGCAGAGACTCAACAAGAAAAGAAAACTACAGGCCAATATCCATGATGAACATAGATGCAAAAATCTTCAATAAAATACTGGCGAGCCGATTACAACAACACATCAAAAAGCTTATCCACCATGATCAAGTAGGATTCATCCCGGGGATGCAAGGCTGGTTCAACATACGCAAGTCTATAAATGTAATTCACCACATAAACAGAACCAAAGACAAAAACCACATGATTATCTCAATAGATGCAGAGAAGGCCTTTGACAAAATTCAACAGCCTTTATGCTAAAAACCCTCAATAAACTAGGTATCGCTGGAACGTATCTCAAAATAATAAAAGCTATTTATGACAAACCAACAGTCAATATCATACTGAATGGGCAAAAACTGGAAGCATTCCCTTTGAAATCAGGCACTAGACAAGGATGCCCTCTCTCACTACTCCTATTCAATATAGTACTGGAAGTTCTAGCCAGAGCAATCAGGCAAGAAAAAGAAATAAAGAGTATTCAATTAGGAAAAAAGAAAGTCAAATTGTCTCTATTTGCAGAAGACATGATTGTATATCTAGAAGACCCCATCGTCTCAGCCCAAAATCTCCTGAAACTGATAAGCAACTTCAGCAAAGTTTCAGGATACAAAATCAATGTGCAAAAATCATAAGCATTCCTATACACCAATCACAGACTTAAAGAGAGCCAAATCAAGAATGAACTGTCATTCACAATTGCTACAAAGAGAATAAAATACCTAGGAATACAACTAACAAGGAACTTTAAAGGACCTCTTCAAGGAGAACTACAAACCAGTGCTGAGGGAAATAAGAGAGGACACAAACAGATGGAGAAACATTCCATGTTCATGGTTAGGAAGAATCAATATCATGAAAATGGCCATACTGCCCAAAGTAATTTACAGATTCAACACTATCCCCATCAAGCTACTAATGACCTTCTTCACAGAACTGGAAAAAACCACCTTAAACTTCATATGGAACCAAAAGAGAGCCCGCATAGCCAAGTCCATCCTAAGCAAAAAGAACAAGGTGGGAGGCATCACACTACTGGACATCAAACTATACTACAAGGCTACAGTAATCAAAACAGCATGGTACTGGTACCAAAACAGAGATATAGACCAATGGAACAGAACAGAGGCCTCGGAGGCAACACAACATATCTACAACCATCCAATCTTTGACAAACCTGACAAAAACAAGCAATGGGGAAAGGATTCCCTGTTTAATAAGTGGTGTTGGGAAAACTGGCTAGCCATATGCAGAAAGCAGAAACTGGACCCCTTCCTGACACCTTACACTAAAATTGACTCCAGATGGATTAAAGACTTAAACATAAGACTTAACACCATAAAAACTCTAGAAGAAAACCTAGGCAAAACCATTCAGGACATAGGCGTAGGCAAGGACTTCATGACCAAAACACCAAAAGCATTGGCAACAAAAGCCAAAATAGACAAATGAGACCTAATCAAACTCCACAGCTTCTGCACGGCAAAAGAAACAGTCATTAGAGTGAATCGGCAACCAACAGAATGGGAAAAAATTTTTGCAGCTTACCCATCTGACAAAGGGCTGATATCCAGAATTTACAACGAATTAAAACAGATTTACAAGAATAAAACAAACAAGCCCATTCGAAAGTGGGTGAAGGATATGAACAGACACTTTTCAAAAGAAGACATACATGAGGCCAACAAACATATGAAAAAATGCTCATCATCACTGGTCATTAGAGAAATGCAAATCAAAACTACATTGAGATACCATCTCACGCCAGTTAGAATTGCGATCATTAAAAAATCTGAAGACAACAGATGCTGGAGAGGATGTGGAGAAATAGGAACACTTTTACACTGTTGGTGGGAGTGTAAATTAGTTCAACCATTGTGGAAGACAGTGTAGCGATTCCTCAAGGATCTAGAAATAGAAATTCCATTTGACCCAGCAATCCCATTACTGGGTATATATCCAAAGGATTATAAATCATTCTACTATAAGGACACATGCACACGAATGTTCATTGCAGAACAGTTTACAATAGCAAAGACCTGGAACCAACCCAAATGCCCATCAATGATAGACTGGACAGGAAAAATGTGGCACACATACACCATGGAATATTATGCAGCCATCAAAAACGATGAGTTCGCGTCCTTTGTAGGGACATGGATGAACCTGGAAACCATCATTCTCAGCAAACTGACACAAGAACACAAAATCAAACATCGCATGTTCTCACTCATAGATGGGTGTTGAACAAAGGGAACACGTGGACACAGGGAGGGGAGCACTATACACTAGGGTCTTTTGGGGGGAAGTAGGGGAGGGACAGCAGGGGGTGGGGAGTTGGGGAGAGATAGCATGGGGAGAAATGCCACATATAGGTGAAGGGGAGAAAGGCAGCAAATCACACTGCCACATATGCACCTATGCAACAATCTTGCATGTTTTTCACATGTACCCCAAAACCTAAAATGCAATAAAAAAAAATAAAATATTTAAAAAAATAAAAAATAAATAAATTAATCCTTGGACTTGTGTATTCCAAGTAGTTATAAGCTTGACTGATTTTATTTCCAAATATTTATGAGATGCCAGACATGTGCATGGACAGGGGCAATTGAGGAAGGCACCTATTAATCAGAATAGTCACCATGGACCTATCAAAATGTGTGCTGGCTGATTCACTGCTCCAGTATATTCTACCAGCTAAATACCACTCTAAGTATGGGACTCTAAAGAGATTCTTCTCATACATTATGAGTTATCACAGCTATTTATAACAGATGCATTATATGCCAGGAATTAATAATACAATAATTCCCCTTTACCATTAATAACAATAACCATAATTATTATAATAGCTATGAATTAGTAAATCTGTTGTAAGTGAAATGGCAATGGGTTAGTGGGTTTTAAGTGTCTTTTTTTTTAAGGACCAATAGGGAAAACGTTTGGAACATAAAACCGAGGGTGAATATTTGAGAGAGTAGGGATATGTGTGATATATGGAGAAATTTGTTACTGATTTCAAATATAGGAACCAGCTGTAATCATTTTCATATTCTGATAAAGTTCAAGGAAGCAGGAAATTTTGCTCTTTCATTTAATAAGACATCTCAGTGGGCATTTTGCTTGTGAAAGTGGGGGCTGTTTTGTGCTGGACCGAGTGACTGAGACAAGAGAAGACAACTCTGAGTAATAAAGGAGTGCTATTTGAGTTTTTGTTTGAACAACATGACAGGCAGGGGTGGAGGCTCTGAGTCCCATAACGAAGAAATTATAAAGACATTATCTACAAGAAAGCTTTAACTCACCAACCCAGTAGCAGGCTGGGGCCTCAATGAGATCTGATCAGAGAGAGATTCCTTTTAGTGATGACCAGTTGATTTGGGAAAGAGTTTGAAGACATTTCTGGTATGTGCTATAATTCTCAGTAACCCCAAGACTTTAATCTCAGACTCTTGGTGTTACAATGGTGGTGTTAAGGAGAAGCATAGGATGGGCAGCGTGCGATGTATTGGGTGGGGACGTGACATTCCCCACACACTGGCCCCCAAATACACTCTGTCACTGGGAACGGTGTCGGGATAGTAGCATCCTATTGAGGGAAGACTGTAGCTCCAAGAGTCAGGTTATCGGTGGCCAAGAGCTGAGACTTAAGATGGGACTGAACCTGATAATGGAGAAGCAGGCTAAATATGGACCAATTCAAGAGCTGTATTTGTCAGGGTTCTCCACAGAAACAAAGCCAGTAGGATAGACAGATATAGACATATAGCTATAGATATAGATAGGGAAAGAGAGAGAAATTTATTATAGAAATTGACTCGTGATTACGGAGTTTGAGAAGTTCTACCATCTGCCATCTTCAAGCTAGAGAACCAAAAAAGCCAGCAGGGTAAGTCCTGAGCTGAGTCTGAAGGACTGAAAAGCAGGAGCACCAATGTTCAAGGGCAGGAGAAGATACATGTCCCAGCTCAAACAAACAGTGAGCAAATTTGCCCTTCTCTTGTCCTTCTGTCCTATTCAGACCCTCAACAGATGGGATGATGCCCTCTCCGGTCAGTGATCTTCTTTCCTCCATCAATTCAAATGCTAATCCTTTCAGGAAGCACCCTCATAGACAGACCCAGAAAACACACCCAGAAATAATATCTACCAGTCCTCTGGGCATCCCTTAGCCCAGTCAAGTTGACGCACAAAATTAACCATTACAGGAGTAGATATGAGAAGGTCCACTCTTCCTGAAATATGCTCAGAGATGGAGAATGGATTGGGAATAGGAAGATGCTGCCGTGATGTGGACTGGGACCAGACATTGAGAGGACACACGGGTATACACATGTGTGAGAGAGAGAGGCTGAGAGCCCAGAGTGCCTTTGTGGTATAAGGTGGCCAAACACTAACTAAAAGTGAAATCTGACAAATGGAGGATTTCAAGTGCTTATCAAAAGACATTATTTCACTGAGAGACTTTTACAGAATTCAATCACACCTAAAAATGGAAGCAAAGTAAGCACTAACAAAAATAAAAATAAAAACTTCCTGCGTCCACATAAGATATCAGGGGTTTCCAGGAAGACTAGAAATCCTAGACCCATAGAATACTAATGTGGACAGCAGCCATCAAAACAGCTGACAAAATCCTGGTAAGTGGCACACACCAACTGCACGCATGTAAGAAAGGTATGTAACAGCTTTGGACTTTAAAAAATACGGACATGAAAATAAATGAAACGTCACTGGAGCATAATGTCCAAACTGCAGCCAAAGCTGCCTCAACTTCTCTGTCGCCTGCAAGACTGCTTCCTGGAGGTGTGTTGTGTAACCAACCAAAAGTAAACAAATAAACCAGGAACTGAACCTATATATACAAGAGAAGAGAGAGTCTTTGTGTTTGTGTGTGGGTGTGCATGCACAAAATAAAATGTGGAAGCACATAAATATATTTGCAAATCAGAATGTTGTTCCTGCTGGTTTTTATATAAGTTTTTCTCCTTTATTTGTTTACTCAATTAACATGTATTGAACACTCAGTAGGTGCCCGGCACTCTCCTGGGCAGCTTCTCATAGTCACAATTATTTCTCAGAACTCTGCAAGGTGTATAAACCCTCTTTATACACAGACAGAAAAACCAAAGCTCAGTGAGATTAAGTGACTACCTACTGTTGCAGCTGCTAAGCGGCTGAGGATTTAGAGCCAGGTCTCCCAATACAGGGGATGTCAACTTGCATGCAAAGGACTTGGGGCTGCGGCCTGCAGGGCAACAGTTCCCAACTTCTTTAAATTGATTCCAAATTAAAAGCCCTTTCCACAGCACCAGAGCTGCCTAAGTACAAAAAGTATATATTATGTTTAAGAGCTCATTTAAGAAAAATTTGTCAAGTGCCATCTATGTGGCATGCATAAATTTTAATAGCAAGTTCTCATTCTCAAGTTACTCATAGAGAAAAATATAAGAAAACATTAAAAATAAAATCAAATAAAAATGAAGCACCGTGTACTGGGCTGAATAACAGAAGTGCTAGAGACAGTACTGACCAACACTGACATGATGACTTCAACTCAGAGGTGAAGAGAGAAAATTAATCATTGAAAACAGTCACAGAGAAGGTGATAATTCAGTGTAGTTTTGATGGAAAAATAGGACTTTCCAAAGAGGACCCCAAAAAATGTTCTAGGAAGAGGAAAAGCCTTGGCAAAGGCGGCGATGTGTAAAAGCTCTGGGCTGGAAGAATTGCAAAGAGCATTGCTCGTGTGAGATGTGGTATGAGGGGTGCGACAGGGAATGAGGCCGCTGGAGCAGCTGGGGCTTACACAGGAAGGAATCTTAGAGACGTATCGAGACAGCCTGGATCACCTGGAGCTTATTCTCAGATCTGAAGACTGGAAATAGATGACTTCTCCCCGCATAGGGGCTCACAAACCTCCTGGTAAAAACGCTTAAACCCTGTCCCCTATTGGGGTTTGGACACATGCAAACATGACTGATATGACCTCAAAAGACAGCAGATGGAATGAAGACACTAATAAAAAAGTTTCCATTAAGGAATGAGGAGGCCGGCTGAGTCAAACAGCAGAGCCTGAGAACCACAGTGGAGTGAGGGTCTGGACATGAGGAGGCAGCCTCTTTCAAACCTTTCAAAATTGAAAAGACTGGACCATATATTTATGAAAGTGCACAAACTATTCTGGAAGTTTGTTCAAGGGAAGAAGATGGAGGAACTGGTGTTCAGGATTAGAGAGACTTGCTTTTCATTGTTATATCATTTCATACTGCTTGGATTTTTTTGTTTTTAATCACATACATACCTTTAGTAGTTATTTTTAAAACTTTAAAAAAAATTTATAATTAAAGGAAAAAGTTATATCACTTACTAAAAATATTTAGGGCCCAAACAACACCAGTATTGAACAATTTCTGAATAAGACAGAAGAAACACCTTTCTCAGTGCAGAAGGGCCTTTCTATGTGTTGAGTGGTCTCCTGCACTGAGGTTGATTAAATTCTCAGCAGTGGAGCAGATATTTCAGCTCCCCTACTGAATACAGTGTCAAGAACAGGGTTCAACTCAGAGTATTGCTTCTGAAGTCCATCAGAGACAGAGAGAGAGAGAGTCTTATCATAGTTATTTCCAGCAGAAGCACAAGAGTTTTCTGCTGTAAAACTTTTGCATTTAGTCCACCTTGCTGGGAGATTCTAAGCAAGTGTCCCCAGAAACAGTCTGAACAAGGAAAGGGGTATTTAACATGTGCTGGGGTGTGAGAGGGAACAATAAATGCTGCATGATGGTAGGAGGCAGAACATCATCAGGGGCCCTCCAGGTCTGTAGGCTGCTAGGCAACATTAATGGGAAAATAGTTCCAGCTGAGAGCAGTATCTCCTGGAGTCTGTCAGATCTATGGGTATATAGGTCCTGCCTTAGAAAGCAACAGTAGTAAATAATAATTGAGAGTGATTTGCATGCACTTGGAAGCTCTGCTGGAGGCTCTCAGAAATGAATAGGGGAAAGTCTGGTTTGGGCGTGAGAATTATAGAACATGCAATAAAACCAATAGGGACTCAAATAGTGTCATGAATATTAACAAAACTGCACCAGCCTCAAGGAAAGGACAATGGCTTTGCTCCTTAGGACAGAGATTTTCTGCTTTTTCCCTCATAACAAAAATGGTAGATAATTCAAGAATGTTACCTTGAATGTACCCTATTTTTTAAGTTCTATGAACCATTAATAAGTTTTGTCACCTTTTTGATAATAATAAATTACCCGTGGGATCTCAACAACTGATGGGAAGCACTGGGGTACAAAAAAATCATAGAAATGACTTTCATCAGTTAGAAATGTGTGCAGCTTGGAACTGGTAATCAGGAATAAAGTTGGGGATGTGATATGGGTTGGATATTTGTTCCCTCTGAGTCTCATGTTGAAATGTGATACCCAACATTGGAGGTGCGACCTGGTGGGAGGTATTGGGTCATGGAGGCAGATCTCTTATGAATGACTCGATGACTTGGTGCCATGCCCCTAGTAATGAGTGAGTTCATGCAAGAGCTGATTAAGAGTGTGACACCTCCCCACCTTCTCCCTACCTCTCTGTCTCTTTCTCTCACTCTCTCATCCTGTGTCTCACCATGTGACATGCCTGCTCCCCATCTGCCTTCAGCCATGAGTAAAAGTTCTCTGAGGCCCTCACCAGAAGCACACGCCACCACCACACTTCTTGGACAGTCTGCAAAATCATGAGCCAAAATAAATCTCTTTTCTTTATAAATTACCCAGCCTCCAGTATTCCTTTATAGCAATATAAAACAGACTAACACAGGGTATCTTTGGAAAATTCTCAAAATACTATTAGGGGACGTCTGGGTTCTGCTACTTCTACCTCCTAAATGTTTTATCTTCTCTCCATTCCTTCTCTTCTTAACCTCCAAGGCTGGCACCAGTACTGCCAGCTCCATATTATGAAAACAGCCTCTCCAGAAGCTACACATATAAGATTTAAAGTTCTTATATAATAGTAAGTCCAGCACTGGCATTATGACTCATAGTAACCATGGGAATCCAGCCTCTTTCCATTCTCTAATTTTGTGCTTTATGGCAGATTGGTTATAAAGATGCCCACCACCATGGCTCCCATTATGGAACACAGGCCCATTCATCTGAGCTGGTCATGTGACTTGTTTTGACCAATAGAATATGGCAGAGCTTCTTTGTGTGGTTTCTGAGCCATATCCTTAAGAAGTCTTGCAACATCTGCCCTCACTATTCTGCCCTGAAACAACCATGTAAGGATGCCCTAGTCTCCTAGAGAAGGAGAGACCAGATGGAAAAAGAGGAAGCATACATATGATTAAAGCCATCCAGGACCAGTCACATAGATGACCCTATGGCAAGACTTGCAGAAGAACCACTCAGCTTAGCCCAATTCAGAAGGCAGAATTGTGAGAAAATAAATGGTAGTTGTTTCAGGCCACTAAGTTCTGATGATTTGTTGCACTGCAGTAAACAACTGAAACACCATCCTTCATGTTTTTCTTCTATTCTCATGGTCAGCAAGATGTCTGCCACATCAAAATCATTTCCCAGGGAAAAGAAGGAAGGATAAAGGACAAAAGGTTAGTGTCAATCAAGTCTATCCTCTTTAAAGCACTTCCTATCAGCTCCACCCAGTAATTTTGCATGTAACTTGGTGAGTATTGGACCACATGCTATAAAGGAGTGTGAGGAAGTGAATGGGGCACACTGCCACCTGAAAAAAGTTGGGAGGTAGATATTCAGTAGGTATCTAGCAATGAGTACCAGATCAGATCACTGCTATTGGCGAAAGAGAGCCCCTTGAAGCATTTGTGCATGGAAATAATGTGATCAGAGCTGCATTTCAGAAGGGTATCTCTAGAAGATGAATGCAGGAGAAATCAGAAGGGGGCCAGATCAGAGACAGAGAGATCAGTTAGGAGGTTGATATGTCAGTCCCAGCAAAAGATGAGGATCTAACTAAGGCTGTGACAATGGAAACAGAAGAGGATGCTTGAGGGAGAGCTTCAAACTTGTTTGATGTGAGGACTAAGGAAGTTTCTATCTGGCTGGGGTGATTCAGTGAATAGCAGAGCTAAAATTATCAATATTAATAATACAAAATGAGAATCCTGTCTGGAAGAAAGACAAGGAGTTCAGTGTGTTACAAACACAGAGTTGATCCTTGTGATTTACAGTAGCTATATTCTAGTCACTACAAATGCTGCATTGTGAATACTGAACCATTGCTCCCGAAGGAAATACAGGGGTCAGTTCTGAGAAGCCTCTGGTCAAAATATTTTCCATAAACTCATCAATACATAACATTGTGTTATGTGTGTTTCCGTTTAAAGGCATCTTGTTTAATACAGACTGTTGATTCATTAACATTGAATTCACAGCCAGCCGCACTATAACTCATGCCTGAATGAAGCTTATCTAGCATATGTATTTTCTCCATAAGGCACATCACAGCCTCCTAGTTCTTAGAAACACTAGACAGCACTTCAGCACTATAATCGGGGGCCATTTTAAACAGTGAAATAACCAAGGAAAAGCACAAAACTGCAAAAAAAAAAAAAAAAAGTGGCACTCAATGGACTGCAAAAAGAAGTTACTTACAGTTTGAGAGCTGAAACATGAGGTCAGAGCATTACTTTGTTCAGCCTTAGCTGGGAATGTGCTATCAGGTGAGTCAAACTTCACTCTATGCATGGCCACAAATGACCACAAACGTATCTTGCATATTGATTTGAGGATTACAAATACATTTTAGCTAGTAGGCACATTCCCAATTGCAAAATTTGCAAATAATGAAGACTGACCATTTAACTTGAGCTGCCCCATGGGATATCCAAAAAGCAATTGAATGTACCAGTGTGGAGGTAGGAGAGATGTAAGTCAGATGGGTAATGCCTCTGCTCAAAGCCCAGCAATGCTTCCCTGTGACTATGAGCAGAAGCCAAAGCCTTTGTCACAGCTCATAGGACCCTAACATGATCTACCCACCCCACATTTCCATTTGATCTCATTTCCTACTTCTCTTCCCCAAAATTACTCTGCTCTAGCCACACTGGCTTCCTTGTCATGTCCTTGAACCTGTCAAGAATGCAACTCAAGGCATTTGCACTGTAGTCTCCTCCACTTGGATGTTCTCCCCATAGAGATCTGCCCGGTTTACCCCCTTGGCACCTTCAGAGTTTTGCTTAAATTTCGTTTTCTCAATGAGGTCTACTCAGACTACCCTATCCACACTTGCAACATACCCCCCGCCTGAGAAGTACACAGTCTTTTCAATACTGCTCATCCTGCTTTGCATTTCCTTTTTCCTATAGTATACTAAATAATTTTCTTATTATGTTTATTTTGTATTGTCTCCCCTCATTCCCACCCAGCTACCAGACTGCAAGCCTGCAAGCTCTGTGAAGGCAGAGATCTTAGTATGAGCTGTTCAGTGTTATATCCCGCAAACCTAGAATAGTGGTGGGCACATTCCAGGTTCTCAGATATACTTGTTAAGTGAATGAATACGTGAATGGAGGAATTATGAATTGGGCATATAGACCACACTTAATCTACACATAAGTATAGGCAAGAGAACTCACAGAGAGTAAACCAAGAAGGTGGTTGAGGACAGAACCCCTGGGAATGCCGTGTGAAAAATGAAGCAGGGACAATGATCCAAGAAAGGAGGCAGCATGGAAGGTGGAAAATGGGGCAAAGAGTGGGATTCAAAGCCAAGGCACTAGAGATTTTTCAAGGAGGGAGACTTAAATAGTATAAAATGTCACAAACAAGTCACTGAGCTGAGAAATGAAATGTGCTTATCCATTTATGTAAAAAAATGCTGCACATCTTCTGTGTGCCAGACATTGTGGGCTCTGAGACAAGCACGCAAAGAGCAGGACTCTAATGACAATGTCAATGCTCCACCCAGGTCCCCAGGGTTCATGTTCTGACATTTTTGCACACCACTCGACTTCAGTTTGCCTCAGCAGTGAGGACAGCCCTCCAGCTACTCAGAGGCTTGTCCACACATGCTCACACACAGAAGAGGTGGAATCCTGGGGATTTACTTCCCCAGGGCAGTCCTTGACCAGTAACCATAGGTATTAGGGCACTGCAGTCCAGCTCCCTGGCCTTCTATTGACAACTCCAATTTTGGCCTTCTATTATACTCCAAAACTCCCCTGCAGGGTCAGGCTGTAGCCACCATCCCCAGGATGTTGCCTGAGAACACCCTCTTACTGGGTTTCCTCCCTTCCACTGTCCTGCACCTCCACTCCTTACCAGACTCCATGGGAGCCCTTCCTTAATACATCACTTATGTGTGAATCTAATGTTAGCCTCTGACTCTGAGGCCTTCAGGTGTCCAGTCTCTAGAAAGGGAGATGGTCAAAAGAAGACAACAATACAGTGGGAAAGCATGTGGGAAGCACATGGCACTGGAAGGGAACATGGGAAGGACCCAAGATCAAGACTCCCAGTTGAGAGGGCTTCCAAGAGACAACGGAGGCTGTGCTGATGCTGGAAAGATGAATAGGAATCAGTCCAGCAAAAGCAGAGGGCATTTGTGACAAAGAGGGCAAGCAGTGTAAAGATCCTGAGAAGAGCAACAGCAGAGCTCCTTAGGGAAATTGCAGACAGGTCAATATGGCTGGAGGGCCGAACACCAGAAGGGCTGGGAAGGTCATGAGACCACAGGTGGGCACTGGCCACTTCAAATGGCTTAGTAAACCAGGCTGGGTAATTTGCAGCATCCTGACAGTCTTGAAGTGTCTTTGAGCATCCTTTGGCAGCAGTAAAAATAATGGATTAGCAAGGTGCAAGATAGGAGACAAGAGGACTCATTAGAAAGCTGTTGAAGTAATTCAGCCATGAGACAACAGTGGCCTGAAATAAAGTAGCAGAAGTGGGGCCAGAGGGAGGAAAAGGATTAAAATGGAGAGATTACTTGTGATATTAGGAGGGCAAGGCCAGTGAACTGGGCAAGGCTGAAGGCAGACAAGTTATGTGCAGTAAAGTAGGTAGGCAAGTCATGTGCAGTAAAGAGGTGGAGATGATGAATGGAGATTATTTTTGAGCAGCTTGACCATAAGAAGAGAGAAAGCAAATTCAGTGTCAAAAAGGGGTTTTGCAGGGGTGAAGGGGGCAGCCTTTAAGATGAAAGAGAACTGGAACTCATTTATAGAGCTACAAGGAAAGTGAGATCTACCCTTCAAAGTTTCTGCCCATTTCTCTCTCTCTGCCTTTCTTGTTTATTTTCCTTTTTACCTAGATGAGGACTGCTGTTACATTATCATTAAGATGGGCATGAGAAATTCCAGCAGCAAGAAGACACCAGGACATAAAAACATATACTTCAAAAGTTCAGATTTAATTCCTGTTCTTATATTTCACTGGAGAAAATTTGATTTTTTTCCAGTCCAGCTTTGGTAAAAAGGCCACAATGGCACAAGCAGTCCCATTATGGCTGCAGAACAGAAGGTGGGAAGAAACGTTCAATTCAAACCATGCCTTCCTCAGCCCAATAATGGGTTTGACATTTGCAGAGGGTTCCCAGGCAACAACTCCTGCCATTCCAATCCCCACAAATTGGGAAAGGCTTTTTGTTGCAGGCTGAGAAAGCACCACACGAAAGGTCCCAGGCAGCACAGCTTTTTCATGTTTGAAGGTTTGTCAGCTCAGCCCCATCTGCTTCCTCAAGCATATCCCCCTCTTCTCTGTACCTTCCCACAGATGACACTTCGGACATCTCCTTTCAGCTAAGTTCAGGAGAAAAAAGCAAATGCTGCCTCCAGGCCTGGTGAAGTAATTTCTCACTTGGGTTTTACAAAATCCCAAGAGGCTTCAGGTTTCCCCCAAGATGTTACAAAAATCTTTGACTGAGTCTCAAAAGGAGAGAGTGTTGACAGTGTGAAAGGAAGTGTTTTCCAAGATAATTCACCTGGACATTTGCCTAGGAGTTTTGCAATTTACAGAATATTTCACACACATAATTTTATTGGATCCTCACAGTAATACTGTATTTTTCTTATTGTGTAGATGAGAAAACAGAGACTCAGAATATTTCCCTCGGACATCAGGTCCATTGCTCTTTCCACCATTCCACACTGCTTCTTAAAAAAATAGGATGAAAAATTGGGACGTCACACTTGCAAAATGGATGGATAAATGTGGACAATGATCTGTGATAAAATGTGGACAGGGCAGATCAAGGTAAGGGATGATATGAAGCAAAACTGTGAAGGATCATCTTTGGTGCCCCTTACATATTTGCCCTTACCCCAGGTGCCCCCTGTTCCCCAATCCCCAATGCCCAGGGCCTCCATTCTCTACTCTTTTGCTAAACAAGGCAGCTCTTCTCTGTCGCCCACATGAGCAGAACCTTACACCCTGGCTTTCCTAACTCCTTCTATCCCATCAAAACATACCTATCCCTCCCTGTGTTCTTCTCCCTCAGCTTCTCTCTGGGCAACTGATCTACTTTAACTTGATCATTTGACTTCCTAGGAAGTACCCTCCACTCTGAGAGTCAGGATGCTCTGCATGTGTGCTAAGGCATTAAATGAAGACTGAAAGTCACTCCTGTGTTACCTCTCCCTGTCAGCACTGCTACTTTGACAATGGTTTGTTGACTCGACCTGAATTCCACAGTGTTGTGAGAGTTTCATGCTCTACTGTAGCTAATAGGTATGGGTATTACTGGGTAGGGACTGACTTTCCTGACTCCCTGAATTGGGGCACCACAGCCTATCCATCAGTCTAACCACAACTGGGGCCACAGATTTCTCAACCGTGGCCCTGAGATTGATTGCCCAAAGCCCACTGGAGAGGACTTCAGGGATCTGCCAGAAGGTGGGACGTGAGATATGAACATTCCTTAAGGCTCTGTGCCCTGAGAACTCAGCCCCAGAAGAAGATCTGTGCAGGAGATTTTGAGTCCATCCAGGGTACCACAGACGCCAAGAGTACCTCCTCCAGCCAAGACTGACCACAGCCCAGAGAACAAAACCCAGATAACAGAATCTATCTCTGACACTAGACTCTTCTTTCTTGCATTCTGAGGGGGGAAACAAACAAACTACTTTTAGAAAGAAACAGTAGAGACCAAGAGACACTGGGATGGAAGCTGACTGGTTTCAGGGTTCAAAGGCCTGAGTTCTATCTCAGCTTGGCCACTTATCAGAAGAAGGGGCCATGGGCAATGCAGAAAACCCCTCTGGGCCTCTGGTTCCTCATCTGAAAAATTAAGGATAACCAAACTTGCCTTGCCTATTCACAAGTCTTTCCTGAGCTCATGAAACCACAATATACTCCTCAGCTTTTCTGTCACTTAACAGGTGAAAAACCCATGGCCTAAGAAATTAAATGACCCACTTACCTATTGTCTTAGTTTGAGTGTCCCCAGACCTTGAAACAAGCAATAAAACACAAGTAGTTTTATTTAAGACAGGCAAGAAAAACTGTCAGAGGAGTGGAAAAGTGAACCAAGGGAGAGAAGGCAGCCAATAAAGCGATTTATCAGTCTTGCTGCCTCTGGGGACGACTGAAAGTTAATTCCCTGAGGAAGTTCTGTAAATGGAATACAATGCAGGCCTTGAAGTTATCCTGCCCATGGAATGAGGGAGCTGGGGTGATTGCACGCCAATCCTGCAGAGTCCTTGACTGAGGCTGCTGGGGCAGGATGTGAGCAGAGTGGACTTCGTGGCTGTTTTAAGAAAGAAAGAAGGAAAGAAAGAAAGAGAGAGAGGGAGGAAGGAAGGAAGGAAGGAAAGAAGGAAGGAAGGAAGGGAGAGAGAGAGCAAGTGAGCAAGAAAGAAAGAAAAAGCTGGTCAGAGTGCACAGAAATGGCAAGGCCCACTGGGTATATGTGTGGCATTGCAGTGGCTTCAACAGCTAACAATCAACAATGCTAAGATCTCAACTTTGGTTCCCTTACATCCCATTAAGGTCTCTCCCACTATAGGGTATCACATCTCCCTATGACATTATGGCTCAGTTCTCCTGACTCACCTCCTCGTGAGGTTTCTGCCAATGCCCAGATTGCTTCCTACCAATGTTTTTCTTCTCATACATCGTAATGCCATTGGGTCAGAGCTGGGAGAGAGCATCCCTTGGCCAAAGTGTCCTCTCCAGGCTCCAATACTCAGCTCAGAATGTTCAGCCTTGCAAGCCTAGAATTAGTTCCTTAACCTGAGAATTCACAGATTTTGGGGTCTGTTTCCAGACCTAGGGTATCTGTTGACAGAATATCAATCCAAGAAGACATTTTGACAAGAGAGAGAATAGTGACCCCAGAAAAAAAAAGCAAATTAAAAAGCAAGGGAAGTCCTTGAGTCCAAGTGACAAGACCATCAGGGCAAGACCGGGTATAGGGGATTCAGTACCTGGTTCAGATACTAAATCTGCAAACAGTGAGCATCCCTGTTGTTTACAGAAGCACATGTCCTGGATACAGCTCAAAAGCCTAATGCAAGCCAGATCTGAGCTGTGCATACATTGCTAAGTGCATGTGAGTGGTCCAAGACCCCAGGGACAAAGTTCCATTCTTAGCTGGGGAAAACCGGGCACTGGAATGTCTCCACCAAGGCCTTACCAAAGTAATCAGTGGAGTACTAAACACCTATCTGACCATAACAGTCCAAAGTCTAGGTGAAGAAACATGGAAATGGTCTTCTTTGTGTTTTGGTGGTAGAGAGAGGCTGAAAGGGCAAAAATGAAATAAATATTTTAAAAGTCACAAAGCATTAAGGAAAATTCTGACCCATTAGATATGAATTCATGATGAAAACAGCTTAGCCTCACTGCTTCTGCATGTCATCAATTGTAAGACGCAAATTTTTTCACATTTTAGTATCTCTGAAATTGGAGTGGTCCTTGCAGTATTGGTGGCCTACAGTCCCTCCACCCAGGAAATATTTACAGTGAAATTGTCATTGCCCATGTGCCCCAATGTGCACAGAGATATTCCCATTTTCTTCACTCATATACTGAGTTTAGTTACCATGTAAGATGTCCTCAAACCAGAAAAATATTGGTAATTGTTGAAGTTAGATAATGAGTTCATGGAGTTTATTATTTTATACTTTCCACTCTTTTATGTAAGGTCTTTTAGGCTAACTGCACCATGGACTGCATAGTAACCTCTGTGACCTGCACGTACACCTCCAGATGAGCTCCTGGAACCATAAAGTCTGAAGTAACTGGAAAACCTCAAAAGGAGAAGAATGACCAACCCCTGTGGCATCTAATTAACTTTGAGACATTCTTCTATTGTTCCTCATTCCTGCCTCGACTGACAAGGCAACATGAATTTGTAACCGACCTTGATCAACTGATAGGTCAACCTCGTGACTCCAGACCCTACAACCCCATTCCAGCTTGCAAAAACCAAAAACTTGCAAAAGTTACTTCTGTAACTCTCCACTCTTACCCCAAACCTATAAAACCAACTCTTATCCCACCGCCCTCTGCTGACTCACTTTTCAGACTCAGCACCCTCACATCCGGGTGAATAAACAGCCATCTTGCTCAAATAAAGCCTGTTTAGGGGTCTCTTCATTCAGAGTGTGCTTAACATTTTATATGTTTAAACATTTCTATAATAAAAAGGAAAAAATATCTCCAAAATATACAATGATTCAGCATTAAAATGAAATGCTTACTTACTGTGTTTTCAGAAAGGGAAAAAACAGAGCCATGGGGTGTCAATGTGATATTAGTGAAACAAATGCTTGACATTGAAGGAATGACTGAAATTTTATATTTTCTTAGAAAAAACAAGCAAGTCTTTTTCAGGACATAAGAAAGAAAGCTATCTACAAGTGGATGAAGCATGTAATATTTTGTAGTTGAGATTGAATACAGGAGGAATTGCCTAGGCTTTTGGAATTTAAGAAATTTGAAGCAATCTAACCAAGTTATGAGTTAGGCTATACTACCATTATGTTGTTGTCATAGTTTAAATAATACATAAAATAATGGTTTGGTGGTAGCTCATGTCTATAATCCCAGTACTTTAAGAGGACAAAGCAGACAGATCATGAGATCAGGAGATCGAGACCATCCTGGCTAACATGGTGAAACCCCATCTCTACTAAACATACAAAAAATTTGCTGGGCGTGATGGCACACACCTGTAGTCCCAGCTACTCGGAAGGCTGAGGCAGGAGAATCACTTGAACCCAGGAGGCGGAGGTTGCAGTGAGACAAGATCATGCCACTGCATTCCAGCCTGGGTGACAGAGCAAGACTCCATCTCAGAAAATAATAATAAAAAAAATAATGGTACACCTTCCCTTCTATAGTGTCTTAGAATCAATAAAACAGCATTTCCAATGTTCAGTATTCTCAATGTTGACTATCCAAGGCAAAATTTTAAAATATGCATATTTACCAAAAGAGATAAAGAAGTTTTTGTTCAGCAAAGTTCCCCTTAGAAAAAATACTGCATTTGTCTAGAAGAAATGCTTTAATAAGAGACAGGTCAGGATCTTAATAAGATCTCAGCTTTAGGGCTGAGATCATGGGCTCTGAAATCCGGCTACATATGTTTGAATCCCAACTCTGCTGCCAATTAGCTGTGCGATGTTAGACAAGTTACTTAACTCTTCTATACCAGTTTTCTTATCTGCAAGATGAGGATAATGAAAATGGATCTTTCATGAGGTTATGTGAAGATTAAATGAAATAATATGTGCAAAGAATTAAAACTAGTACCTGGCACAAAGGAAGTTTTCAATAGACCATTATGCCATGAATGAAAGGAAAAGAGCAATCTGTTTACTCCTGGAGGAGAGATGGCCAGAAGTGGAGTGTCAAAGAGAGGAATCCCGAGAGACAGCAAAAGCCTTTCCTAAACTGTGATGTGTAATTATTAGGAAAAATTCGACATTGAAGGTGAATACTACTGGGGTAGAAAAGCACAAGTCACAGAATTAGAAGGCAGAAGAGACACTGAAAAAGCAAATCCCAGGAATTCACAGAATCAGGTGAGAAGCTATGGATCATCACATGCCATGAATTTCGGGGAGAAACTAGGTTACACTACATTCTCCACCTGAGTTAAATGTATATGCCTTCCTCCTTCTCAAAGATGATAAACTGATCCCATTTTGGGGACGAACTGTGATCAATTAGAATGTTGCACTATGAAGGATTAGCAATATCTGCCTTAGGCGCGGGGGGATTAAGTCACAGCACAGGAATAACATTTCAGCCATATTGGCTTTAGGCCAGGCCTGTGTCCCCATGATATTAGAAATGCAGCCAAAATGAAGAAAGCCCCACAAAAATCTCTGTTTTGTGTGGCTAGACCAGGACCAAAGTATGTGAGACACCCTTCTTCAGACTGCATCCTAAGGTCACACAACTGAATAGAGTTTGGGTGACTGATTCAAAGTGCATTGAACAAGTATTATCACATAGGGATTCTCGATTCTCCAGCCCAAATCAAGCACCCAGCAGGTGTCCAGGGGATTCTGAGCCAATAAAAGATACAGGTATTCCATCCACAGGAAGGGAACTGGTGGCAATCAAATGAATTGAAAGTTGTAAAATCCCTGGCCTGGTGCGGTGGCTCATGCCTATAATCCCAGCACTTTGGGAGGCCGAAGCGGGTGGGTCATGAGATCATGAGATCAAAAGATCGAGACCATCCTGGTCAACGTGGTGAAACCCCGTCTCTACTAAAAATACAAAAATTAGCTGGGCATGGTGATGCACGCCTGTAGTCCCAGCAACTCGGGAGGCTGAGGCACAAGAATTGCTTGAACCCAGGAGGCGGAGGTTGCGGTGAGCCAAGATGGCGCCATTGCACTCCAGCCTGGGTAACAAGAGCAAAACTCCGTCTCAAAAAAAAAAAAAGAAAGTTGTAAAATCCATATTCTGGCTTGAATTATGCTCATTGAAAGGTGTAGAGAGAAAGGAGAGTATAGTTCAGAATTAACATTGAATTAGCAATCGTTCTGTTTAAACATGTTATTGTACAGAGGATGAAATTGAGGTCCAAAGTTTATAAAATGTCAGAGGCAGGTCTAGAACCCTGACAAGGCCTTTCCTCTTGTAAGTTTGAAAATATAGGACGTGCTGAGGTTTACTATGAAAAACCAGCCCTTCATATATCCTTGCTGTCCTCTCCTGCAACTTCAGGGAAAATCAGACCAATTGGGAAAGTATCTGCTCCAAGAACACTGACTCCTCTCAAAGTTCAGCCACTCCCTGCCATGTTGTAACCATCCATGTGTGTTTCTTCTGAATTCCAAGCCCAGAGGAAATGTCTCAAATTGTGCCTATTAGAACCCTGTCTCTTAGTTTATCAACAGACTGCAGAGGAGCTTCTAGATCATGCAGTTTCTCAGTGAGGAAGCCATTCTTTCTGCTGGAAATGGAAGCTTGTCCCCAAGTCTATCCCCAGTGGCCTACTATGCCACTTTTTTCACTTTCTCCAGAAGATTCCTTTTAAATATATGCGCTTTTTTTGAGGGCATCTTCATAACCCATTTGGTTTGCGCAATTCCCAAAGAACAGACCAGACTCATGACATTGGATGAAAGGTCCAGGGAAATTCTTTTATTATTTTTTTATTTGAGAGACAGTCTCACTATGTCACCCAGGTTGGAATGCAGTGGCATGATCACAGCTCACCATAACCTTGAATTCCAGGCTCAAGAGATCCTCCCACCTCAGGCCCTGAAAGTGCTGGAATTACAGGTGTGAGTCACCATGCCTAGCCCCAGGGAAATTCTTGAACCTCACTTACTTTATCATGTGTGAGGATCAGAGGCTGCTTCTTGTCCCTCCCCAGTATTAAGAAATGTGGTGGTAGGAGGGGGCAGGGTCTGATATTGACAATGGCAGAAGCAGTGCCTTTCTTATGTTAATCATTCACAGTCATCAATGTTTGTAAAATCCATGCATGTCACTGTGTGTAGCTATGGTCCATTCCTTTTCACTGCTAGATAGTATTTCGTTGTATGGGTGCACTACAATCTATTTTTCCACTTCTCTTTTAATAGACACTTATGTGGCATCCAGTTTGGGGCAATTATGAACAAAGCTGCTATGAACATTGTTTATTGTTTTTCAGTATGTCCACTTGTGCATATATTTTTCTAGGCATCGACCCAGAAAAGGATGCCCTGGGTATCCTTCACAAAGTGTGAAAATCTTCAACTGAGTTTTCTACAGCGTTTGTACCATCTTATGTTTCTACCAGTGTGAGTGAGCATTTCCACTCTTCTTCATCCACACCATTTTTCAGAGTGTTTAACTTCAGTCATATTCCTTGGCGGTTTTATTTTGCATTTCCTCAATGACTAATGAGGTTAAACACATTCTCACATATTTATTGGCCATTTATATTTTCGTTTTGTGATGGATGTATTCGATTCCTCTGCCAGTATTTCTTTCATATTGTTCTTTTTCTCACTTGGTGAAGGTGTTGTTCAAGTGTGCTAGGCACTAGTGTTTTGCAATAACTGTTGGAAGTACCGTTCCCACCCCCATGGTTGTTCTTTTCACTCTCTTGTGTTTTGTTGAACAGAAGTTCTTAGTTTTCATATAGTTGAATTTATCTGTCTTTCCTTTCGAGTTAGTGCTTTCATGGTCTTATTTAAGAAATATTTCCCTGCTCCAAGCACATAAAGACATCATTTCATACTCACTTCCAGAAGAATTATAGTACTGCTTTTCACATTTAGACATTTTATCCTTCTGAGATAAAATTTTAAAATGTCTCAAACTTCTTTGTCAAATTATAATGGTAACCATAGCATCATGGTCTTGAACACTGGTTTGGAGGCCGCCCATGTTTCCGTGATGGCTCTGACACTCACTGCTGTGTGACTCTGAGAATCTGATTTACTTCTCTGTGCCTTTCTCCCAGCTCTAGTAATACCTACGAGAGCACTTTTCTGGAGTTAAATGAGTTAATATACAAAAGCACTTAGAAGAAAGAATATCTGACACACACTTAATGCTTTATAAGACTTAGCTACATCTTTTTTCTGCCCTTAAAGTTTCTCCTGGGCTCACTCAGACCTCATGAACATACTTGTCCTAACAACAACCAAGAAACATGACTCCATGGAAGCTCGGAACCATCATGATCAATATTCTGCCTGAAGAGTTTCTTTTCACTGTACAATCGTCTTGCATGTGTCAGTATTTATATGCTTCATTTGCCATCTGCAGGCACTTCAACCTCCTAAGAGGATGTCCCTAGTTCTGCCAACTTTAAGAACAGAGAGATGTAGAATTCAATTCTCCCGATATTTCTTATGCTCCCTGGGAAGTAAAATAGCTCTGAAAGTGGTGGAAAAGATAAGGATTTCTCAACTTTTATTCAACTGGGATGTACATTTCTGGGGACACCGCATGATCTTTTTCCTGTCGCTGGGTGATACCTTTAAGACACTAAAAGTGGCTTCAAGCCAGAAAATGAAAGGAACCAACATTTGTTGAAAGAGTTCTAAGTTCTAAGTGCTTTACATATGTTATTCTATTTAAGCTACCCAATAAGTGGGAGAGGGAGGAAACCAATATGCAGAAGGGTCAGAAGTGCTGTATCCAGAACAAAGTCCTTCTAGCTTCCAGATGAAAACTACAGCAGGCGGCCTCCCACAGAGGCACCATCTAGTAGACTTAGAATCATTCTGGCCTTCTTGAATGACCATGTATTTTAGACTTTCTACTTCGTCACCTCATCTGCATCCTGCTCCCTTCTCCTGCTAGCCCTTAATTGTGCTTTCAGCACCAAAACCTGTTCTCCCAGTGAATACCAGTACCTGTAGCTGACCACCCACCATGGATCTCAGACTGGGCCCCCTCTCCAAAATATCATGCTTGCAGCTGCCCCTGTGGACTCTCTCTTTAAAATGGCAGCATATGAAGTTTCCCTTTTATTACACAGACATGTTTATACAGGTCAATTTCTATGTCATTGTGCATGTAAATACATGTAAGTAAGGATAGGCATGTAGCAGCAATGACTTAATTAATAAGAATGATCGTTACATATAGTTATTGCAATGAAACATGTATGATTCAAGTGGACACATAACACAAAATTTCATATAACCTAACAAACTGGTATAAATTTATTTGAATCCTTCTAGTAAGTTGAAGTCCATTTTTAGAATAATAGAAGTAACAGGACATGTGCTATTATTTTTAAGAATTAACTCAAATGAGCAACTTCTAGGTTGCGTCTCTAAAGAACCTACTGGGATTAAGCTCTCTGACACAGCAGCCCTGATTTAGTATTCTCTGCAGATCCCAGGGTGCATAACACAGGTCTGGAGTCCATAATGAGATCTTCAATGAATGCCTATTGTGTAAATAGATGAAAGAATGGATTGGATCCATTGACACGCAGCCCAATCATATTTCCACAGCCAGCTCCAGCCCTGTACCAATAATCACTAGGAATAAGAATGAGCACCCTGAGGCTGTCTAGAAGCCAGTTATCAGGTTCAGTCTTGCAAGCTAACTTAGACTTAATTAGGCAGAAACATTGACTCAAGCATCTCAAATTATTTAAACGGCAAGAGTTCAGATTGGCATCTTTCTTCACAACCCATAATACAGGGCTTCACAGGCAGCAAATATTCAATAAATACTAACTGATTACCCTTCAGAAATCTAGATAATTCTATTAATAAAATTCCTCCTTTGCTGTATGTATATCCATTAATCAAGGTAAACATCCAAAGATACACACCTATGTGACCATCTTGCCACCTCCACTGACCTCTGTCTTCACTCTCTGCATTTGTGGGCTGGCTGCTAAGGGACCAGATTTAATTATAAGATTGTAAGCACATTCCTTCTCTTCAAATCATGTGAGTTTTTCTATTTGAGTTTGGCAAAAGCTATATTACCACCCTGTCACTTACTCAAGAGGAAGTGTGGTACTCTTAGCAAGAAGATATCTCCTACGGTGGGAACCCGACAGCATCTGCAGAGGTGGTCCCAGCTTGTGGCAGCCTCTACAAGTTGCCAAACTCCCACCTCAGGCTGCCCACACTTGCCTTTAACAGTGTGCCTCCAGAAAATGTTCAGATAGCCCCAGCATGCAGCCAGAAAAGACAAGGTACTTGGGTGAGAAGGTGACATATGGACCTGAACTCCCTGAATTGCTTTATGATTTTTGCAGACCTAGAATGGTATTTCTCAGAATGATTGCTGGCTAATTAATTGTTGGTCAGTCCAAGCACAATACTATCACTTCTCTAACTGCCAGTAGGCAGAGCCGATGGTAAAATAAGCCAGTGCTTAGACTTTAGGCAGTGATTAGACAGAATTATACCTGCCGCCAAAATTTTTTTTGTTAAAATTCTAACCCCCAGTACCTCAGAGTATGACTATATTTGGAGACAGCATCTTTAAAAGGTAATTAACATAAGTTGACCCATTAATTAGGTCACCAGTATGACTGGTGTCCTTATAAGAGGAAGAGATTAGGATACCAAATGACACAGAGAAAGGACCATGTGATGACACTGGAAGAAGACAGACATCTACAAGCCAAGAAGAGAGGTGTTAGAAGAAGCCAACTTGACTGACGTCTGGATCTCAGACGTGTAACCTCCAGAACTATGAAAAAATTAATTTCTGTTATTTAAGCCTGCGGCAGTTTATTATGGGAGCCCAAGCACACTAACACAGGCAGCAAACAGCCTGAGATAAACTGTGACCATTTGCCACAATGGTCAACATCTTAAATGGTCCCCAGAGGCAAATTGTCCCAACTATTGAAGAACAGAGGACAATCAGGGGACAATGCACTCCTGTTCTTTATGTTAACTGATTATTAGTATCTCTGTATCGGTTCTCTATCCCTGCATAACAAACCACCGAAAACTTTGCAGCTTAACGCAATCACCATTTATTTGCTCACAACTCTGAGCCAACAATTTGGGTTGGAGCATCTGGGCAGCACTTCTGCTGATGTCTCTGGAGGCCATTCACATGGTTGCAGCCACCTGGCAGCTTGTCTCAGGGAGAGATGCTAGAAGATGGCCTGGTTCACGTGCCTGGCAATTGGTGCTGGCTGCTTGCTGCAGTGCCTTCATTCTCATGTTCCAGCACGCTGGGCTGAGTTGCTTTCCACGGCGGTCTCCAGTCAGCAATCCAAAAGGGCAATTACAGAAACCCCCAAGACTTTTCGAGGCTGAGATTCAGAAGTCTCACAATATCACTTCAAACACATTCATTTGGGTAAAGTAATGTGATGTTTTAGTACATTTATCACTATTATAAAAGAATACAATGAACTGGGTAATTTATAAAGAAAAGAAATGTATTTAGTATAATTCTGGAGGCTAAGAAGTCCAAGGTCAAGGGCCTGGCATCTGGTAAGGGCCTTCCTGCTGTATCATCCTGTGGTAGAAGATGGAAGGACAAGAGAGCACCCAGGAGAGAGAGTAAGAAAGAGGTAGCCAAACTTGCTTTTATAACAAAGCCATTCTCAAGGTAGCAAAGCCACTCTCAAAATAATCCACTCCTAAAACAATGACATTACTTCAGTCATGAGGGTGGAGCCCTCATGACCTAATCACCTTCCAACACTGCTGCATTAAGGATTACATTTCCAACACATGGACTTTGAGGGATGCAGTCAAACCATCACACCAGGCCAGATTCCACTGGAGTGGAATTAAACTCACTTTTTGATGGGAGGAGCAGTAAAGTCACAGTGTCAGGGTGTATGTGCACAGGATGGGAGGGAGAGTCGTAGCCATCGTTATAAACAGAGCACTACACTCTCTTTCTATCATCAGGATCTGATTACAAGCCAAGTGCATACTCTGTCCCAGGCATGGAGAAGAACAGAGCCCAGACTTACATGTGTGAGTATGCCTTAATGACTGCAACACGTGTTCATTATCCATTCATTCCATAAACACAAAATGAAAAATCTATTCTTGTAATATAAAGGTGGGTGTGATATAATGCCCACCTTCAAAGAAAGTTCAGTTACTAGGGTCACAGAGACACAAAGAAGCAGATAAAAACAGAATTGTGTATAGAGTAGTCAATTCTAGGGAGAAGCAGGTCAAGAAAGGTTTTATAAAGGAGGTGACTCTTGCCCTAAGTTCAGAATGGTGAGGTGCTTGTGAGGTGAACTGTGATTAGAGAACAAAGGCCTGGGAGAAATGATTTTTGAGTAGGAGGTAGCACCACCTCATGGCAAGGGAAGGGAAAGGCTCCTCTGCCATACTAAGGAGCACGAGCTTTCTCTGCAGGCAACAGAGACTTGGAAACCTTTCAGGTATGGGCTTGTTATGGCCCTACTTGCAATCTGGTATAATGTACAGGGTGTTCTTGAGGCGAGGAGATCAGCAAAGGGGCTTCTCCAATTACAGTGTTATAGTTGCAAACAACAAAACTCTGACCAACTGAAGCAAAAGAGGAATGAATCAAAGGCTATGGAGGTACTCACAGGGTTGAGGGGGAGGCTGGAGAACCAGGCTTGTAACTCTCAGAATATGGAACAGCTCCAGAATGTGTGAAGACAAGATCCAACCATCTGTTCCCCACATAGAACCTGCTGACAGATACGTAGATCCGAACAGTTCCTCCCATTTCCATCCTTCTGTTTCAGGATCACAGTTTTGGAAGAGAAGATCTCATTGGCTGAGCTTATGTCATATGCTACTTGCTGGAGGTACCAGAGCTGGAAGGGAATCCCCAGGGATCTCTCAGAGACGTCTGTGGCAAGAGGCCCAGCACCAATCCTTATTGCTCCACAAGACAGAGGGAATTCCCAAGAAGGAAACCATGATGCTATTGGGAGGTGGAATGGAAGCTAGATAGCCAGAAATAAACACCACTCACCATAGGGCCATTCTGTCTGTCTTCATGTCTGCCTAAGTGACAGATACCAAGGCCCATCTGCTTCAGTGGGATAGCGTAAGTCTAGAGTCAGAGAATGAACTCAAGGGCCACAGGTAGCCAGAGCCATAACTTGGACACACCTAGATGCCTGTGGTCCCAGCTCTAGCCCTTTTCTAGTGGTATTCCCTCCTCTGTAACACAGGATTTAACCAATTTGTTCATTTTTTTCCTAAAGTTAATCGAAATTTCAAACAAAATACTTCAATAGTGCCTCTGTGAATACTTCTTTCGATGAAGTTTGAAGAGGTCACCCACCTTCCACCCTAACTCTCTCAAGTATCCAAGACCTACATTTGGGGACACACACACACACTCACACACACTCACACACTCACACACTCATACCCCATGAACTCTACCAAGAAGAGATTTTGTGCATAATATCTCATCTTTAAAATTCTTCTGACTCCAAGAAAACTTTTATTTCCCTTAAAATGGCTTCCCTTACTAACCAAAAAGATGAGGGCTTGGGAGTTTCCGATTAAAGTAATAACCATGTTAGTTAACAGCCCAAAGCTATGTGGTGGGTCATCAGCTCCCAGCCCACCGCTAATTATGAGATAATATTAATACAGTTCTTTGCAAAGTCACTCAAAGGGTGAGATTCTCCATATCAAATCTGAAGATATGGCTTATCCCTCATTTGGCAAATGTTGCTTCTGAGGATGCAGAAAATTTCCCTTGTTCCGACCTCTCCAAACCCTGGGCCCTGTCTGACCTCTGTCCCTGAAAGAGGTGAGGGCAAACCCAGCTTCTGGGGGAGATGTTATGGGACCATGAACTTTAGAGTCCTGAGAAGCCTTAGAGCCTATGAAAGAATAATGGTAATGAACTTAAAACCTTGTTCAGACATTTAGGCTTCAGCACAGAGACAGTAGAAGTTTTTGGTGTGATTTCCAGTCACCTCCACTTCCCACCCATGGAATCTTGGGATAATTGTTTTTACCCTTCATGCACTTACTGATATATAAAGTGGGGATAATGATACTGTGATGTTGTGATATAATAAAAAATATATATATTTGATCATTCCCAGCTCCTGACTGGAGATCCTAAAACCTTATCATTTCCTAAGAGATAAAAGCAATAGGAGCATCTTTTGCTGTATTTAGTTTTTGTCCCAGTTCTTGAAACAGCTGCTGGGTAATAAAGAGAAAAATCAAAAACATCTTTTGTTATTCATAACAAGACCCCTCCAACCAAACCCGAGTTTGTGTTAATGGAGTGATCTCCAGAAAGCACCCAAGAATGGAGAGCTGCTTGCCAGGGTAAAGGGTTTCACCTCCACCCGCCGACCTCCATGGAGGGGAGAAGAGCTGGAGGTTGAGCTAATCACCAATGGCCAGTGATGTAATCAATCATGCCTATGTAACAAAGCCGCCATAAAATCCCCAACCAAAGGGTTTGTGAACTTCTGAGTCGGTGAACAAGTCCATACACATTTTCTGGGAAGGTGGTGTGCTTCAAAACTCCATGTGCTCCTGTGCTCAAGACAGAAGCTCCTGTGCTCAGGACCCTTCCAGACCTCTGTGTATCTCTTTATGTAGCTGCTCATTTGTGTATTTTTAAACATCCTTGTCATAAATTGGTAACAGTAAGTAGGCTGTTTCCTTGGGTTCTCTGAGCTGTTCTAACAAATTACTGAACATGAGGAGAAGGTTGTGGGAACTTCCATTTATAGCCCTTTGATTAGAAGTACAAGTGACAACCTGGGACTTGTGATTTGGTTTCTGAAGTGAGGGGACATCTTGTGGGACTCAGCCTTTAATCTATGGGGGGCTGTGCTAATTCCAGACAGTTAGTGTCAAAATTGAGGTAACTTGTAGGACATTGAGGCAGCATTCGCCAAGAGGTGGTTGATGTAGGAGAAAAACAAAACCCATACATTTGGTTCCAGAAGTGTTGTGTTGAGGCAGGATAGGTAGTCAAGAAGTAACTACGTTTTCAGGACGTAGCAACCATGGTGGACAGAGTAATGGACGATAAGCCCCAGCACTCACATTATAGTTCAACGCATCCCAGCAAAGTATCTGCAGTAGGGAATCCCGCCCCCTACCCACTCCCACACAGCATACGCATTTTAATTTCAGCTGTCCTCAAACTGACCCTTTGCTCATGGTAATAGCAGAAAACACACCCCAGGGTGGAGACGCTAATTAGACATGCAATACATGAAAAAGCAGTACGGCTACCATGCCTGTGCACCGAGAACATGCTTACTAGTAACACCTCTTCCCACCCACTTATGAATAGTCATGTAAGTCTCCCATGAAGGGACTCTCCCTAGTCCTGCCTTTGCTGTCTCATCCTTATGAGCAGCCCACCCTGAATCCTCTCGCGTCTCACTCGGTATCCTCTCTGTATTCTACACGTAGCTTTCAGAATATTCTTCTCCTTTGCTGTAAGTTGTTCTGTGCTGCATCTCCTTTGCTGTGCGTCTCTTGTGTAAATTCTCTTAAACTAAGAAGACAAGAACCGAGGTTTCAGAACAGCCATCGACAGTGTAAGCGGAGAAATAGTTTTGCCTTTTAAATACCTACTCTGCCTGCCTCAGAGGTTGCTTATAAAAAGGTCAAACAGAAACAGTATACAGACCTTATAAACTATAACTCGCATGTGAGCGAGTGAAAAGTGCCATTTGTGTCTATTTAACATTCTCATAGCTCTGAGAAAACTTTTTAAAAAACATAACTTGCTCTCACCATGCAGAAACTACCTGTGTCAGTTTCTCAGTCAATCTTGCACTGGTTTTCTAAGGAGCAAAGTCACTGGTCCTCAGAATCTTGAAAGACAAAGTTCTACAAGGTGAATTAAGCCATTTATACTTCAAAAATCCTCCCACGAGAACTGGTGTTACCAGCCATCCTCCAAATGTGTCTGAATTTCTCCTCTCCTTCCTCTTCTCTCCTTCTTACCCCCATTTTTTCCCTCATTTTTTTTTCCTGGATGTATCCTGCTGACTCATCAATTTATTGGTCCACTCATAACGTTTGTGCCCACCTAAGTCCCTCCTATGCCCTACTAAAACCCTGGACAGGTTCTCTTTCAAGTAACGGGTCAACACCACCAGCTGAGGGACCTGCATGGGTTGTTATTGAGCAGGTGCTCCAGAAACAGAATGTTCTGTTATTCTCCAGGCCTCCCCTGTGCCTTATACTTGAGGATGGTAATGTGGGGCTTGTTGAGTCCTCCATATATCTAGTTCTTATGTTTTTGCTTGAAAGAAGCCGAGTGAAATCCCTATTTAGAAGTGCATATAAGATACAGCTAAATGCGACAGAGTGTCTGCTATAGGGGATCTCAGCCGGTGGGGAGGTGGGTATTTTTAATAACTTCATCCTTAGTAGGCTAATGTAATTTGTCCAAATACACACAACTAGTACATGGCTAGGATTTGAACCTTGGCCTGACTCTAAGCCCTCCACTCTCAGTACTGTACTAAAATGAGGGCAACACCCATGTGAAAATCGTGAGTGTACCCTTGTCAGCAGCTGCCTCCAGACGAGAGGTAAACAACCAGTGGAACCAGAGCTTAACTGCCCACCACCCCCCCCACCCCCACTGCCCGCCACCCCGCCAAGCATTAGCAGCTCCTGTGTCCAGAACAACAATAGCAAATCTTTACCTTTGAACAACACTTTACCCTCCACCAAGAACCTGCCTGATTTGCATCCTCACAGCAACGGAAAATAGGGGTGACTGGTCCCCTTTCATAGGGTTGAATGGTATCCCCCCAAAATGTATGTTCCTTAGGAACCTCAATATGTGACCTTATGTGGAAATAAGGTCTTACAAATGTAATTTAAAATTTCAAGATAAACCTTATCCTGGATTTAAAGTGGGTCCTCAATCCAATGACCTGTGTCTTTATGAGAGAAAGGAGAGAAATACTTGGATATCCAGAGAAACACAGAGGAAAAGGTCATATAAAGATAGAGGCAGAGATCAGATGGCAGCTCCAAGCCAAGGAGCACCAAGGACCTCTGCAGCCACTGTAAGCTGAGAAGCAGCAAGAAGAGATTCTCCCTAGAGCCTTCCCAGGGAGCATGGCCCTGACCTGTGGATTTCAGACTTCTAGTCTGGAGAACTATGAGAGAACATGTTTCTGGGTTTTTTGTTTTGTTTTGTTTTCTTTCTTTGAGACGCAGTTTCACTCTTGTCGCCCAGGCTGGAGTACAATGGCATGATCTCAGCTCGCTGCAATCTTCGCCTCCAGGGTTCAAGTGATTCTCTTGCCTCAGCCTCCTGAGTAGCTGGGATTTTAGGCATGCATTACCACGCCTGGCTAATTTTGTATTTTTAGTAGAGATGGGGTTTCTCCATGTTGGTCAGGCTGGTCTCAAACTCCCGATCTCAGGTGATCTGCCCACCTCAGCCTCCCAAAGTGCTGGGATTACAGGCGTGAGTCAATGGTTTCTGTTGTTTTAAGCCACCAGGATTGTGGTCCTTTGTTATGGCAGTCTAGGAACCTCACAGACATAGAACACTGAGAATCATAGATGCCAACTGACCAACCAAGAGCACAGGATAAGTGAGAAAACTCAGGGTCACAGCTTGGGTTCCCTGATGAGGATTAGGGCATAGGCAATTTACTGGGGAAGGCGCAGCAAAGAAGTAAGGGAATAGAATAAAGTGGGCATTATGAAGCCAGCAACCACAGTGGAGAACTGAATCATAATCGTAATTCCACAGCAGGTTTCAGAAACAGTGCAGATAACTCACTTCATAATTACCAACCCAAGGGGTGAAAGAGCAACGGGCACTTAAGTCTCAACTCTGATCAGTCACAGGTGAGGACAGCTGGGGCACAAGTTACTGCCCAGCCTTTCTGGCCTGATGTAAGTCAAGGCCAGTGGCTTTTCGCCAGTTTGGGGCAGGGGTCTCAGACACAGAGAGTAGCTATTAGGAGTCAAGTCAGGAGCACCCAGGCATGGGAAGGGTTAAAGGAGCCAGTCAGGGTCTGGACCTCTTTTATTCCATCTAGGTCATGATAAGGAGAAACTGTGTACTCAGACACTTTTGCCCTAAATGATTGACAGAGGCAGAAATGTTGGCTACGATATCTCATAAAGCTGTTAATTTACACTCCTCCGAATCAGTGTTACTCAACGCTTAGAACCTGCTCATTTCCTGACTGTGCTGCAAATTCAGCAATCAGTGATTTCCACAAGTTAACACATATAATTCTCCATGCTGGACAAAGAAAGTAGTAAATCAATATCCAGTGACAAACAATACCATGTAAAACAGATGGATACATGTAGACCACAGGATATTAGACCTCATTTGAAATTTTATTCATAAAGTTACAAAGCCCCAAATCTACATCTGTTCACATGAAGCCTTCTCATTCCTAGGGACCTAAGAAATTCCATAGTGAGGCCTGTAATCCCAGCACTTTGGGAGGCTGAGCGGGGCGGATCATGAGATTAGGAGATTGAGGTTAACTGACCAACATAATGAAACCTCATCTCTACTAAAAATACAAAACTTAGCCAGGCGTGGTGGTGCACACCTGTATTCCCAGCTACTTGGGAGGCTGAGGCAGGAGAATCGCTTGAACCTGGGAGGTGGAGGTTGCAGTGAGTCAAGATCTCACCACTGCACTCCAGCCTGGGCAATAGAGCAAGACTCCATCTCGAAAAACAAAACAAAAGAAAAATTCCATACTGGGCATATCTAACCCAGAAGGCTCTCTCTAAAAGTATAGCCTGGTGTGGATTCTGGGAAGTCAAGGTTGTTCTCTATGTCTAAGTGAAATGATTAGGAATGAGAATGCTTCCCTAAAATCTAGTTGCTATGGATGCTATATATAAATATTTGCCTAAATCTTCTTTAAACCTGTTTATCATTTTAAGATATAACCCTCTTGATGAGAAATAAGTTTCATAAATTTACTCTTAACTTCACCTGACCAAGTCTTACTTCCCTTAAGATATAAGGCAGAAACTCTTAGTTCTGGTATAAATAGCGAATAAGAAAAACAGTTTCTTTAAAGCATTTAATGAGCACTTATAATGTATCAGATACTCTGTTAAACCACTTTAATATTTTATTTGATCCTTACGTAAACTATGTAAGGTAGATATCATTACTTTGTTACTTTGCAGATGAGGAACTTGAGGATTAGAAAGGTGAAGTTGCTTGAAATCATTCAGCTAATGAAAGGCATATGCTTTTCCCGAGGGACTGCTATAACAGACAGTCCTAAACAAAGTATAAAGAAATGAATAGCACACACTCCCTGCCCTCAGGACCACTTTATAGCAATGATAACAGCAGACAGACAGCTACCTACAGCATTAGGCAGAATGCCCTCCACCTGCTTCTGTCATAGTTTGCTTATTCCCCACCAGCATGGGGTAGAGAGTGTGTGTAGGAGGCCCATAAAGCTTTAAAATCCCAGACACCCAGATTACACAGCAGACAAATTAAATCAGAATCTTGAGGAATGGGACAGAGTTACTCCCAGCATCGGTAATTGTTAACACTCCCCAGGTGACTTCAGTGAGCATCTAGGATTGAGAATCACTGTGCTAGGACTGATAAAATACAATTTAGAAGTGACTTCCATAGAGCATAATATGAGGTTAATTTCAAACTCTATCTGGACTTTCTATTTTAGCATATATCACAGCCAGATCTTGTGTGCTTGATCTCACGTGCTGAAATTATGCCTTTCCAGGAGATAAATGTGCAGCCAAGGGTGAGAACCACTCTCCTAGCATTGCAGGAAAGTGTTCTGGGATTTCTTGGAGGAAAGCAAGGAAAGCGAGGTCTGAGCAGGCCAGGCTCAGACCTGCAGCTCAGTCTATGGGGATCAGCTGGCGTGTGCCACCACTGCTGCTGCTGTGGCCCCATCCTCAGAAGCTTATCTGAGATCTGATGGAGTCTGAGAACCAGCTTGCCTTTGAGGGGTACCCAAAGGTCTTGGTTTCTCTACATCAGAAGGGTTCTTTGCTAATAAGGAGTCCACTCTTAAGAGGTCTTTACCTCCCCAAGGCTACTTGGCTTCTGTACATTTCTGAAGTGTCCAGAAGCCCATCCTGTGAGAGATGATCACTTAAACAGATCTTGTTGCTTCACTTCTGCAATCTTAGATATCCAAGACATTGGAGGTCTTCTGGGATTCAGCCTAGAAAGATGATTCCTGAACATGTCATTTCCACATGTGTCTGAATAAACAGTCACAAATGATTAGAGCTCACTGGGTATACTAATATATCCCACAGTCTGATCTTAAAGCTATAGATAGGTGCCAATATAGAGAGACACCATCTATAATCTGACGAATGAATATGTAAGAAAATTGTATAATAAGCACATCAGTGCTAGCATATGCATGAGGATGTTGAAGGTAGTTCAAACTCCATGGAAACAATCTGTTCTCCTAAACACTGCCTTGTTCTTAATATCCTATTGTACCCTCAGTTAAAAAAAAACACTCCCATCTCCTATGGATATAATCACAAATATCAAATGAATAAGCTGAAAATTAATGAGTTTTCTTTTTATTTAAATGGCTATACAAAAGCTTCAAACAATGTTCCCTTGTCTAATCATCAGGAAATTCAAGCACATAACTTTCATTCTGCTGGGTTCATCTCCCCGAATAAAAGATGTGTTTATAAAACAGCATTATTTTCTCCTCTTACTGAAAAATGTGTGCACACTTCAAAGGTAAAAACAAAAATTTCTTAAAGCACAAAGAAACAACTTAAAATCACTCTGAAATTCTTAGCTAAAATACAAAGATTAATAATTTTGAGTCTTTCCTTCCAGTCTTACATGTTATATAATATTTTAAAAGGAATAACAATTTTTGCTAAGAACCTGAACTACCACACATCAGAAGGGGGCTGCATAATTAGTGGCTTGGACAAAGATAGCAGTCACTCTCCGGCTACCAAATTGGCAAGATCAGAAATGAATGGTGCCATAAAGATCTCATGTCTTTCATTAATGCTTAAAGCTGAGACTTTATTTATAAGGAGATTCTAAATTCCAGGCCAGTTTCACCCGGCTGTCCTTGATAGAGGTAGCCTGTTTGTCATGTTAATGAAGAGAAAAGTTCCAAGTTCCACGAACACTTTTCTCCCCCACCTACAGTTAAACAGGGAGAAAAATGTAAGCAGGTAAGGAGCAGAATTGGAGTGAACCCTAAAACCACTTCCTTACCTTTGGGGCCAGCTGGTCTAATGTCAAGGTCAAGGGTGGGGCAGTTCCAGCTCCATCAGTGGTGCACCATGACGGCAATGCTCATAGGCAAAGCCACAGCACAGCATTTGACAGGCTGGAATATTATCTATACCAGTGCTTCTCAAACTGGAGCAGCATCAGAATCTTGGCAGAGGGCTTTTAAAAACACAGACTGAGGCCAGGCAGGGTGGCTTATATCTATAACCACAGCATTTTCAGAGGCTGAGGTGGATCGCTTCAAGTCAGGAGTTGGAAACCAGCCTGGGCAACAAAGCAAGACCCTGTCTCTATTTAAAAAAATACATTTAAAATTAAAACACACAGAGAGAGAAAGAGAGAGAGAGATCGCTAAGCCACACCCCAAGGTTTCTGATTCAGTAGGTTTGGGGCAAATCCTGAGAATTTGCATTTCTTTAAATTACCGTTATTTTTTAAAGACAGAGTCTCACTCTATCATTCAGGCTGGAATTCAGTGGCACAATCTTGGCTCACTGCAACCTCTGCCTCCGGGGTTCAAGCAATTCTCCTGCTTCAGCCTCCTGAGTAGCTGGTACTGCAGGCACATACCACCATGCCTAGCTAATTTTTGTATTTTTAGTAGAGACGGGATTTTGCCATATTGGCCAGGCCGGTCTGAAACTCCTGACCTCAAGTGACCTGCCTGCCTCAGCCTCCCAGAATGCTGGAATTACAGGTGTGAGTGAGCACTGTGCCCACCCAAGAAGGTGCATTTTAACAAGTACCAGGTGATGCCAATCCCAGGAGGTTCAGGACCACATTTTGAGAACCACTAGTCTATCATGACACTTGCACTGTTTAACATAGAGGTTCAGAACTCGGGCTCTAAAGTCTGTCAGACCTGGTTTTTATTTCTAATTCCATCAATTAATAGCCATGTGAACTTGGGTCAGTAACTCAATTAATCTGAGTCTCTATTTTCTCACAAGTAGAATAGTGATAATTGCAGGGTTGTTCCAAGAAATGCATCATGTAATGTATAAGTGCTAAGCACATTGCCTGCCTCATAATAAACAATACATGATTATTAGTCTTTCAAGTCCTACCTCAACACTCTCCTGGAATCTTTCAGCACCCGTTCCTATTGATCTCCCAATCCTCTAAAATGTTGGCTCACTTGCTTTCCAGCCTGCCTGGCAGTAAGGAAACTCCATCTCTCTACCCCCATAAGAGCTGCCCAACTCCACTAGCAAGTGGGTAATCCTCTGCTGCCACCTTGTGGCCCTCATTCACCTAACACATTGCAGGCTAACGTCAAGGTGGTGTTTCTGGGACTGCAATCCATTAGCTGAGCATAAGCAAAAAAGCCAGACGTGGTGCCCACTCAGGCTGCTCGGTGGATGTAAGGACTACGGGGAAGGGTTCTCAACAGGACAGTCCGAAAGACAACCGAAATCCTGAGGGCTGCAGAATGACAGAAAGGAGCTGGGATCAGCACCAGGAGAGCAGGAGAGCGACCTGTTTGCTGAGCTCACACAGGGCCTGGCCAGTGCCCTTCTAAGCAGGAACCCAAGACACCTGCCTGCAGACATTTCTGACGACTCCTGGGATCACGAGCATATCCCTTCAGATGCCTCTTGCTACTGAGGTGGCCAAAGTCATGTCTGTCAAGGACAAGGCTATTAGAGGGTCCCCAACAGTCCCATGTTGAGACCAGAATCCCAATTCCTGATGGAGACTGCTCATTGTAGCTGGTTTGGAACAGAAATCCAGTACTTCAGTGAGGAAAGAGGCAGGACAGAGAGATGTGAGTAATGAAATAAAAACTCAAATTGCTCTTGTCCTTCATTCCCATTACTCCTTTTTCCTGGTACAAGTGTCTTACTGAAGGGGGTTGGCAGCTCAACCATTGGGGGTGGATACAAATGCAAACTATATTTTTTTTCAGGGATGGAAGGAAACCAGCACCTCACACCCCAGGTTCGTGATAGTGATGGCTCTCTCGCCTCTTCATGTTCTCATCCCTTAGAATGACGAACAATGAACCAGAAGGTAGAGTGGAGAGAGACGGTGACACCTGGGATGGCAGCCACAGACCAGGAAGACCAAGCTGGGAAATAGGTGCATTTTTTGGCTTCTCTCTTTAGAACGTGTTATTTGGGGCCTTTTCATCCTCATGTCTGGGCCCCCAAGCACTAATGCTGGGAAACAGGGAAAGTTGCACTCAGCATCTCCTCCCTAGACCATCCAATCCAGCACACACTCAGACCCCGGAAAGGAATAAAAGGGAAAGCATTCTGATTCTTCTCCAGGGGCTAGCATTTGTTCCCCTTCTGCAGAGGCTCATTTTAGACTTGCCTCAATGTGAGATGCATGAGAGCTTAAGTCACCAAAGTTAAAACAAGACAAGGAAGGGGTTAAACAAAGGAGTAGCGCAAAACAGACATAGGCAGAGAAATGTAAGTCCTGCAGGTGAATCTGGGGGTGGGAGGTTATCTATCAACAATGATCTGCCCTTTAACCAGACATAAGCCTTGAAAATGGACTCTTTAAACTGAGGCATTTAATCATGCTATCTCACTTTTCATACAGCATGCAATAGTTTGACAAAGGTCTTTTTACATTCATTAATTCACATGGGTTTTAAATCTAGCAACAATCCTCTTGCATTAGTAGAGCAAACATCACTTATTCACTGATAAGAAGATGGAAACTCCAAGATATTAAATGGCTTGTCCAAAATCACAGAGCATTAGGTCTCCCTCCTAGGGCAGAACATTTATATCTGAAGCTATAAACTTGTACAGCATCTAGCTACTTAACCAGCTTCAAGCACTCAAGCAAGGCCTTGAAGAAGTAAGTGGTTAGGGAATGTGTGAACATGTGGCCTGTAAGTTCGGGTGAAAGAAGCAAAGTTCCAGAATGAGAACTGATATGCAGGAGAGTGGCTTGATTTGGTAGCAGTGGGCAGTCAGAGAGGAATATGAGTCCTGTGTGCTGGGGCAGAAGGCAAGTGGAACCTTTGTAGATTATCGACCAACAGGTTGATAAAACTCCTCGTTTACCTTATACTTTTACTTTTCCTCCTCATATAGATCCAAGTATGCCCAGGTGCCCCGTGGGAAAATCACTTTTCAAAGCCAAAACTATCGGGGGGAGTGGTGGGGAAGATCCTAAGATACGTTTAACCATTTTTGCATGGTTCTAACTTGTCTAAGCAGCAAAGAAACTTTCCTTTGTTAACTCGGGGGCTTCAAAGCCAGCTTTGTTTTCATGCCAAGTATTGATTTGGATTCTCCGGGGGGTCTCTTGACATCTCTCCACACCTTGCCTGATGAAGCCAGCAAGTCCAATGGGCCCCTCAACTCACTGACAGAGACATTCAGAGCCCCTGTCTGGCATAACAAAACCTCTCTAGAGCAGAGTGAGGAGCTGAATGCCAAATCTCTGCACAGGGCTTGTGAGCTCCTCCTGACATCACAGTTTTTCTAGCCTGGAGAAAGGACTGATGAAGGGACCCCAGGATTTTTGTGTTCTCTGCTCCTAACAGACATAAACTCTTGAGAGGCAGCCCTTCGCCATGCACTCCCTAAGAGAGGCTAGGCTAACCCAGCCATCAACCATCCTAGTTCCCAGACTGACCCTGCACCCCCACAAGCTGGGTTGCTCTGCCACTTCCTATCTGGTCTCAGTTTCCATCTCTCCCCAACAAAGGCTAGATGGAAGATTTCTAAAGCCCTCCTCCGCTGTCTTTTCTCTTTGGTGCTGTGACTGGTTACTACATTCCTCATTTCTTTCATACCTGCCTTTGACACAGCTTTTAGGTCTTCAGCCATTAAACCCTGGCGTATCTGAAGGAGTAGCAAGGAGAGATCAGCCAGCCAGAGGGTTTCAGCAAAGATGCCTCACATGCTTGACAAATATTTATCAGCCAAAATGGTGTAAACTTATGCCACGTACAAAGTCTGATGTTTTCACAATTTGATACTCAAAAGTGGTTTTCAGTGTTAGATACAGACACCTGGCAACCAGAGCTCAGAAGAAATGTGTACTCCCGGGGTGCTCTGCTGGGCTTTGGGGGCTAGGGATTCTGGTTCATTATCTGATAAATTAGAGGAAAATTTTGCTTTACCTGAGAAACATGTTTGCAGCCAGTCTCAGACATACTAAGTCACAAAAGAAAGAAGAATCAAAATAAAGAGAATTCTGTTGTCAGCTGTTTCTCTCCTGCTTTACCTAAAAAAGCAGCTGTCTGTGCCCCGTGTGAGGCAGACATATGGTAGGATGTGCTTACTCAACACCTGACCCCCAACTCCTGACCCCTCAAAACACACACTGGGAGCTCAGAGCCTGCTCCAGGCGGCCTCTCCCATCCCTTACTCCTCAAAATGCATACTGAGGGGGAAGGCAGGTGCTTGCAGCCTATTCAAACTGCTTCTCTTGGGCTAAGATATATTTACCCGGGGGTGTCCACAGAGTGGGAATGGAGAGAGCAAGGAGGTCCTGTGGCCTTGCAGAGGACAAAACTACAACCCCCGGGCTAGTGACCTGGGTTTTAAGACCAAATGAAGCAAGGCATTTATATTTTGAAATTTTTAATTGACAAATAATAATTGTATATCTTTATGGGGTACAATGTGATGTCACAATATAGGTATGCACTGTAGAATGATTAAATCCAGATACTCGGCACACACATCATCTCACATGCTTACCATTTATTTGCAGTGCAGGCAAGGCATTTAACCTCAGTTTTGTCATCCGTTAAACAGGAACAAAAATAGCTATTGCACAGGACTGTAGGGTTTCTCTTCTTTTCCTCACACTCCAGGCAGTGCCTGGCAGAGGGAAATAATTTGATCCATATTTAGTGATTAAACTTCACATTTTGTCCAGAGCCAGCTCAGAGTCCGTAGACAAAACCTCATTACCTTCCCCTGGAGGATCTCTCTCTAAAGCTGGAAGATTAATCCAGGGTGCATCAGTTGGAGTTTTACCTAGGTCTCTAGCTCCTGTCTCATCCTTTTCTCTTTTGTAGATCTCAGACCTCCCAGCAGAAGCCTGTGTTTTCCAAAACAGAAGACAGATGAAAAGACCCGCTGGCTACGAAGAGGGCAGATGCTGCCCACCTGAGAGAATGGTCTCCTCTCGCACCTGTGGAGCCCACAGTTCTCATGGTTCTGGATCTGGGGTAGAAGACCCCCATGTGGTATAAATGTGCCAACTCACATAAGTCACAGGATAAATGTGGGCTTTCAAGTGCCAGATTTCATCCAAGGGACAAAAATGAGAGGGAGAGAGAAGGAGGGAGAGAAGGTTCCAGCCTCCTCCCTGCCAAAGCCTCAGGAATCAGCAATTTTTGCCTTTTGCCATTTGATTATAATCGATTTTAAGTCACCATTTAGAAGGGAAAATAGGACATCAACAAAAAAACCTTGAACTATCCTTAATCCTTCATCTGAAGCTGGAAATGAATTTTATTTCACTCTCTCACAGCAGCCTGCAGGTAGAAGCAAGGTCTCTACTTCAAAGGAACTGAAGGAAAGGTTAGGTGATTCTTCAGAAGGGCCCACACAACCAGGCAGGACTCCATTCAGTAATATTACTGCAGGAAGAGATATACTCTTGTTCTCTGGCTGGACTTCAGTGGTGAGATGGTTGTTAGTAATGAAAAATCAATAGTCCGATTAATCTCCTTTAATTCAACTCACTGCTTTCCTAGTCACTAAGGGCACAGAGAAGTCTCTCCTTCGCCTTTTTCTTTGCTTCGAAAGCTCCTATTGCCCCTTCACCCTCCTTTGACGCCTTCCCTGACTCTGTGGTTCCACTGTGCTCCCGATGGAGAATGGAGCCCTGCTCAATAAAAATATAATGCTAGCCACAAGTAATTTTGAATTTTCTTTTAACTACATTTTTAAAAGTACAAAGAATCAGATCAACTTAATTTTAATACTACATTTTATTTAACTCAATATATCCAAATATAGTAAGTATCAATTTAATATGTAATCAACATTTTTAAAAGTTAATATTTTAGGCCAGGTGTGGTGGCTCATGCCTGTAATCCTAGTGCTTTGGAGGCCAAGGCAGGAGGATTACTTGAGTCCTAGAGTTATAGACCAGCCTAGGCAACATAGCAAGAGCTCATCACTACCAAAAAAATTGAAAAATAAATTAGCTGGGCATGGTGGCATTCATCTGTCATCCCAGCTAGTCAAGAAGCTAAGCCAGAGGACCTTGAGCTCAGGAATTCAAGACTATAGTGAGCTATAGTTGTGCCACTGCATTGCAGCCTGGAGGACAGAGTGAGACCTTGTCTTTTAATATCTATTTTACATTCTTTTCTTCATTCTAGGTCTTCAGAGTACAGTGTATGTTTTACACTTGGAGCACATCTTATCGGATTCACCACTTGTGGGGGCCTGTCCTGCAGACCCTGACTCAGCAATGAATGAATAAAGTACACTGATATACAGATATTATGCTTTGTCAGTTCAGCTGAGGGTCTGTGGCTGCTTACAGACTCCCTGGAGAGTGCTGTAAAGAGATAGCAACTGCCCAGCACCCCCCAGCCAGTGAAACTTACATTTATTTAGTAAAGTTTAATTGATAAAGGCTTGAGTCAACACCACTAGGGCGAAGATTAAAGGACAGGTTCCTATGCACAAAGCAAACATCATTAGAGGATAATCTCCCTGATCGACCTCACCCCAAGAGGGTCATCTGGCTCAAAATTTTAAGACCACATGAGTAAACAAGTTAGTTAGGTAAACTCCCCCACATACCCTAGCTATTTGCTTTACTTATTAACTAAATGTAAAGGGTATTTAGGCTGCCTTCAGCCAAGAATGATAGAAAAAACCCTTAGGCCTTCCAAAAGGGTTTGAGACTATATATTCTATAACTTTCTTTAATATGTTTCCCTTATTAGTTTTGCCACCACCCTGAGTGAATTCCCACAACATCTCAGTTCTGACTAGACACATTTCCAGCACTCAGTAGCCACATGTGGCTAGAGGCTGCCTAATGACAGCACTGCCCTAATAGAACACTTAGTGCATATTTCTGAAATTGTGTGTTTGCAAGTTTATCTGACCTGTTAGAGTAGAGCTCCTTAAGAACAGGACCATTAAAAGTGATCAATTCCTAGCAATTACATCATAACTATGTAGAATGATAGACCAGATTACTCCATAAATCAATGTCACTATTGACCACAGATAGAAAAAGAGGAGAGAAAGAGAATGTGTTTGGCATTAGGTATTTTAAGTTAAAAGCACTATGAGACCCTTGGAGTATGATGTTCAGAAATATGTCAGAGATAGAGATGGGAGATCAGAAAAGGAACAGGATGAAAACTAAAGTTTAGGGAGGCATGGTTCGGGAAGGTTACCCTTTACCATAGAAAGCAGAAACGCACATCCACGCATTTCACATAAAAATACTGTGGGCCACCTCTAAGGAAAATCATATGCATCATGAGAAATTAATCCCAGCATGCAGATGCACTGACTACTCCCCTCCTGTGGTTCGTTACATGTCCTTCCTGGGGCAGGTCCTGGACAAGCCTGGGATGTGGGCGAGATTCATTTGCAATGTCCTGCTATACAGCAGGATTCTCACCCTCTGCATAGAAGTCCTCCATCTTCCTCTCACTCCACTCCCCCAATGGTCAATACCCTCAACAGAAAAAGAAGTCTCTGGCAGACTCTCATATTAGGAGAGTGCTTCTCAAACATTAATGTGCATATGTACCTGGGGATCTTGTTCAAATGTAGATTCTGACTGAGTAGGTCTGGGGTAGAGACTAATATTCTGCTTTTTAAGACGTTCCAGCAGATGCTGATGCTGCTGGGCATGGGTCACACTTTGAGTAGCAGGGCACTGGAGGTTAAAGATCTATGTAAAGCTTTATCCAGCCTTAGGTTTTAAGAAAAGATTCCCAGAAAGACCACTTTAGCACACAGGAATATAAGAAATGATAGCATTTAAGTGATCAGATGGGACTCATGAGACATAAAATGTCCCCTGAATCCTGCAAAAAAAAAAATACTACAGAAGCATTTTCTCTTTACAGGTAAGGCCATCTCATTAGCAGGTAGTACTTGTGGGATATTACAAATCATGCTGAAATTGAGGTTGAATTTGAATCCCCATCTGTTATACTTACTAGCCATTACTCGCCATGTGATGTTATGATTATCACTTCGCTTCTATAAATCTAAATTTCCTTATCTATAATATAGGCATAATATCACAGAGGTTCTTTGAGTCTCAAATGAAACAGCATATGTGACATTATCTAGTGTAGGACCTAAGATATGCTTGAGGCTCAACAAATGCTTATTAAATCTTAACCAAAATATTTCCCAGTTACCTCTGTGAAGATAGCACTGGAATAAAACTGGTGAAATGTGAAAATAATTTTTAAGATGATACATATCTGCTTTTAAGTTGATCTAACCTCAGAGTTAGGATGTTTGTCTTGAACTAAATGTATCCCTCTGTATGAAAGCAATGCAAATACATTTCAAGCAAATACCTCAGGGAGCGGGCATAATTTCATCTTTACCTATTTTTATATTTCTTTACTGTTGCCATGAGAGCATTTTAATAACCTCCATGGAGTTGAAAGTGATGCAGGTAATTGCCATAAGTAATTTAAGGGCTATTAAAACTAACAAACCTCTTCTGTGGAATACCTTGTTAAACAGTGATCAGCAGAAAACACATAAAGATCATGCACACTGTAAATTCAAGCCCCTTTTCCAGTGAAACTGAAGGGAGACTGTAGCTGCATTACACATAAGAAGAGTGCAGATATTAAAGCCCTTCCTGTTCAGGTATTGGGGTAGCTCAAGCTACAGATGCCCTGGCAATCTAACAAGACCCATGCCCTTCATAAAAGGCAACCCAACTCTGCTACAACTTCCCATCACCTAAACTGGCTGCTAATTTTTCCTTGCATGCTTCTTAAGATATAAACCGGATCATGTTTTAGCACAAAGCCCCAAGGACCTGGGTTCTAGCCTTGGATCAGTGATGCTAGCTGTGTGACCTACAGCAATTCTTTTCACCTCTCTAGGCATGAACTGCTGCAGCTATAAAATGAAAGATTTATTGTGTGCCCTCAAAGATCTCTTTCAGCTTTAAAATTCTTTGATCCTAAACAAATTCTATACTTAGAAGCCCCTTTTCTGACTAGTTTAACTATCAAAAATATAACCAGGAATCAAAAATAGGGTGCAAAAAATGGAAAGAGAAAAGATCTATGAAAACCATAAGTTAATATTACAAAGTCCATGCATGTTAAGCATCCCAGATCCTCCTAGGTCCATACTCAACATGAGGTTATTCTTCCTTCATATGCTGGCCTAATGAATTTGATTTCCTTATTCACTAGGCTCATACACACCAGAAGAGGCAAATTGAAAAAAAAAAAAAAAAAAAAGACAGGCAAGAACACTGACAACAACTAGTAAAAGGCCATATGAAAAAAACAGATAGAAAACTTTAAAAGGGAGGACGATCCAAGATGGCCGCATAGGAACAGCTCTGGAGTGCAGTTCCCAGTGAGAACACAGAAGGGTGAGTAATCACTGCATTTCCAAATGAATTTTTACTTCCCACAGACCAGGAGATTCCTGGGTGGAAAAGTGCCAAGAGTCTCCAGCATGGCTGTTTCAGCCTGTGCAGTGGATCTCCACACAAAAACTATCACAAATCTGGGTGCCATTTCAACTGGTGCCTGGAATGCCTGGGAGACAGAGTAGCCCATTCAACTGAAAAAAAAAAAAGGGCTGAAACAGGGAGCTAGGTGATCTGGCTCGGCAGGTCCCATCCCCACAAAGACCAGCAATCTGAAATGCTCTGGATTGAGAATTTCACAGCAAGCACAGCTGGACTGAGGACGGTCCAGCTCTGTTGGGGGGACCGGCATCTGCCATTATCGAGGCAGTCCACCACTACTGAGGAAATCAGCCATTACCGAGGCAGTCTGCCATTACTGAGGCAGTTCTAACTATACCTCTATAAACAAAACTGCAAGGAAGTTCACACAGAAGCTGGGCAGAGCCCATGGCAGCTCAGCAATGCCTCTGCTGGCAGACTGTGACTAGGCTACCTCCTCACTAGGCAGGGCATCTCTGAAAAAAGGCAGCAGCATATCAGGAACTTATAAATAAAACCCCACCTTCCCAGGACAGAGCACCTGGGGAAAAAAGGCGGTTATGAGCTCCATTGCAGCAGACTTAAATGTACCTGCCCAGCAGCTCTGACAGAAAAACGGAGCTCACAGCTCAACACTTGAGCTCCTATAAGGGACAGACTGTCTCCTCAAGCAGCTCCCCGACCCCCATATATCCAAAGAGACACCTCAGAAAGGAGAGCTCAGGCTGACATCTGATGGGTATCCTTCTGGGACAAAGATAAAAGAAGAAGAAACTGGCAGCAAACCTTACTAGTCTGCAGCCCCTACAGGTAATCCCCAGGCAAGCAGGATCTGGAGTGGACCTCCAGCAGTCCTAAAGCATAGGAGCCTGATTGTTAGAAGGAAAACTAAAAAACAGAAAGAAATAACTTCATCATCAACACAAAGGACATCCATTCAGAGACCCCATCCAAAAGTCACCAACTACAAAAACCACAGGTAGATAAATCCACAAAGATGTGAAGAAACCAGAGCAAAAAGGATGAAAACACCCAAAACCAGAATGCCTCTCCTCCTCCAAGGGATCACAACTCCTCACCAGCAAGGGAACAAGACTGGATGGAGAATGAGTCTGATGAATTGACAGAAACAGGCTTCAGAGAGTGGTTAATAACAGACTTCTCTGAGCTAAAAGAATATGTTCTAACCCAATGCAAAGAAACTAAGAACTGTAAAAAAAAAAAAGGTTTGAAAAAATGCTAATGAGAATAAACAGCTTAGAAAAGAATATAGATGAATTGATGGAGCTGAAAAACACAACATGAGAACTTCACGAAGCATACACAAGTTTCAATAGCTGAAATGACCAACCAGAAGAAAGGATATCAGTGATTGAAGATCAACTCAATTAAATAAAGTGAGAAGGCAAGATTAGGGAAAAAAAGATTGAAAAGAAATGAACAAAGCCTCTAAGAAATATGGGATTATGTGAAAAGACCTAATCTACCTTTAATAGGTGTACCTGAATGTGACGGAGAGAATGAATCCAAGCTGGAAAACACTCTTCAGGATATTTTCCAGGAGAACTTCCCCAACCTAGCAAGGCAGGTTAATATTCACGTCCAGGAAATACAGAGAACACCACAAAGATATTCCTGAAGAAGAGCAACCCCAAGGCAAATAATCATCAGATTCACCAGGGTTGAAATGAAGGAAAAAATGCTAAGGGCAGCCAGAGAGAATGGTTGGGTTACCCAAAAAGGGAAGCCCATCAGACTGACAGTGAATCTCTTCACAGAAACCCTACAAATCAGAAGAGAGTGGGGGCCAATATTCAACATCCATAAAGAAAAGAACTTTCAACCTAGAATTTCATATCCAGCCAAACTAAGCTTCATAAGTGAAGGAGAAATAAAATCCTTTACAAACAAGAAATTGCTGAGAAATTTTGTCACCACCAGGCCTGCCTTACAAGAGCTCCTGAAAGAAGCACTAAACATAGAAAGGAACAACCAGTACCAGCCACTCCAAAAATGTGCCAAATGGTAAACAGCATCGACACAATGAAGAAACTGTGTCAACTAATGGGCAAAACAACCAGCTAGCATCAAAATGGCAGGATCAAATTCACACATAACAATATTAACCTTAAAAGTAAATGGGCTAAATGCTCCAATCAAAAGACACAGACTGGCAAATTGGATAAAAAGTCAAAACCCATGAGTGTGCTATATCCAGGAAACCCATCTCACATACAAGGATACACATAGGCTCAAAATAAAAGGATGAAGATTTACCAAGCAAATGGAGAGAAAAAAAAAACAGGAGTTGCAATCCTAGTCTCTGATAAAATGGACTTTAAACTAACAAAGATCAAAAGAGACAAAGAAGGGCATTACATAATGGTAAAAAGATTAATGCAACAAGAAGAGCTAATGATCCTAAACTTCTATGCACCCAATATAGGAGCACCCAGATACATAAAGTAAGTTCTTAATGACCTACAAAGATACTTAGACTCCCACACAATAACAGTGGGAGACTTTAACACTCCACTGTCAATATTAGACAGATCAACGAGACAGAAAATTAACGAGGATATTCAAGACTTGAACTCAGATCTGGACCAAGCAAACCTAATAGACATTTATAGAACTCACCACCTCAAATCCATAGAATATACATTGCTCTCAGCACCACATCACACCTACTCTACAATTGACTACATAATTGGAAGCAAATCACTCCCCAGCAAATGCAAAAGAACAGAAATCATAAGTCTCTGAGATCACAGGGCAATCAAATTAGAACTCAGGATTAAGAAACTAACTCAGAACCGCACAACTTCATGGAGAATGAACAACTGGGTCTTGAATGTTGACTGGATAAACAATGAAATGAAGGCAGAAATAAAGATGTTCTTCAAAACCACAAGAACGAAGACACAACATACCAGAATCTCTGGGACACATTTAAAGCAGTGTCTAGAGGAAAATTTATAGCAATAAATGCCCACATGAGAAGCAAGGTAAGATCTAAAATCGATACTCTATCATGAAAATTGAAAGAGCTAGAGGAGCAAGATTAAAAAAAACTCAAACACTAGCAGAACACAAGAAACAACTAAGATCAGAGAAGAACTGAAGGAGATAAAGGCATAAAAAACCCTTCAAAAAATTACTAAATACAGGAGCTGGTTTTCTGAAAAGATCCACAAAATAGACCACTAGCCAGATAATAAAAAAAAAAAAAAGAGGCCGGGCACGGTGGCTCAAGCCTGTAATCCCAGCACTTTGGGAGGCCAAGGCAGGTGGATCACGAGGTCAAGAGATCGAGACCATCCTGGTCAACATGGTGAAACCCTGTCTCTACTAATACAAAAAAATTAGCTGGGCATGGTGGCGCATGCCTGTAATCCCAGCTACTCAGGAGGCTGAGGCAGGAGAATTGCCTGAACCCAGGAGGCGGAGGTTGCGGTGAGCCGAGATCGCGCCATTGCACTCCAGCCTGGGTAACAAGAGGGAAACTCCGTCTCAAAAAGAAAAAACAAAAAAAAAAGAGAGAAGAATCAAATAGATGCAATAGAAAATGATAAAGGGGATATCATCACAGATTCCACAGAAATACAAATTACCATTAGAGATTACTACAAACAACTCAATACACATAAACCAGTAAACCTTGAAGAAATGTATAAATTCCTGGACACTTGCACCCTCCCAAGCCTAAACCAGGAAGAAGTCGAAACCCTGAATAGACAAATAACAAGGACTGAAGTTGAGGCAGCAATTAATAGACTACCCACCAAAAAAAGCCCAGGTCCAGATGGGTTCACAGCCTATTTCTACCAGACATACAAAGAGGAGCTGGTACCACTCCTTCTGAAACTATTCCAAACAATACAAAAAGAGGGAATCCTTCTCAAATCATTTTATGAGACCAACATCATCCTGATACCCAAATCTGGCAGAGACTCAACAAGAAAAGAAAACTTCAGGTCAATATCCATGATGAACATAGATGCAAAAATCTTCAATAAAATACTGGCAAACCAATTGCAACAGCACATCAAGAAACTTATCCATCACGAACAAGTAGGCTTCATCCTGAGGATGCAAAACTGGTTCAACATATGTAAGTCTATAAACATAATTCACCACATGAACACCAAAGACAAAAACCACATGATTATCTCAATAGATGCAGAGAAGGCTTTCAACAAAATTCAACAGCCCTTTATGCTAAAAACTCTCAAGAAACTAGGTAATGATGGAACGTATCTCAAAATAATAAAAGATATTTATGACAAGCCGCAGCCAATATTATACTGAATGGGCAAAAACTGGAAGCATTCCCTTTGAAATCTGGCACTAGACAAGGATGCCCTCTCTCACCACTCCTATTCAATATAGTATTAGAAATTCTAACCAGAGAAATCAGGCAAGAAAAAGAAATAAAGGGTATTCAAATAGGAAAGGAGGAAGTCAAATTGTCTCTATTTGCAGAGGACATGATGGTATATTTAGAAGACCCCATCATCTCAGCCCAAAATTTCCTGAAACTGATAAGCAACTTCAGCAAAGTCTCAGGATACAAACTCAATGTGCAGAAATCACAAGCATTCCTATACGACAATAACGGACTTAAGAGAGTCAAATCAAGAATGAACTGCCATTCACAATTGCTACAAAGAGAATAAAATACCTAGGAATACAACTAACAAAGGATATAAAGGACCTCTTCAAGGAGAACTACAAACCACTGCTCAACGAAATAAGAGAGAACACAAACAGATGGAGAAACACTCCATGCTCATGGTTAGGAAGAATCAATATTGTGAAAATGGCCATACTGCCCAAAGTAACATAGATTCAATGCTATTCCCATCAAGCTACCTATGACTTTCTTTACAGAACTGGAAAAAACCACCTTAAACTTCATATGGAACTGAAAGAGAGCCTGCATAGCCAAGTGAATTCTAAGCAAAAAGAACAAACCTGGAGGCATCATGCTACCTGACAAGTCTACAGTAATCACAACAACATGGTACTGATACCAAAACAGAGATATAGACCAATGGAACAAAACAGAGGCCTCGAAGGCAACACCACACATCTACATCCATCGATTTTTGACAAAGCTGACAAAAACAAGCAATGGGGAAAGGACTCCCTGTTTAATAAATGGTGTTAGGAAAACTGGCTACTCATGTGCAGAAAGCAGAAACTGGACCCCTTTCTAACACCTTACACCAAAATTAACTCCAGATGGATTAAAGACTTAAACATAAGACCTAACACCGTAAAAACCCTAGAAGAAAACCTAGGCAAAACCATTCAGGACACAGGCATAGGCAAGGACTTCATGGCTGAAACACCAAAAGCAATGGAAACAAAAGCCAAAATAGACAAATGTGATCCAATTAAACTCCAGAGCTTCTGCACAGCAAAAGAAACAATAATTAGAGTGAACTGGCAACCAACAGAATGGGAAAAAATTTTTGCAACCTACCCATGTGACAAAGGGCTAATATCCAAAATCTACAAAGAACTAAAACAGATTTACAAGAAAAAAACAAACAAGCCCATTCAAAAGTTGGCGAAGGATATGAACAGACACTTTTCAAAAGAAGACATATATGAGGCCAACAAACATATGAAAAAATGCTCATCATCACTGGTCATTAGAAAAATGCAAATCAAAACCACATTTAGATACCATCTCATGCCAGTTAGAATGGCGATCATTAAAAAATCTGGAGACAACAGACGCTGGAGAGGATGTGGAGGAATAGGAACACTTTTACACTATTAGTGGGAGTGTAAACTAGTTCAACCATTGTGGAAGACAGCGTGGCAATTCCTCAAGGACCTAGAAATAGAAATATCATTTGACACTGCAATCCCATTACTGGGTATATATCCAAAGTATTATAAATCATTCTATTATAAAGACACATGCACACATATGTTCATTGTAGCACTGTTTACAATAGCAAAGACTTGGAACCAACCCAAATGCCCATCAATGATAGACTGGACAGGGAAAATGTGGCACATATACACCATGGAATACTATGCAGCCATAAAAAAAATGATGATTTTGTGTCCACTGTAGGGACATGGATGAACCTGGAAACCATCATTCTCAGCAAACTGACACAACAACAAAAAATCAAACACCACATGTTCTCACTCATAGGCGGGTGTTGAACAATGAGAACACATGGACACAGGGAGGGGAGCATCACATACTGGGATCTGTTGGGGATGACTAGGGGAGGGACAGCAGGGGGTAGGGAGTTGAGGAGAGATAACATGGGGAGAAATGCCAGATATTGGTGATGGGGATGGAGGCAGCCAACCACATTGCCATGTATGTACCTATGCAAAAATCCTGTATGTTCTTCACATGTACCCCAGACCTAAAGTGCAATAAAATATATATTTTAAAAAAAGGAAAAAGAAAGAAAAGAAACTGGAGATACTGAAATGAAAAAACAAACAAACAAAAAAAGAAAATTTTAAAAGGGCAGGGACTTTGGTTCACTGTTACACACTGAGTGTCAGGCACATACCATGGTGGATGAATGAATGAATGAATGAATGAAAACAATACTTACAAAAAGCAGATACAATTTGTTTAAGTACAATGGTCTGGGAGAGTCTCTAATGATTGTTTCACATGCTGCAATTAATATTCATGTGGGTGGCTAATTAAGCTATGCTCTGCAAGCTCTCATTTAGAGGGAAAATTACTACTTCTGGTTAAACATGGTATATTGAGCACATGTTTATCTCTGTTCCCTCCATTACTCTACTAAAAATCAGAGAGAGAGAAAGAGTGAGAGTGAGTGTGTGTGTGTGTTTTCTACACAAGGAAAAAGAGAGAAGAAATGATCTACAGTGGACAAGAAAGGACTAGAAAACACCAAATAAAACTGTCAGAGCTGATAAAGCTAAACGGCAATGGCCTACAGAAGGGATCAAATGAGAAACCAGCCATGTAGGCCTTAGATCCCTGGAAAACTCAGAAATCAAAGCCAGCCACACAAGAGGCATGAGGAGCTGGACTGCATTAGGAGAAGTTGTTTAAAGTCTGTTAAGAAAGTAGTTAAATTCTCAAGTTTCTTTTTCTACCTTGATGGTAAACTAGAGATTTATTCCACAAAGAAAAGGATAAAGAAAAGGTTTAGCAGATGATAGGGAGAGGGACACACCTGAAAACAAGGGTTTGAGTCAGTCTACATACAGAACAAAGAGGCTCCAGGTTCCCTCACTCTCTGGGCTTAAAAATACTGGCAGTTTAGGGACATGCCTCTCTCACTACTGCCTTCCCAGGCAGGAAACTGGAGGATTTTTATCTGGGGAAATGGAATGGACCCAGAATCTCTTGATTCTGACACTCAGAATTCTCCCACAAACAGCTGGATCCCTGACTAGCCACATTATAATTGAGAAGCTCTGCCTCTACCTAAAAAGAGTGACTAGTCAGCTCTAATATAATATTCTCAAGTATCAACAAACAAAAAATACTAAAATTAAGCCTCCAGTAAGAAAAAACAAGACTAAAACAAACTAACAGAAAAAAACTCAGAGGAAATCAGGACAATGGACAGAGAAGGAAACTTTATACAAAAAAAGTATCTTTAGAGAAATTGAAATATTCATCCTTGGCAAAATAACAAGACATCATTGTTAAGGAATAGAAAATAAATTAGAACTCTTAAAATTGGAAAATATTACACCTGAAATAAAAAATTCAACAGAAAAAAATTCAATAGAAAGTTTGGAATACAAAGTCAAGAGAATCTCTCAAACAAAAAGACAGAGATTAAACAGTAGTAGATAAGAGGAAATTTGAGTATCAATCAGTCCAAGAAGCCTAACCACAGTATAGCACAGTTCCAAAAAAAGATAATAGAATAAAATAAAGAGGTTGAAATTACCAAAATATAGATGCCCAAAATATTCCTTTAACTGAGAAACATGGGTTTTTTAATTAAGAGTCTATTGGCTCTTTATGACATCTGAAGGTATAGCACAATGAATAAAGAGTTTGCCCATACCATGTCATACTACTGTAAATTTTCAGAGCATCTGGGATAAAAAGAAGATACTAAAATCTTTAAGTCATAAATACCTAGTTCATAGAAAAAAAAGACTGGAAATATGAATGTCACCAGACTTCTCAACAACATGCTCAAAAGGGGAAGTCAGTGCAGCAACAGTTTCAAATCTGGAATGAAACCTTGCATCCTGGTATTCTACATTTAGCCAAATTACCAATTAAAATATGAAGAGAGAATAATCTACATTAAGACTTTCAGGGTGTCAAAAAATATTGCTCACACATGCTTTCTCAAGAAGCTACTGAAGGAGATGCTTTCCTGAAATCAGGATATAACCAAAGAAGAGAAAGAGATGGGGAGGCAGGAAATAAGAGACACATCCCAGGAGACCAGTGAAGAGAAGGGCCAGGGGACCAGCTGTACAGAATGCCCAGAGCACGGCCTAGAAGAGGAGAAGGGACTCCTGAAGGAGCATCTCCAAGAATAATGAAAAGCTGATGCTTCTGGCTGGTTGAGAAATAACAGTCCTTGGTGTTGGAGAGTTTGAAAATAGTGATAGGAACACAGACAAACAATCAGGTAAGAAAAAAATGAGTTAAGTGTTAACTCCAGAAATCTAAATATTCTGAAAAAGAAAGAAAATGTAGCACAAAAGAGAAATATTCTGATTAGGAAAGAAAATGTTGCACAAAATGCTAGGTGCAACATTAGGAAAACATTTTACATTGTTTTATTTAAAATTTTTGATATAATTTTACCTGGAAAATAGGAGGGGGAGCAAGAATGTTGGATTATATAAGTATGCTAAATCCTCGTCTTCACAATAAGCCATTAAAAAGTGAAAAAATGATGAAAGTTTATAAGCCAAGAGCTAGGATCTGATTCAATAGAGTTTAGGGAGAAGTGGAGCAGGAAACTGCTACTTCGTGTTTTGTTTTTTGTTTGTTTTTTTAACCTTCTTTTAGTTGTTTGATTTTGATAAAAATGTACTATGGTAAAAAAATTTTAAGATATTTTAAAAATGAAGTCAAATATCATAAAGACCCTAATACTTGCATGCTGCAATCAAGTTAGAATCACCCTAGTGTGGGGATTATGGAAAACCGACCAGAGCAGCAAAGCTGAGGTGACCTGAGACATCATCATAGTTCAAGAGGTCTTGTCCAAAGGAATGAGGTAAGCTGCAATGAAAATACTCTGTGTTTTGTGCTTCTTGATATCAGGCAAGAGCACAAGTCTTTAATTCAGGGGCCTAAATATGTCAAGTATTGAACTAGGCCTCTGTCTTAAGAAAAATGGCCATGAAGAGTCATGAATTGGCCTCCTGTCAGTCTCCAAAGTCTCTAATGTGGTAACTGAGCAGGAGGCACAAAGAAAAAAGGCCAGTAACAGCTACTGTCCAGGCACAAGATAGTATCAGCCTCAGAAGCCACAGCTCAGTAACTATGAAGGCATCCAAGGGCTTAAATCCAAGCAACTGTGGCTGCGAACTCAGATTACAATTTCCACAGTGGCAGGGACTACACATGCACACCCAGGTTCACAGTTATTGGTCCTGAGCCTGGACAGGGTTGGGTCTGCAGATGGCAGACAACACTGGAGACAGAAAATGGAGCTGGTGCAGGAAGTGACCTCCAGAAGATAAATGTCTAACACAGGCTAAAAAGAGTCCCTTCAAAATGATTAAGTTTATGCTAAGCTTTAGTACTAAAAGCTTCCATTACATGAAATATTCACTTATGTAGAACAGCTCATTCCCCAGTAATATGAGATTAATGAGGCATCACTGTGCATAAAAGCTACTGAACTGGCTCAGATCAATGGTGTGTCTTGTCCAGTATTTTGCCTTTTAAAGGGCATAAAAGAATATGCAATCTGGAGACAGAATTATCTGGATTTGGAGCTTGTTTCTACCACTTTGAACTGCATGACCAAGTTATGTATCTACTCCCAGTCTCAATGTACTCATCTGTAAAACAGCACTAATAATACCTTCTTTTTGGTGACACTGTGAAAATTCAATGAGATGCTATTTTTAAAAGTACTTTATAGACTGTTCTGTAGTCTAAGTATGTGAATTAAAGTAGTTGGAGGATATGTGAAAGCTTGCTTTTCATATGTATCCTGAAGATCATTCATTTCTTTTAAGAAATTCAATTGTTGACTTTTCTAGGGGTATATCTTTTAAAAAATCCCAAAGCTGTGAAAAATTTTGGGTCTCAGTTTCAGAGGAAATCTTAGCATATCCAACTTTTAAAAAAATTAATAGGGAAGTTTACCAAAATCTCATAGTGACCAAAGTAGATCACAGAATCTAAAGCCTTCCTGTGTCATCTCACCTTCTCACCCTATATCTGAATTTTCCACAGACCTAGGCTGTCTGCTCACTTGTGCTCTTAGCAAAGATCTCATGAACTGGGGTATTAAGCATGGGTCAGAGGCTTAATGGGGGCTGGAAGGAATTGTTGGGGTAAGTTAAATGGTTCTTCCTCATTACACATTCAGTGAAATTGCCTAATGAAGTCTAAGCCTTCTAACATGTCTCCGGGAGATGGTCTGCCCTAGAGGATTAAGCCAGTCAATCAGGCAGCTGGCTGAGCAGGTTTTCCTATTTGGGGCTCACCACAGAATGGGGAATGTGAAGGTACAGGTTAGAAAGTGGGGAGCATTCAGCAATGTTTTGGTTAACAGTCTAATTTAAAATTTCACTTATTTCTGCCTCTGTTAAAACACTATGGTAAAGTGGAAAAGACACCCTGGTAGAAGCAGAGTTGGGTAAAGAGTCTGTCCTAGCTCTGTCTTTGTTACCAACCATGAGACTTTGGGCAAACTACTTTTCCTCTGTGGGCCTCAGTTTGTACAAATGAGAAGTTTGTACTAGATTGCAATTTTTACATATGCTTTGCAGATTCTGTATTCCCCAGTGATACGTTGGGTTACATCTGGAAAGGTGGAGAAGAGAATGGTAGGGGCATGGAGGCAAATGAGTGTGAGTCCCTCCTCCAGAGCCTATGTAAGAAGAACAAATTTATCACTCTCTCTTTTATCTATTTCACACTAAGATTTTTGAAGGCAACACTCCCTGGATAAGAAGACATTTGAAAACCACTGGATCATAGGTCTCCAATATCCCTTCCAATCCAATAGTTCTCTGATGAGCTAACATCCTCTGGCACTGGAGACATGAAATAGATCACACAAGAAGATAAACTCTGGTCTTGGAAGTATAAGCTTCCAAGATGTGTCAAAACTAGCCCACCTAGGGTAGCAATCCTGGCTGGAACAATCTCATGCATTGCCAAGAAAATAAATCTGTAGTCAATAAGCATTTATTGTTGCATAAACCATCATAATGTGCTCACAGAAGTAGGAAGAGACACAGTCTGCCCTTGTAGGTTTTCCACTACTGAAGAGGTGAGATTGAAACACACAGAATATCAGATCAAATTGTCTCCCCAAAAAAGAATAAAAGTAACCAATACTACCATATACAAACTCTGAATGCATTTGCATGTAACAGTAGGGGAAAGCATAGGAGAAAATGGTTCAAGCAGTGAGAAGTCTTTCTGGAAGAGGAAACAGTTGAGCTAACCCTTAAAGACAACATCTGAAGTCCAAGAACCCTCCTCTGCGGCCTTGGGTTCCGGGAGGCTCGGGAGCCTGGGCGGCGGATCCAGATGCTCCCACAGCTGTGTCTTCGTCGCTCCGCTTCGGGGTCCAAGACCCAACAAGACCGACGCGAGGAGGCGCCCACGGTGCCCGCCGCCCCGCTCCCAGGGGACTCGGACGAGGGTTCCTCGGCGAGCGGTCGGGGCCTGCTTCCCAAGGTGCCTGCGAGCGCCTCCAGCCCCTCCCCGCCTGCCCCAGCTCCGTCCCGCCTCACCCGACCGCGGGCTTTGTCCACCCGCCGCGGCGCGGCTCCTCCCCCGTCTCCGCCGGCTACTCCCCACCCCCTCTGCTGGCCCCACTTCCTAGGCGGCGGAGCGGGCCGGGGAAGGAAGGGTTAACCCGGGGCGCTTCCCGGCGCGGAGGGATCCGGAGGCGAGCCGAGCGCGGTGCTGAGGCCGCCTCAGCGAAAAAAGAGACCCACAAGTTCTATTCGGTTTAACTGCCCGCCCGCCCCAGGAGGAAGGGGCGTCCAGGCCCGAAAGCCGCCTCCCCCGCCCAGACCCCAAGAGCTCGTGCGGGGCAAAGTGAACCGAGCCGCTGGGCGGTACAAGGTGAAGCCCGAGCCCGCTCTCCTGGCCAAAGTGAACTTTAATCGGGGTGGTTGGATGCGGAGACGGGGCGGCAGGTAATTGCGGGCTAGTGAGCGGGAGGGGGGAGGCGGGGCAGGGCTGGGGGCTGCGGGGCGCCGCGGCGTCCCTGCCGGAGCGGGGGCGCCCCTGGCCCGCGCCTCAACTCTGCGCCCCTGGCCCGCGCCTCAACTCTGCGCCCCTTTGTACGGTGCCAGACCTGGGGTCCCCTCCAAGTTGGGGAGCGGAGTGGGGGCGGAGGCGCGAGTCGCGGGCGCTCAGGCCCGCTGGCGGCGCGCTTGGCCTGTGCGCCCCGTTCGGCGCTCGACTCGGGCGGGCGCCCAGGCTGTGGGGCGCGCGGGAGATCGGGCGGCTTCGGCCGCGGAGCCAGGCTCATTGTTCGTAGGTCCCGGGCAAGGCAGCAAAAGTGGGAGGAGGCCAAGCCTGGGTAGGAGGACGCCGGACGAGAGCGAGACTAGTTGTCGGCGTTTCTGTTTTCTTTTTAAAAACGCCCCTTGGATGCGCTGGGGGTGCTTTCCGACCCCCTGGGCCCGCCGGGGACATCCGGGCGGCGGCGGCGGCCGCAGACGCGGGCCTGCGAGCGGCTCGTTCCCTGCAACTTGTCAGTTCTATTGTTGCCGAGCGAGTGAGTCACTTCGCATCTCCGCTCGCCGCCGCTCCGCTGCTGGACGCCGAATTGCCCCTCACCTCGCTCCTCGAGACGCCAGCCGCGGCCGGGCCCCGCGCGCCGAGCACTCGGCGGCGGCGCGGAGCAGGGGGCGCCGGGGAGGGGGCAGAGACGGGTTCGGAAACTTGCGGGAGACGCGGCGAGTTGCGGGAGCCGCCGCGTCGCTCTTGGGCCGCGCCGAGGAACGCGTGGATTCGGGGACCCGGCGCGGGCACTGAGCTCTCCCGCCCCCTGCTCGCGCCGCGGTGGGAGCGAGTCCGGGTCTTGGAAGTCATACCGGCGCCCCCAGCGCTCTTCGTCTTCAGCAGTACCTCTTTCTGGCCCCTCACACATTTGGGGCCTCGGTGGTCTCTCGTTGAGCCCGTTTGCTCTGCCCTAGGACTTGCTAGAAGTGGCCGAAGATGAATCCCCAGCAACAACGCATGGCCGCTATAGGGACCGACAAGGAGCTGAGCGACCTGCTGGACTTCAGTGCGGTATGAGAGCTTTCCACGGCATCTTGGGGTTCTGCAGAGGGTTTTTTTTTTTTTTTAAAGAAAAAAGAAAGGGTGGGGGGAAGCAACGTGGAGACTAGGCAGCGTGAACTCCATCTGCTTTCTGCTTGAGCAGTAGTTCTCAGGGCTGGAGTCCAGCTCCCCCAAATTGGACACCTGAACTTTGATGTAATGTCTAGACTTGCAGATTTAAAACTTAATGCCAGAGGGGTCATTTGATTTAACCGGTTAAAAGGAGAACAATGTAATTATGAGTTTTGGTTGAATCAGCCTCCGACCCGGATGATTATTAGGGATCTTGTACTTTATATGAAAAAGTATTGTTGTTTTCTTCAACACTCCTCACCATTTTCCTCTCTAATATCAGATGTAGTTTATGGTACCTGAAAGATGTCAGCTACAAGAAAGGCAGTCCAGATCTAGAATTTCCAGCCTTCTGAGCAGAGTACTTTTATTTATCTGTGTGTATGTATACTTACTATGTTCTTAACATAGGAAATAACTGAAAAGAAAAAATCAACTGAAACCGAAGGGCCCACTGGTTTTATTTTTAATGGGTTTAATTCCTTCATTAACTGCTGTTAGGAGGTAGCACCTATACCTGCTTTATACAACTCAGTTATAATCCTTACTGTATGTAGTAATTTAATTGGCCATGATTTTGACTGTATGTGTATATTAAGATGTAATGTAAATGTAATGAGATTCACTTAGTTCCACAGTGTAAATCAAGGGTAATAATATACTACTTAAATTTAATAATCTTGGAGTCTTCTATGTAAATGATAGGGTTTTCAGAACATATGTAACCATTATTTCCAATTAATCAGGAATTAGTATCACTCAGTGTATTTGCCTCTCTGGATCTGAAAGTATCTCCAATTTTATTTTAACTTCCCTCTGAAATACAGTAACTGATTGATGGCTTTGGTGGACTTTTGTTTGCAAGGTAGAAGAATTTCAGAACTAACAGATAACATTTGGATTATTTTGCAGATGTTTTCCCCACCTGTTAATAGTGGGAAAACTAGACCAACCACACTGGGAAGCAGTCAATTCAGTGGATCAGGTAAGATGATGTCTTAAACCAGAGACTCATATTTTGGTGGCATGACACATTTTAGTAGAAAAATAGAAAGCATGACATTTAAATATTATTGAATATATGTATATAAAAGGTAGAATTGAGTCAAGCGATAATTAGTTAAGCGATAATTAGTAAGATTTATTAATTTTAAAAGATGACAGTTCCCTCAGAAATTTGTAGGAAATCAATGGTTTTGTTGACAATTATTTAAAATGTTAATGGGGTAAATTTTCAAAATGAACAGAAACTTAGATTTATTTTTAAATGTTACCTATTAGATTACTGAATTCTGTCCTACTCTGTCTCTGCTTCTCTGTTTTTAATAATTTCTAATGCTTTCTTGAAGATCTGTCTTGAATTGCAACGATGAGAATAGCTGGTAAGTGAAGCAGCAAAACTAAAGACCTTGGAAATGGATAGTGAGGGTTCTTGAATATAACTTCTAAGAATCTGGGGGCCAGGTGAGGTAGCTTATTTTTCTCTGTAGCTAATTGATGGCTATGTAATCTGTTGCTTTGCTATTGGACGTTGCAGTAGTCTCCTTACTTGGTCTTCTTGCTGCCATTTGCTCTCTTTTTCCAATCTGTCTTAATCTGCTTGAACTGCCATAACAAAATACTGTAGATTTGGTGGCTTAAATAAGAGGAATTTATTTTCTTACAGTTTTGGAGGGTTAAAACCTGAGATCAGGGTGCCAGCATGGTCGCCTTCTGGTGAGGGCTCTCTTTCTGGCTTGCAGAGGTATACCATCTCACTGTGTCCTCAGTGTATGTGTGTGTATGGTGGGAGGGTCTCCTGTGTGCTCTTTGGTATCTCTCTCTTTTTTTGAAAAATTTTTTATTTCTGTAGATTTTGGGGGAAGAGGTGGTAATTGGTTACATGAGTAAGTTCTTGAGTGGTGATTTGTGAGATTCTGGTGCACTCATCTACCCAAGCAGTATACACTGAACCCAGTTTATAGTCTTTTGTTCCTGACCTCCCCTCATCCTTTTCCCTGAGTCCCCAAAGTCCAGTGTATCGTTCTTATGCCTTTATGTCTCAAAGCTTAGCTCCTGCTTTTGAGTGAGAACGTACGATGTTTGGTTTTCCATTCCTGAGTTAACTTCACTTAGAATAATCATCTCCACTCCATCCAGGTTGCTGTGCATGCCATTCATTCATTCCTTTTTATGGCTGAGTTGTATTCTATTTTGTGTGTGTGTGTGTGTGTGTGTATATCACAATTTCTTTATCCACTACTTGATTGACGAACATTTGAGCTGGTACCATATTTTTGCAATTGTGAATTGTGCTGCTATAAACGTGTGTGCAAGTATTTTTTTCATATAATGATTTCTTTTCCTCTGGTTAGATACTCAACACTGGGATTGCTGGCTCAAATGGTAGTTCGACTTTTAGTTCTTTAAGGAATTTCCACACTGTCTTCCATAGTCTTACTAGCTTACATTCCCACGAGTGTGTAGAAGTGTGTGTCTTTTTTTTTTTAGTGCATCTATACCAACATCTGTTATTTTTTTATTTTTTTTGATTATGGCCATTCTTGTGGAAGTAAGGTAGTCTGGCATTGTGGTTTTGATTTGCATATCCCTGATCATTATTGATGTTGAATATTTTTTCATATATTTGTTGGCCATTTGTATATCTTCTTTTGAGAATTGTCTGTTATGTCCTTAGCCCGCTTTTTGATGAGATTATTTGTTTTTTCTTGCTAATTTGTTTGAGTTTCTTGTAGATTCTAGAGATTAGTCCTTTGTTGGATGTATAGATTATGAAGATGTTCCTGCACTCTGTGTGGGTTGTGTGTTTACTCTGCTGAGTGTTCCTTTTGTTATGCGGAAGCTCTTTAGTTTAATTAGAACTCATCTATTTATCTTTGTTTTTGCTGCATTTGCTTTGGGGTTCTTGGTCATAAAGTCTTTGCCTAAGCCAATGTCTAGAAGGGTTTTTCTAGTGTTACCTTCTGGAATTTTTCAAGTTTCAGGTCGTAGATTTAAGTTCTTGATCCATCTTCCGTTGATTTTTGTATAAGGTAAGAGATGAGGATCCAGTGCCATTTTCTTACATGTGGTTTGCCAGTTATCCCAGCACCATTTGTTGAATGGGGTGTCCTTTCCCCACTTTTTATTTTTGTTTGTTTTGCCGAAGATCAGTTGGCTCTTAAGCATTTGGGTTTATTTCTGGGTTCTCTGTTCTGTTTCATTGGTCTGTGTGCTTATTTTTACACGAGTACCCATGCTGTTTTGGTGACTATGACCTTACAGTCTAGTTTCAAGTCAGGTAATGTGATGTTTGGTTGTTTACTGTATATATATTAGACTTGTGTTTCTTTTCCTTTTTTTTTTTTTAACCACTGAAGGCAGAGCTAAGGCCAGTATGGCAGCTATGCCCAGTAGATTTTGAGTGCAACTGATTATTGTATAATAGCTGCTCAGCCTCTGGAGTTTTAACCCTATAATTAAAAAAAAGTCTGATGCCTACTTTTGGTAAATATTGAACAAAGTATTTCTGTTGGGAAATTCTGAGGTTTTACTTATCCTAACGTTCTTTAGAATACTGTCATTTGGGGTTTTTTGGTTGTTTACTGTGTGCATATTAGACAGATTATAGACTCTGTGGCAGCAAAGACAGTGCTTTACACTTGTGTTTCTGCACAGTTTTGCCAGATTTGATCTTTTTGCTTAGTCTTGCTTTAGCTGTGCTCTGTCTTTTCTGGTTCCATATGAATTTTAGGATTTTTTTTTTTCTAGTTCTGTGAAGAATGATGGTATTTTCATGGTAATTGCACTGAATTTGAATATTGCTTTTGGCAGTATGGTCATTTTCACAATGTTGGTTCTACCCATCCATGAGCAAGGGATATGTTCCTGTTTGTGTCGTTGATTTCTTTCAGCAGTGTTTGGTTGCTTTCCTTATAGAGGTCTTTCATCTCCTTGGTTAGGTATATCTCTAAGTATTAGACTTTTGGCTGCTATTTTAAAAGGGGTTGAGTTCTTGATTTGATTCTCAGTTTGATCAGTGTTGGTGTGTAGTAGAGCTATTGATTTGTGTACATTACTTTTGTATCCTGAAAATTTGCTGAATTCATTTATCAATTCTGGGAGCTTTTTCCTTTATTATTGTTTTTGAGACGGAGTCTCGCTCTCTCTCCCAGGCAGGAGTGCAGTGGCATGATCTTGGCTCACTGTAACCTTCTAGGAGGTTTTTTGGAGAAGTCTTTAGGGTTTTGTAAGGGTACCATCATATCATCAGCAAACAGCGATAGTTTGACTTTTTTACCAGTTTGGATGCCCTTTCTTTCTTTCTCTTGTCGGGTTGCTCTGGCTAGGACTATGTTGAATAGAAGTGGTGAGAGTGGGTTTCATTGTCTTGTTCCAATTCTTGGAGGGAATGCTTTCAACTTTTCCCCATTAAGTATTAACGTTAGCTGTGGGTTTGTCATGGATGGCTTTTGTTACAGTGAGGTATGTCCCTTACATGCCGATTTTGCTGAGGGTTTTAATCATAAAAGGATTGTGTATTTTGTCAGATGCTTTTCCTGCATCTGCATCTGTTGAGACGATCATGTGGCTTTTGTTTTTAATTCTGTTTGTGTGGTGTATCACATTTATTGACTTGCATATGTTAAACCCATCCCTGTATCCCTGGTATGAAACCCACTTGATCATGGTGGATTATCTTTTTGTTAATGCTGTTGGATTTGGTTAGCTAGTATTTTGTTAAGGATTTTTACATCTATGTTCATCAGGGATATTGGTCTGTAGTTTTTGTTGTTGTTGTTATGTCTTCTCCTGGTTTGGGTATTATGGTGATACTGGCATCATAGAATGATTTAGGGAGGATTCCCTCTTTCTCTGTCTTATGGAATAGTGTGAATAGGATTGGTACGTATTTTTTTTTGAATGTCTGATAGAATTCTGCTGTGAATCTGTCTGGTCCTAGACTTGGTTTTTTGGTGGTCTTTTTTTTATTACCATTTCAGTGTCACTCTTTGTTTCTTTGATGTTTCCTGGCACTAATCCTATCATGAGGGCCCCACTTCATGACATCATCTAGCCTAAACTAACTTTCAAAGGCCCTATCTCCAATGGGCATCCGTCACATTCAGAGTTAAGTCTTCTACATATGAATTTTGAAGGGACGTAAACATTCAGTTCATAATACAGTCCATTTCATACACTTAAAAACTCTACTTTCTGTGATTTGTCTCAGGATCTGCTTTGTTCCCTGTTGGCTATCAAAACAATTAAAAATGCAACCTTAGCATTTATGTTCTTTAATAGTCTGACGGACAAGCCTGTAATCCCAGCACTTTGGGAGCCCGAGGCGGGTGGATCACGAGGTCAAGAGATCGAGACCATCCTGGTCAACATGGTGAAACCCCGTCTCTACTAAAAATACAAAAAATTAGCTGGGCATAGTGGCGCGTGCCTGTAATCCCAGCTACTCAGGAGACTGAGGCAGGAGAATTGCCTGAACCCAGGAGGCAGAGGTTGCGGTGAGCCGAGATCGCGCCATTGCACTCCAGCCTGGATAACAAGAGTGAAACTCCGTCTCAAAAAAAAAAAAAAAAAAAAAAAAAAAAAAAATAGTCTGACAGAGACTTACCTTAGCCAGTCTTATATTCATTGCTTTTCAGTCTGAATTGTATGGTTCAGTCACACTGGTCTCCTCACCTGACCTCCTACTTCCAATTATTCTTTACTCCCAACCTGGAATACCCTTTGCCATTCTTATGCCCTTTGAACTCTCTTTCATTTATGAAATCTTTCCCGGCCATTTCAGGTTATAATTTTGTAAAAAATATAGCATTCACATATTTTAAAGGCTTTTTGGTGGAGGAAAGTACTAATTCTTTTTTTACCACTGAAGGCAGAGCTAAGGCCAGTATGGCAGCTATGCCCAATAGATTTTGAGTGCAACTAATTATTGTATAATAGCTGGTCAGCCACTTGAGTTTTAACCCTATAATTAAAAAAAAGGTCTGATGCCTACTTTTGATGAATATCGAACAAAGTATTTCTGTTGGGAAATTCTGAGGTTTTACTTACTCTAACATTTTTTAGAATACTGTCATTTGGAGTTTTTTGGTGTTTAAGTATATTAGACAGATTATAAACTCCGTGGTATAAAGATAGTGCTTTAACACTTGTGTTTCTGCACAGTACCATGCTTTGAGGTAAATAAACACTTGGTAGGTGATTATTTGATTTAGGGTTGGACATGTGTGATAAGTTAGTGGAAAGATGGATTAAATTCTCCTAATTGCATTTTCTCTCCTAGCACAAGCTGCATGGTGAGGCTTTAAGGAAGCATGGAAGCTTATGTAGAATAGCTGACTGGAGACGTGAGGTGTTGATTTTTGAGACTGTTCTACTTGTGTTCTTATTTCTTCTGCAAAGGTGACTTCAGGACTCCATGTTTAACCATCCAGGATGAGCAAGAAGTGGCCAAGTAGTAAAGCTATGGAGGTTGTATGTGCAAACAGCTGGTTCTGTAGAACCACAGCCAGCTCTAGCTCTGAAAAGCAAAAAGAAATGATACTTTCGTCGTATGTTTTTGTTTTTCGATAAGGTATATAGCACTTTTGGTCTTTAGTAATGTCAGACTTAGGGGAGAATGGCTTTTGTGATTCTGGGATTCATTAGGCAGAGGAGCTCTGTTTTAGGAGGACTCTAGGAAGCCAGTAGCTGGCCAAAACTTTGGAAACAATATTTTTTCTAAAACAACCTTGATTTTTTTTCCCCCAATTGAGTTGAGCCAGGCAGGAGAGGTTATGTAATCTAGTATTATAGTAGATGTGAGGAAGCAGTTGTAAAAGCAGAGAAAGATAGTCTTATTCAGTGGAATTATAAGTTCATTTTCCTGTTCAATTTGTGATAGGGGCGAACCTTTTATTTAATACTCTGAATTGTCTTTGGTTTTAGATTTTGAGGCCACAGCTGCTTTTGTTGATTGTAGGAAATATGTCGTCCTCATATTTTGAAGTTAGATTGCACGTCTAGACATGACGTCTTTTTAACAATTGTTTCTTTTTCTTTTTTCTTTTTTTTTTTCCTTTTTGAGATGGGGTCTCACTCTGTTGGCCAGATTGAGGTGCAGTGGTGTGGTCATAGCCTACTGCATCTTTGAACTCCTGAACTCAAGGGATTCTTCTGCCTCAATCTCCTGAGGATTACAGGTGTATGTGACCATGCCTAGCTACTTTTTTTCTTTTCTTTTTTTTTTTTTTTTTTTGTGTAGAGACAGTGTCTCACTGTGTTGACCAGGTTGGTCTCAAACTCCTGACCTCCTCAAGCAGTCTTCTCACCTTGGCCTCCCAAAATCCTGGGATTACAGATGTGATCCATCGTGCCAAACCTTTAAATTATTTTTTATTTTTTTTAGGCTGGGTGTGGTGGCTTACACCTATAATCCCAGCACTTTGGGAGGCTGAGGTGGGCAGATCACTTGAGCCCAGGAGTTCCAGACCAGGCTGGGCAACATGGTGAAACCCTGTCTCTACAAAACATACAAAAATCAGCCAGGTGTGGTGGCATGTGCCTGTAGTCCTAGCTTTTCAGGAGACTGAAGTGGGAGGATCACCTGAGCCCAGGAAAATTGAGGCTGCAGTGAACCATGATCCTGCCACTGCATGCCAACCTGGACAATAGAGTGAGACCCTGTCTCAATTTTTTTTTTAAATTGAGACGAAATTTTGCTCTTTTGCCCAGGCTGGCATGAAGTGGTACGATCTTGGCTCACTGCAACCTCTGCCCCCCAGGTTCATGTGATTCTCCTGCCTCAGCCTGAGTAGCAGGGATTATAAGTGCCCATCACCACTCCTGGCTAATTTTTGTATTTTTAGTAGAGACGGGTTTCGCCGTGTTGGCCCGGCTGGTCTCAAACTGTTGAACTCTGGTGATCCACCCACTTCGGCCTCCCAAAGTGCTAGGATTACAGGTGTGAGCCACCACTGCTGGCCAAATTTTTTTTGTGTGTAAATTGGGAGTTGAATTGACTGTTCTGATATAATTTGGAGAGACACTGTTACTCTTGTATATAGAATTTGGAAAAATTCTGTTTTAGGGAAAGCATCTTTTTTTTTTTTTTTTTTTTGAGCTACCACACTGGGCCAGAAAAGCATCTATTGAAGGTTAAGGCATTTTGTGAGTAGAGGTAGGGCTATATCAATCTGGAGATATGATTTCTGATAAAGATAATAATTCTCATTTCAGTAATCTTTCTTAGAACAAAACATTGTTCATTGTAAGCTTCTCATTAACTGAAGACGACTTGATCTGAGATTTTGGCTCTTAGAATACTCATCTTCATGTCTCAATTGTCATATGATTTACCTCTGAAATATGTAGAGTATATTTTCTTGTGAAGTCTGATAGAGTTGGTTTTGTTTTGTTTTTCAAACAGTAACTTTCATTGATTGTAAAACCTTCTGATTTCTGAGATGCCGCCTTACCAGTCTTAAGGTTGATTTTTGGTTCTCTGAAAGTGCCCATTGCTCTCTGTGAAAAGAGCAGGTTTGCATGTATTCAATGATTCTAAGATGAGATAATTGGTATTTTTATGATTTGAATGGAGGCTTTGTATTTTTGAATTTTGTGAAACAAAGCTATGTTTGTAAACACATTTCAAAAAATATAAATGCCACTTTTTTTGGTGAAGATACTCACTGAATAGCAAGAAAGTTCAGAAAAAGGAGCTTTTGTTAACATTTAATAATAATCTGACTGTTTTCATTGACTATCTCATTGATGTTTAAAGAGTACCTGATGTTTAGAACTTTTTGTATTAAAAATAATCCTGAGGCTGAGTTGTGGTAGGAAAATATTTTCTGGTATAAAATGCTTCTTTGCCAGTTTGGAGTTTTTCAACTATTGTCTTGGTTTAGAAGAGTATATTACAAGTAATATATTCCAGTATAAAGATAGTTTTGGGAAACTCTAGGAAAGCATTTGTTTAGTGCTTGATGTAAGATGAACAAGTTGCTATGGTATCATGGATAATATAGAACTATTTTGATATGGCTCAACTGGTTTAGGTGTAAATACACAGTATAAAAGCATTGAGGCAAAATTTAAAGTCTTCAGATTTTCTGCTTTATTTCTTTCTGAGAGAGTGTCTCACTCTGTCACCAGCCTGGAGTTCAGTGTCAGGATCTCCGCTCACTGCAACCTCCGCCTCCTGGGTTCAAGCGATTCTCCTGCCTAAGCCCCGCTAGTAGCTGGGACTACAGTTGCCATCATGCCCAGCTAATTTTTTGGATTTTCAGTAGAGGTGGGGTTTCACCATGTTGGCCGGGATGGTCTCGATCTCTTGACCTCGTGATCCACCTGCCTCTATCTCCCAAAATGCTGGGATTACAGGCATGAGCCACTGCGCCCAGCCAAGTCTTCAGTTTTTAAAAATTAAAGTGGTTTTAATTTTATATTCCTTTCAGTTTTTTCTTTAAAGACTTTTGTTAACTTTTTAATGAAGTTATCAGTTCAAGTATGAATGTATTTTGTACATTCATATGTACGTTGAATGTTGTAGAGGAAGTGCATTATATCTATTTGCAGTGGTTTGTGCCAACCTTCTAGGTGACATAGGAAGAAAGTGTCAAATTCAAGAAAGCCTGTATCGTGTGACCGAAAACGTTTTGACTACTTCTGAACAATTGCAAGAACGTAAGCCTAAGCTAAAAAATTTAAACAGTATGGAAAGATATTTGGTGAGGAAAAAAATCCTTCCTATCCTTATTCCCACTACCTTTGCAGAGATTTTCCTCTGTTCAGTTTCTTCTCAAAGCTTTGCACGTGTATGTAAATGACGCATAGCCTCTTATTTTTTACGCAATAGGGAACAAATAGTTCTGCAACTTCACCTTTTCATTTAACAGGAGGATAATAGGGGATCACTATGTAAAGGGCATTATTGAACCTATACTGATTTTAGTAGGATCTTTGATTTTCTAAAATATGTGTAATGATTTGACCTAATTATATATAATTTTGTGTATGGCTTAATTAAGCTAAAAAAATGAAAAGCATTAGCATTTCTTAACAATCAAAAGATTTCAGTTTTCTCAACTTAATTATTCTCCTTGTTTAGAAAAGAAGTCTTACTATAATAAAAAGCATTCAATGAAATATTTGTTCCTTATGTATAGGCCCTTATACAGGGCACACTTTTATATGAATTATTTACATACTCTTCATAATAACTCTTTGAGGCTGATTCAGTTTTACTTCCATTTTTGCAAAAGGGAAACAGGCTTCAGTAGGTTGAGTAACAAAGCTAGTAAGTAGCAGAATCAGGCTTCAAAGCCGATCCATAAAATCATGCAGCAATTAATTCAAATTATTAAAAAGCAAGTCTCATGGACAGTGGTTTAATATCCTGTTATCAAATATCTCAATTATTTAATATAAAATTTTGGTGAAGTCATCATTATTATAATGAATTTGATGGTGGGCTTGGTTGTAGAAAGAGAACTGGCTCTTGCCTAATCTAAACCCAACATCGTATTAGAGTCACTTGGGGAGATTTTAAACAATTATTCCTGTATTCCCAGCCCCAGGCATTCCAGTGGCATGAAGCTGGTGTTCAACCTAGGAATGCTAATTTTTAACAAGCTACCTACTTAATTTTTAGGCAATCAGTCTGACTTTAGTTTAGGACCAATGAAGTGTTTATCTTTGATTTCAAATTTATGAATACGAGGCTTTTGTTTTCCCTCTAAAGGTAATGAACCATTACTTTGTAGAAACAGACATGAAAAACTTGAAATTTCATTTCATGTATTCAGAACAAAAGTTTTCATTTGTTGAGCTATATATTGTATTGTGTTAAATGAATTTGATTATTTCCATAGGGCCATATTGTAACAGAAGGTGAATTAAACTGAAGACTTTTTATCTTGTCTCTTGCAGAAGCAAACACTGTGAAAACTCTTTGTAAAACCACTTTGTAAAATGCATAGATTGGAACAGAATTAAGTGATTGAGACTCTGAAGGCTCTAGAAATGGGTTATCAGTTTCATTTTCAGCCGAGAGCAGGATAATACTTACCCAAATAAATAATTGTGGATTAGATATGTTGCCTTGTAATTGCTTTAAATGCTGAGCCTAGATTACCAAGCTTCTAAGACAAGGGAATTAAAAAATAAATCACTTAGTGGCCTTTATTTTCTCTATATATGTTTTTTGTATTTTGGTAAACCTGTGTATAATAAGTAAAAAATTCTTTCCCCTTCTTGAGGAGTTCTGCTTGCCAGTAGCCAGAGTAGAAAGATTGGCTGGCAGTATTCCTGGCATTGTAATTTTTAGTGCACAAGATATTTTCTTAAAATATTGATTGTTCTGTGAACTCTTTCGCCACGGGGACAGTGAAGTTAGCAAGTCACAGTACATTAAACAAACACTACTTACTAACATTAACTGCAAAATAATATAAGAAATAGAGGAATATGATACAGACTGTAAAAAATAGTAAATAGAAGTGTTTGGAGGAAGGGGTCAATTCTTCGATTTGATATATTAAGAGAGTCTATTTCCATATAAATTATATTCACCTTGCCAATTTCTATTAAGCCTGCTGGGATTTGGGGAATATTGATATCTTAACAATACTGAGTCTTCCAATACCTGAACATATCTCTTACCTATTTAGGTCTTCTATAAATTTTCCTTGGTAATATTTTGCTCTTTCACTTTGGAGGTTTGCACTCATTTTGTTAAGTTTATCCCTGGCCGGGCACGGTGGCTCACGCCTGTAATCCGGGCACTTTGGGAGGCCGAGTCATGTGGATCATTAGAGGTCAGGAATTCGAGACCAACCTGGCCAACATGGCATAAACTGGTCTCTACTAAAAATCCAAAAATTTGCTGGGCTTAGTGGTAGGTGCCTGTGATCCCAGCTACTCCAGAGGCTGAGGCAGGAGAATCGCTTGAACCTGGGAGGCGGAGGTTGTTGTGAGCAGAGATCATGCCATTGTACTCCATTGTGGGGGTTAGAGTGAGACTTTGCCTACCAAAAAAAAAAAAAGATCTGATCCCTAAGATATTTATGTTCTTTGATTCTGTTATATGTGGTATTAAAACATTTCCAGTTGTTTGTTGCTGGTATATGACAATGATGATTGATTTTTGTACATTGACCTATTGGTATGAAATTGTTCACAATGTTCCATTATTGTTTTATTGTGTTTAAGGCATGTAGTCATGTTTTGTCTTTTCTGCCTGATATTGGAAATTGTGTCTTTTTTGCTTTTTCTTAATCCGTCTTAAGAGAGAGTTTATATTAATCCATGTATTTTCCATTACCAGCGTACTTCATTTCTTTGTGTATGTTCAAGTATTCATCTTGTCTCATTTTCCTTTTGCCTGAAGAATTTTCTTTACATTTTTTTATAGTGCAGGACTGCAGGTAATAAATTCTCTTTATTCTTGCTTATCTGAAAGGTTTTTACTTTGCCTTTGCTTTTGAAGGATATTTTTGCTAGATGTAGAATTCTAGATTGACCTCTTTTTTTTACTTTTGGCAATGAAACAATGTCTTTCCGTTATATTTTGGCTTTCATTGTTTTTCAAGTCTGCAATAATGATTTTAATTCCTTTCTATGTAATATTTTTCCTATAGTTGCTTTTAGATTTTCTATTTTTCACTAATTTGATTATAGGCTTGCTATGGTGTAAATGCCCCTTCCAAAGCTCACATTGAAATTTAACTGACATTGTAATGGTGTTAATAAATACATTGTTAGAAATGATTAGACTGTGAGGGCTTCACCCTCATGAATTGATTAAAGTCATTATCTTAGGAGTGCATTTGTTAACTCAAGAATGAGTCGTTAGAAAAGTGGGTTTGGCCCTCTCTGTCTCTTTCTTGCATGGTGGTTCTCTTTTCCCTCAGTCTTTTCCGTAATATGATACAGCCACGGCACGAAGGCTCTTAGCAGATAGTACTAGCACCCTGATGTTGGACTTCCAGCCTTTGGGGCTGTGAGAATACTTTTTTAAAAATAAATTACGCAGTCTTGCGTACTCTTTTGTAGCAGCATAAAACAGACTAAGGCAAGGTTTCTCTGTGTATAGGTGTTTGAGATGTATGTTTATAGTGGTTTATCAGATCTGAAAACATTTTGGCCATTATATCTGTCTTCAAATATTTTTTGTTCCACTCTCTTACCTTTTAATTTCGGGCTTCAGTTACACATTTTTTAGTACTCTTGATAGTGTTCCACAAGTTCTCTTAATTTCTTTTTTAGTTTTCTTTCTCTTTACAATTAAGTTTTAATAGTTTCTCTAATTTTGTATTTGACTGCGGATCTTTTTTTCTGCTGTGTCTAATCTGTTTATTCCATCCAGTAAACTTTTCATTTCAGAAACTGTATTTTTTTTTATTTCTAGAAATTCTTTTGTTTTTAAATTGCCTTGCATGTCTTTCCTCAAGATATTCCTGTTTTTCATTAAGTCATTGAGCAACTTACAATAGTAGTTTTCAAGTTTTTGCTAGTATCACCTTTTTATTCTGGGCCTGTTTCTATTGACAAATTTTTCTTCTGGTTATAGGTCACATTCTTCTACTGTTGCACATGCCTGATAGATTTGGATTAAATTCTAGACACAGTGAATGTTACATTATTGAGGGTTTGGATTTTATCTTTTTTTTTTGAAAGATGTAAGGCTTTTTTCTTCTGGCAGAAAATTCAGCTCCTCCAAGACTTGTTTTTAAGCTTTTGTGAGAGTGAGTCTAGAGTACTTTTTTTTTTTTGAGACAGAGTATCTCCCAGGCTGGAGTTCAGTGACACGATCTTGGCTCACTGCAGCCTTTCTCTCCTGGGTTCAAGCAATTCTCCTGCATCAGCCTCCCGAGTTGCTGGGATTACAGGCACCCGCCACCACGCCCAGCTAATTTTTGTATTTTTAGTAGAGACAGCGTTTCACCTTGTTGGCCAGGCTGGTCTGGAACTCCTGACCTCAAGTGATCTGCTCTCCTTTGCCTTGTAAAGTGCTAGGATTATAGATATATGCCACTGTGCCTGGCCTTAGAGTAACTTTTTGCTAAGAATAGTTTAGCTCTATTACTAAGGCTTCTGAGATCTTTACTGAATGCTTTGGACATTCAGTGTTTAGGCTGTATTCAGACTGCTTCAAACTGAAAACATCTCCCAATACTGTTTGAGCTCTGGGAATTGTTGAGTTTACAACTCTGGTTGTTTTTAGGCTACCATTGTGGAGTTCTACCATGTTATGTATGTGTGGTTTTCTATTAGTAATATAGTGGGACTCCAAGGGGACTCCTTGCAGGTTTCTGAAATCTTTTTCCTCATAGCTTCCTCCTCTAGACCTCTGCTCTACAATTTCCAGCTGCCTTTCTTCCCAGAACACTAATCTCTGTCCCCTCCACTCAGTGTGACTGCTCTGCTCAGAAATCCCTTTTCTTCTGCGCAGTAATCTACAAAGTCTCTCCAGATAGGAGATCAGTATGATGGTAGAATTCATGTAGTTTCTTTTTTCTCAAGGATCACAGTCTTATGTTATTTGTTTTCCAGTGTCTGGAAGCAGGCATTTGATGTGTGTTTTCTAATTTTTTAATTGTTTGGAGTAGAAGGTTTATGTAGTCCCAATTACTGCATCATGGCTGAAATCAGAAATCCTCTTTCTTGTTAGGGAGATAAATATAGCTAACAGAAAATGTGTAGTAGAAGAGTGGAGGGAAGGTACTTGAATGAGGGCATTATTAATGAAGCCAAGACAACCACATATATCTCGTCAGGTATTACATTGCAATGTGAATGATGCCCCTGGGTGTGCTGGCTGCACAGCCTAAATGGTGGCCTTGCGTGGAGCAGAGCTGGGTGAGAAAACAAGTGAGAGCCTGCAGATGTAATTGACAGGAACTCATCTTAATTTAGTTGGTTCTAAGGCAAAGTGTGTCATCTGAGATGATGTCAGGGTTTTAATTTTGTGTGATTTATCACTTTTGTGAGGATTAAGAAGCCCCATTCATAAGGATTTTGTCAAATTTAAATGAGATGATATATATGATTTTTTTTTTTTTTTTTTGAAGGCAGGATCTCACTTTGTTGCCCAGGCTGGAATGCAGTGGCATGATCACGGCTCACTGCAACCTCGACCTCCTGGGCTCAATTGATCCTCCTGCCTCAGCCTCCTGAGTAGCTAGCACCTGAAAATGCTTTTTAAATGACAGTGCACCATGCAGTGTGAAGTATTACTTGCTAAAGTCCCTTCTTTGGATCTTTACAAAAAAACCTGCATAATGTTTCCCTGATGTCATAATGTTCAGAAAAAATGATCTAAAATTACTGTAACTTCAAAACATCAGAGTTCATATTTAGAGAAAATTTTTCTTTTCTTTCTTTGAAGAATTTAGTATGTAAATGTTACTTAGCCTCAGGAAAATCTTTGAATAAAACAGTCCTTTAAAAACAATACCTTGACTCTGCTGGAGCATATTGCTTATAAAGAAAAAGGAAAAAAAAAACAATACTTTGACTCTAGAAGAGACTGTTCAAACTGGAGTGAATGCCAGTGAAGTAGCAAATACCAGTAAAGTTTTGTGTGAGTTGAGGAAAACAAACCAGTGATCTCAGTGGTGCAATCAGCTCAGCATGAAGCTGGGGCCTGAAGTTTATAATGGAATAAGCTTAGAGGTTATAGCCAGATGTACAGAGCTAACAACAGTTTTTAGACTTCTGTAGAAACATCAAAGTGTATCGCAAGCATTACTTGCCTACTCACCTTCCTACATTTTCCACTTGCACTCATCTAGCTGTATCACTAGAGGGAAGAAAACGCTCATGCTTTTCCCTGGTAAGGACACTAAAAGTCACACTCTTTCCTCGGGGAAATTATAGCCTAGAAGAAGTAGACAGGGCCAAATAATCAGATTACCTTTAAGTTAACTGATTTTCTTGCTTGATTTCTCTTGATTCCAGGCAGATTTTTTGGGTGACTGTGCATGAGAGAAAATATCCAATTTCATGACTTCCAAGAAAGGTTACTTTCACAGACCTCTGAAAAGGCAAAACAGTTGTTAACTATAAAAAAAAAGAAGTTTTGGATTTTGTCTTTATTACATTAAGTCATTTTAAATGTCTGTTCATGTTTTTAGGTGTTCTGAGCTGCTTATCTCATTGGCCTGTTGTATTACTCTGTACCCTAATTAAGCACATTTTATATATTTCTGCATTTGCTGGTATTAGGAACATTTCTTAATGTACAGTTTTATCTCACTAATTTAAAAAAAATACCAGAAAGCATGACAATCCGTTGAATGCAAACTCCTTTTTAAGGAAACTTTGTTTTATTTAATATTTATCCTAAGCACATAGAACATTGTTATACACAGACATTCAGTAATTTTATTATATGAAAATTATAGATGTAAAACTCAGTCTGCAAAAAGGAAAAAGGCTTGAAACTCAGTTATGTATGAATTAAAAGCATTTCCTTTAGGCAAGGATGATTTAGTGCTTTTCTTATCATATACACATAGCTAATTGTCATGGTGCTTTTTGGAAAGGAAAAACAATGTAAGAAGACTGGCTTATGAAAAACGTTTTTAAAAGAGTTGAGCTGTAAGCTTTATTTAACCAACATTTATTTAACATGCACTTAACACTTAATTTGTGCCAGGCTCTGTGCTTGGTTTCAGGGATAGAAGGGTGACATGGATATAGCCCTTCTGGAAGAACTAGTTTGTTAGGATAGGCAGTCATGTGAACAGATAAATAATAATACAACCTGGAAAGTGCTTTAACAGAAATGGTTAAAATGTCATGGGGTTACTTTAAAGCAGCTACTTGTGTCTAGAGAATTGGTACGTTTTTTGCTGGTGTGCTAGACAAAGGCATGTTTAGTGGGGGAAGACAGGAAAACGGAAAGGCTCTAGGTTTATTTTATAGTAGGCCTGGGGGCTACTAACTACAGTAGTTGTTTGCAATATGTAGTTATTTACATTTTTAGCAACTATTCAGCATAAGTAGCACATATGTAGTATAAACTTTAAATGGGAAACCATCACTACAATCAAGATGATAGAATGTATATATCATTCTCAAGAGCTTCTCCTGTGCATTTGTTAATTCCTCAGTTCTGTTCTTCTTCACACTCCAATCCTTACTTCCACATGACTGCTAATCTAGTTTGTGTCCTAGTAGGTTAGTTTGCCTTTTCTGTAGTGTTTTTTTTTTTTTTGTCTTTGAGATGGAGCAGTGTTGCCCAGGCTGTTGTTCAGTGGTGTGATACAGGCTTACTGCAACCTCTGCCTCCTTGGTTCAGGCAATTATCCTGCCTCAGCCTCCTGAGTAGCTGGGATTACAGATGTGCATCACCATGCTCAACTAATTTTTGTATTTTTAGTAGAGACGGGGTTTCACCACGTTGACAAGGCTGGTCTCAAACTCTTGACCTCAAGTGATCCGCCTGCCGCGGCCTCCCAGAGTGCTGGGATTATAGGCCTGTGCCACCACGCCTGGCTGCATTTTCTGTAGTTTTTTTTTTGAGACGGAGTTTCGCTCTCGTTACCCAGGCTGGAGTGCAATGGCGCGATCTCGGCTCACCGCAACCTCTGCCTCCTGGGTTCAGGCAATTCTCTTGCCTCAGCCTCCTGAGTAGCTGGGATTACAGGCATGCGCCACCATGCCCAGCTAATTTTTTTGTATTAGTAGAGACAGGATTTCACCATGTTGACCAGGATGGTCTCGATCTCTTGACCTCGTGATCCACCCGCCTCGGCCTCCCAAAGTGCTGGGATTACAGGCTTGAGCCACCACGCCAGGCCCATTTTCTGTAGTTTTAAAATAAATAAATCACACAGAATGCTCTGTTTTGTCTGGCTTCTTTAACTCAGCATGGTTATTTTGAGATTCATTTATGTACCAGTAGTTTATTCTTTTTTATTTCTTAATTGTAATTCATATATCACAATTTGTTTATTCCCTCTTCTGTTGATGAACATTTGGGTTGTCTCCAATTTGGGATATTACAAATAAAGCTATTATGACCATTCTTATACAGGTCTTTGCGTGACATTCATATGGTAGATGTATCTTTAACATTACTAAGAAACTGCCAAAGCGGTTGTATCATTTTACATTCCCACTTCTAGTGTATGAGAATTTCAGTTCCTCTGTATACTTTCTAATGCTTGGTATGGTTATTCTTTTTAATTTTAAACATTAGAATAGGTTCGCAGTACTATCTCACTGTGGGTTTCATTTGCATTTTTCTAATTACTAATGATGGTGAATATCTTTCATGTATTTATTTGCCATCTTTTATCTTGTTTGCTGAAATATCTTCATATCTGTTATTCATTTTAAAAATTAGGTTGTTTGTTTTCCTATATTGAGTTTTTAGATTTCTTCATATATTCTGGGTACAAGTCCTTTATGAGATACATGATTTACAGATATTTTCTACTACTTGGTGGATTGTCTTTTCATTCTCCTAAAGAGTGTTTTGAGGAGCAGAAGTTTCTAATTTTGGTGCTGTTCAGTTTATCAAGATATTCTTTTATGGATAGTGCTTTTGGTGTTGTATGTAAGAAATATTTCCTTAACTGGTTACAGGAGTTTTTTCTTATGTCTACTTTTAGAACTCTTTTTCGCGACCGGATTTTGCTCTGTTGCTCAGGGTGGAGTGCAGTGGCATCATCATGTCTCACTGCAGCCTCGACCTCCCAGGCTCAAGTTATCCTCCAACTTCAGCCTCCCTAGTAGCTGGGACTGCAGGAATAAGCTTGGCTAATTTTTATTTTCTTATTTTTTATTGTAGAGACAGGGTCTTGCCATGTTGCCTAGTCTGGTCTTGAACTCCTGGGCTCAGAGAATTCTCCTTCCTTGCCCTCTTGGAAGTGCTGGGATTACATGTGCCAGCCACTACACATAGCCTTACTTTTAGAACTTTTAAAATTTGGTTTTACATGTAGGTCTGTGATCCATTTTGAGTTAATTTTGTAATATGGCATAATGTATGGATTGAAGTTGTGTGTGTGTGTGTGTGTGTCTGTGTGTCTGTCTGTCTGTCTATAAGCCACGGTTCCAACACCATTTGTTGAACTGATTGAATAAATTACTCTTTCACAAGTGAATTTCTTTGCATGTTTGTAAACAAAAATAGTTTTTCATTTATAAAAAAGTTTTTTCATGTATATATACATACACAAATACATGTGTATATATTTTTTTATTCTATACTTTAGTCCATTCATCTCTTGTTTTTATATATTGTCACACTTTCTTGATTCTTGAAACCTTGTAATCTTGCAATCAGTTTGTATAGTCTTCCAGGTTTGTTTTTTTTCAAAGTTATTTTGGCTATTTTAGGTCCTCTGCGTTTCCATATAAATTTCAGTATTCTTGTGTCAGTTTCTACCAAAAGTCTCTGGAATTTTGATTGTAATTCCATTAAATTTCTAGATACATTTGGGGAGAATTGACATCTTAATATTGAGTTTTTTGACGCATGTAGTTGGTATAGCATTCCGTTTATTTAGGCTGTTTTTAGCTTTTCTCAGGAGTGTTTTGTAGTTTTCACAATATAGGTCTCTCACATATATTGTCAGATATATTGTTTCATACTTTATACTGTTATATATGGCATTGTTTTAAAAATTCAATTTCTGAGTAATTTTTAGAATATAGAAATACAATTTTATATAGCGGCATTGTATGCTGTGCAAACTAAATTCACTTATTAATTCTGGTGCTTTCTGTAGATTCCATTCCATGGGCCAATCTTCATAAATGCTCGTGTAGTCTCTGAATAAAGATAATTTTACTTCTTGCTTTCCAATTTGGATGCCTTTTTAAAATTGCCTGATTGTACTTTCCAGAAACTAATACAATTTTAAATAGTGGTGAGAACAGATATCCTTGTCTTGTTATAGATCTTAGAAAGCATTAGTCTTTTATCTATGAGTATGATGTTGTAGTCTTTTTTATAGTACGCTTTATTAAATTGAGAGAGTTTCCTGGTATTCCTAGCTTCTAAGAGATTTTCCTAGAATAGATGTTGGATTTTGCCAGATGTCTTTTCTCTGTCTATTGAGACGTGGGTTTTCATTAATTTGTTAATATGGGGGATTACAGTGATTAATTTTTGATTGTTAAACTAAGTTTGCATTCCTCAGATAAACCCCATGTGTTTATGAGGCATTAGTCTTTAAATATGTTGTTATATTAGATTTGTTAAATTTTATTTAGAATTTTTCGTGTATGTTTATGAACGATGTTGCTTTGTAGTTTTCTTGTAATGTTTTTGTCTGGTTTTGACATCAATGTAACGCTGGATATGTAAAATGCAGACATTTATTTTCTAGAAGGTTTGCTTTAAAATTTTTTTTCAAGAGGAGTTTTTAATTTTCTAGATGAATTTTCTTCTAGCTGGTATGTTTCTTTTTTCTAGAAGAGTTTGATTATGATTGGTATTATTTTCCCCCTAAATCTACAACTGTTTGGTAGAATTCACCAGTGAAACCAGCTAGGTATAAAGTTTTTCATTGGAGGTTTTTGTTTGTTTTTTTTGAGATGGAGTCTTACTCTGTCGCCAGGCTGAAGTACAGTGGTGCGATCTCGGCTCACTGCGGCCTCCCAGGTTCAAGCGATCCTCTTGCGCCAGCCTCCCGAGTAGCTGGGACTACAGGCATCACGCCCAGCCAATTTTTGTATTTTTAGTAGAGACGGGGTTTCACCACCACCAGGATGGTGTTGATCTCTCAACTTCGTGATCTGCCCATCTCGGCCTCCCAAAGTGCTGGGATTACAGGCCTGAGCCACCACGCCCGACTTCGTTGGAGGTTTTTAATTACAAATTTAGTTTCTGGAATAGTTCCGGATCCATGTTCATTAGATAATCTCTTTCTTCTTCATTAAACTTTGATAATTTGTTTCTCAAAGATTGTTTATATTATCTAAGTTTGTCAAATATGTTATTTATTTATGACATTAACTTATTATTCTTTTTAGTATCTGTGAAATCTGTAGTGATGTTACTGCTCTTATTCCTGAAATTGATTGTTTCTTCTTTTCTTTATCAATCTAACTAAAAGTTTATCAGTTTTTTTTTTTTTGATGTTCCCAAAGAACCAGCTTTTCAGTTCTGTGACTTTTTTTTTCTCTATTTCTCCCCATTTCTTTGACTTCTGCTGTGATTTTATCATTTGCTTTCTCTTGCTTAGTTTGGCTGTAATTTAGTTATTTTCTGGTTTGAGGTAGATTATGAGGTCATCAGTTTGAGACCTTTCTTTTTTTCTAATACAGGTCTTTAGTGCTTTGAATTTTCTCCCTAAGTTCGGCTTTAGTGGCATTCCACCAAGTTTGATATATTTCATTTAGTTTAAAACATTTTTTGTTTCATTTTTCTTTAACTTATGGGTTATTTAGAAGTGTGTTATTCAGATTCCAAATATTTTGGGGGAATATTCTTTCCAGAGATATTTCTCTTACTGATTTCTAGTTTGATTGTGGTTAGAGAACATGCTTTGTATGAATTGAGTCATTTTAAATGTATTGAGCCTTTTTTATGGTTTCAAAAATGGTTTGTTGTCTTCTACAGCAGGTGAGAAATCTCTGGCTTATTGGGTCATATCTTATTTTGAATTTTATTGTTTATTTCTGGTGGCAGGTATTATTTGGATGATAATATTGTTGTCCCTTTTTAAGTCTGAGACTTTGTCTACGTTCTCCACATATCCAACACAGTGCCTGGCACAGGGTAGGTGATCAAATATTAATACTTGTTTATTCAAAAATATTTGAGCATTTACTGTGAGCCTGGCATTCTCTTTGGTATATCTGGATGAAAGATTGATTTCTGCTACTAATATAATAGCCTGTGAGTATCCATTGTTTCCATGCGAGGCTACAACTTTCTAATGGTAGGGCATATCTGTGTCTCAAAAACTTAAACTGAATTTTCAGTCACTCTGTCACCTGTGATGTGGAATGGCACAGCTGAGCTCCCTTAAAATCTTGAGAAAAATAGTGCTCTCCCTTCCTTAGTAGCTGTTAGCCGTTTCATGTAGAGAGAACAAAGTTTCTGTTTGATGGCAACTGTTGAAGTACTAGGAATGTTTTTTAACCACCGAGGTTCATGAAAAGTTGAAGCAGTAATTCAGTTTTTATAGGAGAAGCACCTTACATACATATTAAATCTTTTTTTCCCCAAGAGTCTAGTCCAATATAAATTGAGAAACTGGGGACAGAGTTTAATCAATATTCAAGTTTCTTGTTTTGACTTGACTGTTTAATCTAACTTATGTAAGAATAATTTTTCCATTCAGGTATCAAATGCTTATTTTGTTAAAATGGTTGCATTTGTTATTTACTGTTTAATAAAATTGTTTAGAAATTAGTCATGTATTGGTGATGGTTCAAGCAAAACATTCCTCAAATATTGAATTAGAAATTCACAGGCATCTGTGTCAGTTGCTTTGGTTTACAGAAAATGAGCAAGATTATTGTTCAATTTTTTGACAACTTGAAAAAAATCAAAATAAATAGAGCCATTGTAAAATTCTTAGGTTGGTGCAAAAGTAACTGTGTCTTTTTGTTATTAAGACAAAAATTGCAGTTACTTTTGCATCAACCTAAGATTACGTTTTACAAATAAAATCACTTTGAGTTGTTACATTTGAAATTGCATTTGTCAAATAAGTAATTTATTTGTATTCTGACTTAGTCCCCAAATAGTTTGAATAGGACTATTTACTCAGTACAGAAATGATTAAATTATAATTTCCTAATGTTGATATAAATTTCTTTTTTAGAATAGTGATTTAATTAATAACATATCGAATTTGGTTTGAGTCATTTTTGCAATAAAGTTGTTTTTGTACGTAATTTTGAAAGTCCTATGCAATGTTTGCAGCAAAAGTTAGTCTAACAGAGATTTCTGTTGATAATTTCAGGTATTTTGATAGTTATATCCTAAAGTGCTTTTCTTGACCCAAAGCCTACTCTATTGTAATTTTTTTTTTTTTTTTGAGATGGAGCCTTGCTCTGTCACCCAGGCTGGAGTGCAGTGGCACGATCTTGGCTCACTGCAACCTCTGCCTCCTGGGTTCAAGTGATTCTCCCACCTCAGCCTCCCATGTAGGTAGGATTACAGGCATCTGCCACCTTACGCGGGTCATTTTTGTATTTTTAGTAGAGACGAGGTTTCACCATGTTGGCCAGGCTGGTCTCAAACTCCTGACCTCAGGTGATCTGCCTGCCTCGACCTCCCAAAGTCCTGGGATTACAGGCATGAGCCACTGTGCCTGGCCTACTCTAGTGTACTTTATCCCAGTTCTTTGATAAATAAACCCTTTCCCCCTCTTTAATCGTGATTCTTTTTAAAATTTATATTTAGATTCTCAACCTGTAAGAATTAGTTTAAAAAAATTAATTTGTTAAATAAGTGCCTACAGTATGCTAGCTAGGCATTGTGCTGATTGCTTTGAGGATGATGAAAGTGTATTGGATATGGTCAGTGTAGCTCCATACAACAATAGATGAGCGAGAAAACTTGTATGCTGTACTAATAATTGTAATACAAATATATGCTGTTTTGAATTCTTATAAACATCTTAGAAAAAATACCTAGAAAAAAAAACTCTTAATAAGCAAATGGATTAACATGTCTGCTTTCTAAAGTATCATGTATCCAACCATATTTTTAAAGTAAAAACCACCAGAATACAGGGTCCATAGTTACATTTGTGTAAGCAGCCTTAAAACTGCATAGTCCAATATCTAGCACAGCACAGTCAAAAACATAGTATTATGCATATAGTAAATGTTAATAAATAAATGTTTGGGAAATGACTGCCTGTGAAAACTTATTTTTGAGGCTTATATAAGTAATGTAATTTACAGTAGACAACTTTCCTCATGTTTCAAACTGCTGGTCATTACTAATTAGTGGGTTGAGAAAAAACTTTAGTGGATCTCACACAGCATGGTAAAGAAGTAGAATAGAATGGAAGCTATGAGAATGCATCATATGTAGTTAGAGGATTGTTTTTATGACATTTCGGTTTGTTATATAAATATGTTGTATATATATGTATGTTATATGAATACATGCTTCTGTACACTAGATGGTGATATAAAATATATTTAATGGTGAATTGTGGTCAAAAACTTGGAAAGCCACAACTTCAGTAGTTAATTTTAGCTACTTTTAAAGTGCAGTTTCTCTTTACTACTTTGTAAGGTGTGAAAACAATTGAATTTGCAAAACTGTTGCCTGATAGGTTTAGTTGTTGTCAATGCTGCTTGGCAGAGTGCTCTATGTTGTGGTTTAAATACCACTCCAGATTTTCCTTTGTTGGATAAAAGTCTATTATCACTTTTTTTGTTCTTAGTTGACTTTAGAGTCACTGATCTTCAGTTGGTGTTGGACAGCTTCCGTTGAAGAAAGAAAACAGCTTTATTGGCAGTGGGGGCAATCAACATTATTATCATATCAACAATAATTTAACATTATTAAATAAAAGATTCCAGAAACATGAAGAAAAAGACTAGAATGTAGTTATGTAAAAAACAAACAAAAAGCAAACCCAAACCACCACAGTTCAAGTAAGAGAAAATGCTTCCAAATAGTGATGTAACTTACCTAGGCCTCAGCTTTCTCATTGGAAAGAAAGAAGAGGTTGTTACTAGATGATCTCTTAGGTTACCTTCTGATACAAAAGTGGAACTCTTGAAACATCTTTATGTCTCTTTGAGCTGTGGAATCCTACCAAATATTTAGAATGATAATGTGAACAGCTTGACTTTAAAGAATTCAGTTCAGTGAGAACTCCTAATGAAGTGGAAAATAGCTGTGTTATGTGTGCATTTATGACTTTACAGTAGCTTGTGTCTAGACTGTTGATTTGATGAAGTTTATACAGAAGAATTAAATACTCATGATTTGTATATTTAAAAAATCTTAAGAGTTTTCCTGGAAGTGAATGTTTCTATGAAGCACATTTAATATATGTTAAGGCCAATTTTTTTTTTTACCCTCTGTACAATCAGTTTCTGAAATTGTAATGAAAATCAAGTACAAAAGATAATCCAGCATTTAAATACTCTTTATTCTAGCCTTTTCTATTATAGTACTTGTTTTTGTTTTTTATTGTCACGGTATTTTATGTTAACTTGAGGACTAATTGAGCATACAGAAAACTTCTTCAGCTTGGGAATGTGGGGCTATATAACTTGAAAAGAGATGAAAAAACAGTTTCTTTAGGTCAGAAGTATTTTACATCTGGAAACACACCCTTGAACTCTGGCTGTGGTTTTTCTACATGTGCCATTTATTAGCAGATATGTTCTTTATGAAATTTTGACAGCATATGCTGCTTTTTTTTCCTGAGGAAAGCTATAGTTCTAGGCAGAATTTAGCTTTGTTGGTTTCAATTAAGGTGTTAAATCTTTAGTCAAGTGAAAATATAAGGATAGGGGGCATTCTTAACTTAAGTACCAGGCTTCTATGGTTTTTATCATTGCTTTATTTTTTAGAAAGAGTGTTTTGAGATATGTGAAAAGGGGGAACTCTGATTAAATTTGAGTTGGACTCAGTATTTTTTTTTTCATTGGCTTTCATACTTTAGAACATCTGCTTTGTAATATGAAAGGAGGACCCTACCCACAACCTTCTCTCACCCTTTTGGGTGTACCTACTTATTTTTAAGTAATCTTGGCTGTGGACTATCAAATACTGTTTGATACCCTGTATTATAGCAAGTAGAAATTGGTACAGTTGTGCTAGGCTGTGCCCTATGTTTCAAGGAGGAATTGGGAGGCTTGGACAATGTTCATATATGTATCATAACTTGGTTCCTGGGAGAACATGAGATTGCTATGACAACAAAGGTTGTTTGAAGGCAAAAATCTTGGCAGAGTGGTTGGATCTTTTGAAGTGCTGGGTGTGTTGATAGGAAAGGATCCATTCAGTAGTAAGCATATAGCTGTTGGCTGGCAGTCAGGGAAAACAAGCATTTAGTTTTAGCTTTAACTTGACGGCAAATATATTTTCAGTTTTCCCCTCAATGCTAATTTTCCTTCAAAACATTTATTTGTATGAGGTTTTCTCTTAAGTATACTGTTTCAAGAACAAGTTTCCAAGCATGTACAATGTAATGTTTTAGCTGGCCTAAAATTGTCTGAAGTTTCGGTAAAATCAGTGTGCTGTAATGCATTCTGATATGAATGGCTCCCAATTTTAAAAGAGTAGATAAAAATCATTACAAATTACTCAGCTTAGAATTTGGTATTGCTTAAAAATTAGTAACAAACAAAAATAAATTCCCAAACTCTGTGATCTGCCTGCTGTTTTCAAGATCCTTATCTTCACTCATCAGCTTTCTTTCTCTCTCTCTCTCTCTCTCTTTTTTCCATTCTGAATCTCAACTTTCATTCATGGTTTTGCTGTATGGCTGTTCATGCTTGCTTCCGGCCATTACTCAAGATGTAGTTCCTGCCTTGTCTATCTTCTCATTTTCCTGCCTCTCTAAACACTACTCAGGTTTTACCTTTGTTGTTAAGTTTCCCCTGACTTTTGTAACCAACAGAGATTTCTTTTTTCTCTAACTCTTGATTAACATTTATGTATTGAATAGTTTGGAGCTTAATAAGATTTTACACATTTAACATTTTTGTTTATGTGTTGTGTGTTGGACATATTTCCTTAGTAATAAGTTTTTGGTCAGAAGTTGTGTACTCCACTCTTGTGCCTTATAATAAAGGACCAGGCATATAGTTAATACTTAGTAACAACTAGTTGATTGATGGTTTGAATTTTAAAAAATCATATTCAAATAATAGAGCATTTATTTAAAATAAGTTGTATAAGTAGTCACCACAGAGAATGTCCTCTATCAGGGATACTCTTATTTTTAATATTGGTCCCAGAGCCAGTGATAATTTGTATAGATCTTTTCCCAACCGCTATTCTTCATTTAAACTGAAGAACCCAGAAAATTATTTAGGTAACTTTTTTTCAGTTCTCTAAAGAATGACACTTAAGTAGTAGTATTCTAGATGCTCAGGAGATGCCTACAGTGGATGACTAAAGGCACTCATAGCACTTAATTCTTATGTGAAACCATTCTTGAGAATGGGACATACAGTATCATTTCTGTATTATATTCAGTTTCCACATACTTTAATGACTTGACTGAATCTTTACATTAATTACATTATTCTCTTATTTTTTCCCAGAAGTAAATATTGGTAAAAATGCCAAGGAAAGTAATTCTAGGGACCTGGTGGAAGTTTTGCTATTTTGATTTATTAGAAAATATTGAAGCGGTAACCCAGTTTTAAGCAATACTACTGTATGCAAATGTAAAATATAGTTCTCACTTTTTAGACCTATGTATTATAAACAGGATGTTTTTGGTACTACAAAATCTTTTTGAGATTTTTCTCTCTACAATCTGTAAATGAAGAGGAAGGTGAAAATAGCTGCTGAATCAAATATTTTGAGAAATTTTTTCATCCTGTTTGGAAAAGAATCACTAGTTATTTGCATGTATTTTATATCTGGAAATGGTAAATTTCATGATTTTTTAAAAGTAATTATTCATTAAAGAAATACTTAAAATAGGGAATTAACCTCAAAATCACCACTTGCTCTTTGATTTTGTTTACTGAACAGGTTTAGGGAAATGTCTAGGGCTTAAGGGAGTGCTAAGGTCTTTTGGGTCTGTTAAAACCTTAGGGATATTCCCCGCTTGCAGGATAGTTATTATTATTTTAATGCAATTCTAGTAAAACAAAAACAAAAACAAAAACAAATTCTGGCAATTATTCATGATGGGAAATGGTTTGATGGTTAATAATTCCCATACAGTTATTCACTGACTCCGATAGCATGTTGCATATAAGTGAATTTTCTTGAAGTAATATTTTGTATTAGTGATTTTTGATTGAAATCTTTATAAAGTGTGTTACAATTGCATTTTATTGTTTTCTAAAAGCTTACTAAATATCTGGCTTTATCAGGAATACAGTCATGAATATTTGTTGTACTTTGTATAATGAGACCATGTAGTGATAATTCATAGTCTTATGATGAAGGTTGAAAGGAATGTTTGATTATATGCTGATCTTTTCCACGTTACTGTACATTTATTTGTAGCATTTTGATTGTTTGTTTCTTTGTTATCTATAGTTATTTCTGAATTTGTCACTTTATGGTTGCCTTATTATTATTTTTTTTAGCTTTTGTTTAGATTGGCGCAAAAGTAATTGCAGCTTCTGCAATTACTTTTTTTTAATTTTTGAAATGGAGTCTTGGTCTCTCCCCAGGCTGGAGAGCAGTGGTGCAACCTAGGTTCACTGCAGCCTCCGCCTCCCGGGTTCAAGCGATTCTCCTGCCTCAGCCTCCCAGGTTACTGGGACTATAGGCATGCACCACTACGCCGAGCTAATTTTTATATTTTTAGTAGAGACGGGGTTTCACCATGTTGACCAGGATTGTCTTGATCTTCTAACCTCGTCATCCACCTGCCTTGGCCTCCCAAAGTGCTGGGATTACAGGCCTGAGCCCCCGCGCCTGGCCACCATTACTTGCAATGGCAAAAGCCACAATTACTTTTGCACCAACCTAATATTATGCTGTATAATCTAACCTGCTAAAAACCGACCCCCTAAGGGTAATAAGTTAGTTAAGCCTTATTAAAATCAGAGATGGTATTGATATATGACAAGAGACCATGGGAATGGTTTTTGCTTTTCTTGCGGAGAAGAATGCATGTGCGCTTTGTTAAAGCTCTTTTCAAACCTTATTTCTCTGTTAGTCTCTGGGTGTAGTTGATTGATTGCGGTTGTTTGATATCTGACTACCAGATACATGGGCTGCTGTTACTTTTCCTTCAGATGATTTTGATATTAAAAAAATCTTAACTTATTTTTTTCTCATGTAGCAAAATTTGAGAAAATATAAAAGTAAATGGCTTACATGTATTCAGTGTGTTTCAACCTGAACTGTAGTGTCAACAATTATAAATTAAGATATCAATAACTTACTAAATAATAGAAGTATTTTTGGCGTAAAATGGACTGGGCATGGTGGCTCACGCCTGTAATCCTAGCAGATTGGGAGACCTAGGCAGGGGAATCACTTGAGGTCAGGAGTTCGAGACCAGCCTGGCCGACATGGTGAAAACCCATCTCTACCAAAATACAAAAATTAGCCAGGCATGGTGGCGGACACCTATAATCCCAGCTACTCAGGAGGCTGAGACATAAGAATCCCTTAAACCTGGAAGGTGGAGGTTTCAGCCAGCTGAGATCATGCCACTGTACTCCATCCTGGGCAACAGAGCAAGACTGGGTCACCCTTTCCCCCTGAAAAAAAAAAAAGGATTAAGTTGATTTGGTTTCATAATTATTGATGGTGATTACAAATATTTAAATAAACTGGATTAAATTATAATATATCTTGATAATGACTACCTGCCAGCTTGTCCTGGTGTGAAGAAGTTATTCTGTAAATGCAAAGAAAAAAAGAAGCACTTAAGTCAAGATTTTGATTATTGAGAATAAAGACTGGGTTGGCCACTTGAGAAATACTTGTGGAGAACATTTTTTGGTACTGGATAGAACATAATTAGCTTACTGATTTGATGGTTCTGTGTAGTTCCTGAAACTCTTGGCTTGTGCCTGCCTTTCTTTAACTCTGGCTTCTTCTCCTCCTTCTGTTTGTGTATCTGTTTAATTCATTGAGTGAGAAGGATAGGCAGATCTGTGTCTGCCAAGGACCAGATGTACTTCTTTCCTTACTCTTGGTTTTTTGCTCACTTTTATATATAAGGGATTAGTACAAACCCAAAGGAGAGAAAGTAGAGGATCAGATCATTGGGACTTATTCTGGGTTCAAGAAAAATTAACAAATTGTTAAGGATGGAGGGGCCAGGGTTGTACAGCTTAGCTATACTAGGATACAAATTGGAGATCAAGTATCAAGGCAGATACTTTTTATCCATTGGAGCTTTTCTTATCTGAGAAGAACTTGAACATAGTAACCATAGTAGAATTGCCAGAAAACTGTGAATGTTGTTTTTTTTTTTTTTTTTTTTTTTTTTATTGCATTTTAGGTTTTGGGGTACATGTGAAGAACATGCAAGGTTGTTGCACAGGTGCACACCTGGCAGTATGATTTGCTGCCTCCCTCCCCTTCACCTATATCTGGCATTTCTCCCCATGCTATCCCTCCCCAACTCCCCACCCCCCCACTATCCCCCCTCCCCCCAACAGACCCCCGTGTATAGTGCTCCCCTCCCTCTGTCCATGTGTTCTCCTTGTTCAACACCCGCCTATGAGTGAGAACATGTGGTGTTTGATTTTGTGTTCTTGTGTCAGTTTGCTGAGAATGATGTTTTCCAGGTTCATCCATGTCCCTACGAAGGATGTGAACTCCTCCTTTTTAATGGCTGCATAATATTCCATGGTGTATATGTGCCACATTTTTCCTGTCCAGTCTATCATCGATGGGCATTTGGGCTGGTTCCAGGTCTTTGCTATTGTAAACTGTGCTGCAATGAACATTCGTGTGCATGTGTCCTTATAGTAGAACGATTTATAATCCTTTGGATATATGCCCAGTAATGGGATTGCTGGGTCAAATGGAATTTCTATTTCTAGGTCCTTGAGGAATCGCCACACTGTTTTCCACAGTGGTTGAACTAATTTACACTCCCACCAACAGTGTAAAAGCGTTCCTATTTCTCCACATCCTCTCCAGCATCTGTTGTCTCCAGATTTTTTAATGATCGCCATTCTAACTGGCGTGAGATGGTATCTCAATGTAGTTTTGATTTGCATTTCTCTAATGACCAGTGATGATGAGCATTTTTTCATATGTTTGTTGGCCTCATGTATGTGTTCTTTTGTAAAGTATCTGTTCATATCCTTCGCCCATTTTTGAATGGGCTTGTTTGTTTTTTTCTTGTAAATCTTTTTTAGTTCATTGTAAATTCTGGATATCAGCCCTTTGTCAGATGGGTAGGCTGCAAAAAATTTTTCCCATTCTTTTGGTTGCTGATTCACTCTAATGACTGTTTCTTTTGCTATGCAGAAGCTCTGGAGTTTAATTAGGTCCCATTTGTCTATTTAGACTTTTGTTGCCAATGCTTTTGGTGTTTTAGTCATGAAGTCCTTGCCTATGCCTATGTCCTGAATGGTTTTGCCTAGGTTTTCTTCTAGGGTTTTTATGGTGTTAGGTCTTACGTTTAAGTCTTTAATCCATCTGGAGTTAATTTTAGTGTAAGGTGTCAGGAAGGGGTCCAGTTTCTACTTTCTGCACAAGGCTAGCCAGTTTTCCCAACACCATTTATTAAACAGTGATCCTTTCCCCATTCTTGTTTTTGTGAGTTTTGTCAAAGATCAGATGGTTGTAGGTGTGTGGCGTTACCTCCAAGGCCTCTGTTCTGTTCTGTTCCATTGGTCTATATCTCTGTTTTGGTACCAGTACCATGCTGTTTTGATTACTGTAGACTTGTAGTAGAGTTTGAAGTCAGGTAGTGTGATGCCTCCAGCTTTGTTCTTTTTGCTTAAAATTGACTTGGCTATGCAGGCTCTCTTTTGGTTCCATATGAAGTTTAAGGTAGTTTTTTCCAGTTCTGTGAAGAAGGTCATTGGTAGCTTGATAGGGTTAGCATTGAATTAAATTACTCTGGGCAGTATGGCCATTTTCATGATACTGATTCATCCTAACCGTGAGCATGGAATGTTTCTCTTTCTCTTTGTGTCCTCTCTTATTTTGTTGAGCAGTGGTTTGTAGGTTTCCTTGAAGAGGTCCTTTACGTTCCTTGTTAGTTGTATTCCTAGGTATTTTATTCTCTTTGTAGCAATTGTGAATGGCAGTTCACTCTTGATTTGGCTCTCTTTAAGTCTGTTATTGGTGCATAGGAATGATTGTGATTTTTGCACATTGATTTTGTATCCTGAGACTTTGCTGAAGTTGCTTATCAGTTTCAGGAGATTTTGGGCTGAGATGATGGGGTCTTCTAGATATACAATCATGTCATCTGCAAATAGAGACAATTTGACTTCCTCCTTTCCTATTTGAATACCCTTTATTTCTTTTTCTTGCCTGATTGCTCTGGCTAGAACTTCCAGTACTATATTGAATAGGAATGGTGAGAGAGAGCATCCTTGTCTAGTGCCAGATTTCAAAGGGAATGCTTCCCGTTTTTGCCCATTCAGTGTGATATTGGCTGTTGGTTTGTCATAAATAGCTTTTATTATTTTAAGATAATTTCCATCAATACCTAGTTTATTGAGAGTTTTTAGCTTAAAGGGGTGTTGAATTTTGTCGAAGGCCTTCTCTGCATCTATGTCAAAGCCGTTCTCTGCATCTATTGAGATATTCATGTGGTTTTTGTCTTTGGTTCTGTTTATGCGGTTAATTACATTTATAGACTTGCGTATGTTGAACCAGCCTTGCATCCCTGGGATGAAACCTACTTGATCATGATGGATAAGCTTTTTAATGTGCTGTTGCAATCAGTTTTCCAGTATTTTATTGAAGATTTTTGCATCTATGTTCATCATGGATATTGGCCTGAAATTTTCTTTTCTTGTTGAGTCTCTGCCGGGTTTTGGTATCAGGATGATGTTGGTCTCATAATATGATTTGGGAAGGATTCTCTCTTTTTGGATTGTTTGGAATAGTTTCAGAAGGAGTGATACTAGCTCCCCTTTGTATGTCTGGTAGAATTCGGCTGTGAACCCATCTGGACCTGGGCTTTTTTTGGGTGGTAGGCTATTAATTGCTGCCTCAACTTCAGCCCTTGTTATTAGTCTATTCGGGGTTTTGACTTCTTCCTGGTTTAGGTTTGGGAGAATGCAAGTGTCCAGGAATTTATCCATTTCTTCCATGTTTACTGGTTTATGTGCATAGAGTTGTTTGTAATAATCTCTAATGATGGTTTGTATTTCTGTGGAATCTGTGGTGATATCCCCTTTATCGTTTTTTATTGCATCTATTTGATTATTCTCTCTTTTCTTTTTTATTAATCTGGCTAGTGGTCTATTTTGTTGATCTTTTCAAACAGCCAGCTCCTGGATTTATTGATTTTTTGAAGGTTTTTTTATGTCTCTATCTCCTTCAGTTCTACTCTGATCTTAGTTATTTCTTGTCTTCTGCTAGCTTTTGAGTATTTTTGATCTTCCTCCTCTAGCTCTTTCAATTTTGGTGATAGGGTGTCAATTTTACATCTTTTCTTGCTTCTCATGTGGGCATTTATTGCTATATATTTTCCTCTAGATACTGCTTTAAATGTGTCCCAGAGATTCTGGTACGTTGTGTCTTCATTCTCTTTGGTTTCAAAGAACATCTTTATTTCTGACTTCATTTCATTGTTTATCCAGTCAACATTCAAGAGTTCTTTTCTTTAAGAATGTTGAATATTGGCCCCCACTCTCTTCTGGCTTGTAGGGTTTCTGCTGAGAGATCTGCTGTGAGTCTGATGGACTTCCCTTTGTGGGTGACATGACCTTTCTCTCTGGTTGCCCTTAGCAGGGATCCTTTCTTTATCCCTGACATTTGGGAGTTTGGTTATTAAATGCCTTGAGGTAGTGTTCTTTGGATTAACTCTGCTAGGTGTACTGTAACATTTTTGTGCTTGGATGTTGATGTCTTTCTATAAGTTTGGGAAGTTCTCTGTTATTATCTCTTTAAATAAATTTTCTACCCATATCTCTTTCTCCACATCCTCTTTTAGGCCAGTAACTTTTAGAGTTGCCCTTTTGAGCCTATTTTTTAGATCCTGTAGGCATGCTTCATTGTTTTTTACTAGTATTTTTTAATTTTTTTGTCTTCTCTGTGTATTTTCAAACAGTCTGTCTTCAAGCTTACTAATTCTTTCCTCTGCTTGATGAATTCTAATATTAAAGGACTCTAATGCATTCCTCAGTATGTTATTGCATTTTTTAGCTACAGAATTTCTGATTGATGTTTTTTAATTATTTTAATCTCTTTGTTAAATTTATCTGATAGAATTCTGAATTCTTTCTCTCTGTTATCTTGAATTTCTTTGAGTTTCCCCAACACAGCTATTTTGAATTTTCTGTCTCAGAGGTCATATATCTCTGTTTCTCCGGGATTGGTTCCTGGTGCTTATTTAGTTCATTCGTTGAGGTCATGTTTTCCTGGATAATGTTGATGCTAGTACATGTTCTTCAGTGTCTGGAAATTGAAGAATTAGGTATTTATTGTAGTGTTCACTGTCGGGGCTTGTTTGTAGCCATCCTTTTTCAGAAGACTTTCTAGATATGTAAAAGGACTTGGGTGTTGTAATCTAAGCTGCGTCTGCTTGAGGGGCACCCCAAGCCCAGTAACACTGTGGTTTTTGCAGACTCATAGAGGTACCTCCTTGGTGGTCTTGGACAATATCCAGGAGTATTCTATTATATTCATCTGTATGTCTATTCTTATGACATTACCACACTGTTTTGATATTCATAGCTTTGTAGTAAGTTTTGAGATGGGAAAATGTGAGTACTGCAACTTTGTTTTTCCTTTTCAATATTATTTTGGCTACTTAAGTCCCCTTGCAATTCCACATGAATTTTAGGATTAGCTTGTCTTCTGTAAAAGACAGTTGTAGTTTTGGTAGGGATTGTATTGAATCTGTACATCAATTTGGGGAGTATTGCTATTTTAATAATAGTAAGTTTTCAGATTCATGAACACATGATGCCTTTCCATTTATATAGGTCTTACATTTCTTTCAGCAATGTTTTCTAGTTTTCAGTATGTGAGTCTGGCACTTCTTTGATTCAATTTATTCCTACATATTTTATCATTTGCAATGCTATTTTAAATAGAATTGTTTTCTATTTTTGGATTGTCCATTGCAAGAACATAGGAATGAATACAACTAACCTTTGTGTGTTGATCATGTATCCTGTGACTTTATTAAACTCATTTATTAGCTCTAATTGTATTTTGTCAATTCTTTAAGATTTTTATATAAGATAATTTCATTTATAAATATAGTTTTACTTCTTCCTTTCTAATCTGGATGCCTTTTATCTCTTTTTCTTGCCTAATTTCTCTGGCTTGAAATTTCAGTACAATATCCAATTGAAGTGGCAAGAACAGACATACTTGTTTTATTTCTAATCTTATTAGGAAAGTTTTGAGGCATTCAGCACTGAGTATGATGTTAACTATGGGTTTTTCAAATACCATTCATCAGATTGAAGATGTTTCCTCTATTCTTAGTTTGTTTAATGTTTTTATAATGAAATGGTGTTGGATTTTTATCAGATGCTTTTTTTTTCATGAATTAAGATGATCCTGCTGTCTTTTTCCCTCTTCTTCTATTAATATGATGTATTACTTTTATTGATTTTTTTATTTTGAACTACTTTTTCATTCCTGCGATGAATTGTACTTGGCCATGGTGTACAATCCTTTGAATATACTGCTGGATTCAGTTTCCTCGTATTTCTAATTTTATTTTATGTGATCAGAAAAGATATTTTATATGACTTCAAACTTTTAACATTTATTGAGACTTGTTCTGCAGCCTAACACATGGTCTATCTTGGAGAATGTTTCATGTACACTTGAAAAGAATGTGTTTTCTGTTGTTTTGGGGGTGGGACATTTTATAGATGTTTGTCAAGTATGTTTGGTTAATAGTGTTCAATTATTCTATTTCCTTATTAATCTTTTCTATAATCTCTTAGTCAAATTGGTGACTATAATGGAATACATACCATAGGCTGGATAATTTATAAAGAACAAAGATTTATATCTTACAGTTCTGGAGACTGGGAAGGCCAAAATTGAGAGGCCAGAAGCATCTGGTAAGGGACATCATGTTGCATTCGCCCATGATGGAAGATGGAAGGGCAAGAGAGTACATGAGAGAACAAGAGAGGGCCAAACTCACTTGTATAACAAACCTTCTCAATAACTACCCCACTTCCCATGAAGTCTCTGCATTAGGTCTCCATTATTACCTAATTACCTCTTATTAGGTCCCACTTCCCAACACTGTTGCATTGAGGATTAATTTTCCAACATACATACTTTTGGGGACACATCCAAACCATAGCAGTAGTTGTTTCATCATTACTGAAAGATAGAATTTTTAACTATTGTTGAATTGTCCATTTCTCCCTTCAATAATTCTGTCAGTTTGTACTTCATATATTTTGGGGCTGTGTTGTTAGGTGAATATATTTATAATTGTTATGTCTTCTTGATGGATTGATTCTTTTCAGGACCTTTATCTCTAATCACAGTGTTTGTCTTAAAGTCCATTTTTTTTAAATATTAGTATAGCCACTCCAGCTTTCTTTTCCTTAGAGTATGCATGAAATATATTTTTTCCATTATTTTATTTTCAACCTGTCTGTGTTTTTAAATCTAAAGTATGTCTCTTGTAGACAATGTGTTTTTGGGTCTTTTTTTTTTTAATTCATTCTGCCTTTTAGCTGATAAGTTTAATCAATTTCCATTTAACATAATTACTGATGAGGAAGGACCTACTTTTGATATTTTCTATTTGTTTTTCTAGGTTATTTTTCATTTCTCTCATTATTGCCTTCTTTTGTATGAGGTAGATTTTTTTAAGTGTGCCATTTTGGTTCACTTTTTATTTATTTATTTATTTTAGTTATTTTCTTAGTGTTTTCTCTATGATTACAATTAACATCTTAATTCATAATTAATTAATTTTTTTCTTCCTGTAAGTGGACAATGCTTTCTTTGTTTGCATGTCTCATATTTTTGGTTGAAAATTGGATATGTTGAATATTGTAATATGGCAACTCCGGAAATCAGATTCTCCTGTCTTCTCAGAATTTGTTGTTTCTGCTTGTTGTAGGTTGTATTTGTTTGTTGCTGACTTTTCTAAACTATTATTTAAAAACCCTATGCTTTGTCACGTGTGGTTACTGAAATCTCTAAAGTCACTGAAGTCTTACAACTTTTGTGGAAGGATGGACTTTGAGAGTTCCCTACTCTACCACTTTTGCTAATGTTATTTCCATAATTACTGTGAAATTTTATATTTTCATTATCCTTGAACATTTCATAAATATTTTTGATGTGTTCTATATTTAAGAGTTCTAATATATAATATGTTTGCCTTTTAAATCTGTTGTTTGTTCTGCTAACTCTTATTTGGAGTGGCTTGTTTTCCTGTATGTTTTTTTTTAATTGTAAATTTATATTTGGCTGAAACTAACTTGTGAGAATTCTAAGGACTCAGTGTTGATGATGGCTTTCTCTTCGTGAGTATTTTCTAGTAGCTTGCATTTTTTCCCCAGACCACATAGGTAGTATAAATTAAAAACCCAGAACTGTCTTTCTTCAGGTCTAAATCCAATTAAAAAGAAAAAGAAAAACAGAACTGGTGAGAGGGTTTTGTCTATACTTGTAAATTCTTGGGAGGAGACTATTATATTTTTAACAATTTTTAAACTGGGATCTGCAGGTAGAAATATACTGGTTTTCCTGTAGGTTTTCATCACTGCCAATTTTTTTCTAGTCCAACCTATTACTGAGGGGATAGTTCTTCCAACAGTCTCAGATGTATGTGACAACTTCAGTTTGCTCTTCCATTTTATGTAGACTCAAGCAAGGCCTAGTCTTCTATTTCTCCTCAGCATTAATCCCTGAAGGTATATGTTCTTTGTATGGGCATTTGCACTCACAGCACCCACAGCTTCCATGTTATTTATTGCTCTGGTTTCATCTGATTATTGTTTTGACTTTTGAGGATTCCCTTTTTTCTGTGAGCCCTGCAATGCAGTTGAAATTATGTGCCTTGGATTTTATCCAAATTCATAATTTTCAGAATATAGTCCACTATATATCCAGAAGCAGAATTCTATGATTCAATAATCTTGGGCTCAAATTCATATAGAAATTTAAGTTGATAGATCTGGATTTGTATCTTAGCTCTGCCACTTACTACCTCTGGAGTGACTTGGGAAAGTCACATAACCTCTTTAAGCTTCAATTTCCTATCTGTGGAGTAGGTATAATAATATCTCTAACATAAAGTTAGTGCAATGATTAGTGAAATGACACATGTCACAAATGGCCTGGTATATAAATCTTAACCTAACGCTAAAAAAATTTTAACTGATTTACTTTTACTTTTAAAGATGTGAACTTGTAAATAACCATTTGTAACCTAGTTCTATAGCTATGAAATGGGAATTTCATGTTTGTTAGAAGTGCTTAAGAGAATGAATGCAAAGTATATAGCACAGTACTTGGCACATAAGAAATAACCAATAAATTGTAACGATTATTTATAAGAACCATAAGAATAATAAGCAGGCTATACACAAAGCTGTCTACATTTATTTAGTAAGTGGTCAGTTGATAATGAAGATAACATCTTGCCACATTAAAAAAGTAGCTTGGAGAGATTTGATGAGCAGTGTTTCATATAGTAATACCTTTGTGAAACTCTATATGCCTATGTCTTCTAACCCTTCACACACACACACACACACACACACACACACACACACACTCTTAGCTTTTGGAATGCTTTCAGATCACATGGTAACACTTGTATAAAATCCAACTTAATCTAAAAAAGGGAGTCTAGGATTGAGGAGCAATAGATTTGTTTCCATTACATAAACTTTGAAGGAAACATTAAAACTTGCACTGCACATCTGAAATGAAATCTATTTTGGCGGTGTGTCTAACATTGCTTGTTGTTACAACTTTATGCTTTGATGTATTGAGTTGGCTTTGAATTTCTTTTTCCATTATTAGTTTGTATCAATGATTACATTTTACTAGCTGATTAGTTTTGTGTGTATTTTTCATCTCTGAGGAATTAATTAATCTTTATTTTGTCTACATTTGAAATTTTTCTGAATTCTTTAAATTTTTTCTAAACTGACTTTACTCTCTTGCTGTTACCGGTTTCTCATTAGGTATTGGGAGATCTGCATCCTAGTTTTGTCTTTGGAATAAATTACTCGCCCACTCTGGGCTTCAATTCCCTTGTTAATCAAATGAGGGAGTTGGATTATGTGACCTCTAATCTCCATTTTAGCTCTATCGTTGATTCTCTATGAGAATCATACCAGCATATGAAATACATACCTGCATATGTTAAGACTGAGAAGATGCAGGTTGTGAGAACCGTAATGTAAAGAACTTCACATAGAGCAAGAAACAAATATCAAGATAACAAAGAGCAACCAAAAAGAGCAAAAGAAAATGATGAGTTCCGGTGGTGATTATGTCATTTTGGAGAGCAGGTTGAAAACTGGAGCTCGGCCATCTGGTGTAAGAATTCGTCGAGGCAGATAAAAGAATTTCTTCTCCTGATCAGTAACTGGGATAAGGCATCTTGAGTAAGCAACAGGCACTGACCTTCAATGGGGTCGCTCCATACAACATTAGCGACAGTCATTTGGGAACTTAAGTGAGACTAAATGCCATAATAAGATCCAGGATCTGCTTTGGTAGAAAGGGTATGGGAACCAAGTAATATGGGCTCATCCTATGCCTGATACTAAGGTCACCTTCCAAGTGGAAAAGAACATTAGTTGGAAGGTCACAGTGGAGTTTGAGGGAAGAAGAGACCACATTTCTTGAGCCTTGGGACACTCGTGAGGAGGTCGGCGGGTAGGACAGGGATGCAGAGTGGTTGTTCCCTTGGAGAGTGGGACCTCATCTGTCTACACAACTCACATTCCTCTCCTGCAATTCTCCACTCTTTCGGATAAATTTATATTAAAGTGCATGTCAAGTCTTAAGCTTCTTGAAGGAAAACAGAAAAGAGATTCCTGTAGGAGGCTGAGATGGGTGCGAGTGGTCGATAAGCAAAGAAACAAACAAAATTAACAACCTCCTTTGGCTGCACTGGCTACACCTCCTGCACAGTATTCAAATTCCAGCGCAGAGACGGAACCGGGCTGTGCGGACTCTCCACCAATCAACGACGTAGGAAATGTTTCGGAGACACTAATTGGTTCGATTACCTGGCGCGCTTCTGAACCGAAAGTTGTGGCTGGTTGCGGCGTTGCCTGGCAACATGTTACTCAGTGGCGCTGTGCATCTGTAAAGGCCAGGTGGTCGCTAGGCAACGGGAAACGTTAACCGCTACCTAGGACTTTCTACTCCCAACGAGGCGTTTCTCTCTCTAGAGACCCTCAGCAGCGATTGCTCTATTCTAACTTGGTGAGTCCTGGGAACTGAGCCTTGGCTTTGGGCTCTGATTTCTGGGCCAGAAACAAAGCCTGGCTTTCAGAGAACATAAGGAAAGGCTCAAAGAGGCAGAGAAAGTCACTGCAAACGCATTTCAGTGATTGCCTCCTATCTGCTTATCATTTTAGAGGGGTGGAAAGTAAGCAATAGTGATATCAAGAGACTTGTCCAAGATCTCACTCTGAGTAGTCAAGTCTGGACCTGCGCTGTTAAATACAGTAATCATTAGACCTCACGTGGCTAGTCTGAATTGAAATGTGCTCATATATAAAAAAAACACACTGGATTTTGAAGGCGTGGTACCAAAAGATAAAATAAAATATCACTATAATTTTTATATTGTGTGTTCAAATGATTACATTTTGGATATGGTAAATAAAACACATTATTAAAATTAATTTCACCTGTTTCTCTTTTAAAAATGCTATTACTTGAAAAATTCAAATTGCATACAAAGCTCTCATGTTTCTATTGGCCAGCCCTGATCTATATAAAACCTAGGTCTGCCAACATCTGATTCAAGACCTCTTGTGCTAACACTATTTTGAAAGGTGTTTCAAAGTATATCCACCCATCTAATGGGGTGGAAGTGTCCGTGGTGGTGGTGGAAGTGCAAGACCATTACAAAAGGCTTATATTTCTAGTGTTTTAGTACCTTGCTACTCAGTGTATGAATCAGAACCTTCATTTTAACAAGCTCTGCAAGTGATTCTCCTGCACGTTAAAGCTCCAGAAGCCCTGTGTCAGAAATTAGCCCTCAATTCTTTTTTCCCCCCCTTCTTTTTTTCTTGAATACCTATACTGTATTTTTCAGACCGTGTGTATTAGAATTAGCTGCATTTTTAACAAGCTCCCAGGAGATGAGAAACAATGATCTCAATACTAATTGCATTTCCTTTCATCCTTCTAAATCTAGACCAGTGTGGTCCCCAGATCAGCAGCAGCAGCAGCATCACCCAAGAAATTGTAAGAAATGCAAATTCCTGGGTTCCACCCCAGCTACAGGGGTTCTTGAAGCCCAGGCACAGTTTCTAGTTTTTTATTCCTTTGGTTCAAATCCTCTGTTTGGGAAGACTGGGGTAACTTTGATGGGTTTTATTTGAGAACAGCGAGCAAATTCAATGCTTCCTAGTCCTTAAGTCCCTCTCCACTAGCCTCCTTCCCCAATCTTTTTGATCTACTTTTAATTTTTTTTTTCTCACCCCATCCTTTCCAGGAGTAACGATGACTTTTCAGGCCACAGATAGTGAATCTGACCTGACAAATACTGAAGAGTATGCAGAAAATTCTGCACTTCCAAGACTGAATAACATAAAAGCCAAAGGAAGAGTGACATCCACTGAAAATGAATCTGATACACGGATCCTAACATTTAGTCACATTACAAAAGCTCAGGAGAAGACAAGAAAACAACAGCAGCCTAAAAAACTAGAGCCTTTGGTAAGTTCAAAAACCATTGTTTTAGCCTCTGTAGCCACAGAGGAAGTTCCAAAATTGCTTTGGAGGATGGAAGTCATTTCTAGACTCTGAATTGACAAAGAAGGAATGAAAGCTAAAAGATAAGAACTTTTTATGAAGTTGTAAATATGGTAAATATTTATTCAACAAATATTTAGTTCTAGGTACTGTTTAAGTTAAAGGATTCAGTGGCAAAGTTTTTGGGCAGCTAAGTCCTCTCTAGGATTATGTACAATACAGATACTTAACTATGTATGCTTTAAGACTCTTTTAGATATTAGGGTACCATTTAACACTGGAAAATCTAGTAAACATGTTATATTTAGACATATAGTTTTATTATTTTCAACATACATGCCTTTGTCTTTAAAAAATTGTGTGCATGTTGAAAATACTTAATTTTTAGAAACCATTTATGCCCTTGGATAATTATAAATGTATGTAAAGGAGCTGTGAAAGGGAAAAAAAATAAAAAGTGAAAGTTCTCCTCTCCACCCTTAGACATTAGCTACCATCATTAGTGTGTGCCCTTCAGACTGTTTTATGTTTATTCAAATATTTTTGCATATATATTTGTGTTTATAAACATAGACAGTTTTAAAGTAAGATTATACAATGCATACTGATCTTCTAGGTGCTTATTTCACTTAATCATATAGAAATATTTCTCATCCTTGCATGTAGAGCTGTCTTTTCTAACCGCTGCACTGTACTTTGTTGCATAGAGGTACCATAACACAGTACTGATTAACTGGTCTCATATTGATGTGAGTTCAAGTAATTTCCTTTTTGTTTTTGTTTTGTTTTTTTTTGGTTTTGTTTATTTTGTTTTTATTTTGCTACTTCAGATAATGCTGTGTTGAATGGCGTCTTTGTACATATCAAGGTGCATTCCTAGAAATGGTATCTTTAGGTTATATGTACATTTTTAATTTCAAAAAAAATTACCCGATTGCCCTCTAAAAATGTACTTTTTCACCTACAGTGTATGAGAGGACCTGTTTACTCACACCTTTGCCAAACCTGGTGCTATCAGTTTTTTTTAAAATTTTTGCTAGACTGATATGTTAAAAATGGCATCACATTGTTATAATTTGCATCTTATTAATGAAGTTAGGTATATTTTCATTTATTCATCACCACATATATTACTTATTTTGTGGATTATCTGTTCATAACCTTTGTCCACTTTAAGTTGTCTTTATCTTGCTTATTTTTAAGTTTTAAAAAATATGGATATTAATCCTTATTTTATTGCTTCTCAAACTTAAGTTTGAGTACTGATTTCTCTTGAAGGAAAGCATTCGTAATCCATCATGCTAATTTGTTATTTTTTATTTAATGTTACTTTATGTGAAAAAAAATTATGCCAAGAATTAATTCTAATTGTTAATAAACAAATTGACACCTTAAATACAAAGAAAATACAAAACCAATACAAACGGAATCAACACAAAATGCAAAGTCGCTATTGTTGTCGGTTTAACACTGCACCTCCATTTGCACGGTGGATGTGGCACTGACTGCTGCCCTCCTCTTCCCCAGGGTTCAGTGTGCCTGGGCCACCACATGTGTGGGGCACCAAGTCCACCTTCCCATTTTGCTCCCATGGAATTAGTGTGAAACTTTTTACATCTATTTCTCTCTGACATATTTGCCTTCACTTACCAGCCTGGCCAAGATGGTGATACCTCGTCTCTACTAAATAAATAAAAATTAGCTGGGCATGGTGGCGGGTGCCTATAATCCCAGCCACTCAGGAGGCTGAGGCAGAGAATTGTTTGAACCCAGGAGACAGAGGTTGCAGTGAGCCGAGATTGTGCCACTGCACTGCAAAATGGGTGACAGTACAAGATTCCATCTCAAAAAAAAAAAAGTGTATCATTAACTGTTGATCATTAAAGTTGTTCAACTTGTCACCAGTGTCATCCACTCATGTATGTTAAAAGTTTGTTTGTTATGTGCCTCCTCTGTGCCAGGGTTTGAGTCATGCTCTGAGGAAGGAACAAAGCAAATGAACAAAGCAGACAGGATTCCTGTTGACATTCTAGTAATTCTAACAATTTCATCTAGTGATAGTAACTATTAAGAAAATAAGCCAAACGCAGTGGCTCATGCCTGTAATCCCAGCACTTTGGGAGGTGAAGGGAAAGGATCGTTGAGCCCAGGAGGTCGAGGCTGCAGTGAGCTATGAATATACCACTGCACTCCAGCCTGGGTGACAGAGCAAGATCCTGTCTCTAAGAAAAGAAAAGAACACACAGAATGTGGTAGACACTAAGAAGAGACTACTTCAGATTGGGTGACTAGAAAGGTCTCTCTGAGGAGATGTTATCTGAACAAGTCCCAGCCAACAGCCTGTATCAACTGCCAGACATCTGCAATTTAGGTAGAGCTTGCCTCTACTCCACTGGGCACCAGCTAATAGTCTTTTCTTTTTGTATTTAGTACTTTTCTTTTCAAGATCTCTTCTAAGGCAGATCTAGTGGTAATGAAATCTCTCAACATATGCTTATTTGTTTTCCTTACTCATTTCAGTAGGTTTCAGAGAAGGGTTTTCCAAATGTGCATTTATCTTAACATCATATTTATAGATCATTGTTTGGTCTCCATGAAGTCACCCTGTGTAAACAGACAACTTTTCTTCTTCTTCTCAACTTGTGATTCTGGTCTCTATTCCTTTTTAGCACTATTAGGTAACTTAGATCTCCCTCATCTCTGTAGCACCAGCTAGGCTTTTCCTTTCTTCAGTGAGTCGCTCAAAAGGGATTTTCATCTGAAACCAAAGGCAGTTTACCTGAAAAGTTAACTGCTTTTCTTTACTTAATCTCAAGCCTTTATTTCTTATCCCAGTATATGAGAGACTAGCTATCATGATTAAACTCATAATGCTTAGTAACTAAAAGCCATTATAATGAAATATTCACTTTATTATGTTAAAAGCTGGGGGTTTTATTGCCATAGTTTTCAGTTAGATAGCTTAAGATAATGCCACCTATTTTTTTTTAGATCTTCTATAAGTTATGGCTATGAGAAGTGATTGATGATTTTGGGGATTGATGATTTTGGTGGGAGGATTGTGCACTTCTTCCCACAGTAGAGTATTAATAAATGATGGGGGTTTGTAATGGACAATTAGGGAGTATATGATTTCATACTTCTGAGCCTTTTCTGTTGTAATTTATTCTTGTAAGTATTCATTGATAATTTGAAGTATAAAATTAATGGAATCTAGGTAGAAAAGTCTTACTTAAGCAATAGGCCAGGGACAGGCAATGGTGGTAGTTACTATTAGGACTGTGTCTTTCACAGGAAATTAGTCCAAGGAGATCGATTTCCAACAGGAAAAGGAGTCCAAAGGTAGTGAAAAATGAAACAAGTTTATATGAATGTTAAAAAGATTAACACGTCTCTCTATTTCCCAAAGCCAGTGCTAAAAGTCTACCAAGATCGTAAAAAGCCAAAATACATAAATGAACAGAATCGATCTCAATTAATGACTTCCGGAATCATTAAAGATCCAGTAAGCATAGCAAAAATAAGTTCTGTTACATCATCTACTCGGTTTCTTGAGCAGGAAGATGCTATGAAAAAAATACAGGTATAATATTAAAATAGTTAATTGATTCTTTTAACTTAATTTTGTTTTGTATAGCATTGCTAACATGCTTTTAACTCATAAAAATAGTAGCAAAGTCATTTTCTATTAAGTTGCATAATGAGTTTGGGGAATATGACATTTTTTCATTCTTCCTGTTTAAGGAAAACTCTTACAGTGGAGGAAATCATAAAGGAAACTTTCAGCATCTGTACAGTGCCTTCTGACCTTCTTTTGCATGATAAAGAAGACATAATAGTATTTTGAATGTTTTAACTTTTTTGAAATTTTCATCATTTTTACCAAAAATGGGAATCTTTGAAGACCCTGGTGAAGGGTAATAAAATGGAGACTAAGCCAGCTAGAAAGACAACTTGTGTAGCTGGTGAGAGTTGCAGAGTGGAGACAGGTGGATCATCTGAGGTCAGGAGTTCGAGACCAGCCTGACCAACATGGTGAAACCCTGTCTCTACTAAAAATACAAAAATTAGCTGGATATGGTGGCACATGCCTGTAATCCCAGCTACTTGGAAGGCTGAGGCAGGAGAATCACTTGAACCCAGGAGGCGGAGGTTGCAGTGAGCCTAGATTACTCCATTGCACTCCAGCCTGGATGGCATAATGAAACTCCATCTCCAAAAAAAAAAAGAAAGAAAGAAAGAAAGAAAAGAAATGGTAGCTTGGGGAAGAAATCACCAGAGCTTGCGTTTAAATGAATATCTATAGATAATTAAAGAAAAAAACAGTAAGGGGAGAGAATATGAAGGGCATATCTACAGTAAAGATACCAATAGAGCCAAGATTTCTCTGAGCTTTTGGTTGAGAGGATCCTTTGACAGTCACACATTTAATTGCTGGTTTGGCTCCAAGCTTTGGGTTAGAAGTGCTAGATGTGCACAATTGAGGACAAGGTCTATCCTCAAGGATTTCAGAGTCTAGAGGTATGTAGGTGGACAAGTGAGCACTCAGCACAGAGGAGTATAAGAGCTCTCCTTGGTTGTTTAAGGTACAAAATAATGAAAAACTAAATAAAAAGGACTCTTACACCTGGCCATTGGGGGGCCAGTCAGTGAATAAAAGCTACCCTTGGGAGTTACACTAAGTTGAGAAAAAGGTGTGGAAAGTTAATGGGATAGATAAGGTGGGAGAGGTGGGAGCTTGAGGAGAAGATAGATGGACAGGAGCTTACTTTGGGTTTGGGTGAGATCATCCTGAAAGAATGAAATCATATGAAGAATTATATGGAAATTACAAAACCTCACTTACTATGGTGTCAGTGAAGTGGAGACAGAGGGAGCTCTTTCTCCAGAAAAGATCTGAGCCAGGAAAGATTTGATTGCCTGTAAATTAATTCATTTGCCGTAAAGAGGGCTTCAAGAATTTGAATTTTAAAAAAAGGAGGGAAATTGTACAGACATCTGGATGAAAGTGGGGCTGAAAAGGAATGTTAGGCTGTGAGCTATGATTTTTGGTTGTAGCTGTCACTCAGTGAAGAATTCAGTAAAGAGGAATTAAAGAGAAATATGGAAAAGGGGATTTTTACATAAAGTAAAAAAGATATTTATTCTGAGAAAAAGGTAACTTTTTCAGATATTGATTTATCAGTATGAGTTTCAAATAAAAATGCAACAAGGAGGATTTCTGGGAGATAAAGGAAGGCAGAAAGGAATGAAGTTGGAAGCCTCTGTTAATTAAGAAAGAAATTGACTTTCAAATTATACTGGACATCCGTCAGAGAGGAGTACTACAGACATTGTACATTTTATGAATAAATGCTTTCTTTAATTCCCACCCCCAAATCTGAACCTATGTTAATGCTAAAGTTGTGAATCACATTTTCCCACTGAGTTACATAATGAGAAATTAGTGCTCAGAGGAAAATATGTAACCCTGTTATGGAACACGTCTTCCACTTAGAATGCAGTAAGACTTTTTAAAAACTAGAACAAATAAAATAAATGCATTTTCTGTTAAAACAGTAATACTTTAGTCTCATAAAAATACTAAAGTGGATTAGCCCTTGTTGCAACATTGAAATAAGGTGATATACGTTTTCTCTGGTTCAGGTTTGGCCTATTCATTCACAGAAGAGAACAGTGCCATTGCTGCCATCCCTGGCCAAGAATTCAAAGACATATTTTATTTGCCTTTTAAGTTCAAAGATGTGTTTCCTTCAGCTCTGAACTTGTTGTTAGGCTTCTCTCCAACTGCTATTCAATAGAGTATATTTAATCAGAGATGGGGTGTAATGTTCCCTATGAGTACAAATTTTCTGGAGAAGTTGTTCCACAGAGCTTGTAGCAATAAATCCCTGCAGAAATGGCAGCCTCTGCCAGCTATGTTAATAGGCAATAAAATACTCATGCATATATTTACAGTAATTATTCAACAAAGCAGGTCCACTATGGTGACTTTTATCTTAAAGCCAGTTACTCCTACACTGTCAGAGAGGCAAGGTGATGACCTTTGGAGTTAGTGTCAAATTTCTTCAAACACAATGATTAACCTCCTCCATGAGAGCAACAGATGTGAGTGATGCCACCCAAGTTTTCTGGGGGCGGGGGTGAGTGGCACTGAGAGCACAGACTGTGAAGCCCAGAGAGTAGTACAAAGCTGGAGTGTGTGGACATGGCAGGGTGGAACTCAGCCTTGCTGTTCCAAGTGTAGTCCATGGTCAGCAGGATCCATATCCAGGAGAGCAGGTTAGAAAGGCAGAACCTCAGGCTCCACCCTAGCTGTACTGAATAAAAATCTGCATTTTAATAAGAACCCCAGGTAATTCACTGCACATTTAAAGTTTGAGAAGCACTGGTATAAGGAACAAGCAATATTAGTTAATAAAATCAATGCCTCTCTAAGGCTATCATATAATTATTCCCAATACTCAATATAACCACCCCTCATATTCACAAAGAAGTGAAGTTATTATGAGTTATGATAACAGCTGTCCAAGACTTCACTCGCTGAAGAGCATCAAGGTTGTTGGAACAGATGGGGAGGTTGAGAGGAGAGGCCCCAGAGAAGATAGATGCAGAGCAATCAAGCAAGGAGGGTGGAGTGCTCCCAAGAATATCAAAGACCAGGTAATATTTTGATGTAATAAACATTGAGTTAAAGGAGAGGAGAAGGCAATAGGAGCTGACAACTGGGACTGCTTTGTGGGAAAAGGATGGGTATCTGCATAGGCAGTAATGAGGAAGAATATCGCTCCCTAACAATGGTTTGAAAATTTTGAGTGACAAGACGCTTGCCTTTGAGGCCTAGACATCTCATGCAATATGGCAATTAGTCCTTGAGGGACATATTTTGTCACTCTTGAGTGTGTACAAAGACTTATTTTTTTTTTCAAAAATTGGCTTTGTTTAGATTTATCAGCCCTCTCCTCCTAAATTGTCACGTACCAGTATTGGAAGAAGAGGTCTCTTCAGGACTAGATCTTCAGCTTACCCTAAGTACACTTTCCACGACCGAGAAGAAGTTATTAAAGCCAACATTCGTAATCCCTTGCAAATCATTAAAATAATACGTGAAAATGAAGATCTTGGATTTCTTTATATGATCCCTGCAGTGTCAAGATCATCCATTGAATATGATGCATATAATCTAAAGTGAGTTATTTTTATGAAACAATTTCTTTAACATAAAAATTACAAATAAGATTGCACATATTATTCATAATTGATTGACTATTAATGATAAAAATCAAATATAATTTTGGTTATCATCAAATGATAAATTAATCCTAATCGCAACAATTATATATTTTTTTATTTATATTCCCTTTATCCATTTAGAAACATTAACCATCTTATCTGTATTATTGAGCTTCTCATATATTTATGCAATGTTATGCCATATATTTTTAATCAGTATTACAAACATATTTTTGATACTTTATAATTACTGAGAAAAGAGGATGGCAATATATAAAAAGTAGGTGCTGCACGATTTGTTTTTCATGTTATTTCATCTTTATAGAGTAGAAGTAAGGATTTTTTAATAAAATGATCTTGATAACTTAGGATATTCGTATAGATGAATAAAATACACACACTTCCTCTGTGTTGTTGCGACACATTTGTTGTTGATACAATTTGAAGTCACATAATTATGAGACTGCAAGTTGCTTTAAAGTAAAAAGTTTTAATCAAAATTTAAAATGATAGATTTGTTGTAAATCTTAAAGAGCCTAACAGGAGTGAACAATAACTTGTAGGAAGAACAGAAATGCTTGTGAAAGTGCAATCATTCAGCAAAATTTGTTGAGCATGATCTCTGTAATAGAAACTGTTTTACGTGCTTGAGACACATTAGTAAACCATCCATATCAAAATTGTTGCACTCATGGAACTGACATTTTAGCAGAGGATGACAATAATAAACCGTACATGAGTAAATTATGTAGAATACTAAAATGTGATAAATATTGGAGAAAATAAATAGAGATAAAGAGGATTGGGAGTGCTGAGGAAGAGGTTGTGAATTAACTGGGTTGATCAGGGTGGGCCTCATTGAGAAGCTGGCGTTTGAATGAGGACTTGAAAGAGAAGGAATGAATTATGTGCTAGTGCAGTTATGAGCATTCCAGGCAGCAGGAAGTGAATACAAACGTCCTGAAGTGCAAGTAGACCTGACATGCTCAAGGGACAAAGAGGAGGCTGGTGTGACTACAGTAGAGTGAACAAGAGATAAAGGATATATCATGATGAGTGATAAGAAATATGGAAGGCAGCAAATCACACTGCCATGTGTATACCTATGCAACAATCTTGCATTTTCTTCACATGTACCCCAAAACCTAAAATGCAATAAAAAAAGTAAATAAATCCGAAACACTGTAAAAAAAAAAAAAAGAAATATGTTTTCTTCTGAAAATAATTTAAAGGTGAAGCCAACAGGATGTTTTTACAAACATGTAGGGTAGATAACCAGAAAACAGTACAGGATGAGTTTAATGATCCAGTTGTCTGAGCAAGAGGGGTAGAGTTGTGGTTGACTGTGAACCCCGAGATCTGAGACAGTTCTCAGTTAATTTAGAAAGTTTATTTTGCCAAGGTTGAGGATGTGCACAGCCTCAGGAGATCCTAATGACATGTGCCCAAGGTGGTAGGGCACAGCTTGGCTTTATACATTTTAGGGAGACATGAGAGATCAGTTAATATGTGTAAGATGTACATTGGTTCAGACTGGAAAGATGGGACAACTGAAGGCCAAGATGGAAAAACTCAAAGCAAGTAAGGGGCTTCCAGGTCATAAGTAGATAAGAGACATTCCTTTGAGTTTCTCATTAGCCTCTCCAAATGAGGCAATGAGATATGCATTTATCTCAGCACAGGGGTGAGTTTGAATAGAATGGGAGGCAAGTTTGCCCTAAGCAGTTCCCAACTTGACTTTTACCTTTAGTTGAGTGATTTTGGGGCCCCAAGATTTATTTTCCTTTTACAGCTGAGACTGAAGATTGAATGGAGCAGAATCATCAGGGAAAAATACATGTTTGAGTTCAGATACATTAATTTGGGAATGTTAAAAGGAGAAGAGATGGTAGATGAAGAATTGGAGTATAAAAGAGGCTTTTTCCAACATGAGACAATTCATTTTTTTTTAAATGGAAGACTTAACATATAATGTAATTTAAACCTCTTTGATGAAAAAAAAAAAAAAAACCCTTAATAGTATTGTCATTCCTACCACTACCTTACTTCCTTTTCTGGTTTTTATACGTCTTTGGTGAAGAAGTTGTAGATCTTAAGTGGAAACTTATGGAAAGTGGGTTTTTTGGTGATTTTAAAACATACTTCTTGATCCATGTGCAAAAAATGTTTTCATAGTTTTTTTCTTCAGGGAAAAAATAATCATCTAATAACACAGATATTAAGGAGTGCTATTTGTGATGTTCATTTTCCACTATGAGAAGAGCCAAATTTTGCTCCATGTAGAACTGATTCTCATCTTTTTACCAGCACAAGATAAAGTATTGAAGAGGAGACTGAGAACTGTGCTTTTGTTCAGTTCTGGAGATTTGTTCCTAGATTAATGAGCACTTCTACTAGGGAAATTGAGTTGATGTTTTATACTTTTTTGGACTCTCAGAAGTGATGCTTAATAGTAATATGTAAGGTCTCATTTAGAAAGATATTTTACAATCATGGTTTGTTATTATTATTGCATTTTAGGGTTTGATGTTAAACTTTCCTCCCTAACTTTAACTCCAAATGTCATAACCTTATGAGTAAAGATGATGATTTGGATGCTATGGAGTTAGCAGTAGCTAAACTGGAAGTTAATCATAGTATATACTGTGTCAACAAGATGAGGTCATGCTATACCAAACTCCTTTTAAAAGTAATGTGATAAAATAACTGTGAGACTGTGAGTTTGCTGCTGAAGAATGTCTTCACTATCCAACAAATGTGGTGAAGCTGTGGAAGCATTTTTTATGATTTTTGAATCTAGAGCAATAATCTCTCTCTCTGATAAGCCTATTGAATTTTTCCAGAAAAAAAATTTGAACAAAATGCAAAATACTGCTTCTCAGTATAGAATGGAATAAACGAGAAATTGAGATTTAAACTATGGAAATCATTTAAAGTTGCACTTCCTGTAACAAAAATCTTTTAAAAATGATATGTCATGCTATTGCTTAATCACCTATGGCAAGATATGCTTAGAGAGAAAATACAGTAAGTTATAAGTTATTTGCAAGATTCCCTTATTAACTGACTGTATGCATATCATTATAAAGTGTGCTGACAGGTATTTTGCTTTAACCCCAAATGTGCAATGAAACATTTGAGAAAAATATGCTCAAAAATTTTTTTCCAATTATCACTAAAAACCTGTGCTATAGAAGAGTTTTTTCAGTTAGTTGTGAGCAGAGATTTAGACTGCAAAAGGCATGTAGGAATCAGTAGTGTCTGAGCACTTAGCTGTGTGTGCAGCAAGAAAGGCTTTGCCCTGCTCAGAGAGAACATTTACATATGACAGTAAACCTCTCATTTTTGTCTTAGGATTGACAGAGTGAAAATTGTGAATCTCATAAAATCAAGGATTTTATGTGCGCTAACTGTGCACTTTTCCATGGTCATACATTGAAATATCAAGTAAAAGATTTTATTTAGATCATGATATATGCAGGAAATGAAGAGTAAGATTTAAAACATTTTGTGAAACTAATAATACTAGTAAAGACCATTTCTATGATTTTAGGGGACTTGCTCAAGGGTTATATCATAGAGATATGTTTAATATTTTGAGTAGACAACCTATCACTTATGATTTTACTAATTGGAGGAAAATAATTGATCATGTGTTAGTGGGCATATCTATCCAAAAATCATATTTAAACTCAATAACCTGAGAAGATACTTTTCAATCCAAATGTGACCAAAGAGGTAATAAGAATTTGTTTGCTTCCATTTTCTAAATTGACACTCTCAGCCTTGCAGCTTTATAGCATCATGTACTTGTTGACTTACCATCTGATTCAGTGCTAAAAACAGACTCCAGTGAAATTATCAAGAAATTTTGGCTCCACAGATTGTCTAGAGGCCCAGAACTATGTGATAGAGGCTCTAGTTTTGGGCTCTCATTTCCAAAGAATTAAAGTTGTTATTTAAGATCTTTTAATTAAAAAAAAAAATTCAATAGGGAAAAGGAGCTAGCTGGGTATGAACTCTCATCTGTGGCTCACACTACTCATCATTCAGCTGACTAAAGAGAATCGTGTTATTACTTTTTTAAAATTATGGCTTATATTTATTATTTTAAAATTTGTGATGAGATCCTCACACAATTTACATAAAATTGATAGTCTGAGTGAGTATCAAATGCCCAGTCAGTGGTTCCAGATGCTAAATGTTTAACACAGCTATAAAGCAAAGCTTCTCAAGAAGTGTGCTGCAGCCAAGCAAGTGACTCCCGGTGTGCCCCAGTTGTTCATGGTGGTAAAAACATTTTTTTAAAAAAACACAATCACTCAGAAATTTACCATGGGTGAAATTTTATTTTTCTAATATTTGTATAGTTACCTTGTTAAATGTTCTGAATTCAGAAAATATTTCCGTGGGTAGGACTGTGTAGTCCCGTCTGCCAGAGAGCAGCTCTATAGTGGGAACACAACACAGCCTCTGCCACCTTCCTGTTGAACCATCCAACTGAGTTTGATTGTTACTGTAGACACTTCCTTTCGGTTTCTAAGACAAACTCAGTTTATCAGCAAAACTGTTTGTTTTGTCTATGTGAGAAACAGTATATATCCAAAGGATTATAAATTGTTCCACTATAAGGACACATGCACACGAATGTTCATTGCAGCTCTGTTTCCAATAGCAAAGACCTGTAACCAACCCAGATGCCCATCAACGATAGACTGGACAGGGAAAATGTGGCACATATACACCATGGAATATTATGCAGCCATCAAAAATGATGAGTTCGTGTCCTTTGTAGGGACATGGATGAACCTGGAAACCATCATTCTCAGCAAAATGACACAAGAGCAGAAAATCAAACACCACATGTTCTCACTTATAGGCGGGTGTTGAACAATGAGAACACATGGACACAGGGAGGGGAGCACTACACACTGGGGTCTGTTGGAGGGAAATAGGGGAGGGTCAGTGGGGGCTGGGGAGTTGGGGAGAGAGCATGGGGAGAAATGCCAGATATAGGTGAAGGGGAGGAAGGCAGCAAATCACACTGCCACGTGTGTACCTATGCAACAATCTTGCATGTTCTTCGCATGTACCCCAAAACCTAAAATGCAATTAAAAAATTAAATAAAATAAATAAATAAATTCTTGCTTAGTTTTTATTATTATTTTTTATTTTACTTTAAGTTCTGGGGTACATATGCAGATCTTGCAGGATCGTTAAATAGGTATACACATGCCATGGTGGTTTGTTGCATCCATCTCCCTGTCATCTACATTAGGTATTTCTCCTAATGTTATCCCTCCCCAATTTTCCCACCCCCTGCTATCCCTCCCCTAGCCCCCCAACCCCCAACAGACCCCAGTGTGTGATGCTCCCCTCTCTGTGTCCATGTGTTCTCATTGTTCAACACCCACTATGAGTGAGAACATGCAGTGTTTGGTTTTCTGTTCTTGTGTCAGTTTGCTGAGAATGATGGTTTCCAGCTTCATCTGTTCCTGCAAAGGACATGAACTTACCCTTTTTATGGCCACCTAGTATTCTATGGTGTATATGTGCCACATTTTCTTTATCCAGTCTATGTTTGATGACCATTTGGGTTGGTTCCACATCTTTGCTATTGTAAACAGTGCCGCAATGAACATATATATTTGTGTGTCTTTATAATAGATCAATTTGTAATCTTTTGGCTATATACCAAGTAATGGGATAGCTGGGTCAAATGGAATTTCTATTTCTAGATCCTTGAGGAATCGCCACACTGTCTTCCACAACGGTTGAACTAATTTACACTCCCACCAACAGTGTAAAAGTGTTCCTATTTCTCCACATCCTCACCAGCATCTGTTGTCTCCAGAGTTTTTAATGATCACCATTCTAACTGGTGTGAGATGGTATCTCAATGTAGTTTTGATTTGCATTTCTCTAATGACCAGTGATGATGAGCATTTTTTCATGTTTGTTGGTCTCATAAATGTCTTCTTTTGAAAGTGTCTGTTCATATCTTTCACCCACTTTCTGATGGGGTGTTTGTTTTTTTCTTGTATATTTGTTTTAGTTCTTTGTAGATTCTAGATATTAGCTCTTTGTCAGATGGGTAGCTTGCCAAAACTTTTTCCCATTCTGTTGGTTGCTGGTTCACTCTGATTATTGTTTATTTTGCTATGTAGAAGCTCTTAAGTTTAATTAGATCCCATTTGTCTATTTTGGCTTTTGTTGCCATTGCTTTTTGATTTGCTCTTATTTTTTGTGTTTTCCTTTTGAGGCAATATTATGTGTTCCTAAAAAAATAAGCAATTAGATGTTTCTGATTATTTTTTCTGTCCCTTCTTTCCTCCATTCCTCTTGTTTGGTTTTTGATGTTACCAACTGGGAAAAATCTGAATCTTCATTGAATTTCATAATGAATTGTTTTTAAAACACAAAAATAGTTTTTCAAAGCATAATTTGAAAACATATTCTAATAAAATTATCTTGATAAATAGCACTGTAGACTTTTGTAATTTTCAAAGATATTTTTATCATATTTAAGTGTAAGTAATGTTTATTTTTTTGAAATTTTTATAATTTTACTTCTTAAATTAATGAAACCTATCCTTGAAACTACATCCTTGAATTTTTAAAAACCTTTTAAATGGAAATTACCTAATAATTTTTGAAGACTCATTTTCTGATATTAAGGTCTACAATTCTCTTAAATTATGGTAATTTGGTAATTTATGGTATCATGGTAATATGGATTTAATTTTGACAGATATTTATCTTTTTGCTCATTTATAATGGAAAAATTTCTGTTAAAGCTAGAAAACTACCAGATCTATATGGCAAACACAGTAGTCAAAAGAGATGAGAAATCAGGCAGCATAATTTGTATTATCTCAAACATAGATTTGTAAAGTGCAGTAACAGACCAGTCCTTTTGCCTAAATATCCTATTTGTATAAAAATGTTATCAAATTAATCAGTGGTATCAGCTTGAAACCTTCTGAAGTAGAGCCATTCTAGTTTATGTGTGAAGCTATAATTATTTTTTTAAAACTTTATAATGAAGTATATATATTATGTAGTAAGGAACAGATCATTTTGAAGCCATATTATCAAAAAACCTCACCAGGTTGTCTAACAAAATGTAGCTTTCTTAGGCTAATCTATGAAGAAATTTAAAACGATTAAGTCAAATTTGAGTCAGCAAGTGGAAACACTATGGGCCCTTTGGATTTTCATTTGGAATAATCAAAAAACCTCCTTCTGGTTAATCAAACCAGAAGTACAACAATCATTTCTCTTCCCTAGTTTACATCAGATCTACTTTTTTCCAACACAGATAAAAGACAAACATTGGTTAGATCTAGACTTCAGATTGACTCCGTACCCTTCCTTCAAACACATGCACACACAAACATACATGCACACACATCCTGGCACTGCTCTGGAGCTCTGGTGATTTAGAGGATGATGGTTTTATTTCACACAAAAATCTGAAGAACCTAGAGCAGTAGGTCTTAGCCTTAACTGCTCATTAGAATCACTCAGGTTCCAATTCCTGTTACTTATGATTTATCTGATTGGTCTGTGGTAGAGACTGAGCAAGAGCTTTTCTTTAAAACTTGCCAGGTGATTCTAAGATTCAGAGTTATACATCGTGGACCTAGAGCAGCAGTTCTCAAGCCCTAAAAGACTTGCTAAAACACAGATGGTTAAACTCCTAGAGTTTATGATTTGATAGGTCTAGGATGGGGCCTGAGAATATGCAATTCCCACATAATGCTCATGCTGCTCCTCCAAAGATGATACATTGAGAAACATTGACCCTAGAGCACCCTCCTAGTGATGAAACTTGGAAATTTCCTCTTAAAAAAAGGAGTTCTTTACCACTTATTTTGCCATCTTTGGTTAATCAAACCAGAAGTAAAGCAAGCATTTCTCTTCCCCAGGTTAGGTTAGATCTAGTCTCATATTGAGTCATGACAAGGACCATTATCAAACAGATTGAGGTTGATAAATGCAGAACTCAGGAAGTGGCCTATTTCTTCCCAGGCACTTGCTTGCTTACCTTTAGTCAATGAATACACCCAAATCATAATACTTGAAGCCATATAATAATGAAAATAGACAACTTAGAGTTGCATAGGGCCACAAGAGCTTATCTAATTCAACCTTAAAGCACGTAAGGAGTAACTTTCTTGTACAAATCGGAATCTTCAAAGAAGCAGGAGGTAACAGGGTGAACAAAGACATATGTATGCATTCAAGCATGACCTAAGATGAATATGATGAAGAAATCAGCCTGACTAAAGAGGATGATTTGTGTGGACAGAGAAGGAACTAATGTGAAACAGGAGGACAGTGCCACAAATACCTGGCAGAATAACTTGGATTTAATGACAGGAGCAATAAGGGGCTGTTCAAGGTTCTTGAGCACAACAGTCACATGAGAAAAACCTATGTTTCTGCAATATTAGTCTGGTAGATTGGTTTAAGAATCAATAGAAGCATTTTCAATCACTGCAGTATATAACAGATGGAACTATTTGAAATAACATCACATTGAGGTTTTATTGTTTTGGAAATCAAATATCAGGAGGAGAAAAATTTTAAAAAACCCCAGAGGAGTTCTAAGCCCCAAAGTAGGTTCACTTTGCATTACATCTGAAATTAATAATAATAAGACAATGATTGACCTACCACAAGGGCCCCACAATTCTCTCAGTCTATATGCTTATCTCAAATGAGACACATATACTTTTATAAATTAATGAAAGTCTTGAAGCCTGTGTTTCATTTCAGAGATACAGACAGGTTCTACTGTAAAATAATTTAACAAGGGACCCTTTGATCTTCATTGAACAGCAAAAAAGCACTACATATATTTTTTCCAATTATGAGACAGTAGAGCATAGTTAAATATAATTTTATTTGAGACTTCCATCTCAATCTAATTAGTTAACTAACCAAGGTTCTCTAGTTAACTAGATCCAAAAGTCATCTTCTTTATATGAAAAGTAGGAATTTTGTAACACAGTACTTGCATTTTTAAATGTTTTCTTTTTGGTTCTTAAAGCCTACTTTTTCTGATTATTTCCTCAGGAAAAGCCTTAGTGGAACAAACATCCAAAACCACTCTCTAGGAGGCAGCTAAAGTTTGATCCTGAGTGCCAAGAAATAAATGCTGAGTGGGCAGTCATGATCACAGGAGTTGTGGTTCAACTCCTGAAATGGATCACTACTTGGAGGCAGAGCATGTAGAGTAAAACATGCCAGTCTAAGGAGTAGATCTGGGGGGTGACCTCTCAGTATTGAAAAAAGTCTTAAGACTAGGATTACAGAGAAATGTGCATACACTTTCTTATTTTTTGCAAATATTTTCCTAACCCTGCAGACCCTTCTACCTACTGACTGGATTGGGCTTGAAAGAAGTCCCTGTTGAGCTTTGAGAAAATAATTGCATTAGAGCAGCAGGAAACAAAACCAATTTTCAGGAACTCTAAGAAGGAATGGATAAGGTGGATGTGGCCATTGACACACACCATTCTAAAGGAAACTTAACAAGAAAAGTGTGGGATTTTAGTTAAGTATGTGGCAGGATCAAGAAAAGATTTTCTATCTGCTAAAGGGACATTATACACACTGTTAGTTGTGGAGGAAACATAGCCAAAAAACTAGAGTTAGAGAAAAGTGAGGTGAAACCTCTCCATCTCCATTTGGAGGAAAGCATGAGAGGGGGAAAAACATGGTATGTTGAACTTCAAGTGAGGGTATGAGAGGGAGCTTGCCTTGTTTTCACATTCTTTTTGTTTTGTAATAAAGTTTGGTGGTTCACAAACAACATTGTGTATCAAAATGACCCAGGCATCTCACTCACTGTCTTTGATTCTTGGAATACATAAAGATTCTGATTCTGTGTTGGACTCAGAAATCTATATTCTTAATCAGCACCTCAGATGATTTTGATGCTAATGATCCAATCTTTGCAAAGGGCTCTCTTGTGTTCATTTGTTCAGTGAAGAGTAGAGATGCGTAAAGAAGGAAAATACTTAGGGGCTTGAGAATGAAGATCTGCGATAAGAAGAGAAATACAAGTAAAAAGGATTTCTAGGTGGCACTGAACTCCAAGTTAGAATTTAACTCATGGACCACAACGACCACCTTCTGGAAGGGCCATCAGTAGACTACACAAAGCAAGTTTTCCAGACATGCACCAGGGCCGCAGTCAGCAATTTGTTCTTGTTTTTAGGTAACTTTGATGCCTGATGTTAATGAAACATCTGAAGTTGATTACAATTTCAGTGTCAAATTCAAGTTTCACATTTTAGAGAGAATCACCTCAAGAATACCCTAATTCTATCTTTAACTATTGATAATGAGAAAAGGAAAAACATGTAAAATAAATTCCATATTCCTCACCAGCCCTGTGCAATACCTGGCATTTTTCCTGACATTTCTGGGGTGAGTTAATTAGAACACAGACAAAAAGTCAGATAGTGGGATCAGGTTGGAAAAAAGCCAAGCAGGTTGAAGGTTTTTCCATGGCAGCCCCCAAGTTGGCAGAGTCAGTCCATGTGGTTATCTCAAATGAGACACACATACTTTTATAAATTAATAGAAGTCTTGAAGTCTAAGTTACTTTTCAGATGGACTCAGACAGGTTTTACTGTAAAATAATTTGGCAAGGGACCCCTTGATCTTCATTGAACAACAAAAAAGCACTACTATTCCTCTCCCACTTCGCACAGCACCATCAGCCCCAGATCTCCTTGCAGGCTCACATGAACAGCTCTTGATTTGGGTTTGCTTTCATTCTGGTCTCGTGTGCCGTAATTTTAAAAATAGTTTTGTTACTCAGTTTTATTAAAATGAAAATAGAAATTAAAAACTAAAAATGATTTATACTAGTGGTTCTTAACTTTTTTTTTAATAGACTCAAAACACAGAATTTTATTCCAATGTCTTAAAAACATATCATACATATATACATGAATTTTCCATACAACAATTTCAGGGATTTCACAAATAACCTGAAGCCTATGTAAAAGGACTGTGGCCTGGACGTGGTGGCTCACACCTGTAATCCCAGCAATTTTGTAAGTCTGAGGCAGGGAGATCGCTTGAGGTCAGCAGTTTGAGACCAGTCTGGCCAACATGGTGAAACTCCATCTCTACTAAAAATACAAAAATTATCTGGGCATGGTGGTGGGGTGCCTGTAATTTCACTATTCGGGAGGCTGAGGTAGGAGAATCACTTGAACCCAGGAGGCGGAGGTTGCAGTGAACTTCCATGTCAAAAATAATAATAGTAGTAGTAATACTACTAATAATAAATTAATTAAGTAAAATAAAATAAAGGGCTGTGGACTACAGGTTCGAATGTAGAGCCAAGGACTGAAAGACATGGAAAACAGCCGATTTCCACCAGAGTGTTCCTGTCTAATTTCTGTCTAGTACATGTAATTTTTGCATAGTTTTAACATAGAAACAATTTAGGGCTTTCTTTTTGCCCTTAACCTTTATCTTGTTATTCTAAGCTCTCCTAAGAAAGAGAAGCATTTTAGAAAATGTTATTTCCCTAAATTCCAAAATATATTTCAATAAGGTACTATATCATATTTCACACTTGTTGTATTACTGAATATTTCTTGCATTCAATATTTCAGCATTATAGCTAAAATTACAGAAAACATCATTTTGCTATAGGAATATTTTTATTTTAAGCAGTTTTAGAGAATCAGCTCTGTTTTCATTGCTTCATTTCTTTCTCCTGTTTTTACTCTGTTCTTGCTTTCCTTCTTTACTTGATCAGTTTTCTGTTACTCATACAGTTGAAGAATATCCATGATGATAGTTGAAAGAGAGATATTATGAACTAAATAACTTATCAATAATAATAATTTTGTTGGTGATAAACTGGACATATAATCTTGTTCTTGATTCTTGTCTCACCTAATTAATGTTTCCTTACTTTCATCTTTCTCATAATTCTGTCAATACTTAATAGCATAAATTTTTTTTACGCTGTTAGTATTGAATAGTTTCTAAAGAGTTAATAATAAATGAAAACTTATCTCCAGGTAGCTTTGATATAGTACTATTAAATTTATAATTTATAGTCAATTCATTTTAATGTAAAAGTCATGTAACTGAAATCATCAAGCATATTGCCACAGTTGTGAAATCTTTATAATAAACCCAACTTGTTCAGCTCATTTTCTTGAGTAATGTATTTAATCTGAAAGTAGTTTGTTAGAATTTTTTAACTCTAAATAATGTTTGTTTCCCAGAAATGTTTTATCTCTTTAAAACAAAAAGAATAATGCAATTGCTTCATTTCATATTGAATGCTTTATTTATGTCTCAATTTTTATTTGTTTATAGAGTTGTAAGCTATGAGAACATCAATAAAAATGACTACTATACTATTAGCCAAAAGGGAGTAACACACTTTTATAATGATGACATTGAATTTATTGAAATTGATCGATGGGAACAGGAATATCTATATCACAGAGAACTCACTAAGATTCCCATCTTTTCACTGTTCCGGAAATGGAAAGCTTTTAGTGTATGGAGGAAGAATGTCCGCTCCAAGAAAATCACTGGATGTCAAAAATCTCTACAAGAAAATTTGTTCATTGTTAATCCTGTATGTATTTTTCATTCATATTTTAAAATAATTACTTACAAAAAAAGAAAGTGTGAATCTATTATAGCTGTTGGTATAGACTGTCCTTGAAATCAAATATTTTATATTCTTAAGGGAATTCCCAGTTTTCATCCTGTCTTGTCATTTAACAGTCTGGCAATCTAGAGGTGTTTCTACATTTTAACTAGGGCTGCAAAATGCAAAAGTATAAGAACAGAGTTGCAAAGATCTCTTTTGATTAGAAGTCACCTCTGATTTTTTGAATTTGTGGTTCCCTTTGTTGTTGATCAGGAAAGTTATATGTCATTTTGAGCAGAGTAGGCTGGTAACCCCTATTACCTCCTCTCATCTTTGAGACACTCTAGACTTTATGGTCCAAAATAAGTCGGCCCTCATTTTCATGGGTCAGTATCTCCCAATATATTATATGTTTCCTCTACAATGGATTCATATAGTAGGAAAATTTTTAATATTTAACTCGGATGATGGGACGATCATGAAAAATGAACTGTTAAAGAGTGTGTGACCATATTTAAAATTTCTATCCATTGAATTTCAACTTGTGTTAGAAGTTTCCTACTTGGCCCCTAGGAATAAACTGCAGTCATCATTACCATCACACTCAGAATTCTGGTCCTCAGCTGTCTGTTTCTATGACACTACCTCAAGTTTGCTTTTTACTAGTCATTTCCTTCACTTTGCATATTGTGATACGAAAGACTGTTATCAGCATACCAGTCACACAATAGGGAAACCTTCAAGGTCTCTGGCTAACATAAATATTAGTACAAGACAAATATATAAGGTGGACTATCTCAAGTCATCCATTCCACTGTGCATTCTGAGTTGTGAAAAAATATTCCAGACCTTCTTGACGTGCAACTCAAATTTCATTGAGGATCCATCAGTTATTTGAAGTTATTTTAGCATCTTTCATCTTTTACCATGCATTGAACACTACATATATCATACATTTGTTGCTAGATATGTAAAATAGTTCATCCTTGATTTGTCTTTAAAATTACTTCTATCAGTCCTCAAAGCATGTTCTCTTATTTTATGTGCTGAGAGTTGTCATTCTGTGTCCATTCATACCAGCGATGTTTTGGCCTTTAGAGTATCTTCTCTTAAATTTAGTTTCAGCAGACTAGAAAGCTCTCATCATTTTAAGCAAGGCCAATCCTTGCTTAAAATGTGTATTTTACAGGAGGCTGAGGCAGGAGAATTGCCTGAACCCAGGAGGCGGAGGTTGCGGTGAGCCGAGATCGCGCCATTGCACTCCAGCCTGGGTAACAAGAGCGAGACTCCGTCTCAAAAAAAAAAAAAAAAAAAAAAAAAAAAAGTGTATTTTAAATGTGTATTAAATGCTGTAATTACCCACACACTTACCACTAGCCTTATATGTAAAATTAGTTAACTAGGGCTGATTCCCCTAGACAAGGTTGAAGGGAGACATACTGAGTTGTCCTTGAATTTTTTCTTTTTATGATTTTTTTAAAATAACCAGTTTTGTTGGCACCTGTGCCTATGTCATTTTCTTATAACAGTTTTGATATATAATTTACATACCATACAATTCACACATCTGAAGTATACAATTAAATTATTTTTAGTATATTCACAGAATTGATCAACCATTACCACAGTCAATTTTAGAATATATTTATCATTCCAAGGGAAATCTCATTACCCATTAGTGGTCACTTTCTTTTTCTTTCTGACTCACCTGTCCCGTCCCCCAACTATAGGCAACCACTAATCTACATTCTATCTCCATAGACTGGCCTATTCTGTACATGTCACATAAATGGAATCATACAATACACTTGTCCCTCAGTGCCATAGAGGATTGGTTCCAGGACCACCCTAGCAAATACCAAAATCCCTAATGCTCAAGTCCCTTATATAAAATGGCTTTTTTGCGTATAACCTATAAACATCCTCCTATATACTTTGTCATCTCTATCTCTAAATTACTTATAATACCTAATGCAATGTAAATGCTATGTAAATAGTTGTTATGCTATATTGCTTAGAAAATAATAACCCCAAAAAAGTCTATTCATTTTTAATATGGACACAAGCATTGTAAACCCCACTACATTTTAATCTGCAGTTGTTTGAATCCATGACTGTGGAACCCGAGGATACAGAAGACTGACTATATGTGGTCCTTTGTAACTGACTTTTGTTTTTTTAACATAATGTTTTCAAGGTTCTTCTATGTTGTAGCATAGCATTTTTTAAATTGGCAAATTATATTGGATATACCTATTTTATTTGTTTATTTATTGATGGCTATTTGGATTGCTTCCATTTTTGGCTATTATGAATAATGCTGCTATGAACATGCATGTACAAGTTTTTGTCTAGATGTATGTTTTCATTTTTCTTGGGCCTATACCTAGGAGAGGAATTGCTGGGTCATTAGCAACTTTATGTTTAAGCTTTTGAGAAAACATGAAGCAGTTTTCCAAAGCAACTTGTTACCCAATAACAATTTAATGTCAAATTTGGCTTTTTTCTGTGTCCTTGCCTCTTAAATTAATAGATGAGCCTTTCCATTATCATTATGATTAGACATTGTAAAGTACTTAAGGTAACACCCAGTTTTCTATTACTTGCCTTCAACTCTTTAAGTTACTTGCCTTACTCCTTAAGTAGCTGAAAGACATGTATGTGTTTTCAAAATCAAAAGAAAGGAATTTAGACAAATTAGATAATTCAAGGAATACTTTCAGAAAAGAGTTATAGAAGTGATCTTTTAATATATGCATTTTGTAGTTGTAGCAAAAGTTAACACAGGTGTTTATTATCCTTAATAACCATTCTTGCTTTTTAAATGTTTTATACTTCTAAAATACAGAATGTTTTTACTAAATAATACATTCCTATTTTCATTCAGCATTTGCAACCAGCTCTTCTTAAAATAAATGAATTGTGTTATCATTTGAGTTTTATGGGACTTTGTTATTTTGAAAAGTGTCACACCTACACCCTGCAGGAATTCAAGGCTGCACAAGTCATACGGCTAGCAGAGGTAACAAATTTCATCTATAAGAATCAAAACTTTTTTCTCTAGTTTTGATACTTCAGTATCGCTAACTGTACATATTCAACAATATCTAGGTGACAGAACACCTAAGAGAATTTCGAAATGAGGCAAAAGATGTAGTCAGGAAGGCCTGTCGATTTGCTCTGCGTGCTGCAAGATTTGCTCCCGATGACTGTGCATTTGGACCTTATGAGGGTATGAAGGGGAAAGAACCTCAATATATCAGAAGTAGTGGCTTTCTAAAATGTCAGCCCTTTTTTAGTTTACTTTTCTTAAGTTTAAATAATGATTCTATGTTTCAATTGTTCCAAACATTTTATTGATGTTATAAATTTAATATATTTTGAAGGAGAGAGAGAAGTAGTAAATACTGCATATTTTTCCCATTACTGCTGTTTGTATATAGTATTTCTAAACTGGATACAGAATCTTAATTAATAAGTACTTTAGAGTAGATTCAGCATCTCTCTGCTTAGAGGTATGTCCAGCCTACTATCACAGACAATAGGTTTGTTAAAATTAAGGTGCTGGATTGACCTTAGGATTGACTCAGTTGATGTGTACTATAAAGGATGACTAAATTGTAGGTAGAAAAGGAGGGTAAAGGTGTTCCTGGGAAAGAGATAGCATAGTATACAGATCAAATTCTGTTAATGAGAATGTCTGTAAACCGTCTACAATCTTGTTGAGTTGAAATGCTTTGATGTGAAATTTTTTTGGATAATTGGGCTGTTTTGGAGGTTTGAAATGCTTCATGTACCAAAATATTTTGTTGTTTTTGAATTTTATTTATCTTTTCTTTGAATCATATTGAAAGAAATGGAACTTTTACACAGGTACACTTGTTGTTGTGCCTTCTGTTATTCTTAGATTGTTATAAAGGGCAGAGCATTGTAAGTTTCGTTAATATTCCATATGAGTTGCCCACTTATGGAGACTCTGCGAAAATGACATATATAGAACAGGCCAGCAAAAGGCATCATTGCAAGAGGCTGACATGGTAAGATTATTCTTTATTTCAAGAAAAAGTATAGTATCCATCTTTCTCAAGTTTCATTAAAACTTAAGCCCCAGAAAGTGATGAATATGGTAATTTGCATAACTGGAGTAATCATTTCACTATGTATATCAAAACATCATGTTGTATACCGTAAGTATACACTATGAAAAATTAAAATGAAAAGTAGAATTTTTTCTAGCATGTAAGTGATATCTCAAAAAAAATAAATGGAACCCTTTAACACATCGTTCATAAATGGTGATGAGAAATTTGCAGGACACAGTAACCTGAATGCATGGCCCAGAATACTTCCTCTCCAAACTGCCACCAACCAAAGCAGCTCTGGGACTGTGAGCTGATAGATACAGGGCAGGAGGCCAAGGCCAAGAGCTCCTCTTTGATCTCCCTGGCTTTGTTTCCCTCTGGCTCAGCCTGGGCATGGAGACTCGCAGTACAGCAGGCTGTGGTAGGGAGAAATCAGGCACACAGATTTATAGAACTCTTCAAGTGGGCCTGGAGGACTTACTCCATCTTTTTGGTCACAAAAGAACTACAGCTGCATGACTTCACAAAGGTGCACCCAATCCCTAAAATGGGATTTGCCACTGAGAGACAGAAAGGGAACTATCCCTCCTAGGACCTCACCAGGGGACTTTCATTAGCACTAGCTCTGACACCTGCTTACCCAACTGGATCTTGACCTCAACTGTTCCAGAATTTGGATTTCTCATCATTCTAAAACTTCATGTCTATGGAACAGTAAAATACTGATTATTGTTATTCAGTGCTCACTGACTTAATCCAACTTTTGCAATTATTTAATGCATCTTAACTGTAAGCTAGTTTATATATGAATTGTCTGTGTGGCAACAGAAATCAGTGAAGTGGTCTCTGAGGCTACTGTAGAGGGCCTAGAAGTATTAGAGGCCTTAGAGCTCCACTTGAGCAGAGTAGAATTATTCTAAATGTCTTGTTGACTCAGTCTGCATTCTAAGCGCTCAAGTAAGGAAACATAAAATTCAAACCTTTGGGTTAGCAATTGCCATCAACATTTATTCAGTAGCAAAGATTTTACACTTTTACTATTAGAATGCAAGTTACAGATGTTGTATGCATTGATTTCTTCTTTAAAACATCTTTTAAAAATAATTATGGCCCTTTTAGCTAGATAAACTAGAGCATTTTCCCTAACAGCTATACTACTCTTTAAATATTCTATTGAAAATTTAGAACGTCTAACTGAATTGATGCTACATATTTGAATATATTTGTGTTTTAAAAGGAAGAATATCTAAGAACATCTCTTCTAGACAATACATTTCAGATATTATAATATAATTAAATGGAAATTCAAGGAGAAATTATGATATTTTATATTTTAAGTATTTGCTTTAGAGGCACTGTCAAAAATAGTGAAAATAAAAAACTGAAGTTGTATTTGTTTTTTTCTTTTAAGCTTTATCCATCTAAACGACTATCTAATTGAGAATACAATGCATGTCTTAACAGTAAATTCTGTTAATTCGCTTTTAAATCATCTCACTGACAAGCTAAAACGAACACCTTCAGCAGATGTCATTCAGAAATGGATTACTGAAGACAAGCCTGAAGTCACTGATAAAAAGGTATACTCACACAATATTAAGAATATTTTTTTGGTCAATATGTATTGAGGAGTGCAAACTATGCTCTATGAATTATGCTATTTTCTGTGTGCTGAAAAAATTGAGAAGTGCATAGAGCGGCAGTCCCCAACCTTTTGGACACCAGAGACCAGTTTCATGGAAGACATTTTTTTCTGCAGACTATTGGGGATGATTTCAGAATGAAAACTCTTCCACCTCAGATTATCAGGCATTAGATTCTCATAAGGAACATGCAGCCTAGATCCACCACATGCACAGTTCACAGTAGGGTTTGGGCTTCTGTGAGAATCTAATGCTACCGCTGATCTGAGGGGAGGCAGAGTTCAGGCAGTAATGCTCACTCTCTACTCACCTCCTACTGTGCAGCCCAGACCAGTACCTGGTCCACAGCCCTGGGCTTGGGGACCCCTGGTGTAGAATATTTCATGTTATAATCAGACCCTACAATACACATGAAATGGCAGACTGAAAATCAGCATATCAACAAGTATCTAATAATGGAGTAAAAATGCATGCTGAGAGAAAGTTACTGTCACAGGAACTTGCTAAAGCTTATTCATGCATTCATTGACATATTTCTTAAGTATCTACTGTGTACCAATTCCTGTGCTGGATGTTGGTATATAGTGATGACAGGATTTTTGTCCCCAAAAGCTTATAGTTTGTGGGGACATAAATGTTTTTCTTGTGGGCATAAACTGGCAGGGAGAAGCAGGAAAAGTGGTATAAGTAAAAGAGATAAACATTAGTTTAGAGGTGAAAAGAAGCAAATTATTGTGCTTTGAGGGGTTGACCTTTTATGAGGATGTTGATCTTAAAGACACAGAGTACTTTAAGATGTTTGGATGAAGTAGTACAAATTTATGCATTCCAGCATAGCTAAAAGAAAGATCATATTATCTCATATTCCAATTTCCCAATAAGTTTTTCCCTCTCTCTATCCTTAGTACTAATAGCTTCTTGCCAGAATACCTACAAACAGCAAAACATGTTCACCTCATTTCATAAAGCCTCCTACCCTCACAGCTTAAGTCTCTCGTGCCACAGAAACCTAATTATGCAGTACAAGTCCTGATGCTCTCAGCCTTAGTTTCCCTTTCTTCCAAAAGTTACATCAAAGTATATACTCCTTTTCATAGCTTTCTCTCCTCCCCATTCTGAATTTCTCCTTTTTACAAATATTATCAAAATTTTAAAAGCCACACTTTTCTAATCTAAAAGTAATTTATGCTAAGTGTATAAAATTAGGAAAACACAGAAATATACAAAGAAAAGCATCCTTTGCTACCCAAAGATAACTATTTCAAAGAGGAAAAAAGATATCATACTTTCCTTACTGCTTTATCCCTTGCTTTTTTGTCTTAGCAATACAGTATTGTGAAATATTTCTCAAGGCAACATGCATTTTTCCATGTGATATTCTCACAGATAAATGTATGATAATTCTCATAAATAAACATTCCCACTATTTAAAATAATGCTGCAAAGGGTATCCTTGTCTATATATTTTTCACATATTTCATATTTTTCCCCTTAGAAAAAATTTCTAGATGTAGAATTGAGTCAGAAATATGCACATTTTTAAGGCTTTTGATACATACACACTGACACATATGCTCCAGAAAGCTTTGTCAATTTATAGCAGTGTTTAAGAATGAGCATTTACCCACATGCACACTAAATATTATAATTCATTTTAATTTTCCTCAGTCTGTTGGATACAAAGTGGTATATCACTGCTTTCAAATGTTGTATTCTTTTAATTATGACCCCAGGACAAGAATAAGGGCATAGGTCTAGGAATCAGAAATATCTGGGTCCGAATTCTGGTCTGCTGCCTACTAGCTAGCATGACCTGGATGAAACATTCTACTTTCTCCAGATCCCATTTTGATCCTGTGAGAACAATAATAGAACCTGTTTAAGAAGGTTGGTATGGGAATTACACAAATACCCAGCACTGTGCCTGGCACACAGTAAACTCTCTGTAAATGTTGTTACTAAATAAACCATTTTAAGGAAGAGACAAAAGAGGTGAATTGATCATTTGTATTTTGCTTTCAAGAATTCTCAGATTATGCCCTTTGCCCATTTTTCTCTTTAAGCATATTTGTATTTGAATATATTTCTATGTAAGGATTCATTAATATATTATTGGCATCTATTTCTACTAAGTATATCAACTATAGGTCTATTCAAAGATGATCAACTTTCTACCTGTTCTATACATTATTGATATGGTTCCCCATTTATTGTTTGCTTTTCCATTTTGTTGGTAGTATTTTTACAAGGAGAAAAGTTTTACATTGTTATGTAGTCTTTCAATATTTGCCTTTTTTTTTCTTTCTGTGCTTTATTATTCTCTGAAATATTTTCTACATGTCAAGGTTATGAATTCTGCTAATTATATAACCTTAAGTTTATATGTGCCTTGTTTTTTTTATTTTGTTTTAGATATTGATCCTTGTGTCTTTATAACACTGTAAATATACTCATTTCAGGGGCCCCTTGTGGTGGAAAGGCAAGAAGAAAATGAATCTCTCATCCCCATGTTTCTCACAGAACTAATGTTGACAATCCAGTCACTCCACTTTGAGCCTTGTCTGGAAGACTTTCTGGTGTGTGTTTTTCGTGTGTTATCCACATGCAAGTACCTTTTTGGAAAATGAGGCAACTGTTTTGCTGTCAATTAGTTGTCAGAATTGTAGTTGTCACTACTCCCAGATGATCATAAGAAAGAGAGAAAGCATTGTTTTGTCACAGCATTACAGCTATATATAAACTATCTAAAAGTTTAGCACATTATCTCTAACTTGAGTCAGATTGGAGTCTTGGTGAGGTACAGGAAAACATATTCTATAGAAAATTTAAAAGTGACCATAGGGATCCCTTTAAGGAAACTCACGAAATCACTCTGTTGTAAATACATTTTCCCTCCTTCCCTTTCTTCCTTTCTCTTTCTTTCTCTCTTTCTCTCTCTCTTTCTCTCTCTCTCTTTCTCTCTCTCTCTTTTTCTTTCTCTCTTTCTCTCTTTCTTTCTTTCGACAGGGACTCACTCTCAACCAGGCTGGAGTACAGTGATGTGATCTTGGCTCACTGCAGCCTCAACCTCCCAGGTTCAAGCAATCCTCCCACCTCAGTCTCCTGACTAGCTGGGACTACAGGTACATGCCACCAGGCCTGGCTACTTTTTGTATTTTTTTTTTTTTTTTTGGTAGAGATGGGCTTTGCCATGGTGCCCAGGTGGGTCTTGAACTCCTGGGCTCAAGTGATCTGCCTGCCACTGCCTCCCAAAGTGCTGGGATTACAGGTTTGAACCACCATGCCCAGCCTGCAAATACCATTTTTGAAATCTTTTTAAAGGTATGCTGCATCTGAGAGAATTTCGTTGTCTTAGTTATTCATTGCTGTGTAACAAGTTACCACAAAGTTAGCAGTGGGAAACATCCACCATGAATCATCTCAGTTGCTGTAGGTCAGGAGTTTCACTGGCTACTCAGATAATCCTCTGTTTTAAGGTCTTGCTCTCCCTTAGGCTGCTGGAAGAATTTGGCTCTAAGCAACTATAGAACTGAGGTCCCATTTCCTTGAGGAGTGTCAGTCAAGGACCATCCTTAAGTCCTAGAAACCATCTGTCATTTCTTGCCATGTGGCCCACTCTCTAGGCAGTTTACAATATGGCTGTTCACTTCTTCAAGGCCAGATGGACCATTCTCTTAAGAAGGGCTCAATCCCTCTTTTAAGGGCTTTCACTTGATTCAGTCACATCTTTCAAGGATAATCACTTTTGACTAACTTGAAAACAACTGAATTGGGGCTCTAATTATATCTGCACTATCCCCCACCTTTGCTGCATCACCTAATCATGGGACTGGCATCCCATCATATTCACAAGTCCCACCCATACTCGAGGAAGAGATTGAACAGCATGTGTACACAGGGGCAGGAATTTTGGGGGTCGTCTTAGAATTCTGCCTACTACATTTGGATAGGTGCATAGATTAGTAAACAGTCAAAGTCTGTCTTCTGTTGTTAGCTGCTGTACTGTGATGCAAAAGCACTAGTAATCGGGATCCCTAGATTTTAGTATTTGACTTTGGGAAAACCACTTCTGGGGTTCAGTTTCTGCATTTATGTAATGAGAAGACATATGAGTTCTAGCATTGCCTCCTCTTCCAGCAGTCTATAATTCTATAATTTATGGGATAGGCTATTTGAAGGCATTTACAACGACAAGCAGACTGCTGACAATCCCTGTGGTTGGAAGCTTGCTCAGTAGCTCCCAAGAGGCACTGGGCTCTCATGCCCTGTCCTGGCCACAAGACAGATGTCTTTCCCATGAGAAGCAGATGTCCTGGGCTCCAGATGACTAAAGGAGGCTCTCTCACAAGCAGTTGACTGTCCTTTACCCCCAAGGGTAAAAAAACTAAAAAAACTTGATACCCTTCCCATTTCCTATTGTAGGACCCTGTTCTTCACATGGGTATTTTTAGCTTCTACACATAAAACATACATGGCCAGGCTATGGGAATAATTAGCATGTTTGTCCATTCATACCAAAATAAGATTTTATTTCATATAACCCAAAATCAGCCAATAGAAGTATATATAGGACTATCATTCATAAATTTTCTATTTTTTTCACTATTATTTTGGTCATTAGCCTTAATCATCCCCAGTGATTCCAAACATGCATACACAGAGATTAATCTAAAGGAAAATTATATACCTAAGTCATGATCTCTTACTTTATTCTTTCCTAGGTTACCTGTGGTTTCCTAATACTTGATTCAATCTATACTTTTGAATTCTAATCTTTCTTGCTGTGTGAGACAAACCTCCCATTGCATTTGATTCTGTTTACTGCTTCTGCCTCTTGAAGGAGACTCCTCCTTTGGTTTAATTTCACTTGTTTCTATTTCTGTGGCAACATTTTTTCCTTCTCAATCATCTTTCCAAGAGCCTCTTTTTTATCTGAACCTTGCTTGATTCTTGCTATCCTAAAGGGCTCCCTTCTCCTCTTCACACCCTACAGATCTTTCTGGGTGCTCTTTCCTGTGCCCAGAATGCAGACATAAACATATATCTCTATCTATATCCACCTATCTATATCTCTACCTATATCTATATGCTTATATCTATAGATCCAATACTTTTCTTCTAAGCCCCACTCATGGTCACCTGGAAATCTTCACCTGAATCTGCCACAGTTAATATCATTTTATCAATATGAATTAAACTTAACCTCTTCAAAAACTTGCTCCTCCCTTCTTATCTCCATCATAATGAAAGATGCCCATGCCAGCAGTCTGGGAGTTCTCCTAGAGTCTCCCTTACCTCCTTGAAATCGGGTCATCGGCTCTAGTGTGCTGAACCATGGTTGCACCCACTCTGCCACTCCTTTCCATCGGGACTTCATCATCTCTCTACTGGCCTGCTGAAATAGTCTGCTCTGATCTGCCTGCCTCCCTCCCTTCTGATCCATTTTTCACATTGCTGAGAGCAAGATTATTCTCATAAGCAAATCTAATCATGTCCCTTTCCTTCTTAAAATTTGTCCATTGCCTGTAGGAGCATCTTTCACAGGATGCTCTGTGAGTTGTTGATAGGCATTTCGGGAGAAAAGGGGTTGTGATATACATTTGTATATTAACAGATATAAAAAATCCTGTTTAGAAGGTCTTCAGAAAAATCCTGTTTAACTTCACGTAACTCAAACTTCTTCTCAAATTTACCTTGGAAATTAGGACCCTTTATCCTCTGGGTAATCCACGGTCACGGTTTGGGGAGTGCTGGCCCATGGGCTAACATTGGCATCATGCACAAGGTCTTTCATGAAGAGGCTGACTGCATCTGCAGAATATCCTTTTTCCCCACTCTAGTGCTGAAGCCTAGATACCTCACCTGCCTGCTCCCTTGTGCCCCACGCACAATGACTTAGCAAGCATTATACTGTTGTCTGATATACTTGACAAGCTTCTGTTCATCTTTTGAGACTCATTTAAAGACGTACCTTTTCTTTATCTCATTTTCTCTAATTAGACTTTATATTTATTATAAATTACAAACTAATTTATGCTCATTGAAGAGACTTTGAAAAACACAGAAAAAGATTATTAAAAGAATCCATAATATTTTGTACCAAAAATAAAAACCCATTAACATTTTTATATGCTCTGTCCAGTCTTTAGTGCATACTAATATGCTGACATACCTACCTTACCATGAGGTTATGTACAGAGATAGATATAGATACACGTTTACATTGAGATAATATTATATACCAGTTTTATATCCTGCTCACTCTCTTTCTTTCACACTTTAACATTATATCATAAGCTTTTTCTCATGTCATTAAATGATTTCTGGGAGATGCCATTTTGTAAGGATGTGTAATTTTCCATGGTATAAAACCACCACAACTTATATAACTATACTTCTATTTTTGAACACTTAAGTGTTTCTCTAATTAGTTATTAATAGGAGCAATACTACAGTGATTGTCCTTGCACATAGATCTTTGTTTACAGGTCTATTTTTTCTCATAGATTAGCTTTCTAGAATATAAATTACTACTCAGAATATAAACCCTTTTCACCCTCCCTTTACATTTTCCTGTACGTTTCCTTGGCTTTCCTTCCATTGTGACCTGCTGGTGTTTTGTTCACACTTTAAATATAGAACGCATCACAATGTATTGCTACTTTTTTGTCTCTGTCAATTAGAAAACATGTGTCCTGAAGGTAGGGCCATGTCTTTTGATTTGTCATATACTCAGAATCAGCAAAAACCTGGCCTGGTTGAATAAACTATTCTTATTTATTTTAGCATTAAGTAAAATTCAAAAATATTTATAAATATACATGTTTACATTTATGTTTATGCTTTTCTCTCTAACAGGATGGCATTTTGGGTGCAGTTAATCATTGTCAAAACACTGTATTATCTATTCCCAATCTCGTGCCTGATTCATATTTTGATGCTTTCACCAGCCCTTGTATTAACAACAAACTTGAAGAAAAAACCTGTGGAACTGGGCCAAGCTTAGCAGCAGTATTTGAGGATGATAAGAATTTTCACACAATTATTTCTCAAATAAAGGTATATTTACTCTGATGAAAACTATTTTATAATATTCTAAATATAGATGAACTTGAGTAATATATATTTTTTTCCTTTCTTACCTTTAAATGTTCTATATATGAAAATTGGAATATGCCTAATCTCTAAATGCTAAAATTTGATGATAATCTTTGTTCTCTAGAAATTGTTCTGTTAAGCATGAAATAATTTTTAAAAAGCATCAAAATATCTGGAGAAACAGTTACATATCATTAGCGATCCATGTGCATGTGTTTTTAGGGAAGTAAGCCTGGCAGTTAAGGATGCTGAGACACAGGCAGAGCCTTTACTTAAGTCATTTTTTTCATTACATGTCTAATGTTTTATTAAAACAGAAGCATAGTGTTTCACTATTTTAGGACCTTTGGAAAATAAATATAATGGCATCTATCCATAGCCCCTGAAGACTTTGAAAATATTATTCCACACATTAAAATTTTTATCTTAGATGTCCCAATTTTTAAACTCAGAATCATACTTAGAGAGGTGATTGATGTGAGGAGGGAAAGAATAGCATTATTCCTTGGCTTGTTTCTCTCCTTCATCTCTGGGTAACCTAATTTCCTGTTTGGAGAGTAGAAATGCAGCCCTCAACATACTGCAAATGCCTTTTGTGCTTGACACCAAAGTGCTACTGTAATTCTCACACTTAAAATTTAACCATTTGTCAGTCATAAATATCCATTATATATACATTACTACATAACTTAAAATTAGCAGTGTTTTAATCTCTTTATTTCATCAAGATAATGGTTGTAACTGTCATGGTATGATTTTAAAAGCAAACAACATTTTCCATCTACTACTGTCTCTGTTTATGGTGGAATTCTTAGCTACATTATTTTAAATCATCAGTTCAAAAGTTATAATCTCCCACCATGTTAGTTTGGCCTCTTTCATAATTTTAACTTTGCAAATTGACTCTATGTATACAAATTGACATATGACATATGTTCCAACTCCAAAATTTCACCCTAGTTCTTTGTTTCTTTTGCATTAATACTTATACTAAGGAGGGTATTCTACAATCTTATTTCATTCACTACCAGATTTTCTGGTACCAAAATGGTTTTCTGACTCAACAAATTTCTCTCCCTTAGACAATTATTCTTTTAATTATGGCTATAACATTTGTAATTAAAAGTTATATTTTCAATTCAGAGAGCCAAGGATAATGGCAACTGTCTAAATATGAATCACCCACATATCTTCCAAAACTAATAAGAACTTACAAGAAAAACAAATAAAACTAAACAAAATTTATGCCTTTAGCAAGTAACTAAAAGAAAGAGAATACCCAAATGTCAAATTACGTTTAAGTAGAAAAATAAACACAAATACCAATGAACCTTCTTTCTCATGCTCCTGCCACAGCCATTGCAGACAGGGAAGCCAGTCCTTGGGAAATCTACAAAAGAGAGAAGCAAGTAGCTATCAGCAGGCCTGAGGTTAATCTAAAGTCACAGAGAAGAAGAAGCCCACCCTATATCCAAAAATTATTTTTTAAAAGTCCTGGTGTATCAGAGGACTGACTACTGGAAAGGGACTTAAAAATTCAAGCTATTCAAGATGGCATTAGTTCTGGGGGAGGAAATAATGTTAAAAATAAGAATTTAAAAATTTCTAAAGAATATGAGGCATTATGTGAACATTGGATGATACAGAGGAAATGAAGCAACTACTGAAAATGTAAGTTCTGCAAGACAAAAAAGAACCTACTTGGGAGGCTGAGGTGGGAAGATCACTTGAGCCCCAGAGGCAAAGGCTGTAGTGAGCCATGATCATGCCAGTGCCTGGGCAGCAGAGGAAGACTCTGTCCCCCAAAAAAAAAAAAAAAATCAAATAAGTGAGAATATATCCAACTTTTTCCCTGTCACCATAAAATAAAATAAAACAGATTTCATTTTGCTCCACTGATAGAACAGAATTCTCTTAAACTAAAATTTTATAAATCACCCCAATCCATGAGCTAAAAAAATTAAAATAGATTAACTACATGCAAGTCTACTAATAACCATGAAGCAAAAGCAACACTACACACAAGTAAATATTCTCAAATAAGCACTCAAATATACAAAAAGCCAAACTGAATTAAAAATTAAAGATTCAAAATACAAGTGGAAGGGAAAAAAGACAAAATCAGAAATGAAGGCTAAATTACATAGTGCTCAAAGGAGAATAAGTTAAAAAGTTTAACATGACTATAGAAGAATGATGGGAAAAAATAATGAGTATAGAAGAAAGATAAGAAAACAGCCAAGAGAATGAATGAAAAGATAGAGAAATCAGTAAAAGGGGTCAGAGAAAAAAATTATTATAATGGAAGAGAGGCAAAGAAGAAACAACATACATATAATTGGAGTGTCTGTAAGAGAAAAGCAAAAGAAGAGGATAGAGCAAACATTTATAACTATAGTTCAGGAAAAGAAAATTTGAATCTACACATTGAAAGGGCCTACAGAGTTCCTTGGAAAATAACCCACAACAATCAACTCTGAGATATAGCCTTTTAAAATTATTAGATTTAAAATCTAAAAAAAATTTCTACAGGTCTGACAGAGGTAAGAGAATTAGACTAGCATCAGACTTCTCAAAAACAACATACAAAGTGAGCCAATAATGGAGGAGCATTTTAAAAAGAAACTCATGGGAAAAAATGTGAATCAAGACTTTTATCTAGCCAAGCAGGTCCTTTAAGTATCAAGGCTATACGAAAATAGTTTTCAACATGTAAGAACCCAGGGAATTTTGTACTCATTAGGAATCTACTACAGGATAAGTTTCATCTAGCTAAGAAATAACTTTGGGGGGAAAAAGCTGGTGGAGAATATTTAACATATTTAATTGTAGATCTATCTAAGCCTAAAACAAAGATATAGACAAGAATAGGAGACTAGTATATGAATGTATGTTCTAATGAAGTAGAAATAATACAACTTTAAAAATAGAGAAGGAAGAGAATAAGAGAAAAGTAGAATAGGGTTATTGATTGATATACAGTTAATAGGATAAAATTAAAGAATATCAGTAAAAACCAACAAATAAAAATATAAAAGGTTAATAAGGAAACAAGTGACTAATGGTATTTTTTAAAAAATATATTGTCACTCAGAGAAAGAAAGAAAGAAGCTCACATGTAACCATAAGACACATAGAAAATAATGTGACCAAGTTGGGACCAAATATATCAGTAATGTAATGAATATAAATGAGTTCAATTCATCTATTAAAAGAAAAAGATTTTCAATTTGGCTCACAAGGCAAGAAAAAACAATATGCTGGATACAAGAGAGAAATCCAAAACAAAATGATTTAGAAAGACAAAAAATGAAGAAATCCTCAATGTTGTAGGGGCAAATTTAAACAATAAGAAAGTGGAGCTTGGGATCCTATGAGTCAAGGATCCTTAATGCCAGATGCTATGATTTTCTAGGAGACCTCACAGGACTTAGTATATAACTGTACTCATGGCTATGATGTATTACATTGTAAGGATATAAAGCAAATTAACAAAGGGAAAAGGCACATGGGGTAAAGTTCAGAGGAAACAAGACACCACTTCCAAGAGTCCTCTCCAGTAGAGTCACGCAGGAGGCACTTAATTCCTCCAGCAGTGGATTTTGACAACACAAGTGAAATATCACCTAGCAGGGAACCTCATTAGAGTCTCAATGATGAGGGTTTTATTTGAAGACTGGCTTGTTTTTGGTAGAATGATATATTTTCCTTTGGGTATTGAATATGGCTTGGCTGTGTGCCACCCAAATCTCATCTTGAATTGTAGCTCTCATAATCCCCATGTGTGGTGGGAGGGACCTGGTGGGAGGTAATTGAATCATAGGGGCAGATTTTCCTGGGTCATTCTCGTGATAGTGAATAAGTCTCATGAGATCTGATGGTTTTATATAGGGCAGTTTCCCTGCACATATTCTCTTGCCTGCCACCATGTAAGACTGCCTTTGGTCCTCCTTTGCCTTCTGCCATGATTGGGAGGTCTCCCCAACCATATGGAATTGTGAGTACATCAAACCTCTTTTTTTTTTTTGTTTCATAAAGTACTCAGTCTTGGGTATGTCTTTATTAGCAGTGTGAGAACAGACTAATACAGGTACATACCCAATAATGGGATTGCTAGGTCAAATCATAGCTCTGTTTTAAGTTCTTTGAAACTGTTTTTCATAGTGGATGAATTAATTTACATTTTCACAACTGTGTATAAGCATTACCGTTTCTACATAGCCTCCCCAGGTATGGAGAAATAACTGTTATTTATTGGCTTTCATAATAGCCATTCTGACTTATATGAGATGGTATCTCATTGTGGTTTTGATTTGCATTTCTCTGATGATTAGTTATAATGAGCATTTTTTTCATGTTTGCTGATTGCTTGTATGTCTTCTTTTGAGAAGTGTCTATTCATGTCCTTTGCCCGTTTTTTGATGAGGTTTTTTTTTGCTTGTTAAGTTTTTAATAGATTCTGGATATTAGACCTTTGTCAAATGCATAGTTTGTGAATATTTTCTCCCATTCTGTAGGTTGTCTGTTTACTCTATTGATAATTTCTTTTACTGTGCAGGTGCTGTTTAGTTTAATTTGGTACCACTTGTCAATTTTTATTTTTGTTACAATTGTCTTTGCAAACAACCAAGAATTCTATATCAAGCCTATGTTGAATAGGATATTTCCTAGGTTTTCTTGTAGGAATTTTATAGATTGTGATTGTACATTTAAATCTCTAATACATCTTGAGTTAATTTTTCTATATGGTGAAAGGTAAAGGTACAGTTTCATTCTTCTGCATATGGCTAGTGAGTTATTTGAGCACCATTTATTGACTAGGGAATCATTTCCCCATTGCTTGCTTCTGTCAGCTTTGTCAAAGATTAGATGGTTGTGGGTATGCAGCTTTATTTCTGGGTTCTCTATTCTGTTCTATTGGTCTCTGTGTCTGTTTTTGTACCAATACCTTGTTGTTTTGTTTACTGTAGCCTTGTAGCATAGTTTGAAGCCAGTTAACATGCTACCCTAGCTTTGTTGTTTTTGCTTAGAAATGCTTTGGCTAGTGGGCTCTTTTTTGGTTCCATATGAATTTTAGAATAGTTTTTTCTAATTCTGTGAGAAAAGATGTAAGTAGTTTGATAGGAATTGCATTGAATCTGTAAATTGCTTTGGCATTATGGTAATTTTAGCAATATTAATTCTTCCAGTCCACGAGCATGGAATGTTTTTCCATCTCTGATTTATTTCAGCAGTATTTTGTAGTTCTTCCAGTAGAGATCTTTTACCTCCTTGGTTTGGCTGTATTCCTAGGAATTTCATTTTGAATGTATGTGGCTACCATAAATGGGATTAAGTTACTGATTTGAATCTCAACTTGACCATTTAAGGTGTATAGAAATGATACTGACTTTTGCATATTTATTTTGTATTCTGAAACTTTACTGAAGTCGTTTATCAGTTCTAGGGTCCTTTTGGAAGAGTCTTTAGGGGGTTTTAGGTATAGAATTATATCATCAGCAAAAAGAGATCATTTGCTTTCTTCTATTCCTATTTGTATGCCTTTTATATCTTTCTCTTGCTTGATTGCTCTGACTAGAACTTCCAGCACTATGATAAATAGGAGCTGTAAGGATGAGTATTCTTGTCTTGTTCTAGGTCTTAAGGGGAATGGTTTCAACTTTTGCCCATGCAGTATGATGTTGGCTGTGTGTTTGTCATAGATGGTTCTTATTTTGAAGTATGTTCCTTTGATGCTTAGTCTGCTTGGGGATTTTATTATGAAGCGATGTTGGATTTTATCAGAAGCTGTTTCTGTATCTATTGAGATGATTGTATGATTTTTGCTTTTAATTCTGTTCATGTGATGAATCAAATTTATTGATTTGCATATGTTAAACCACCCTTGAATCCCAGGAATAAAGTCTATTTGTTTGTGATGTATTAACTTTTTGATGTACTTCTAGATTCTGTTCACTAGTATTTTGTTAAGGATTTTTTGTATCTATGTTCATCAGGAATATTGACCTGAAGTTTTCTTTATTCATTATGTCTCTGCCAGATATTGGTGTCAGGGTGATACTGGCTTAGGATTTAACAGAAGGAGTTAGGAAGGAAACCTTCCTCTTTGATATTTTGGAACAGTTTTAGATAGGGCTGGTACCAGTTCTTCTCTGTATATCTGGAAAAATTTGACTGTGAATCCATCTTGTCCAGGACTTTTGTTTTGTTTTGTTTTTTATTATTGATTCAATTTCAGAACTTGTTACTGATCTGTTCAGGGTTTTACTTTCATTCTGGTTCAGTCTTGGCAAGTTGTATATTTCCAGGAATTTATCCATTTCCTCTAGATTTTCTAATTTGTGTACATGTAATTATTCACAACAGTCTCTGGGAATCTTTTTTATTTCTCTAGAATCTGTTGTAATTTCATCTTTGTCAATTCTTGTCGTGTTTATCTGAATCTTTTTATTTGTTAATCTAGCTAGTGAGTGTATCAGTCTGGTTTATTCTTTTAGCAAACAAACTTTTGGTGTTATTGATCTTTTATGTGGATTTTTTGTACCTCAGTTTCATCCAGTTCTTCTCTAATTTTAGTTATTTCTTTTTGTCTGCTAGCCTTGGGGTTGGTTGTTTTTTTCCCAGTTCTTCTAGGTGCAAAGTTAGATTCTTAATTTGAGAACTTTCTAACTTCTTGAAGAATGCATTTAGCATGATAAATTTTCCCTTTAATACTACTTTAGCTTCATCTCAGTTATTTTGGTAATTTGTGTCCCTATTTTTATTGATTTGAAAAACTTTTTAAATTTCTGCCTCTATTTTATCATTCATATAGTAGTTATTCAGGAGCAAGTTGTTTAATTTTCATGTATTTGTGTAGTTTTGAGAGATCTTTTTGATATTGATTTTTATTTTTATTGCACTGTGGTTCAAGAGTATACTTGGTATGATTTTTAATTTTTTTAATTTATTGAGACTTCTTATGACTGAACATCTGGTCAATCTTAGAATATGTTCTGTGTACAGATGAGAAGAACATATATTCTGTGATTGTCTGGTAGAGTATTCTGTAGATGTTTATTAGGTTCAGTTGTTTGAGTGTTGAGTTTAAGTCTACAATTTATTTGTTAGTTTTCTGTCTCAATGATCTGTCATTGTTAGTGGGCATGTTCAAGTCTCCCACTATTGTCGTGTGGCTGTCCATGTCCTTTTGTAGGTCTAGAAGTAACTTTTTAATTAACCTGGGTGCTCCAGTGTTGGCTATGTATATATTTAGAATAGCCTTATTGTTGAATCATACCCTTTATCATTATGTAATGCCCTTTTTTTTTTTCCTTCTTAATTGGTGTTGGTTTATACTCTATTTTATCTGCTATTAGAATAGTGACCTCCTGCTTTTTTTGGTTTTCCATTTGAGATGGGTCTCTTGAAGACAGCAAATGGTTGAGTCTCGTCTTTTTATCCAGCTGTCCTCTCTATGTCTTTTGCATGGAGCATTTAGACCATTTACATTCAGGGTTAGTTAAAATTGAGAGTTTTTTAGGGAAATATATTTATTGGAATTGTTCACATTAGAAATAGAACACCTACCAATATATACAGAAGATATAGAGAAAGTTACCAAAGAAACACTCTACGAAAAGCACCAGGCCCAAATGGGGGAAATTTATTAAATCTCCGAAGACCAGCTGATAGTCACAATGCTACCTCAGTTATTCTAGAATATTGAAAATGCCTGATGAAAAATACTTCTTTCATAATAGCAACAAAGAAGGTAATATATTTAGGAATAAATTTAATAAGAAATGCTAAAAATCCTTATGAAGAACAATTTTATGTTTTTTAAAAGTCTGGAAGACACAACAATAGACTTGGAAAAAATTTCTTAAATGGGATGACTCAACGTGATGAAGGTGTTTTTTCTCTCTAGGTTAATTTATAATTTTAACATATGCCAATAAAAATACTGATAAGTTTATAATAAAGCTTATATGCATAAATAGACATGTAAGAATAACTACAAAAATGTTGAAAAAAGAAAAGCTATGAGGGGTACTATACTACCCAAATATTTAATATATGCAGTCAATAATTAAAAGAATATAGTACTGCCACACAGAGAGCTGTCAGACCAGTAGAACAGAATAGACACCAAAGTACATATAGAAATGTATAAAATATATAGTATCTCAAATCAATGAGACAAATATGAATTTTTTTCATAAATGGAGCTGGTACAACTGAATAGCTATTTGGATAAAGATAAAATTAGATCTATAGTTCACATTGTACACACATGTTTAAGTAAAGATGGACAAATTATTTTATAATTTGTTCATTAAAAAAGTTATCTATGACTCAAAAGTCTAGGTGCAAGAATAGAATGAATTGATAAATTTGATTATACACAAATGAATCTTTTGCAAGGAAACATTGTAAACAAAGTAATAATACAGTTATAAACAGGGAGAATCTATTTGCATCATATAGTAAAGCTAAGGGCTCATATTTCTAATACTAGAGAGAAGGGAAACAAAAACTAGGTAGAAAAATGATCAAAACACATTCTTCACAGAACTAGAAAAAAACTACTTTAAAATTCACATGGAACCAAAAAGAGCCCTTATAACAAAGACAATCATAAGCAAAAAGAACAAAGCTGGAAGCATCATGCTGCTCAACTTCAAACTATACTATAAGGCTACAGTAACCAAAACAGTATGATACTGGTACAAAAACAGACACATAGACCAATGACACAGAATAGAGGTTTCAGAAATAAGACTGCACAATCATCTAATCTTTGACAAACCCGACAAAAACAGACAGTGGGGAAAGGATTCCCTATTTAGTAAATGGTGCTGGGAGAACTGGCTAGCCATATGCAGAAAATTGAAACTGGACCCCTTCCTTACACTTTATACAAAAATTAACTCAAGATGGATTAAAGACTTAAATGTAAAACCCAAAACTTTAAAAACCCTAGAAGAAAATCTACGCAATATCATTCAGGACATAGGTGTGGGCAAAGATTTCATGACAAAACATCAAAAGCAGTTGCAACAAAAGCAAAAATTGACAAATGGGATTAAATTAAACTAAAGAGCTTCTGCACAACAAAAGAAACTATCATCAAAACAGACAACCTACAGAATAGGAGGCATTTTTGCAATCTGGGCAAAGGACATGAGGAGACACTTCACAAAAGAAGACATTTATGCAGCCAACAAACACATTTAAAAAAAACTCAACATCACTATCGTTAGAGAAATGCAAATCAAAACCACAGTGAGATACCACCCACACCAGTCAGAATGGCAATTATTAAAACGTCAAGAAACAACAGATGATAGTGAGGCTGTGGAGAAATAGGAACACTTTTACACTGCTGGTGAAATTAGTTCAACCATTGTGGAAAACATTGTGGTGATTCCTCAAAGACCTAGAACCAGAAATACCATTTGACACAGAAATCTCATTGCTGGGCATATACCCCAAGGAATATTTATTCTATTATAAAGATATATTGACATGCATGTTCATTGCAGCACTATTCACAATAGAAAAGACATGGAATCAACCCAAATGCCCATCAGTGATAGACTGGATAACAAAAATGTGATATATATACACTGTGGAATACTACACAGCCATAAAAAAAGAACAAGATCATGTCCTTTGCAGGGACATGATGGAACTAGAAGCCATTATCCTCATTGAACTAACACAGAAACAGAAAACACCACATATTCTCACTTATAAGTGGAAGCTGAACAATGAGAACACATGGGCACAGGGAAGCGAACAACACACACTGGGACCTGTCAGGGTGTGTCAGGAGGGAGAACAACAGGATAACTAACTAATGTATGTGGGGTTTAATACCTAGGCGATAGGTTGATAGGTGCAGCAAACCACCATGGCATACATTTACCTATATAACAAACCTGCACATCCTGCACATGTATCCTGGAACTTAAATTAAATTTTAAAAAAGAAAAATGGTCAAAACATGTGATAAAAATTCACTAAATATAGCATCTAAACATATGAAATGACAGTCTACTTATAAATGTGAATTAAAATAAAATTGAGTATAATTTCTCAACTATCAGATTAGCAAAATCAAAAAGTATACCAGTACTTTCTGGTGATTAGCCTATGGGAAAACAAACACTCTCACATTATGCTTGTAGGAATGCAAAAAATAAAAATTTTGCAAAACAAAACTATACATGCATTTACCTTTTGACCCAACAATACCACCTTTAAAATGTACCCTAAAAATACATTTTCAGTCAGGCGCGGTGGCTCATGCCTATAATCCCAGAACTTTGGGAGGCTGAGATGGGTGGATCACAAGGTCAGGAGTTCTTGGCCAAGAAGGTAAAACCCCATCTCTACTAAAAATACCAAAAAAAAAAAAATAGCCAGGCATGGTGGTGGGTGCCTGTAATCCCAGCTACTTGGGAGGCTGAGGCAGAGAATAGCTTAAACCTGGGAGGCACAGGTTGCAGTGAGCTGCGATTGTGCCACTGCACTCCAGCCTGAGCAACAGAGTGAGACTCCATCTAAAAATAATAATAATAATACTTTTTCAACAATACGTAAGTACATATGCACTAGGTTACTTATTGCAGCATTGTTTATGACTGCAAAAAAAAATATTGGAAACTGCCAAAATAGCCATGAATAGAAAAATTATTGAATAATCTATGGCACATCCACACAAAGGAGTACTATGTGGCTGAATAAATGGATGAGGAAGTTGGCTATAATTAATATGGAGTGATTTCCAGAATATATTGTTAGATTGAAAAGGCAAAGTACAGAAGAAAATCTATAGTATACTACTGTTCATGTCAAAAGTAGGAAGGAAAGGGAGATAAACCAGATACTAAAGAAATTAGTTACCTAGAGGATATAGTGTAGAAAGGGTGAGGATGGTGGGTAAAAACTGAAAAAAAATGGGGAAGTGACTATTTTCTGAGTATACCTCTTAATGTAGTTCTAACAAAAATCAACAAAATGGAGACCAAAAGCCTAAAACAAAATACAAACAAAAATAAACCTGCATGTATTGCAAGTGAAATAAATAATCACACTAAAGGGAAGGGGGAAAATAACTAAGCCAAGTAACTTTTGAGCACAGTATTTTGGCCACATACCCTAAGGACGAAAACCACCATAACTGCAGCAAATACTGAACTCTGGTTAGTAAGTTGTTTTTTACAGTGGTATTAGTGTGTTAGCAATGCTGAAACTACTTTCTGTGTATTTTATTTAGAGTTGAGCAAAATAAGTAAACATATTGTGAATGATGAGATGAGGTTACTCATCCTCAGAAAGGAAGTTACAAATATGGAAGAGGAAGGCTAGAATGAACCCTATGTTGTTCCATTGGAACGGAGTTGTGAACTCATGGATTTTTAATTGATCTGTGGAAAGATAAAGAAATGTGTAGGGTTTCATGATTGTATGTGGGGTGTATGTGTGTTTCCTAGACCTGTCTGCTGAAATAGCCTAGAAGCAATGACATACCAATACCAATGAGCACATCTAGTATCCACATGTCGGTTTCTATATATCATTCCCAATCGAAAGGAGCTCTCTCTGTTCTCTTTGCAGAACTCTCTTCTTCAAAGAGTGGTGCAGGATAGTACAATATGAGCCTAGAAAATATTATTGAGCTAAAAAATAAGAACATGCCCAAAGAACAATGGAGACCTGTAGAAAAGACAAAAAGCCAGCTCAAAGGGTCTCCCTGGGACAATTTGATAGGTACCAAATCCCTTGAATAAATGAGAATATATGAGTCCATACTGTGAAATAATGAATGAACAAATTAAATAAATGAGTGAGAAGAGAAAGTTTTTCTTTTGGTAGAATGCAAACAAATACATGTAGAAAGCAAAGACAAATAGAAAAATCAATACAGAAGCCATCAGCAATCAGCAAGAATCTCTATTGTGTACTAAAATGCATATACAAAAGTATGATGAGAAATGGGATATTTACATAGCTTCAAATTTTCTATCCATAAGCTATTTATTGGTTTCAAAGGGAAAAATAGTGAGTTTACAGAGATAAGCCTGGCAAACACTGCCTTAGCCAATGTGTTAATATTACCAGTAATGAGACAAATCAACAAGTGCCCTGTGAGAGGCTGCAGAGAACACACATCACTTATGTAGTATTACTGTCAAAATTTAAATCTGAATCTAATCATAAGGAAATACAAAACACACACATGCACATATGCACACAACTGTGCACACATTTTGAAAGATACCTTTAAAAAATGTGAAGGTCATACAAGGCAAAGAAAGATTGAGGTATTGTCCCAGATTGAAGAAAACCAAAAAGATATGAAAAGAGGCAATACATGATCCTAGGTAGGAAAGTAGACAAGAACAAAAAACATTTTGTCCTTCTACTATGAAATTTATTACTGAAACAAATGGTAGAATTTGTATGAAGTCTATATTTAGATAACAATATTAATATCCATGTTAGTTTCCTGATTTGGACCATTATACTATGGTTATGTAAGAAAATGTCCTTGTGTTTGGCAAATAAACCCTGAAATATGTAGGGGTAAATATGCCACATGTCTGCAACTTTCTCCCAAATTTCAAAGTATAATAATATGTATATAGAGAGAATTATAAAGTAAATATGATAAATTATTGAAATTTAGGGAATTTTAGTGACAGATATATGAAATTCTTTGTACTATTCCAGTATCTCTCTTGTGAATCATACATTATTTCAAAATAAAAATATTTTGAAATAATATTTTGAACATTGGTGAGGCTTTCCATTTACAAGACTTACATCGTCTCCAGCACTGGCATGATCACATATCAGAGACACTATTTAGTCAGTTCAAAGGACCCATAGCTTGATACAATTTTTTTCCATTTTTATTATAAAGAAAGAAACAGCAGAAACATTCTGGAAGATTACATAAAAGCCTATCAAAATAAAATAAATGAACAAATAACTAAATATAGATATATGGGGTGTGTGCTATTCTGTGTAATTAGACTTTCTACTACCATAAGGCATGACTCTGGGATTTGTGTAATTACATTGATCACCTCTGGTTCTCCTGGGACAAATTGCAGGCATTTACAAGTCTTGGTAGAAAGCACAAGGAAAAGGTAAGGAGCACAGTCAAGTCGATGTGGGCCAACCGCAAGCAAATCCTAACTGCCTTTCATAGACTTTGACCATATAATGTATCTTGACATAGTTATTAAACAGACTGAAATCATTGTCTTGGTTTAAAAAAACTTTGTGGGGAAATACGGGTTAGAACCAAGTTTAAGAGAGATGAAGAAAAGGTTTTTACTATGGCAAAGTATGAAGGACATTTTGGAATAAGAGACTGGCCAGTGCAGAGGATTTGAAGGAAGATTCAGCAAGTGATTTTGTGGGCATGCTAAACAGTTTTGTCCTTGCTCAAAAACACTTTAAGACATAAGATATACAGTTTGGGAAATAAACAGGTACTGTCTCTTTGCCGTATGTTTACTAGCAATATGTAAGTTCACCATGAAGCATAAACAAATTACAAGTGTGTTTCCTTTCAGTCATAAGAAATAATTCTTCAAAAGGGGCAGGTTTAAAGATTAATTTTTTTAAATTTCATAGCAATTTCTTCTTGAATGCATAAATTGCTACTGATATCAAGGATGATACCTTCCTTCCTTCATTCATGTTTCCCAAATCAAAACATACTATTGGGCACAAAGTATGTATGCTTGTGTCGGTTTTTCTGTTTAATTATATTGAATTAAATTCTGCTTAACTAAAATATGGTCATATTTGTCTACTTATTTATAACATTTAGGAAACCATTCAGGCAGCATTTGAATCTGCCCGCATCTATGCAGCAACATTTGAAAAGTTCCAGATATTCTTCAAGGAAAATCAAAGTCTTGATTTACAAGCTCTTAAACTTCAGGAACCTGGTAACTTGTCCAATTATACTTACTAATTCTTTTTATAGGAATACTGAGATTTGTTGTCTTTTAGGTTTCTATTTGGTGGTCTTTGGGGACAGAAATAGTAGCCCAAAATAGTTGGCCTGACAAAAGACAAGAGTTAATTAATTTCTAGGTTATTTTCTATAGAATTACTTTTTTCCTTTATCCTTATTCAGTATTAGCATTTTATTTCAGGATATTATGGAAAGCCATTCCTTTCTAATAGCTTATCATTTAGTTTAAAGTTGTATCAGTGCTAAGAGTATATGGCCTGCATATGGGAAGGAGTTGAAAAGAATGGATACCTTTACCAATTCCATTAAATAAAGTTTACATAAGTTTTTCTATCTCAGGAACTTATTCTTTTCTCTTCTGGGTCTACATTAAGATCTGGTGGGTATGAATCAACAACTCATGAAATTAGACCTAAGGGAAAACGATTTTATTTCACTAATATTATCTTTAACAAAAAAAAGATAATCTACAATACCCAAGTGAAATTTCAGGCAAGCAAGTTCTCAGAAAATTATAAAAATAAGTATATTTGTTTGCTATTTTAAAACATGAAGCATGTCTTTCATATTCTCTTTTATTTCATGGGCTTGCTTTATTTTCTTACATATAAAAATAATTATGTTGACACTTTCCTCTACGAAGCAGCACTAATTTTCTCTTTATATTGTTATGTTTTTCTTTCAACTCCTTATTCTTTATTACACTGAAGTATGTTACAGTAAATTACACATTCCATTCTTGTTAAATAATTCAATATGCATCTCTAAAACATGTTTCTACAGAATGAAAATAGCATCACCTCCCCCAATAGCAATTCCTTAATATATACACTTATTCCATGCTCAAAATTCCCTAAGTAAAGTAGCTTCCAGCTGATTTGGCCAGGGATCAAGTCCAAGATCAGGCATTGTATTTGGTTGTTATGTCCCTTGAATTTCAAAAATCTGAAACTGAGTCTTTTTTTTTCTTTTTTCTTTTTTTCTTTTTATTATACTTTAAGTTCTGAGGTACACATATAGATCATGCAGGTTTGTTACATAGGTATACACATGCCATGGTGGTTTGCTGCATCCAACACCCCGTCATCTACATTAGATATTTCTTCTAATGTTATCCCTCCCCAATCCCCCCACCCCCTGCTATCCCTCCCCTAGGCCCCCACCCCTGAAAGGCCCACCTGTGTGATGTTCCCCTCCCTTTGTCCATGTGTTCTCATTGTTCAACATGCACTATGAGTGAGAACATGCGCTGTTTGGTTTTTCTGTTCTGTGTCAATTTGCTGAGAATGATGGTTTCCAGCTTCAGCCGTGTCCCTGCAAAGGACAGGAACTCATTCTTTTTTATGGCTGCATAGTATTCTATGGTGTATATGTGCCACATTTTCCTTATCCAGTCTATCTTTGATGGGCATTTGGGTTGGTTCCAAGAATTCACTATTGTAAACAGTGCCACAATAAATATTCCTGTTCATGGGTCTTTACAATTGAATGTTTTGTAATCCTGTGGGTATATATCCAGTAATGGGATTGCTGAGTCAAATGGTATTTCTAGTTCTAGATCCTTGAGGAATCACCACACTGTCTTCCACAATGATTATACTAATTTACACTCCCATGAACACTGTAAAAGTATTCCTACTTCTCCACATCCTCTCCAGCATCTGTTGTCTCCTGATTTTTTTAATGATCACCATTGTAACTGGCATGAGATGGTATCTCAATGAGGTTTTGATTTGCATTTCTCTAATGACCAGTGGTGATAAGCATTCTTTCATATGTTTGTTGGCTGAATAAATGTCTTCTTTTGAAAAGTGTCTGTTCATATCCTTTGTCTACTTTTTGATAGGGTTGTTTTTTTCTTGTAAATTTGTTTAAGTTCTTCATAGATTCTGGTTATTAGCCCTTTGTCAGATAGGTAGCTTGCAAAATTTTTTTCCCATTCTTTTGGTTGCTTGTTCACTCTAATGATTGTTTCTTCTGCTATGCAGAAGCTCTTAAGTTTAATTAGATCCCATTTGTCTATTTTGGCTTTTGTTTCCACTGCTTTTGATGTTTTAGTCATGAAGTACTTGCCTATGCCTGTGTCCTGAATGGTTTTGCCTAGGTTTTGTTCTAGGGTTTTTATGCTGTTGCGTCTTATGTTTAAATCTTTAATTCATATGGAATTAATTTTTGTGTAAGGTGTAAGGAAGGGATCCAGTTTCAGCTTCCTGCATATGGCTAGCCAGTTTTCCCAACACCATTTATTAAGTAGGGAATCCTTTCCCCATTGTTTGTTTTTGTCAAGTTTGTCAAAGATCAGATGGTTGTAGATATGTGGCATTGCTTCCAAGTCCTCTGTTCTGTTCCACTGGTCTATATCTCCATTTTGGTACCAGTACCATGCTATTTTGATTACTGTAGTCTTGTACTGTAGTTTGAAGTCAGGTAGCATGATGCTGCCAGCTTTGGTTTTTTTTTTTTTTTCTTCTAATACACTAGATTTTTTTTTTTAATTGCATTTTAGGTTTTGGGGTACATGTGAAAAACATGCAAGATTGTTGCATAGGTGCATACGTGGCAGTGTGATTTGCTGCCTTCCTCCCCTTCACCTATATCTGGCATTTCTCCCCATGCTATGTCTCCCCAACTTCCCACCCCCGGCTGTCCCCCCCCACTCCCTCCAGCACACCCCAGTGTATAGTGCTCCCCTCCCTGTGTCCATGTGTTCCCATTGTTCAACACCCGTCTATGAGTGAGAACATGCAATGTTTGATTTTGTGTTCTTGTGTCAGTTTGCTGAGAATGATGGTTTCCAGGTTCATCCATGTCCATACAAAGGACATGAACTCATCGTTTTTGATGGCTGCATAATATTCCATGCTGTATATGTGCCACATTTTCCCTGTCCAGTCTATCATTGATGGGCATTTGGTTTGGTTCCAGGTCTTTGCTATTGTAAACTGTGCTGCAATGAACATTCATGTGCATGTGTCCTTATAGTAGAATGATTTATAATCCTTTGGTTATATACCCAGTAATGGGATTGCTGGGTCAAATGGAATTTCTATTTCTAGGTCCTTGAGGAATCACCACACTGTCTTCGACAATGGTTGAACTAATTTACACTCCCACCAACAGTGTAAAAGTATTCCTATTTCTCCACATCCTCTCCAGCATCTGTGGTCTCCAGATTTTTTAATCATTGCCATTCTAACTGGCGTGAGATGGTATCTCAATGTAGTTTTGATTTGCATTTCTCTAATGACCAGTGATGATGAGCATTTTTTCATAGGCTTACTGGACTCATGTATGTCTTCCTTTGTAAAGTATCTGTTCATATCCTTTGCCCATTTTTCAATGGGCTTGTTTGTTTTTTTCTTGTAAATCTGTTTTAGTTCGTTGTAAATTCTGGATATCAGCCCTTTGTCAGATGGGTAGGCTGCAAAAATTTTTTCCCATTCTGTTGGTTGCCGATTCACTCTATTGACTGTTTCTTTCACTGTACAGAAGCTGTGGAGTTTGATTAGGTCCCATTTGTCTATTTTGGCTTTTGTTGCCAATGCTTTTGGTGTTTTGGTCATGAAGTCCTTGCCTACACCTATGTCCTGAATGGTTTTGCCTAGGTTTTCTTCTAGGGTTTTTATGGTGTTAGGTCTTATGCTTAAGTCTTTAATCAATCTGGAGTTAATTTTAATGTAAGGTGTCAGGAAGGGGTCCAGTTTCTGCTTTCTGCATATGGCTAGCCAGTTTTCCCAGCACCATTTATTAAACAGGGAATCCTTTCCCCATTGCTTGTTTTTATCAGGTTTGTCAAAGATCGGATGGTTGTAGATATGTTGTGTCGCCTCCGAGGCCTCTGTTCTGTTCCATTGGTCTATATCTCTGTTTTGGTACCAGTACCATGCTGTTTTGATTACTGTAGCCTTGTAGTATAGTTTGATGTCCAGTAGTGTGATGCCTCCCACTTTGTTCTTTTTGCTTAGGATGGACTTGGCTATGCGGGCTCTCTTTTGGTTCCATATGAAGTTTAAGGTGGTTTTTTCCAGTTCTGTGAAGAAGGTCATTGGTAGCTTGATGGGGATAGCGTTGAATCTGTAAGTTACTTTGGGCAGTGTGGCCATTTTCACGATACTGATTCTTCCTAACCATGAACATGGAATGTTTCTCCATCTGTTTGTGTCCTCTCTTATTTCGTTGAGCAGCGGTTTGTAGTTCTCCTTGAAGAGGTCCTTTACGTTCCTTGTTAGTTGCATTCCTAGGTATTTTATTCTCTTTGTAGCAATTGTGAATGGCTGTTCGTTCTTGATTTGGCTCTCTTTAAGTCTGTTATTGGTGTATAGGAATGCTTGTCATTTTTGCACATTGATTTTGTATTCTGAGACTTTGCTGAAGTTGCTTGTCAGTTTCAGGGGATTTTGGGCTGAGATGATGGGGTCTTCTAGATATACAATCATGTCATCTGCAAATAGAGACAATTTGACTTCCTCCTTTCCTAACTGAATACACTTCATTTCTTTTTCTTGCCTGATTGCTGTGGCTAGAACTTCCAGTATTATATTGAATAGGAGTGGTGAGAGAGGGCATCCTTGTCTAGTGCCAGATTTCAAAGGGAATGCTTCCAGTTTTTGCCCATTCAGTATGATATTGGCTGTTGGTTTGTCGTAAATAGCTTTTATTATTTTGAGATACTTTCCGTCAATACCTAGTTCATTGAGGGTTTTTAGCATAAAGGGCTGCTGAATTTTGTCGAAGGCCTTCTCTGCATCAATTGAGATAATCATGTGGTTTTTGTCTTTGGTTCTGTTTATGTGGTGAATTACATTTATAGACTTGTGTATATTGAACCAGCCTTGCATCCCCGGGATGAATCCTACTTGATCATGGTGGATAAGCTTTTTGATGGGCTGTTGTAATCGGCTTCCCAGTATTTTATTGAAGATTTTTGCATCTATGTTCATCATGGATATTGGCCTGTAGTTTTCTTTTCTTGTTGAGTCTCCGCCGGGTTTTGGTATCAGGATGATGTTGGTCTCATAAAATGATTTGGGAAGGATTCCCTCTTTTTGGATTATTTGGAATAGTTTCAGAAGGAATGGTACCAGTTCCTCTTTGCATGTCTGGTAGAATTCGGCTGTGAATCCATCTGGACCTGGGCTTTTTTGGGGTGGTAGGCTCTTAATTGCTGCCTGGACTTCAGACCTTGTTATTGGTCTGTTCAGGGTTTCGACTTCTTCCTGGTTTAGGCTTGGGAGGAGGCAACTGTCCAATAATTTATCCATTTCTTCCAGGTTTTCTAGTTTATCTGCATAGAGTTGTTTGTAATCATCTCTGATGATGGTTTGAATTTCTGTGGAATCTGTGGTGATATCCCCTTTATCATTTTTTATTGCATCTATTTGGTTATTCTCTCTTTTCTTTTTTATTAGTCTGGATAGTGGTCTGTCTATTTTGTTGATCTTTTCAAAAAACCAGCTCCTGGATTTATTGATTTTTTGAAGGGTTTTTCGTGTCTCTATCTCCTTCAATTCTGCTCTGATCTTAGTTATTTCTTGTCTTCTGCTAGGTTTTGAGTTTTTTTGATCTTGCTCCTCTAGCTCTTTCAATTTGATGATAGGGTGTCAATTTTATATCTCTCCTTTCTTCTCATGTATGCACTTATTGCTATATATTTTCCTCTGGAGACTGCTTTAAATGTGTCCCAGAGAATCTGGTATGTGGTGTCTTCGTTCTCGTTGGTTTCGAAGAACATCTTTATTTCTACCTTCATTTCATTGTTTATCCAGTCAACATTCAGGAGAAAGTTGTTCATTTTCCATGAAGCTGTGCGGTTCTGGGTTGGTTTCTGAATTCTGAGTTCTAACTTGATTGCACTGTGGTCTGAGAGACTGTTTGCTATGGTTTCCGTTCTTTTGCATTTGCTGAGGAGTGATTTACTTCCAATTATGTGGTCAATTTTAGAGTAGGTGTGATGTGGTGCTGAGAAGAACGTATATTCTGTGGATTTGGGGTGGACAGTTCTGTAAATGTCTATTAGGCTTGCTTGTTCCAGGTCTGAGTTCAAGTCCTGGATATCTTTGTTAATTTTCTGTCTCGTTGATCTGTCTAATACTGGCAATGGTGTGTTGAAGTCTCCCACTATTATTGTGTGGGAGTCTAAGTCTCTTTGTAAGTCTTTAAGAACTTGCCTTATGTATCTGGGTGCTCCTGTATTAGGTGCATATATATTTAGGATCGTTAGCTCTTCTTGTTGCATTGATCCTTTTACCATTATGTAATGTCCTTCTTTGTCTCTTTTGATCTTTGTTGCTTTAAAGTCTATTTTATCAGCGATGAGAATTGCCACTCCTGCTTTTTTTTGCTCTCCATTTGCTTGGTAAATCTTCCTCCATCCCTTTATTTTGAGCCTTTGTGTATCCTTGCATGTGAGATGGGTTTCCTGGATACAGCACACTGATGGGTTTTGGCTTTTTATCCAATTTGCCAGTCTGTGTCTTTTGATTGCGGCATTTAGTCCATTTATGTTTAGGGTCAATATTGTTATGTGTGAATCGGATCCTGTCATTTTGATGCTAGCTGGCTGTTTTGCCCATTGCTTGATGCAGATTCTTCATTGTGTTGATGCTCTTTACCATTTGGTGTGTTTTTGGAGTGGCTGGTACTGGTTGTTCTTTTCTATGTGTAGTGCCTCTTTCAGGAGCTCTTGTAAAGCTGGTCTGGTGGTGATGAAATCTCTGAGTACTTGCTTGTTCACAAAGGATTTTATTTTTCCTTCACTTATGAAGCTTAGTTTGGCTGGATATGAAATTCTGGGTTGAAAGTTCTTTTCTTTAAGGATGTTGAATATCAGCCCCCACTCTCTTCTAGCTTGTAGGGTTTCTGCTGAGAGATCTGCTGTGAGTCTGATGGGCTTCCCTTTGTGCGTAACCCGACCTTTCTCTCTGGCTGCCCTTAGTATTTTCTCCTTCATTTCAACCCTGGTGAATCTGACGATTATGTGCCTTGAGGTTGCTCTTCTAGAGGAATGTCTTTGTGGTGTTCTCTGTATTTCCTGGACTTGAATATTGGCCTGCCTTGCTAGGTTGGGGAAGTTTTCCTGGATAATATCCTGAAGAGTATGTTCCAGCTTGGATTCATTCTCTTCGTCACATTCAGGTACCCCTATCAAACGTAGATTAGGTCTTTTCACATAGTCCCATATTTCTTGTTGACTTTGTTCATTCCTTTTTACCCTGTTTTCTCTAATCTTGCCTTCTCGTTTTATTTCATTGAGTTGATCTTCGACCTCTGATATCTTTTCTTCTGCTTGGTCAATTCAGCTGTTGAAACTTGTGCATGCTTCACGAAGTTCTCGTGTTGTGTTTTTCAGCTCCATCAATTCACTCATATTCCTCTCTAAGTTGTCCATTCTCGTTAGCATTTCGTCAAGTCTTTTTTCAAGGTTCTTAGTTTCTTTGCCTTGGGTTAGAACATGTTCTTTTAGATCATGGAAGTTTCTTATTATCCACTTTCTGAAGGCTGATTCTGTCATTTCATCACACTCATTCTCCATCCAGTCTTGTTCCCTTGCTGGTGAGGAGTTGTGCTCTCTTGTAGGAGGAGAGGTGTTCTCGTTTCGGGTGTTTTCATCCTTTTTGTGCTGGTTTCTTCCCATCTTTGTGGATTTATCCACCTGTTGACTTTGTAGTTGCTGAGTTTCTGATTTTGGTAAGTTTAAGTCTGCAGCAGCAGAACTCATAAACCCCCCCTTTTTTTTTCCCCAGGTGTACTGTCCCAGGGAGTTAGGGCTTTATGAGTTTCCGCTGTGCTGCTGCCTTTTTCCCTGCCCACAAGGAGGCAGCCTAGTCACTCTCAGCCTGCAGAGGCTTCGCTGAGCTGCTGTGGGCTCTGCCCAGCTGCCATGTGAACTTTCCTGCAGTCCTGTTCTTGTGGGTGTAGTTAGAACTGCTTCCACTATGTTGGTCCACCTCAGTAGTGATGGACTCTCTCTGTAATGGCGGGTTGCCTTGGCAACGGCAGGTTGCCTCAGGAACTGCAGGCTTCCTCCGTAATGGCAGACGCCCCTCCTCCACAGAGCTGCACCGTATCGGGTTCAGTTGTGCTTACTGCGAAAGTCTCAACCCAGAGCGTTTCCAATTGCTGTTTTTTTGTTTTTGTTTTTGTTTTTGTGAGGGTGGGACCGGCCGGGCCTGGTCACCTGGCTCCCTGCCTCAGAGCCTTTTGTTTTTTAGTTGAACGGTCGGCTCTCTACCAGGTGACCTGGTCGCCTGTTGAATAGGCGCCAGGATCTGTGTGATTTCCCGTGTGGCGACCCACTGCGCTGGCTGAAACTGCAGCTCTGAGATTCATGACACTTTTTTGCCCAGGAATCTCCTGGCCTGGCTCCCTGTTTCAGCTCCCCTTGCTGGCTAAGAGGGGACACCGTCTCGTTTACTCTGCACCGGGAGCTGCTGCGCTGGCTGAAACCGCGCCTCTGAGATTCGTGGCACTTTTTTGCCTGGGAATCTCCTGGCCTGTCTCCCCGTTTCAGCTCCCCTTGCTGGCTAAGAGGGGACACAGTCTTGCTCACTCTGCACTGGGAACCGCTGCGCCAGGGCGCAGGCCAAACAGCCACGCCAGCCATAACAGCTGCGCTGGCCACCCATGGGGCTCCTCCACCTGTGAATCTCCTGGTCTGTGGGCAGTAAAAATCCGTCTGGAAATGCAGCGTCCACTCACCCTCTGTGCTTTCACTCGGACCTGCAATCCTGAGCTCCTCCTAACGGGCCATCTTGGATCTCTCTCCTGGGTTTTTTTTGTTTTGTTTTGTTTTTGGTTTTTTTTTTGTTGTTTTTTGCTTAGGATTTTCTTGGCTATGTGGGCTCTCTTTTGGTTCCATATGAAGTTTAAGGTGTTTTTTTCCAATTCTGTGAAGAATGTCAATGGTAGCTTGATGGGGATAGCATTGAATTTATAAATTACTTTTGGCAACATGGCCATTTTCATGATATTGATTCTTCCTAACCATGAGCATGGAATGTTTTGCCATCTGTTTGTGTCCTCTCTTATTTCCTTGAGCAGTGGTTTCTGGCTCTCCTTGAAGAGATCCTTCACATCCCTTGTTAGTTGTTTTCCTAGGTATTTTACTCTCTTTGTAGCATTTGTGAATGGGAGTTCACTCACAATTTGACTCTATGTCTGTTATTGGTGTATAGGAATACCTGTGATTTTTGCACATATATTTTATGTGTCTGTATTCTCAGTATCCTGAGACTTTGCTGAAGTTGCTTATCAGCCTAAGAAGATTTTGGGCTGAGATGATGGGGTCTTCTAAATATACAATCTTGTCATCTGCAAATGGAGACAATTTGACTTCATCTTTTCCTAATTGAATAATCTTTATTTCTTTTTCTTGCCTGATTGCCCTGGCCAGAAATTCCAATACTATGTTGAACAGGAGTGGTAAGAGAGGGCATCCTTGTCTTGTGCCAGTTTTCAAAGGGAATGCTTCTAGTTTTTGCCCATTCAGTATGATATTGGCTGTGGGTTTGTTGTAAATAGCTCTTATTATTTTGAGATATGTTCCATAGATACCTAGTTTATTGAGAGTTTTTAGCATAAATTGCTGTTGAATTTTGTCTAAGGCCTTCTCTGCATCTATTGAGATAATTATGTGGTTTTTGTCTTTGCTTCTGTTCATGTGATGGATTACATTTATTGATTTGTGTATGTTGAACCAGCCTTGCATCCCAGGGATGAAGGTGACTTGATCGTGATGGATAAGCTTTTTAATGTGCTGTTGCATTCAGTTTGCCAGTATTTTATTGAGGATTTTTGCATGAATGTTCATCATGGATATTGGCCTGAAATATTCTTTTATAGTTGTATCTCTTCCAGGTTTTGGTGTCAGGATGATGTTGCTCTCATTAAATGAGTTAGGGAGGATTCCCTTTTTTTGTATTGTTTGCAATAGTTTCAGAAGGAATGGTACCAACTCCTCTTTGTACCTCTGGTAGAATTTGGCTGTTAACCTGTCTGGTCCTGAACTTTTTTTGGTTGGTAGGCTATTAATTGCTGCCTCAACTTCAGACCTTGTTACTGGTCTATTCAGAGATTCAACTTCCTCCTGGTTTAGTCTTGGGAGGGTTTAAGTGTCTAGGAATTTATCCATTTCTTCCATATTTACTGGTTTATGTGCATAATCTCTGATGGTAGTTTGTATTTCTGTGGAATTGGTGGTGATATGCCCTTTATCATTTTTATTGCATCTATTTGATTCTTCTCTCTATTCTTTTTTATTGATCTGGCTAGCAGTCTATCTATTTTGTTGATCTTCTCAAAAAACCAACTCCTGGATTTATGGATTTTTTTGAAGGTTTTTTTGTGTCTCTATCTCCTTCAGTTCTACTCTGACCTTAGTCATTTCTTGTCTTCTTCTAGCTTTTGAGTTTTTTTGATCTTGCTCCTCTAGTTCTTTTAATCATGATATTAGGGTATCAATTTTAGATCTTTCCTCACTTCTCATGTGGGCACTTAGTAGTATATATTTCCCTCTATACACTGCTTTAAATGTGTGCTAGAGATTCTGGTACATTGTGTCTTCATTCTCATTGGTTTTGAAGAACATCTTTATTTCTGCCTTCATTTCATTATTTATCCAGTAGTCATTCAAGAGCAGGTTGTTCAGCTTCCATGTAGTTATGCAGTTTTGAGTAAGTTCCTTAGTCCTGAGTCCTAATTTGCTTGCACTGTGGTCTGAGAGACTGTTTTTTATTATTTCCATTTTTTGCATTTGCTGACGAGTGAGTTACTTCCAATTATGTGGTCAGTTTTAGACAAAGTGAGATGTGGTGCTGAGAAGAATGTACATTCTGTGGATTTCAGGTGGAGAGTTCTGTATATGTCTATTAGGTCCGCTTGGTCCAAATCAGAGTCCAAGTCCTAGATATCCTTATTAATTTTCTGTCTCGTTGAGCTGTCTAATATTGACAGTGGAATGTTAAAGTCTCCCACTATGATTGTGTGGGAGCCTAAGTCTCTGTGTAGGTCACCTTGCTTTATGTATCTGGGTGCTCCTATATTAGGTGCATATATATTTAGGATAGTTAGCTCTTCTTGTTGCATTGGTTCCTTTACCATTATGTAGTGCCCTTTTGTCTTTTTTGATCTTTGTTGCTTTAAAGTCTGTTTTATCAGAGACTAGGATTGCAACCCCTGCTTTTCTTTTCTTTTTTTTTTTTTTTGCTCTCCATTTGCTTGGTAATTCCTCCATTTCTTTATTTTGAGCCTATGTGTCTTTGCAAGTGAGTTGGGTCTCCTGAATACAGCACACTGATGGGTCTTAACTCTATCCAATTTGCCAGTCTGTGTCTTTTAATTGGGGCATTTAGCCCATTTACACTTAAGGTTAATATTATCATGTGTGAATTTGATCTTGCCATTTTGATGGTAGCTGGTTGTTTTGCCTGTTAGTTGATGCCTGTTAGTTTCTTCATAATGTTTATGGTCTTTACAATTTGGTATGCTTTTGCAGTGGGTGGTACTGGTTGTTCCTTTCCATGTTTAGTACTTCTTTCAGGAACTCTTGTAAGGCAGGCCTGGTGGTGACAAAATCTCTCAGCAGTTCCTTGTCTGTAAGGGATTTTATTTCTCTGTCACTTATGAAGCTTAGTTTAGCTGGATATGAAATTATTGGTTGAAAATTCTTTTCTTTAAGGATGTTGAATATTGGACCCTACTCTTCTGGCTTATAGGGTTTCTGCCAAGAGATCCGCTGTCAGTCCGATGGCCCTCCCTTTGCAGGGAACCCAATGTTTCTCTCTGGCTGCCTGTAGCATTTTTCCCTTCATTTCAATGCTGGTGAATCTGATGGTTATGTGCCTTGGGGTTGCTCTTCTTGAGGAATATCTTTGCGGTGTTCTCTGTATTTCCCGAATTTGAATGTTGGCCTGCCTTGCTAGGTTAGGGAAGTTCACCTCAAGAGTGTTTTCCAACTTGATTTTATTCTTCCTGTCACATTCAGGTACATTGATCAAACGTAGATTATGTCTTTTCACATAATCCCGTATTTCTTGGAGGCTTTATTTCTTTTTACTCTTTTTTCTCTAATCTTGCCCTCTCACTTTATTTCACTGAGTTGATCGTCAATCTCTGATATCCTTTCTTCTGCTTGATCAGTTCAGCTATTGAAATGTGTGTATGCTTCATGAAGTTCCCATGCTGTGTTTTTCAGCTCTATCAGGTCGTTTATGTTCTTCTCTGTGCTGGTTATTCTAGTTAGCATTTCATCTAACCTTTTTTAAGGTTCTTAGTTACCTTGCATTGGGTTAGAACATGCTCCTTTAGCTCAGAGAAGTTTGTTATTACTCACCTTGTGAAGCCTACTTCTGTCAATTCATCAAATTCATTTTCCATCCAGTTTTGTTCCCTTGCTGGTGAGGAGTTGTGATCCCTTGTAGGGGAAGGCTTTCTGGTTTTTGGTGCGACTTCAGCCTTTTTGTGCTTTTTTCTTTCCATCTTCATGGATTTTTCTACCTTTGGTCTTTAAAGTTGGTGACTTTTGAATAGGGTCTCTGAATGGACATCCTTTCTGTTGATATTGAAGCTATTTCTTTCTGTTTTTTAGTTTTCCTTTTAACAGTCAGGCCCCTCTGCTGCAGGTCTGTTGGAGGTCCACTCCAGACCCTGCTTTCCTGGGAATCACCCATGGGGGCTGCAGAACAGCAAAGATTCTTTCCTCTGCAGAACAGCAGATATTCTTTCCTCTGGGTAGCTTTGTCCCAGAAGGGTACTTGCCAGATGTCAGCCAGAGTTCTCCTGTATGAGGTATCTCTTAGGATAAATGGGGGTCAGGGAGCCACTTGAGCAGGCACTCTGCCCCTTATCAGAGCTCAAGTGCTGTGCTGGGAGAGCCATTGGTCCTGTCAGAGCTGCTGGGCAGGGACATTTAAGTCTGCTGAAGTGGAACCCATAACTGCCCCTTTTCCCAAGTGCTCTGTCCCAGGAAGATGGGGGCTTTTTTTTAAGTCCCTGATGGGCTGCTGCCTTTTTCAGAGATGCCCTGCCCAGCACGTAGAGAATCTAGTCACAGTCTGCCTGCAGTGGCTTTGCTGAGCTGCTGTGGGCTTCACCCAGTTGCTGTGTAAACTTCCAGGTGAGTTTAGAACCGCCTACTCGAGCCTCAGTAATGGCAGACACCCTTCCCTGCCACTGACCTCGAAAGCCCAAGGTCAAGCTAAGACTGCTGTGCTAGCTGCAAGAATTTCAAGCCAGTGGATCTTAGCTTGCTGGTTTTCATGGGAGTGGGACCTGCTGAGCCAGATCACTTGGCTCCCTGGTTTCCACCCCCTTTTTCTCAGGGGAATGAGTGGTTCTGTCTCGCTGGTGTTCCAGGCTCCACTAGGGTATGAGACTTAAAAAAAAAAAAAAAATACTGCTGCAGTACAATGGCCATCCAGTTGTGTGCTGGAAACCCAGGGCACTGGTGTTTTAGGCACCAGAGGGAATTTCCTGGTCTGTGGGTTATGAAGACTGTTGGAAAAGAGCAGTATCTTAGCCAGAGTGCTAGAGTGTCCAGAAAAGTTCCTGGTGGCTTCCCTTGGCTAGGAGAGGGAGTTCTCTGGCCTCTTGCACTTCCTGGGTGAGGCAACACCCCACCCTACTTCAGTTTGCCCTCCTTGGGCTACTCCCACTGTCTAACCAGTCCCAGTGAGATGAACCTGGTACCTCAGTTGGAAATGTGGAGATCACTCGCTTTCTGGATCACTATCCCTGAGAACTGCAGACCAAAGCTGTTCCTATTCGGCCATCTTGGCAGAAGTCTGAGTCTTCAAGATACCAAGTTGTTAGAGAGACCAAAATGGGGCCCCAATTTAGAAAACAAAATTTAGACAAGCCTACTTCCATTGTTCTTTGGCAGCACTATCACACAGAGACTTAGTGTATGCTGAACAGAAGCACACTGACAGGGACATAGGACGTGACACTTTCCGTGCTGAGGCATGGCATCACAGTGGCAACAGGGCATGGAGCCTGGCATTTGGCACAAAAAGGAGGCGTGATCAAAATAGCCCATTCTAATCCCTGAGCTTTTTACTCATATCCTGAGCCCAAGGCTTCCTAGCCTCCTGCTACCACAGTCCTCACATTGGATAACTGTGATCTCTCAGCAAGCTCCCATCAGGGCGAAGTCCCCTGACTCCCAAGTTGCTCTTCAGCTAGTTCTACCTTGACTTTCCAGTCGTGCCTTTGAAACCCAATGCTGAAACCAGATCTCCCAGTTCCAATACTTTGATGGCTGGGACTTTGGAGTACCTTGGCCTGGACTCCTAATTTCTGTGCTCCTCCTCTGTTTGGAACCTCCAATACATCTTAAATCACTAAGTTGCCAGAGGCTTATAGAAGTGGGCTTTGCCCTTAGATATCATCCTTACCTGGTATTTTATATCCTCAAATGACTACAACATTGCGTAGCACATATTGTAGATCCTTAATAAATGTCTAACTGAACTTTTAGCCAGATTGCTGCCTGTCCCACCTCCAAGAATGAGCAGCAGATAGGTTCTGGCGTCCTGACAATAAGCCACATCCCACCATCAAATTCCTATAAGTGCCGGTGTTTACTAGTAATTTATGCATTTAACTGAGCTCTTACAGCATAATAGATACTGTTCTAAGTAATATTTAGACATCTCATCCAATCTTCACAATTCTGAGCAGAGTATTAGTATTGCCATTTTATAAAAAGAAAACAGAGGCCAGGCATGGTGGCTCATGCCTGTAATCCCAGCACTTTGGGAGACCGAGGCAGGTGGATCACAAGGTCAGGAGATTGAAACCATCCTGGCCAATATGGTTAAACTCCATCTCTACTAAAAATATAAAACTTAGCCAGGTGTGGTGGCATGTGCCTGTAATCTTAGCTACTCAGGAGGCTGAGGTACGAGAATAGCTTGAACCTGGGAGGCAGAGGTGGCAATAAGCCAAGATCGTGCCACTGCACTCCAGCCTGGCAACAGAGCGAGACTCTGTCAAAGAAAGAAAGAAAGACAGAGAGAGAGAGAGAGAGAGAGAGAAAGAAAGGAAAGAAAGAAAAGAAAATAAAGAAAGAAAATAAAACAGATTTATAGAGATGAGGCAACTTCAAGATTAAACAGCTAGTGAGTAGTTTAGAATCCAATTTCTCTGACTTGAAAGCTTGTCTGCTTAATCGTTTTATGTACTGCCTCTCTTCAATTTCAAAGAGAAATAGTATTTCTCAACTATCGGCTTTAATCTTTTATTCCTTTAAGGCTATGTGGCCAGAGCCAACTCATTTGACCTCAATTGATCTCAGTTTTCTCTATGTATAAAATAAGAGTTTGGGACCAAATCAGTGGTTCCCAAAGTTGTCTTCATTGGCACTGTTCTGAAGGATAATTACATGATGTCATGAAATAAAGATGGTGCTCAAAAAAATTTGGAAAATACTAGGCAACACAGCATTATACAGGTATCCTTACCATAGGACCTCTCAGATTATTTAACATCTTAATTTATTCGGCTTTCAAAAATACACAAATCAAAACTTTCTGACGTAAGGGAGATAATTGTTGTTTCTGTTTTACATTATGAGGAAGCTGAAGCTCAGAAAGACTAAGCGACTTTCCTAAGGCCACACATGGGTTAGAGACCTGAGTTCAGGTCTTCTAATACTTTCTCTGGTGTGTTCTTTACACTGTATCAAACTACCCCTTATAATCAGGAGAGGAGGTGGCATGAATAAAGGTGGCATGAATAAAGACAAGAAACAGCACCCTTTTCTCTTTAGGGTGATGGAGGAAGATTATGGAAGGAAGAAAAAGGGTAGTCAGTAGGGAAATCAATTTGATCCAAATGGAGGAGGTAATTAGAAATAAAATTAGCTAAATTTTTAGAGGCCAGAGGGTACAGAATTTTGAAAGACAAGCAGAGAAGTTTAGAATTGTATATGCTTTAGATAGAGAGCTATTTTTGACTGATAGTATTATGGGAGTATATTCAAGGATAATCAGATTTCCATTGGTTCCAGGTGGATTGGATGAGGGAGAAAATGGAGGCAAGAAGATTATCAAAATGCAACAGCAGCATATGCAAATTGATGAAGGCTTTGACCATGATGTAGGGTGCAGGAATGACAGAGAGATGTGTTGGGAAGAGGAACCGAGATAACTTTAGCTATGTGTGATCTCTCATGTTTCAAATTTTGTTGTTGTTAATATTCTCAAAATGCTTTACTTTGAGATACCATGTGGGAGAGAACATTCAGATTAAGCCCAACTTGAAACCAACCTAACTCTGACATCTAGTCAATTCCAGACTAGATTCTCTAATGCACTTACAGGTTATTTTCTTCTGTCATCTCTTCATAGGAGCCAGAAAACATATTTATATTATAAAATATTAGTTTCTTTATCACCAGAATAAAATACTATAAAGCAGTCCAAATTAGCATTTTTAAATTATATGAGATACTCTAAGTACTGATAATAACATTATAAATATATGTGTAAGTTTATTACTGCAATGATTTTTAAAATATTTTGTAATGATCTTTTAAAATCCAATATGGTATATTTTATGCTTTATGTGATTTTTTTATGTAGATGTTAACTTTTTTAGTGGACAACTGGAAAAATATCACAAACAGCACAAGGATGCAGTAGCTCTCAGACCCACCAGAAATGTAGGATTGCTGCTCATTGACACTAAGCTGCTAAGAGAGAAGTTAATTCCATCACCTTTGCGATGCTTAGAGGTAACTATATACTGGAAAAATTTTTAATTATTTCTCTACAATTATTTTATCATTTTTATACTGCACAAAAACCTATTATTTATTTTCCAGTATTGTGTGTTTTGGTTAATCAAAATTAACCTAAGACTATTGGGCATCCTTAATTTCTAAGAAAAGTTCTATAGTCTTTTTGTCACAAGCATAATCAGCTTTTAGATGAGATAATGGAGGGGACTGCAGGCCTCACACTAGCCTCTTGCTCTTACGCATTTTTCCATTGTCAGAGCATTTCAAGACGTGTAGAGAGGATACTACAGTAACAATTCAATATCCCAGAGGGAGTGATGGTTGATTCTAGACCACCAAGATCAAGTTTAGGAAATCATTTTCTGAGCTGGAATTGTCCCTAAAGGTCTGGTTATGTTTTGGCAAACTCTAGAGCTAGGCAAATTTCTGTAATAAGTTGCAGAACAAATACAATCATTTCCTTTGGAGCCAGAATATATTTGTATCTTCCCAAATGCCCACAAAGAGACAATGATATAAAACGGATTGGAAAACTACAGCCCACAGAATCAACCCAACCTGCCTCTTGTTTTGTATGCATGCAGTTTTATTGGAACACATCCATGACAATGTTCTACATATCATCTATGGCTGCTTTCTTCCTAGAAGGACAAAGTTGAGTAGTTGTGACAGAGACTGTATATGCTACAAATCTAAAATATTTACTATCTGGCTCTTACAGAAAACATTTTCTGGTCCCTGGTAGATGATGGAAGGTAAAGCACTATATAAAAGAGTACAGACCTGAGGCTAATAGGTTCTGTCATTAATTAATTGTATGGCGTTGGGCTTTCTTCTAGAGTTTTGCTTCTTCATCTGGTAAAAAAAAAAATGCATATATTTCTTTTATATATATATATAATTATGTATATAATTGGAGCAAATTTAATTCATTTTCAACAAACTACTGTATGATCAATAAATATTTGGGTATATTTACCGTGAGCCCAAGAAAACTGAACTCAAACTGGCTTAAGCAAACAGAAGAGTTATTGGCATATACATCTAAAAACTCCAGAGATTGGGTCGATATCAAGGAGGTATGATCTAGTGGTTCAGTGGTGTTACCAAGGAACCAATTCTTTCATTCTCTTTCCTGAGCCTCCTTATGTGTAGGCTTCATCCTAAGGCATTTGTGACATGATTGTCAAAAGCTCCACAAGCCAATTATTTCTCTATTTGTATATAGAGAGAAAGGAAAAGAGACGGGGGTTCTGAGTACACATGTCTCTCAGCTATAAATAAAAGTGCCGGGCCGCTATCTGATTGAATCAACTAAAGTCAGAAGTTCACCCTTGATATGGTGTAGCTTTGTGTCCCCACCCAAATCCCATCTTGAACTGTAATCCCCAGGTGTTAAGGGAGGAACCTGACAGGAATTGATTGGATTATGGGAGTAGTTTCCCAATGCTGTTGTCCTGATAGTGAGTGAATTCTAACAAGCTCTGATGGTTTTATAAATTGTGGTTTTTCCTGCACTCTCATATGCTTCTCATTCCTGCTGCCTTGTGTGCACAATACAGGGTTCTATGTGGTACTGTAAATGATTACCAAAGGTCACAGACATGCACAGTGATGAGATGGGGAGGCTAGCTAAAGAGGAGGCTGAGCGGGGAGGAGGGCACTCTTTGGTTGACATTCTATAAAGGGAGGAAGACTCTGTAAGAAAAGACAAGACAAGAGCAACAACTTCATACTGGCCAGGATCTGCACAAACACAGGGAGTGTGCAGCATACAGGCCTGGGCAGGCAGGCCCAGGGGTCAGGGTGGTCTGGGTCGCATGCAGGACAGACGCCCACCGCAGCCTGAGACTGCAGGGGTTGCCTAGTACAGTTCCACTGTGCTCAGTGTGTTGTTTCTCGTTAAGAGCATGTTGGTGACTATTTTGCTGCCCCAGGTACAAGAGTCAGCAGGAATGTGTGCTTTAAGCAGAGTCACAAGGGCCTGGGGCAGAACTCAGTCATTTCTCAAAGATATCCCTGCCTAGGATGATGATAGCTCTAATTGCCTTGCTTCCCCTTTACCTTCTGCCATGATTGTAAGTTTCCTGAGGCCTCCCCAGACATGCTGAACTGTGAGTCAGTTAAACCTCTTTCCTTTATAAATCACCCAGTCTCGGGCAGTGCTTTACAGCAGTGTGAAAATAGACTAATACAACCTTAATCTGATCACTTTGGCCAAAAAAGCCATGTTCTATTTGCCAAGTGATCAGTCAGACTCCATATTTGTTTCTGAAGGAGAGATTAATTTCCTCCAAACTGCATGGCTAGCATCCAGCATGAAAGGAGTGGGACTGATGCTGGAGGGGGCAGCACAATGTCCACTACATAGGACAAAGAAGCAGGAAGCTTACCTGCAAGATATTAGAAGGGAAAATTTTTGGTAAGCTGTGGAAATGATCTTCAAAACCTGGTCTTCCTGTTGGCTATTTAACTAGCAGTGATTTAATGAGAAAAGAAGTCTCTTTATATCCTCTGCTGCTTCCAGTATTTGCTGATTTTTACAGATGTCCAATTAGGATTTGGCTAAAATATATAATAAAATGAAAATATTCAACTATTTACAATTCACATTATTTTCTTTCTTAGGTACTAAATTTTATGCTTCCTCTTCAAAGTAAGAGAAAAGTAGATGCCATTATCTCTGAGGCACAAGATGCAGAGTATAAACTTGAATTTGTTCCAACTACTACCACGGAATATGTTCATAGCTTAATATTTCTTGATGAAATTCAGGAACGGGTGAGTTGATTATCTCATGTAACTTAATATTCTGGATCTCACAGTAGGAAGGAAGACATAGGACAAGAAAAAGTGAAGGACTAAAGGGCAAAAGACAGCTGATTTAGTGGCATACCTCAAAGTAAGTGAATGTTCTATATCACAGGAATAAAGCAGCCAACAGTTATCAGACTCTTACTACTAGCCAGGCATCATATTACATTTTCTACATGCATTACATTTTTAATTCTCACAAAAGCTTGAGAAGTGTGGATGATAATTTATTCTCATGCTGCAGATAAGGAAACAGAAACCAAAATAGGATGTGTTATCCAAGATCACAGATATGTATGTATGTGATAGAGTTAGAATTTAGATTTGAGTCTCTTTGACTGCATAGCCAATGTTCTCAACCATAGTTTATTGGAATTCTAATTTTTAGTAAATAGTAATAAGATTGTAATCTAGATATTAATCCTAATGGTAATCTGGGTGCATAGTCAGGAACCTTACTGTTAAGAATAAAAGAAACCCAGCAAAAACCTGCTTAAGTGAGAAGGTGGAGGTGAGGAAAAAAAGTAGATTTGGGGACTCAAGTGATGCAGATGGAGTCAGGTCTCTATTTCTCTTTCTTACACACACACACACACACCACATGCACACACTCACATACACATACACACAGAGATACACACACACACATACACATACACTCCTTTATCTCTCTTGCTTCTTTTTCTCTGGAAACTTGGTTTTCTCCTCTCAGGCTCTTCCCTGTGGGAAGCAATCTAGCATTTGGCTTCAATAGTCAGTTTTTCATGAACTTTCATTCATATTAGGTTGGAACTGAAAATATAGCTAAATTATTTTCTTAAATTTCTGAAAATTGAAGAAATGTTTCAAATAAAAAACATAAACTGAATAAATGTTATATATTATTAACCAAATTAATAATAAATGCTATTTCACATGACTACAAAGGTAACAGTGTTTCTCATTTCAAGAAATCATGCTTTCTCAAAAAGGCGGATAATTGTGGTTCTCCTCAGGTTTGCTTACTCATTGTCCCAGAAGTATAAAGATGCCAAGCAGTTATTATTGTTTGTATTCATTAAACCACTTCAAACAAATAACCCAAACCCGCTTGAGAAAGCTTAGGCCAAAATAGGGATCCCATTTAAGGATTCAGGGGTGCTTCATGGAACTCCCAATCAGGAACGTAACTAGGCTCAGGAACTGACCAGAACCAGGAATAGGACAGCTGTGGGAAGACCCGGTAGTCTTTCCTTCCATCTCTCCTCTCTGCATCTCTCTGAGAGTCTGCTCCACTTCTCTCCCTCTGCAGACAGCTGCTTCTGCTTCTTCTGACCACAGCAGCACACATAGCCACCAGCTGCTCCCAAGCTACAACTTGCAAGTCTAGCCAGTCAGCAAGAAAGAGATAATCTTTCTTTTTCAATATTGATTTTAAAGGTCTAGTAAATTTATTCAGAGCTCCTATTCTGTCCTATAAACTATGTCAAGAAGGTAGGGTCACATCATAATCAATGGCTGCTGAGGGTCAGCTGCGATTACCTTGTGGTTCCAGAACAGCAAGTCCATGCAGTATGCAGAAAACAGACTGTGTCCCATCTCCAGGAGGTTGTCTGTGTTTGCTGAGTGATGTGTTTGGAAAGCAGCTTCCTTGAGGGAGATGCTCTGCACACACAAAAACTTTTTCTGGAACTTCATTAATTCAGTCAGCAAGTTTAGTGAGCACCACTTAGCAGGTGCAAAAATTACAACAATGAATAAACCTTCTTTCAAGGAGCTGAGTCTTAAATGCAAGCAGATAATTCTGATACAATGAGCATAGGTATAAGATACTGTTTTAGCACTGGGAGGTTTGTAGTTAATGTTGCCTATGAGTTACAGAAGGCTGTGTGGAGAATGGGGTATTTAAGCTGTCATAAAATACATGAAACATTCAGGTGGGCATTCCAGGGAGAGGGAATGCCATGTGGAAAGACAGGAGGCAACGTGACATAAACAAGATTTAGTGATAGATGTGCTTTGGAGAAAGAATGTTTGATTGACATTTGATGAACTCTGTGTAACTAAAGCAGTGTTTTCAAGGATAGGAGAGAAGAAATTAATGATAAAGTCGTTAAGTAGAATTGAAAGGACTTAATGAACAACTGAATGAGGGATCAGTGAGAGGAGAATGAGGTGACTTTTAGGTATCATTCTTCAGCGAAAAGGTAGGTAGCAAATTCATACCAGTATAAGGAAGGTAGGCTACATAATTCATTGTCTGATCAGAACATTTTTCTGAGAGTCAAAGAGATGCTATTAATAATTATACTAGAACAATAAGTGTAAATCCAGGACATTCCAGAGAAACCTGGATATATATTTACCCAAAATAGAGGAAATACAGGAAGATGAACAGATCGTGATGTAGAGAAACTTAGTTCTTTTTTTTTTTTTTTTTTTTTTTTTTTTTTTTTTTTTTTAGACGGAGTTTCGCTCGTTACCCAGGCTGGAGCGCAATGGCGCGATCTCGGCTCACCGCAATCTCCGCCTCCTGGGTTCAGGCAATTCTCCTGCCTCAGCCTCCTGAGTAGCTGGGATTACAGGCACGCGCCACCGTGCCCAGCTAATTTTTTGTATTAGTAGAGACGGGGTTTCACCATGTTGACCAGGATGGTCTCGATCTCTTGACCTCGTGATCCACCCGCCTCGGCCTCCCAAAGTGCTGGGATTACAGGCTTGAGCCACCGCGCCCGGCCGAGAAACTTAGTTCTATAAGTAACTTGTTCAAGGTGTTAGAAACTTTGGTTGAAAGTCACAAAAACCCACATAAATAGCTTAGAAAATGGGAAGATTTATTCTAAATTTGCAGAAATATCTTTCAGAATCCTAAAGTATGGATAGAGCTAGGGCTTTTAAAGAAAATGCTTCTCTCCTTCTCTCATCTCTGCTCCTCTCTAGAACCTGGTTCTCAAAGGGGGACTCCAAATCAGCAGCAGCAGCATCACCTGAGGATGGGCTAGAAATGTACATTCTTGGGACCCACCCTAAGCGACTACAGTATTTTTATGACTTGCTAGACCTTCTGTATTTACTTGTATAACAAACCTGCACATGTACCCCTGAACTTAAAGTAAACTTGGGAGGGGCTCGGCAATCTGTTTTAACAAGCTTTCCAAGGTCATTGCAATGAAGGCTAAAGATTGAGAACTATTTCTCTAAAAGCCTCTCTGCAGTTATCTTCTCATGTTAATGACCTGTTCTGTCTCCATATGAAAGCAAATGGCCTCAGTCCTAACTATTCCTATGTTGGAGAGAAAGGCCAGACTGAGCTAAGTTCTTTAGATCACGGTTTGATGCTCCTTGGTTCAGCTTGTGGCCAGGAAGTTGGACCAAGTAGTGTGAACATGGCTGCTCCCTCTATAACCATATGACAGAGCTGGGGGTAAGGAGTTTTCCCAAAATTGTGGGATCCCTTGCCAGAAAATTAGGAAAGACAAACAATACTGTCCACTAAAAGTGAGAAACCAAAATGTAGATGTTTAGTAATCATTGGGCTGTAGTAAAATAATTTATTAAAGGATAGTGGGAATCTCACCTTAGATATGTGTTCTGAAACTGTGCAGCCAAGTCCACAGCGTGTCAATTCCTCAGGAACTGCTCTGAGATGATCACTGCCCATCACACATGCCTGGAAGCTCAGATACCTTAGCTGAACAACCTCACAGCACATGTTTTCTCAGAAAACTTTAAATATTAGCATTGTTTAATACAACTAAAGAACTAAACAGAAAGAAAGAGGAAACATTTATAAGAGCTCAGCTCTCAACAGTTTACCTCCTAACTTGATTACCTGTGTTGTAGCAATGACTATATTTCTCATCCAGCAGGCCTTAGCAAATTTGACTATAATATTAAAATACACTCCTCCTGTGCTGACTATTCACATTTGATGTTTCATATGGTTTGGCTGCATCCCCACCCCAATTTCACCTTGAATTGAAGTCCCATGTGTCAAGGATGGGGCCAGGTGGAGATAATTGAATCATGGGGATGGTTTCCTCCATACTGTTCTTGTGGTAGTAAGTCTCATGAGATCTAATGGTTTTATAAATGGGAGTTCCCCTGCACAAATTCTTTTGCCTGCCACCATATAAGACATGCCTTTGCTTCTCCCTTGCCTTCAGCCATGATTGTGAGGCCTCCCCAGCCATGTGGAACTGTGAGTCCATTAAACCTTTCTTTTATAAATTACCCATTCTTGGGTATGTCTTTATTTAGCAACAGGAGAACAGACTAATACAGTGTTAATATGGTACAGTGGCTGTCTCGTATTAGAACAAACTTTAAGAGTATAATAGGACTCTGCTACATTTAATGAGCAAACTATGTTTCCATTTAGATTGAAAGCCTTGAAGATGAAGGGAATACAGTGATTCAAATGTACAAGCTTATTGAACAATATCAGGTGCCCACACCTACTGAAGACTTTGCTGTTTTTGCAACTATGAAGCCATCCATTGTTGCTGTTCGGAATGCCATTGATAAAGCAGTGGGTGATAGAGAATCAAGCATTAAGCAATTTTGTGTACATTTGGGTAGTGATCTTGAAGAATTAAACAACAAAGTAAATGAAGTAAAACTGCAAGCACAGGTAAGCTAAATCAGGATTTTGTAAATAACAGCATGAAAAGTTTGACTATTACATTTGTTTATTAAAGTATAATCAACAAATAAAAATTACATATATTTACAGTGTATAATGTGATGCTTTGATACATGTATACATTGTGATATTGTTAAGCTAATTAATGTGTCTATCACCTCACATACATCATTTTTTGTGGTGAGAATAATTAAGACCAGTCTTCAAACCATTTAGAGAACACATTTAATGGATGTAGCTTTAGTTTTTGTAGTTTTGTTCTAACCAATTAACAATGTCTTTGAGCTGCTACTTAAAAATTAATGTTTCAAAATCTCTCTTTAAGTAGGAAATATATTTCAGACTATCACAAAGCATATGTATAATATTGAATTTAGTCAATTAAATTCTAGTCCTACTTGTATTTATTATTTTACAGAGTGTTTTAATGACTTGCTAGCACATATTACAGCTATTGTCACATTTTTAAGTTCGCTTAATACTTAAGTGATTAAATAATTTATACAACAAACCCCCATGACACAAATTTACTTGTATAACAAACCTGCACATATACCCCTGAACTTAAAGTAAAAGCTAAATACAAAATAAAAATAAACTTTGCAAGCATATTAGAAAATTCACCTTTAGAAAGAGACAGAGTATAAAACTGGTAACTGGTAGTGAAGAATATTTGGTTAACTTGTACCACTTTTACTATAGAAAAGATATATGGTACATTGACTCAAAAGAATACAGTACAGACTATTAAAGATTACAGTATACCTTTACATCTATTAATGTGGAAATGTAAAACAGCTCACATTGTGTGCTTCCTATTTGTCAAGCAGTGTTCTAAGGACTTCACATTGTTTTTACTTTTGTACTGAAGTACTTTTGTATTTTATTAGAGACAAAAGTGTACCTAACTTATTACTGTACAATTCAATGAATTATCTAAAAGTAAACATATCTATGTATCCACTACTCATGTCAATAACTAAAGCATTATGATACCCTAGTGTTCCCTCCTAATTGTTAATCCTTTTGTTTTGGGATCTTTGGGGTATGATTTTTCTGGCCAGAAACCTCTGTGGCTGGTGGCGCCTTTGCTCAAGTTCTTGTCCTGCATCTAGAAAGAATGAAGTATGCAGACAAGTGGAGGGTGAGCAAGATTAAGAGGAGCTTTATTCAGTGCTAGAACAGCTCAGAGGAGATTGGCAGTGGGTAGCTCCTCTCTGTGGGCAAGTTATCCCATTGAGTGTTCAGTTCTCAGCAGAGAAGAGGCTCTGGAGTGGGTGGCTCCTCTCTGCAGGCAGGTTGTCCCATCGTCTCTGCAGCTCTCAGCAGAGAGGAGGCATGGATAGGGTAGCTCCTCTCTGCAGCTGATTTTCCCAATGTATGCCCAACTCCTAGCAGAGAGGAGGACCTAGAGTGGGTTGCTCCTCTCTGAAACTGGTAGCCCCGACATCTCTACAGGTCTCTGAAACTCTCAGCAGAGAGGGTAACTCCCCTCTGCAGCTGGTTGTCCCATTGTCTGCTCAGCTCTGGCTGAGCCCAGGGCTTTTATGTACCTCAGGGAGAGGAAGTATGCACTGATTGTCCCATGGGGGATCACGGGCAGGCTGGAAAAGGCATCACAAGTTCCCACACTGGTCTGTGGGACTGGCAGCCTGGGCCCTAGCTTTCAGGCTAGGAAGGGCCTGAAGGTGGAGCCTCACTGGGGACCCACCTCCTTCCACTCAGGAATCTGTCTACCTCCTGCTGCGGTTCATGGCATCCAGGCTGGGCCCTGACTTTGCTCCAGAATTGGAGAAGATCAGTGAAGTGCCTGTTCCCACTGCCTGGCCTCTCTCCCTTCCAAGATCAGAGTGGGGAGAGACCAGGCAGCAGTAGCAGACACAGCCAAGCCTGTGAGGGCAGGAGGGCCTTCTCATACCCTCAAAAGCACAGGGCTGACTGAGTCTGCAGTGGCAGTTTGGGTGGCTACAGCTCCCACCCCGACTTGGAAGGGTTGAGGCTCCCACTTGTCCCTAGCTCCCACTGACTCCATGTAGCATGTAGCCCTGTCCATGCCTCCCTGCTGCAGCAGGTGTGATAGCAGTGGCAGGCCATCTGGAGTGGAAATACTATACATTTCCAGTTTTTGAACTTCTATTATTTAAAACCATATAGTGTGCCCTTTATTTTTTTATGTTCCTAAGATTCATCCATGTTTCTATTTGTGGATGTAGTTTATTCATGTTTGTTGCTGTATAGTATTTTATTGTATTTACAATTATTCGCTTCATGGGTGACAGAAATTGGGATTATTACCATTTTGGTCAATGATGAGTAATAGTCCTAGAAACTTCTTATGTATGTTTTCATGTTTTAACTTACTTAGTTATCAAAATACTTTAGGATTTTATTATTCACATTTTACAGAAAAGGAAACTAAGGCACAGGGTTAAGTAACTTCCCAAGGGTTACACAGACATTAAATGGAGGAATCTGGATTCAAGCTTAAGTAGTCTACTTTCAATGGTTAATAGTCTGCTATTAACTGCATACCATATACTGTATTCTACACACCGCATACTGTTAATATGAATATCTATGTATAGATAGTTAGAGAAAGCACAAGTGCTAGCAAATGCTTGATGTGTAATCATGCTTTTTTTTAAATTTCTATAAAAACTTTTATTTTGGGTTCAGGGATACATGTGCAGTTTTATTATATAGGTAAACTCATATCTCAGAGGTTTGCTGTATAGGTTATTGTGTCACCCAGGTACCAGGTCTAGTACCCAATAGATATTTTTTTCTGATCTTCTCCCTCCTCCCACTCTTCACCCTCAGGTAGGTCCCAGTGTCTGCTGTTTCTGTTTGTGTCCATGTGTTCTCATCATTTAGCTTTCACTTACAAGTGAGAACATGAGATACTTGGTTTTCTGTTCCTGCATTAGTTTGCTATGAATAATGGCCTCCAGCTCCATCTATATTCCTGCAAAGGACATAATCTTGTTCTTTTTTTATGGCTTCATAGTGTTCCATGGTGTATATGTACCACATTTTCTTTATCCAGTCTTATATTCATGATCATTTAGGTTGATTCCATGTCTTTGCTATTGTTGATAGTGCTGTAATTAATATGTGCATGCAAATCATGCATTTTAAATAGCATGATGCACATACACAAAAATGAAAGCATGGGCTCATTCTAACTAGTGCTTCTTCTATAGAAGGTTTGAAATTAATTCTCTTGGGCAAAGAACTGTAAATTCATTATTTCCATAAATGACACCATCTTGCTGTCAAGACCCCCATTCCTGCTGTTGTGGGGAATTAGGGAGAAAACCTAAATGTGGCAACTGATGATAACTCAATTTATTTCAGTTTGAAACATCTGTTCCATTCTACCCGGGTCTCTTTTGGATAGATTTTAATTCAACTGAAAATTTAACTTTCTATTGGGCATTTTTTCACCTATGCCACCATCCCCTCCTACCTATTGCCCCATAAGGGAAGCTTGCATTTTTTCATGGTGCATAGATGGGAGGGACAGGTCATTTGTTCATTATGCTATCTTCTGGACCATAGCAGCTTCCAGTGCAGTTCGGCTGGGCTGCACCTGCTTGTCCCAGGTTGCTGTTAATAACTAAGGGTCTTTCCTGGTTCTTCAGGCACCATGTAGCCCCTATGCTGCAATCCATCATAGCCTACAGTCGCAAGTAATCTGTAGCTTTCTCATCCTGGCCTCAGACATCTTCTGGTCCACTAGTTCTCTCAGCAGTCCCCACTATCAGAATCAAGACACATGAAAACTTCAGGATTCCCTGCATATCATACCAAGTCACAAGACACCAGAATGCCAATATAAGCTCCTTCGTCCTGGACACATCCCTTGACTTTTTCTAATCTAGAGCATGTTGCCAGTTTGAATGCACAGCCATGCGGACTAAGACATGGAATAACTAGCCTCCGTGAGCTGTAATGGTTCTCAGATTCCTTCCATTTTCTCAGATTATCCCAAACCTAATTACATGCTTCTGCTTTGTTCTTGAACTATTCCATTCCCATTCACTGGGGTTTAAATCCTAACAGGTCAGCCGTAAAACATATGTCTTTCTATTTATATTTTTCATTTTCTCTCTTCTATCACCTTAGAATACAAAGGCCTTTCAATTCCTTTATTGTACAATGGAAATTTACCTTATATCATATCCCCTTCCTTCTCTTCCCTGTTGCATTCACCTCTCCTTATCTGAAGTCACACTGGTTGAAGAAGTGTAGGAAATGAAAATAGATAAGGAGAATATATTAGATAATGTTTTAAAACAATTTTATCTCCATGGCACTTTTATACAAATCTGTACTTTTTATAATGTATATGCATTGCTTTAAAATTCAGGAAAGCAACAATTTTAAATATCATTTCTAAAAATCAAAAAGAAAAGAGAATTAAATGACTCTCTTAAAAATGTTTATTAATTCATTTAATTTAATTGGTCTTTATCAAAAAGCAGGAATGACTAACCAAAACCTGTCTTAAATTTACAGGATCCACAGATTTTAGATATCTCTGCTGACCAAGACAAAATAAGGCTCATATTGAATAATCTGCAGTCTGTTCTGGCTGACCTTCAAAAACGTGCATTTCAATATAAGTCCTATCAGAAGAATTTTAAGGTAATGACAGTTTTACACTATCTGTCTTAGAAATGTGTGCATAGAAATGGCATATATACACAAGGACTTCAATAACGTAACTGTAAACATTCAATGTTTGAACAACTATGTGCTAGTCAGTGTGCTACAAATACTCTCAGATATAAAATATGATATGTTACCTGCATTTGAAGTGTTTAAAGACTAGTACACATGAGATACCAAATATTTTTCTTATTAAAAGTAATTGTGAATTACACAAAACTTTCAGACAAGGAACTGTACTTTCTATGTTAAAATGTAGGTGGATTTTTTAATGTGGTCAATTAAAACCACACTATCCTTTCTTAAGTAATATTCAGGCTTCTTTTACATTCATATGTATTTTATGATTCCATTAATATCACCTCATTAAACCTGGTTTTATGTGCCAATTTGAGAAACATGACATCCCCAGCTAAGCCAGGGACAAATGGGTGTAAAAGGGTATATTTGAGGACCAGGAGCAGTGGCTTATGCCTATAATCCCAGCACTTTGAGAGATCGAAGCAGTTGGTCACTTAAGCCCAGGAGTTGGAAACCAGCCTGGCCAACATAGTGAAACCCCATCTCTACTAAAAATATAAAAATTAGCCAGGCATGGTGGCACACACCTGTAGTCCCAGCTACTTGGGGGGATAAAGTGGGAAGATCACTTGATCCCAGGAAGTGGAGGTTGCTGTGAGCTAAGATCGCACCACTGCACTCCAGCCTGGGTGACAGAGTGAGACCCTGTCTCCGAAAAAAAAAAAAAAAAGGTTTATTTGAAAGACTAAAAGAGGTATTTCAAAAAACATGAAGAGAAAGGGGCAACAGATGCAGGTGTTTTGAATAGCTTTTAGAGAGATCAACAAGAAAAGAGAATAGAAAAGAAAATATTCTGTGTCAAAACTAGGGGCTCCCTAGCAAAAGGAAGATGCCATTGGTCTCCCCAAAAGTCTTGGAGGAACATGCTTGAACCCCATAGGGGAATGCACCTGTCTCTTCCAGAGCCCCAGATGGATGACCAGAAAGTGATCTGGCATGCTCTCTACTCAGGGTCCAGGGATTGGTAGAGAAATCTGAAAATAATGAACTTGATACCAGGCAATAAGGCTGGTGATACTTGAGGCAGAACAGCATCAAAGTTGTTATTCCCAGACAAGACAGGAAGGTATGTAGTAAGGAACAAGATATGGAGGAAATACTACTTGATAAAAAGCTACAACTCATCCAGGTGCGGTGGCTCACACCTGTAATCTCAGCACTTTGGGAGGCCGAGGGGGGCAAATCACGAGGTCAGGAGTTTGAGACCAGCCTGGCCGATATGGTGAAACCCCATCTCTACTAAAAATACAAAAAATTAGCTGGGCATGATGGCAGGTGCCTGTAATTCCACCTACTCAAGGGGGGCTGAGGCAGGAGAATCGGAGAATCGCTTGTACCTGACAGGCAGAGGTTGCAGTGAGCTGAGATTGCATCACTGCACTCCAGCCCAAGTGACAGTGTAAGACTCTATCTCCAAAAAAAAAAAAAAATGCTACAACACACATGTGAGCACTCCTTGAGTCAGAAAGAATAACATTGGTCCTGTTACCAAGATGGCAGAGTATGAAGCCCCCGCCCTTCCTTTTTCCCTTGGACGTACTGACTCAACGACCCTTGAACCAATTTCTTTTGTGAGAAATATAAAGACAAGTTGAAAGTCTCTTGCACCATGGGTAAGTATATAAGCAGTTTATTGAAGCCAGTAGAATAATTTCTAACACCCTTTCACTATAATTCCTGCCTCCAACACAGTGCTACACAATTAGGAGGAAGTTCTTAGCTTCTTCCTGGGGAGGGAGAGAAAGACAAACTGGATGGAATATATGGCATGCTGACATTTTAGGGGTCTGCCTGAGAGATTGGTTTCTCTCTTTCCTGAATTTGGTTATGGACAGGAAAGGACCCCAGGTTGGAAGCCACTGAGAACAAAAGCAATAGTTCGGACCAGTTTGTACTCACTAGCCATTAACACCCCTACCCCGACCCCTGACTAAGTACAGAGTAAACAAGCAAGAACTCCCAAATCTCAGCTTCTACCTGGACAAGGAAAGATTTGAAGTGGCTGTCCAATGTTGTACATTATCAGGGGACTGCTCAAGGGACAAACTTCTGTATCACCTGTCTTGGAGTAGTGACAGGATCCAGCATTTTCTAGATGTCTTATATGTAGAAAACCCTAAGATTCTAGGGGGAAAAAAATTAAAACTAATAAATAAACTCAGCAAAGTTGTAGAATACAAAATCAACCTACATAAATTAGTTGCATTTCTATATATTAACAACAAACAATCCAAAAGATAAAGGAAACAATTTATAATAGCATCAAAAGATAGCATGCCATTTATAACAGCATCAAAAATAATAATAATAAAGTAGAAATAAATTTAACCTAGGAGGTAAAAGACTCACACACTGAAAACTAAAAACCTATGATGAAAGAATACACAAATAAATGGAGAGATATCCCATGTTCATTGATTAGAAGACAATATTGTTAAAATACCTATACTACCCAAAGTGACCTATACATTCAATGCAATCCCTATCAAATTCCCAGTGACATTTTTTACAGAAATATTAAAAACAAATCCTAAAATTTATAGGGAACACAGAAGATCTCAAGTACCCAAAACAATCTTGAGAAACAAGAAAAAAGCTGGAGGGCTCACATTTCTTGATCTAAAAACATATTACAAAGCTATAGTAATTAAAATAGTATGGTACCAGCATACATTCAGACATATAGACCAATGAAACAGAATGGAAAGCCCGAAAATAAATCAACAAATATAGTCAACTCATCTTTGGCAAAGGTGCCAAAAATACACAACAGGGAAAGGATAGTCTTTTCAACAAATAGTGTTAAGGAACTGGATAGTCACATGCAAAAGAATGAAGCTGAACCCGTATACAAAAATCAACTCAAAATGAATGTATTAAATATTTAAACAAAAGACCTAAAACTATAAAATTCCTAGAAGTAATTGTAGGGGAAATTTCATGAATTTTATGACATTGGCCTTGGCTGTGATTTCTTGGATGTGACACCAAAAACCAATGCAACAAAAACAAAAATAGTCAAATGGAACTACATCAAACTAAAGAACTTCTGCAAAGCAAAGGGAACAATCAACAGAGTAAACAGGCAAATACAGAATGTGAGAAAATATTTGCAAATTATATACTTGATAAGAGGTTATCATCCAAACTCCTTATATATAAGGAACTCCTATAACTCAGCCAAAAAAGCAAATAACCCAAATTTTTTAATGGACAAAGGACGTGAATGAATATTTCTCTAGAGAAGACATACAAATGGCCAACATCATGTGAAAAGACACTCAACATCAATAATCATCAGGGAAATTAAAATCAAACCACAAGAAGGTATCACCTCACATCTGTTAGAATGACCATTATAAAAATAAAATGAATGACAAATGTTGGCAAGGATGTGAAGAAATTGAATCCTTTACACTGTAGATAAGAATGTAAAATGGTACAAACACTATGGAAAAGAGCATGGTGGTTACTCAAAAATTAAAAATAGAACTACCATATGACCCAATGATCCCATTTATGGACATATATCCCAAATAATTGAATCAGGCTCTTGAAGATATATTTTCACTCCCATGTTCATTGAAGCATTGTTCTCAATAGCCAAGATATGGAAACAACCTACATGTCCATCAGCAGATGAATGGATAAAGATAATGTGGTATCTACATAAAATAGAATTTTACTCCATCTCACAAAAGGAGAAAATCCTGTTATGCCACAGCATAGATGAACCTGGAGGACATTATGCTTAGTGAAATAAGCCAGCTACAAAGGCTGCATGATCTCATTTATATGAGATATCTAAAGTAGTCAAACTCATATAAGCAGAAGTAGAATGGTGGTTTCCAGAGGCTGGGAGGAAGGGGAAATGAGGAGCTGTTCTATGTGTATAAAGTTTCAGTTATACAAGGTGAAAAAGTACTAGAAAAAGTACGTTAAATAACTTTGTTAACATTGTTATAATTATCATTACTGTACTTTACACTTAAAAATTTGTTAAAAGAATAGATCTCATGTAATGTAGTTTTTACCACCAGAAGAAAAAATTAGTTAAAAAATAAATTTTTAGAAAACACAGAACCTGAAATAGAAGTGTGTCTTTCTCCTTCCATCTTCCATGACTGATTCCTTCCTGATTGCCTCTGATCTAGCCTGCCTTCTGTGGCTCTCAATTATTTGGAGAATAGGAGTGAAAGCCTAACTGATCTAGGTTACAGGAAATCATTTGCAATTCTTAATGGAAAATAAGACTAAATTCCTAATGTCAAAGCCCAAAAATTTCTGTGCAACCAACTCCCTGAAGGTTTCCCCACCGTTGAGCCAAGGCAGTCTTAAAACACTTTTCATGAAAACACCTTCTTCAGATTTTCTTGCATCCTTCTTCTCCATAAGGTTCGTATACAATCCATGGTTAGAAAAAAGTAAGAAACCACACTGTCCTCTCCATCTTAAACTTCACCGTCTTCCCCACCGGCTACCGCACAGTCATTTCCTCTTATGCCATTTAAGTACAGAAACCTAACAGAAATCGGTGCCTCTAAAGACTCATCTGCTTTCCCTAGAAGGTCTAGCACAAATGTGCATGTATAATCCAACTCAAAGAAGAATGCCTATGTTACTCTTATAATATTTATGTCTTTGGAAAATATTTAAGTCCTAAGGAAATACCAGGAGTTATATTTTGTTACTCTAATGGAAATTGTAACATGTGGGGTTTTATGGAGTTTTTTTTTTTCGTTTGTTTCTAGTGCTCCTTTTCTTAACCCATTTAAGCCTTACATTCTGCCAAGTAATCACTGTACCAAGAATTACTAATAGGAGACTAGCATATGATCATTATATCTGAAAACTAAATTGCACATTTTGTTTACTACATTTTTATAGGTAGAAGTGTCCAAGTTTGAAGCTTTGGAAGAAGTTAGTGCTGAACTGGAGCTCAAACAATTGCTCTGGGATTCTTTCTCTGAATGGGATGAACTCCAACAAGAATGGTTAAAGGTAGGGGAAAAAAAAGCCTTCAGTTCTTAAATTATTTTTATATGAATTAATCTTAAATTCTTATAATTTGAATTATAACTTTTAACAATCTGGTGCTTTTCTTAATGTCAGTAAATATGCAATGGTATCATTTTCTGAGAATATTTATAAACTTTCCAGTGAAAATCATAAAGGTCCTTATGTCACTGTATGCTACAGAGCAGAAAGTATTCTTGTAAGCCAGGCTTCTCAGGTCCTTCATGTTAGAAGGCTACATAGTGGAAGTATCAACGGAACATGCTGTGTGACATTTAATCACTTTGTGGCTTCCAAACAGTGTTGTCATCATACGCTCCAGTGTTCTTAAGGATTGTAGCATTTTATTTGTGATCTACACACTTTAGGTTTCTGTTTTTGTTGTCCTTTAAAAAAGGAAGCCATTTTGTTCACTGTAATGGAATAGAGTGATAAAATCTAGGATCTTCCTTTGAGAGCTCAGTAGTAAACTTTTTAAATTAGCCAAATATCAACAGCCATCATAGAGTTTTGTTTCTAGGATCTACCCTATATTCAATCTTAACAAGGGTCAACTCTCTACGAGGCAAAATAGATGGCCACCTATATTTTCATGTGTGGTATGGACATGTTAGAAATACTATCAACTTTACAAATATTGTTTTACACTTCTTATTCATCCTACCTATGCTGATGCCTATAATTAGAAGCCACATGGATTGGTTAAAAAACAGTAACATGGTAAAATATGTTTCAGATAATGTTCTAGTTGCTGGGAGTGCCAGTGGAGAATAAGAAGAACAAAGTTCAAACATAGAACTTACCTTTTGGTGGAGAAAATAGAAAACAAACAAACAAAAACAAACGCATGCTGTAACATCAGTTTTAAGTGCTCTCCTTTAACTCATTTGTCACTTATCTCAGCAGTAAAAAAATATTCTTAAGAAGAAGCAGCTTAGAGAATTTTCTGATTACCACTGTGGATTAGAGCAGTGACTTCCAATGTAGGATGCATTCACCCTAGGAAATACACAAGAAAATCCATTAGGGAGCAGAAGGAAAATGAATTTACGAAAAAAGAAAAATGAAGGTTTACAAATTTTCTGCTGCCATCAGTGTACATGTATGGCTATCTATCATGTCAATATATGTGTATACATATATGTTTACATAATGAGAAAAATAATTATAGATCTATAAGTATATTGCGGTACATCTTTAAAATATTTATGTTAAACAGGTGCATAATCAAATAATAGAAGACTACTAGGTGAGAAATTTCTGGTTAGCAAGAGCAAAAAATTAGCTACTTGTCTCCTTCGAGGACTTTATGAATATTAATCCTCAGAAATAAATTGCAGAGACTGCAATACTATATTTGATGATGTGGGAGACAAGAACATGAAAGAAATAAACAGGTGATGCTGGATATATAATATTTTTAGCAATTTAATAGGTAAAGCCATTTCCAAAAATATAGTGTAGATTTGGATTAACTTTTTTAAATTTTTTTAGTATTTCAAACTTGACTTTGATTTTATGTTTTAACTTGTTTTGCTTTGTTTTAAATTTTTCATAGTCCAAATTTGATTGCCTGGATCCAGAAGTTCTCAATGGTCAAGTTTCTAAATATGCTAAATTTGTGTCTCTACTGGAAAAAGGTTTGCCACCCAACAGTGTAGTGCCCCAGCTCAAATACAAGGTGGAAACCATGAAAGAAAAGGTAAGGTTGATAGAAATTATTTCAAAAACTCTTGGCCAGTTGGTTATTAATTGATGCTAATGAGACCAAAATCAGGAATTCTTCCCTGATTAAATTAGTCAGCTCTGCAGACAGAAAAAAACAATAGTCAAATTCATTTTTTTTGCAGTGGCACAGGCTGCATCCCTGTCTTCAGTTGGCCAAATCATGCAGTTGAATACTGTGGTTAGAAGGGGCATTCAGAGTGTTTCCCAAGTGTTAGGGGAAATAGTGCAGGAATAGGTTGTAGTTGTACTAAGATACTGATCCACTCAAACCCTTAGGGAGCTAGTTGAGGCTGGGGTAAACTTGTCCAATCCACCTTGTCCATTTGCATAACTGCACCACATAACTATGCCATTTTCCAGATGTGCTATGATGTGAAGAAAGTTGGGAAACCAGGGTCCAGGTGTACAGGGCTGGCTCTTTGAAACCAACTCAGCTAAGCCAGTGCTTGAAATGGTTAACAAAAAGGGATATGATTTTAGTTTTTTAAACAATTTTAGGGTATTTTGTTGTTGTTGTTTTGTTTGTTTGTTTCTTTGTTTTTTGAGATGGAGTTTCACTCTTGTTGCCCAGGCTGGAATGCAGTGACACAGTCTCGTCTCACTGCAATTTCTGCCTCCTGGGTCTGAAAGATTCTCCTCCTTCAGCCTCCCGAGTAGCTGGGATTACAGGCACCCACCACCACGCCTGGCTAATTTTTTGTATTTTTCTTGGTTGAGACAGGGTTTCACCATGTTGGTCAGGCTGGTCTCAAAATCCTGACCTCAGGTGATCCCCACCTCGGCCTCCCGAATTGCTGGGATTAGAGGCATGAGCCACCACACCTGGGCAATTTTAGTTTTTTTTATTTTTTTGTTTTTTAAAGATGAAATCAAGAACTAAAAAGATGTGGAAAAGAAAAGTAAGTAAAGCTTCAGACACAATGGGAAGAAAATTTTCCACCTTGAAAAGAGCATTATTTGCACAATATTTTTTCCCCTTTAGCTTACAATATCTAGTCAAAACACTTCCCAAGTTGTTTAAGTCAGCTTCTTTCTTCTTTATTGCCTTTAGTGTGATTGTATCTTGCAATAATAAACACATTTATTTGTTATAGTTTGCATTCCAACTTGGGTTCCCTTGAAATCCTGGTTTATATATTTTTTTAACTTGAATACAGTAGAGGTCACTTTTTGTGGCATACAGTTCTGTGAGTTTTTAGAAATGAGTAATGTATCTAATACAACAATCCCATACAGAACAATTTCATTACCCAAATAATTTGTTTGTGTTGTCCCTTTGTAGTTAGCCTTTCTCTTTATCACAATTCCAGACAACCACTGATCTGTCTTCTGTCTTCTATAGTTTTTCCTTTTACAGAATGTTATCTAAATGAAATAATACAATATGCAGCCTTTTGGGTCTGGCTTCATTCACTCAGCAAAATGCATTTAAGATCCCTCTATGTGATTGTACCCAAAATATATAACATACTCTTACAAATAAAAAGACAAATAACCCTTTAAAATGGGCAAAGGATTTGAATACACCTTTCCGCAAAGAAGACACATGAAAAGATACTGAACACCATTAGTTATTAGGGAAATGCAAATCAAAGCCACAATGAGATAGCACTTCACACTCCCTAGGATGGCTATGATCAAAGAGACAGATTATATAGGAATAAGTATTGTATGGAATATGCAGAAATTAGAACTTTCACATGTTGCTGGTAGGATTGTAAGGTGGTACAGCCACTTTGGAAAATAGTCTGGCGTTTGCTCAAGATGTAAAATATAGACCTACCATATTACCAAGTAATTCTGCTTCTAGATAGATGTCCAAGATTATTGAAAGCATGTATTCACACAGAAACTTCAATACAAATGTTCATAGCAGCCTTGTTCATAATAGCCAAAAGTGAGAAAAAAAACAAATTTCCATCAATTAATAACATGGAGAAATAAAATGTGGCACATCTATATGATGAAATTTTATTCAGTAGCAAAATGAAATTAAGTCATATGTGCAACAGAATAGACAAACGTTAAAAACATGATGCTAGGCTGGGTGCAGTGACCAATACTTTGGAAGGCAAGGTGGGAGGATCACTTGAGCCCAGGAGTTCAAGACCAGCCTATACATCATAGTGGGACCTAGTGTCTGCAAAAATTAAGATAAAAAATTTAAAATCATAATGCAAAGTAAAAGAAGCCAGTCACACAAAAAAAGGCCAGATAGCATATGTCATTTATATGAAATGTCCAGAATAGAGAAATCTATAGTGACAAAATAAACTCATGGTTACCAGGCACTATGGGGAGGAAGAAATAGGAGTGACTGCTTATGGGACCTAATGAGTATGGAGTTTCCTTTTGGGGTGATGACATGTTCTAAAATCAGATAGAGGTGATAGTAGCATAACTCTGTGAATTATAATTTTTTAAGAAAAAGAGGAGAGAGATCCAAGATGGCTGATCACTAGCAGCTCGGGATCATATTTCCCAGTGAAAGCACAGAGAATGAGAGGACACCACACTTTCAGACGAATTTTTGTTGCTCATGGACCAAGAGATTCCCAGCGAAGGAGCCCCACGGGTCGCCACGGCGACTCTTGTGGCCGGCGCGGCGGTTTTGTTGGCGCCTCAGCGTGGCAGTTCTTGGTGCAGAGTCTGGAGATTCCTGGACAGAAAAGCACCATCAATCTTAACACCGCTGTTTTGGCCGGTACAGTGGATTGCTCAGATTTCAGCCCTGGGAATCAACAAGTTGGACGTCCGCTCAGAGACCTAGTTAGAAAGTCGGTAATTACAAAGACTACAGAGGGATAAATATATAATGAAGGGAAGAAACCAGCCTAAAAAGGCAGAGAATACTCAAAATCAGAATGCCTGTCCCTCTACAGAGGATCGCAGTTCCTCATCAGCAACGGAACAAGGCTTAATGGAGAACGAGTGTGTTCCATTATCAGAAGCAGGTTTCAAAAGGTGGGTGATAAGAAACTTCTGTGAATTAAAAGAACTTGTTCTAACCCAATGCAAAGAAACTAAGAACCTTGAAAAAAGGTTTGACAAAATGCTAACGAGAATGGACAGTTTAGAGAGGAATATAAGTGAATTGCTGGAGCTGAAAAACACAACACAAGAACTTCACGAAGTATGCACAAGTTTTAACAGTCAAATTGATCAAGCAGAAGAAAGGATATCAGAGGTCGAGTACCAGCTCAGTGAAATGAAATGAGAAGACAAGATTGCAGAAAAAAGGATAAAAAGGAATGAGCAAAGTCTCCAAGAAATATGGGACTATGTGAAAAGACCTAATTTACATTTGATAGGTGTACCTGAATGTGACGAAGAGAATGAATCCAAGTTGGAAAATACTCTTCAGGATATCATTCAGGAAAACTTTCCCAACCTAGTAAGGCAGGACAATATTCAACTCCAGGTAATACAGAGAACACCACAAAGATATTCCTCAAGAAGACCAACCCCAAGGCACATAATCGTCAGATTCATTAGGGTTGAAATGAAGAAGAAAATACTAAGGGCAGCCAGAGAGAAAGGTCAGGTTACCCACAAAGGGAAACCTATCAGACTTACAGCAGATCTCTCAGCAGAAACCCTACAAGCCAGAAAAGAGCGGGGACCAATATTTAACATCCTTAAAGAAGAGAACTTTCAACCCAGAATTTCCTATCCAGCCAAACTAAGCTTTACAAGCGAAGGAAAAATTAAATCTTTTGCGAACAAGCAAGTACTTAGAGATTTCACCACCACCAGGCCTGCTTTACAAGAGCTTCTGAAAGAAGCACTATACATATAAAGGAACAACCAATATCAGCCTTTCCAAAAATATATAAAAAAGCAAAGAGCATCAACACAAAGAAAAATTTACACCAACTAATGGGCAAAACAACCAGCTAGCATCAAATGGCAGTATTAAAATCGTATATATTCAAATTAGACAAAAAGCCAAAACCCATCAGTATGCTGCATCCGATCCATCTCACATGCAACGATACACAAAGACTCAAAACAAAGGGATGGAGGAAGATTTACCAACCAAACAGAGAGTAAAAATAAACAAATAAATAAAAAGTAGGAGATGCAATTTTCACCTCTGATAAAAGACTTTAAAGCAATAAAGATCAAAAGAGGCAAAGAAGGACATTACATAATGGCAAAAGGATCAATGTAACAAGAAGAGCTAATGATTCTATAGATCAATGAGACAGAAAATTAACAAGGACATCCAGGACTTGAACTCAGACCCGGAACAAGTAAACTTAATAAACATTTATAGAACTCTCCACTTTAAATACACAAAATGTACATTACCACCTCACACCTATTCCAAAAGAGACTACATAATTGGAAGTAAATCACTCCTCAGTAATCACATAGCCTTTTCATAGGTTTAAATGAAATATTGGTTGGCTGTTTGTTATTTTCTTCCCTTATTCCTTCCTGTCTACATCATTAAGTATAATTATTGGTATAAAAGAGGTTTTCAATACCCTTTTCTAAAATGCATTCTAGCCTGGGCAAGAAAGCAGTACTCCCATTCTCTCTCTCTCTTTCTCTTCCTTTTTCTTCCTCTTCTTCATTCTTTTTTTTTCTTTCTTTCTTTCTTTCTTCCTTAAAAAAAAAAAAAAGAAAGAAAAAAGATTCTTCCTTGTTGTCATGTGAAGCAATAGTTCATTTCTTGCTTTTTTAAAATTATACTTTAGCCGGGTGCGGTGGCTCACGCCTGTAATCCCAGCACTTTGGGATTGTTGACATCCTGGTCAACATGGTGAAACCCCGTCTCTACTAAAAATACAAAAAATTAGCTGGGCATGGTGACGTGTGCCTGCAATCCCAGCTACTCAGGAGGCTGAGGCAGGAGAATTGCCTGAACCCAGGAGGCAGAGGTTGCAGTGAGCCGAGATCGCGCCATTGCACTCCAGCCTGGGTAACAAGAGCAAAACTCAGTCTCAAAAAATATATATATATATTATACTTTAAGTTCTGGGATACCTGTGCAGAACATGCAAGTTCGTTACATAGGTATACATGTGCCATGGTGGTTTGCTGCACCCATCAACCTATCGTCTATGTTAGGTATTTCTACTAATGCTATCCCTCTCCTTGTCCCCCACCCGCCAGCAGGTCCCAGTATGTGATGTTCCCCTCCCTGTGTCCATGTGTTCTCATTGTTTGACTCCCACTTATGAGTGAGAATATGCGGTGTTTGGTTTTCTATTCCTGTGTTAGTTTGCTGAGAATGATGGTTTCCAGCTTCATCCATGTGCCTGAAAAGGACATTAACTCATCCTTTTTTATGGCTGCATAGTATTCCATGGTGTATATGTACCACATTTTCTTTATCCAGTCTATCATTGATGGGCATTTTGTTTGGTTCCAAGTCTTTGCTATTGTGAACAGTACTGCAATAAACGTATGCGTGCATGTGTCTTTATAGTAGAATGATTTATAATCCTTTGGGTATATACCCAGTAATAGGATTGCTGGGTCAAATGGTATTTCTAGTTCTAGATCCTTAAGGAATTGTCACACTGTCTTCCACAATGGTTGAGCTAACTTAATGCTACCACCAACAGCGTAAAAGCATTCCTATTTCTCCACATCCTCTCCAGCATCTGTGACAGAATGAGACAGGATCTCACTGTGTTGCTCATGCTGATCTTGAACTCCTGGGCTCAAGTGATCCTTCTGCTTCAGCCTCTCAAAGTGTTGGAATCACAGGCCTGAGCTATCACGCCCAGCCAGTTCATTTATTTTTATTTCCGTATTTCATTATATAGATAGATCATAGTTTATTTATTCATTCACTTGATGAAAGATATCTGTGTTCTGTCTCACTTTGTAGTGATTATTAATAAAACTGCTATAAACTTTCATGTACAACTTTTTGTTTTGTGTGAACATGAGGTTTCTATTAACTTGAGTAAATAACTAGAAATAGGATTATTAGATTGCTCTTTCCGTATTGTATTATCTGAAAGGAAGTTACTATGCACAGCCATACGTAAGGGATGGAAATTTATGTTCCACCTCCTAAAAGCATTGACACCCCGGTAACAATAAGCATAATTTGTATCTAGATTTTCATTTTTATTACTATTAAATTGTGTCAGGAAGTATACAAGATGAGCCTGGAGCATCTTGAAGTGACAGGAAGTAAGAAAGGCTCAAAAAACAAAATCATGGGAGAATATCAAAAGGGCAAAGAAGTCTCGATGGCCAAAGCCTTAATAATTTCAGGCGAAAAAAATCTAATATTGTATTATAGCCCAAGTTATAAAATAAATATCCATGAATTCATACTGATACAAATAAATGATTGAATGAATGAATGAATCATTTTATGATGTTACTGCCACCTCAAGATAGTGGTGCTTCATTTAATTTGATGCTCTGTTGTTGGAAGTGTGCACATTTTGTATTGTTATTTCTTTTTGAGGAATTGATCCTTTCATCATTTATGAATTGTCTCTCTTTATCTCTGATAAGATTCCTTTCTAACATTTACATTATCTGAAATTAATATAGCTAGTTCAGCTTTCTTTCAGTGTTCATATGATATGGCTTTCTCCATTTTTACTTTTATATGTGTTTTTATATTTAAAATAGATTTTTTTAGATAGCATACAATTGACTTCTTTTTTTTAATCCAATATTCTTAGTCTCTTAACATGTGTGTGTAGACCATTCACATTTTAAGTCATTATATCTATAGTCGTATTGATTCTACCACCTTGCCAGCTGTTTTGGTCTACTGGTTCTTTGTTTCTTTTTCTCTCTTTTTGTGCCTTCTTTTAATTTAATTGCATATTTTATTATTTCATTTTATCTTCTCAATGAAATTATTCATACTTTTTATACAATTTATAGAAAATTGTTTAAAATTGTTATTCTAGGCTTAAAATATAAATTTATAATTAAATCAACCTTCAAATATTTTACTATTTTACATGTAGTGTAAAGACCTTATAATAGTATACACCCAATTAATTCCTCCATACATTCTTTGTGGTGATGTTGTTAGGTCTATACTTATATATACTATAAATATAACTCATTTTTACTATTTTTGCTCCAGACAGTTACCTTTTGGAGCAATAAAAATAAGAAGGAAAATGAATTTTACTTTACATGTATTCCATTTCCAATGTTCTTTATTGCTTTGTGTGGATCTAAGTTTCTGACTCATAACATGTTCATTCTGCCTAAAGAATATCCTTTAATATTTCTAATAGAGTAAGTATGGTAATAATTAATTCCCTCAGTTTTTATTTTGAAGAAGTCTTTATCCTTTAGTTTTGAATGATATTTTCACTGGGTATATAATTCTGAGCCAACAGTTTTTGTTTCTGTTTTTCCTTCAGTAATTTGGAGGTACTCTTTTCTTGTTTGCATGATTTTGGACAAGCAGTCTGCTGTAGTTTTAAATTATTATTATTTTTTTTTCTTAGAAAGAGAGAGAAAGAGAAAGGGGGAGAGAGAACAGGAGTCTTGCTCTATTGCCCAGGCTGGAATGCAATCTAAAAATAGGTATCAAAAACCTGTTTTTTGCCGATAATTGTGCTTAACAGCGGAGACAGGAAGGAATAAGAGAAGAAAATAACAAACAGCCAACCAATATTTCATTTAAGTCTGTGAAATGCTATGCAAACGCTGAAGAGTGATTTACTTCCAATTATGTGGTCACTTTCAAAATAGGTGTAATGTGATACTGAGAAAAATGTATGTTCTGTGGACCTGGGGTGAAGAATTCTATAAATATTCACTGAGTTTACTTGTTCCAGGTCTGAGTTCTAATCATAGATGTCCCTGTTAATTTTCTATCTTGTTGATCTGTCAAATATTAACAATATGATGTCAAAGTCTCCCGATATTATTGTGCGGGAGTCCAAGGCTCTTTATAAGTCATTAAGAACTTGTCTTATGTATCTGGGTGTTCCTATATTGGGTGTATATATATTTATGATCATTGACTCCTGTTGTTGCATTGATCCTTTTACCATTATGTAATGTCCTTCTTTGTTTTTTTTAGTCTTTGTTACTGTTAAAGTCTATTTTGTCAGAGACGAAAGTTACAACTGGTTTTTTTTTTTTAATTGCATTTTAGGTTTTGGGGTACCTGTGAAAAACATGCAAGATTATTGCATAGGTGCATACGTGGCAGGGTGATTTGCTGCCTTCCTCCCCTTCGCCTATATCTGGCATTTCTCCCCATGCTATCCCTCCCCAACTCCCCACCCCCCCCACTGTCTCCCCCACTCCCCCCAACAGACCCCAGTATATAGTGCTCCCCTCCCTGTGTCCATGTGTTCTCATTGTTCAACACTCTCCTATGAGTGAGAACATGCGGTGTTTGATTTTGTGTTCTTGTGTCAGTTTGCTGAGAATGATGGTTTCCAGGTTCATCCATGTCCCTACAAAGGACGCGAACTCATCGTTTTTGATGGCTGCATAATATTCCATGGTGTATATGTGCCACATTTTTCCTGTCCAGTCTATCATTCATGGGCATTTAGGTTGGTTCCAGGTCTTTGCTATTGTAAACTGTGCTGCAATGAACATTCGTGTGCATGTGTCCTTATAGTAGAACGATTTATAATCCTTTGGATATATGCCCAGTAATGGGATTGCTGGGTCAAATGGAATTTCTATTTCTAGGTCCTTGAGGAATCGCCACACTGTCTTCCACAATGGTTGAACTAATTTACACTCCCACCAACAGTGTAAAAGTGTTACTATTTCTCCACATCCTCTCCAGCATCTGTTGTCTCCAGAGTTTTTAATGATCGCCATTCTAACTGGCGTGAGATGGTATCTCAATGTAGTTTTGATTTGCATTTCTCTAATGACCAGTGATGATGAGCATTTTTACATATGCTTGCTGGCCTCATGTATGTGTTCTTTTGTAAAGTATCTGTTCATATCCCTCGCCCACTTTTGAATGGGCTTGTGTGTTTTTTTCTTGTAAATCTGTTTTAGCTCATTGTAAATCTGGATATCAGCCCTTTGTCAGACGGGTAGGCAGCAAAAATTTTTTCCCATTCTGTTGGTTGCTGATTCACTCTATTGACTGTTTCTTTTGCCGTGCAGAAGCTGTGGAGTTTGATTAGGTCCCATTTGTCTATTTTGGCTTTTGTTGCCAATGCTTTTGGTGTTTTGGTCATAAAGTCCTTGCCTACGCCTATGTCCTGAATGGTTTTCCCTAGGTTTCCTTCTAGTGTTTTTATGGTGTTACATCTTATGTTTAAGTCTTTAATCCATCTGGAGTCAATTTTAGTGTAAGGTGTCAGGAAGGGGTCCAGTTTCTGCTTTCTGCATATGGCTAGCCAGTTTTCCCAACACCACTTATTGAACAGGGAATCCTTTCCCCATTGCTTGTTTTTATCAGGTTTGTCAAAGATCGGGTGGTTGTAGATATGTTGTGTCGCCTCCGACGCCTCTGTTCTGTTCCATTGGTCTATATCTCTGTTTTGGTACCAGTACCATGCTGTTTTGATTACTGTAGACTTGTAGTAGAGTTTGATGTCCGGTAGTGTGATGCCTCCCACTTTGTTCTTTTTGCTTAGAATTGACTTGGCTATGCAGGCTCTCTTTTGGTTCCATATGAAGTTTAAGGTGGTTTTTTCCAGTTCTGTGAGGAAGGTCATTGGTAGCTTGATGGGGATAGCGTTGAATCTGTAAATTACTTTGGGCAGTATGGCCATTTTCACGATATTAATTCTTCCTAACCATGAACATGGAATGTTTCTCCATCTGTTTATGTCCTCTCTTATTTCGTTGAGCAGTGGTTTGTAGTTCTCCTTGAAGAGGTCCTTTACATTCCTTGTTAGTTGCATTCCTAGGTATTTTATTCTCTTTGTAGCAATTGTGAATGGCAGTTCGTTCTTAATTTGGTTCTCTTTAAGTCTGTTATTGGTGTATAGGAATGCTGTGATTTTTGCACATTGATTTTGTATCCTGAGACTTTGCTGAAGTTGCTTATCAGTTTCAGGAGATTTTGGGTTGAGATGATGGGGTCTTCTAGATATACAATCATGTCGTCTGCAAATAGAGACAATTTGACTTCCTCCTTTCCTAATTGAATACCCTTTATTTCTTTTTCTTGCCTGATTGCTCTGGCTAGAACTTCCAGTACTATATTGAATAGGAGTGGTGAGACAGGGCATCCTTGTCTAGTGCCTGATTTCAAAGGGAATGCTTCCAGTTTTTGCCCATTCAGTATGATATTGGCTGTGGGTTTGTCATAAATAGCTTTTATTATTTTGAGATACGTCCCGTCGATACCTAGTTTATTGAGAGTTTTTAGCATAAAGGGCTGTTGAATTTTGTCGAAGGCCTTCTCTGCATCAATTGAGATAATCATGTGGTTTTTGTCTTTGGTTCTGTTTATGTGGTGAATTACATTTATAGACTTGCGTATTTTGAACCAGCCTTGCATCCCCGGGATGAATTCTACTTGATCATGGTGGATAAGCTTTTTGATGTGCTGTTGCAATCAGCTTGCCAGTATTTTATTGAAGATTTTTGCATCTATGTTCATCATGGATATTGGCCTGTAGTTTTCTTTTCTTGTTGAGTCTCTGCCTGGTTTTGGTATTAGGATGATGTTCGTCTCATAAAATGATTTGGGAAGGATTCCCTCTTTTTGGATTATTTGGAATAGTTTCAGTAGGAATGGTACCAGTTCCTCTTTGTATGTCTGGTAGAATTCGGCTGTGAATCCATCTGGACCTGGGGTTTTTTTGGGTGGTAGGCTCTTAATTGCTACCTCGACTTCAGACCTTGTTATTGGTCTATTCAGGGTTTCGACTTCTTCCTGGTTTAGGCTTGGGAGGAGGCAACTGTCCAGGAATTTATCCATTTCTTTCAGGTTTACTATTTTATGTGCATAGAGTGGTTTGTAATAATCTCTGATGATGGTTTGAATTTCTGTGGAATCTGTGGTGATATCCCCTTTATCATTTTTTATTGCATCTATTTGGTTATTCTCTCTTTTCTTTTTTATTAGTCTGGATAGTGGTCTGTCTATTTTGTTGATCTTTTCAGAAAACCAGCTCCTGGATTTATTGATTTTTTGAAGGGTTTTTCGTGTCTCTATCTCCTTCAATTCTGCTTTGATCTTAGTTATATCTTGTCTTCTGCTAGGTTTTGAGTTATTTTGATCTTGCTCCTCTAGCTCTTTCAATTTTGACGATAGGGTGTCAATTTTAGATCTCTCCTTTCTTCTCATGTGTGCACTTATTGCTATATATTTTCCTCTAGAGACTGCTTTAAATGTGTCCCAGAGATTCTGGTATGTGGTGTCTTCATTCTCGTTGGTTTCGAAGAACATCTTTATTTCTGCCTTCATTTCATTGTTTATCCAGTCAACATTCAGGAGAAAGTTGTTCATTTTCCATGAGGCTATGCGGTTCTGGGTTGGTTTCTGAATTCTGAGTTCTAACTTGATTGCACTGTGGTCTGAGAGACTGTTTGTTATGGTTTCCGTTCTTTTGCATTTGCTGAGGAGTGATTTACTTCCAATTATGTGGTCAATTTTAGAGTAGGTGTGATGTGGTGCTGAGAAGAATGTATATTCTGTGGATTTGTGGTGGACAGTTCTGTAAATGTCTATTAGGCTTGCTTGTTCCAGGTCTGAGTTCAAATCCTGGATATCCTTGTTAATTTTCTGTCTCGTTGATCTGTCTAATATTGACAATGGTGTGTTGAAGTCTCCCACTATTATTGTGTGGGAGTCTGTCTCTTTGTAAGTCTTTAAGAACTTGCCTTATGTATCTGGGTGCTCCTGTATTAGGTGCATATATATTTAGGATCGTTAGCTCTTCTTGTTGCATTGATCCTTTTACCATTATGTAATGTCCTTCTTTGTCTCTTTTGATCTTTGTTGCTTTAAAGTCTATTTTATCAGAGATGAGAATTGCCACTCCTGCTTTTTTTTGCTCTCCATTTGCTTGGAAAATCTTCCTCCATCCCTTTATTTTGAGCCTTTGTGTATCCTTGCATGTGAGGTGGGTTTCCTGGATACAGCACACTGATGGGTTTTGGCTTTTTATCCAATTTGCCAGTCTGTGTCTTTTGATTGGGGCATTTAGTCCGTTTACATTTAGGATTAATATTGTTAAGTGTGAATTCGATCCTGTCATTTTGATGCTAGCTAGCTGTTTTGCCCATTGATTGCTGCAGATTCTTCATTGTGTTGATGCTCTTTACCATTTGGTGTGTTTTTGGAGTGGCTGGTACTGGTTGTTCTTTTCTATGTGTAGTGCCTCCTTCAGGAGCTCTTGTAAAGCTGGTCTGGTGGTGATGAAATCTCTGAGTACTTGTTTGTTCTCAAAGGATTTTATTTTTCCTTCACTTATGAAGCTTAGTTTGGCTGGATATGAAATTCTGGGTTGAAAGTTCTTTTCTTTAAGGGTGTTGAATATCGGCCCTCACTCTCTTCTGGCTTGTAGGGTTTCTGCTGAGAGATCTGCTGTGAGTCTGATGGGCTTCCCTTTATGGGCAACCCAACCTTTCTCTCTGGCTGCCCTTAGTATTTTCTCCTTCATTTCGACCCTGGTGAATCTGATGATTATGTGCCTTGGGGTTGCTCTTCTAGAGGAATATCTTTGGTGTTCTCTGTATTTCCTGGACTTGAATATTGGCCTGCCTTGCTAGGTTGGGGAAGTTTTCCTGGATAATATCCTGAAGAGTATTTTCCAGCTTGGATTCATTCTCTTCGTCACATTCAGGTACCCCTATCAAACGTAGATTAGGTCTTTTCACATAGTCCCATAATTCTTGTTGACTTTGTTCATTCCTTTTTGCCCTGTTTTCTCTAATCTTGCCTTCTCGTTTTATTTCATTGAGTTGATCTTCGACCTCTGATATCTTTTCTTCTGCTTGGTCAATTCGGCTGTTGAAACTTGTGCATGCTTTGCGAAGTTCTTGTGTTGTGTTTTTCAGCTCCATCAATTCACTCATATTCCTCTCTAAGTTGTCCATTCTCATTAGCATTTTGTCAAGTCTTTTTTCAAGGTTCTTGGTTTCTTTGCATTGGGTTAGAACATGTTCTTTTAGCTCACGGAAGTTTCTTATTATCCATTTTCTGAAGCTGATTCTGTCATTTCATCACACTCATTCTCCATCCAGTCTTGTTCCCTTGCTGGTGAGGAGTTGCGCTCCCTTGTAGGAGGAGAGGTGTTCTGGTTTTGGGTGTTTTCATCCTTTTTGCGCTGGTTTCTTCCCATCTTTGTGGATTTATCCACCTATCGACTTTGTAGTTGCTGTCTTTCTGATTTTGGTAATTTTAAGTCTGCAGCAGCAGAACTCATAAACCCCCTTTTCTTCCCCCCAGGTGTTCTGTCCCAGGGAGTTAGTGCTTTATGATTTCCCACTGTCCTGCTATCATTTTCTCTTTCCACAAGGTGGCAGCCTAGTCACACTCAGCCTGCAGAGGCTTCGCTGAGCTGCTGTGTGAACTTCAGCTTCCGTGTGAACTTCCCTGCAGTCCTGTTTATATGGGTGTAGTTAGAACTGCTTCCGCTAACTTGGCCCGCCCCTGTAGTGACGGAGTCTCTGTAGTGGCTGGTTACCTTGGTTACTGCAAATTGCCCTGGGAACTGCAGGGTGTTTCCCCGTGGGGGACGCCACTCCCCCACTGAGCTGGACCATCCCGGGTTCAGCCGTGCTTCCCGTGGCGCCCTCTTTGCCTGGGAATCTCTTGGCTTGACTCCCTGCCTCAGTTCCCCTTGCTGGCCCAGAGGGGACCCAGTCTTGTTCACTCTGCACAAGGAGCTGCTGCCCCCTGTACCAGGTGTTGGCCGAGCAGCAGCTCCAGTCCAACCAGTGGCGCTGGCAACCCATGGGGCTCCTCCGTCTGTGAATCTCCTGGTCCGTGGGCAGTAAAAATCTGGTGCCCTGTGAGCCGCTGCATCAGCCGAAGCTTCAGCTCTGAGATTCGTAGTGCGCCCTTGCCCAGGAATCTCCTGGCTTGACTTCCTGTTTCAGCTCCCCTTGCTGGCTCAGAGGGGATTCAGTCTTTCTCACTCTGCTCAACGAGCCACTGCCTCCCGCCCCAGGGTGTGGGCTGAGCGGCCACGCCGGTCAGACCAGCGGTGCTGGCGACCCGTGGGGCTCCTCCTCCTGTGAATCTCCTGGTCTGTGGGCAGTAAAAATCTGTCTGGAAATGCAGCGTCCACTCACCCTCTGCACCTTCTCTCGGAGCTGCAATCCCGACTTCCTCCTAATTGGCCATCTTGGATCGCTTCCTGGTTTTTTTTTTTTTTTTATTTTTCCTCTCCATTTCATTGGTAAGTCTTCCACCAACCCTTTGTTTTGAGTCTTCGTGTGTCCTTGCTTATGAGATGGATCTGGATACAGCATACCGATGGTTTTTGACTTTTTATTCAATTTACCTGTCTGTGTCATTGATTGGGGCATTTAATCCATTTAAATTTAGAATTAATATTGATATTTGTGAGTTTAATATTGTCGTTTAATGCTAGCTGGCTATTTTGCCCATTAGTTGATGTAGATTCTTCATTATGGAGATACTCCTTACCGTTTGGTAAGTTTTTGGGATGACTGATACTGGTTGTTCCTTTCTGTGTATAATGCTTCTTTCGGAAGCTCTTGTAAAGCAGGCCTGGTGGTGATGAAATCTCTGAGTGCTTGCTTGTTCATGAAAAATTTTATTTTTCCTTCGTTTATGAAGCTTAGTTTGGCTGGATATGAGATTCTAGGTTGAAAATTCTTTTCTTTGAGGATATTGAATATTGACCCCCACTCTCTTCTAGTTTGTAGGGTTTCTGCTGAGAGATCTGCTGTGAGTCTGATAGGCTTCCCTTTATGGGTAACCTGACCTTTCTCTCTAGCTGCCCTTAGAATTTTCTCCTTTATTTCAACCCTGGTGAATCTAATGTTTATGTGTCTTGGGGTTGCTCTGCTTGAGGAATATCTTTGTGATGTTCTCTGGATTAGCTGGAGTTGAGTATTGTCCTGCCTTACTAGGTTAGGAAAGTTTTCCTGAATAATATCCTGAAGAATATTTTCCAGCTTGGATTCATTCTCTTCATGACATTCAGGTACACCTATCAAATGTAAATTAGGTCTTTTCACATAGTCCCGTATTTCTTGGAGAGTTTGCTCATTCCTTTTTACTCTTTCTTCTCTAATCTTGTCTTCTCATTTCATTTCATTAAGTTGGTCTTCGACCTCTGATATCCTTTATTCTGCTTGATCAATTCAACTGTTAAAACCTGTGCATACTTCACAGAGTTCTCGTATTGTATTCTTCAGTTCCATTAATTCACTTATATTCCTCTCTAAATTGTCTATTCTCATTAGGATTTCATCAAACCTTTTTTCAAGGTTCTTAGTTTCTTTATGTTGGGCAAGGACATGTTCTTTTAACTCACAGAAGTTTCTTATTATCCACTTTCTGAAGCCTAATTCTGTTAATGGAACACACTCATTCTCCATCTGGCCTTGTTCCCTTGTTGATGAGGAACTGTGATCCCCTGTAGCGGGAGAGGCATTCTGATTTTGGGTATTCTCAGCCTTTTTATGCTGGTTTCTTCCCATCATTGTAAATTTATCCACCTGTCGTCTTTGTAATTACCGACTTTCAAATTAGGTCTCTGAGTGGATATCCAACTTGTTGATTCCCAGCGCCAGAATCTGAGCAACCCACTGCGCCGACTAAAACAGCGGTGTTAAGATTGATGGTGCTTTTCTGCCTGGGAATCTCCGGTCTGGCTTCCTTCTTGAGTCCCTTTTTCAATCAGCTGAATAGGCAACTCTGCCTTCCCAGAGTTCCAAACATTGACCAGAAGGGGACCCAGTCCCGTTTACTCTGCACCAAGAACTGCCATGCCAGGGAGCCGGCAAAACCGCCGCACTGGCCACAAGAGTCACGCTGGCGACCCGTGGGACTCCTCTGCTGGGAATCTCGTGGTCCATGAGCAACAAAAATTCGTCTGAAAGTGTGGCGTCCTCTTGTTCTCTGCGCTTTCACTGGGAGCTACAATCCTGAGCTGCTAGTAATCGGCCATCTTGGATCTCTCTCCTTAAATTCTTGTTGTTCTATAGATGATGTGTCCTTTTTTGTCTGGCCACCTTCAAGATTTTCTCTTCGTCTTGATTCTCATCAGTTAGGAATAGAGTATGCCTAGGTGTGCGTATGTTGTTGTTTACTTTTCAAATTTATTTTGCTTGATGTTCTCTTGAGTTTCTTGGATCTGTGATTTGGTACTTGTTTTTAATTTTGAAAATTTTTGTAGCTGTTATTTTTCAAGCATTTCTTCTGCTCTGTTTTCTGTCTCTCTTTTCCTTCTGTGATTTCTATGATATGTACATTAGGCGATTTGACATTGTCCCACAGGTCTTGGATGCTCTGTTTTGTTTTTATTTTCTCTTCTCCCTCTTTTTTCTCTGCATGTCAGTTTCTGGAATTTATACGCACTTATCTTCAAGTTCATTAATTCCTTGGTTGTGTTAAACCCATTAAAGGCATTCTTTATCTTTTGTACTGTCTTTTTTATTTCTAGCATTTTAGTTCAATTTGTAATTGTACTTTCCATCTCTCTGTTGACATTTCCCAACTGATTTTGCTTGTTATCTACCTTTTCCATTAGCACCTTTAACATATTAATCATAGTTATTTTAAATTATCTACTTCCAACATATGTATCATTTCTGGGTCTGATTATTGTTTTGTCTGTTAGATGTGTGTTTTTTCTTGCCTTTTCACATGCATCTTAATTTTCTGTTCAAAGCCAGATATCTTATATAGTACGGTAAATACCAAAGCAAATAATATTTATGCTTGGAAATGAGCATGCCTCTTCTTCTACTTGGATTTTTGTGTGACATGTTGTGTTAAATGTAGTTAGGAATTGGGCTAGGTTTAAGGGTTGATGTTGCTATGGTTACCCTCAGTGCACCACAGGCTTCAAATTTTTCTAGTGATACCTTGAATTTTGGGTTGGGCTGGTTTACCAAAGGTTATTTTCTCAATTCCTATTTTCCCCTGACCTTGGGTCTTCCCTTTGTGTTGTGCCCCACTGAGAATCTGTCATTTGCAGCTTTCTACTCTGTATCCCACTGGTATTCTTATTCAACATTTGTTAACCTGGTGGGAGAGGTGAGAAGGAACATTCCCCTCATGCTCTGATTAAACCTCTATCTTAGTGAGGTGCTATAGCTCTTGTTCTCAGAATTCCTATCGCAGGTGTTCCTCCCACTTCTCCAGCTGTAGTGAGCCTAGCATTTATTTCTGTCCCTCCCTCAAGGGTAAATTGTTTTTTTCCATGTTCTATTTCTCCAGTTATGGGAAGATATTGTCAATGAGTTATCACCAGTGCCTTAAGGTAGCAGTTTGTTGTTCCTTTCTCTGTACGTCAAGGGGTTTGTTCCACAGAGGAAGATGAATTTGTTAGAATTACTATATAATGGCCACTGTTTCCCTCCCCCAGCCAGCATCATAAAGGAAGCTTGCTTAAGAGTCCTTTCAATCTTCACTGTCAACACCACTGTATTTGTAGGCTCAGAGACTTTCCATTCTCCTGCTACCCCACACTTAATCTTTAGCACTCTATTTTTTAAATTTAGCTGAATCTTCTTATCTTCTTAATAGTTCATATGTCATCCCAAGGAATCTGCCCCAGTAGGAAAATTCTCAGTTACTGTTTCTCCTTGTGGAGAAACCTGTTGGTATCAATCTCCCTCCAAACTTTGAGTTGATTCTGCCCTGCAAACTTGGTTTTCAATAGACTCAATTAGAGTCATTAATTTACAGTTGTCCAGATTTTGCTTTGTGGAAAGATGGGTAAGTGGTGCTCTTTCCAGCTCTCTACATGCACAATTTGAAACCAGAAGCTTTGGGTTATATTTTTAAGATAAAAAGCATCATGTCTTCATGTCTCTGAGAGTGTTTGTTTTTCAGCTTCCAGTTATCATTGACTTGAGGAATCCGGCTTTGAAGCCAAGACATTGGGCAGCTATTGAACAAACAGTTGATGCCACTCTAGTGGATACTGAAATTCCATTAACCTTGGAGAGACTCTCCGAGTTGCATGTTTTTGACTTTGGTCAAGAAATCCGGGACATATCTGGACAGGCTTCTGGAGAAGCTGCCTTAGAAGCAATTCTTAAAAAGGTAAATCTGGAATATATATTTATCTATATAATTAGGGAATGTGAAAGTGTTCAGATTCACTTTTGGTAATCTGGATGGATTTTTCAATGTTGCAGCTTTCACTCTCTCATTATTAGTCATCCCTCTATTGTTTCCTTACAACAGATATTACTGTTTTCACCTCTAAAAATCTCCTCCTTCTGCTTATCCTATAGCACATAGGAACTTGATGGCCACAAGGTTTGAAATGTGCATGCTTATATAAAAAACTATATACCAAGAAAGATCTTTTAAACCCAAATACATTATCTTCCAAACTACCAGAGAAATCTGTTAAATGCTTCAAAAGACATTAAGATTTTCTTAGTTTTGATACTATCTCCTTACCCTAAAGATATATACACACCTACTAATCATCTGCATAAAAAGATTTTTTTCTCTCAAAGCATGTGTGTTAATATCAAATAAAATTAAGCAAGTCAGTGTCATCTATCCAAGAAGAAGATTTTTTGAATTTTAAAGGGCAATAAGGAGGAAAATGAGATAATTATGAAGTTTTTACTTATTTCATCTCCCATGAATTTATTGATTATCTAAACACAGTGAATTTAGATATCCTAAGACTTGAATTATTTCTAAGGTGGAGGACTCTTGGAAAACAACTGAATTTGTCATTCTGCCTCACCGTGATGCCAAAGATGTGTTTATACTGGGCGGCACAGATGACATACAGGTGGGTAACCAGATTATTGAAAACTTATGGTAAAGGTTCCAGCCACAGCTAGTTCTAAATCTTCTGTGAGAGATTATGATGAGGGAATAAAATGAGAGTCACTTAAGAAGAAAAAATCTAATTGGAAAAGCAAGATGAATGCAAATAATTGACACAAATGCTCGTACATGAAATATTTAACAAAGCATTAAAAATGGCATATATATGTAAGAGTTGCAACCTGTAGTTGGTAACTGTTGAGGAATTTAGGAAAACAGAAAGATCAGTTACAGCTGAAATGATCAGAGCATTCTTCCTAGACCAGTCATAACAAGGTGGATCTTAAATATTAGATGGGATTTGATAGACATGGAAAAATTTAAAGGCCGCTTCAAACCCTGTAAACAAGGCAAAGAAACCTGAATGAACATTTCATGTTTATAGCACACTAAAAGGCTAAATTCACTTGAATGTGTTGAAATTAGGAAACGACGGCCATGCTCTGTCAACCATAAAAGAAAATAAATCTAACCCGTGTGTTTGGAATTGTCTTTATCATTTAAAATCTGAAGGAACATTTGTTTAGCAAAGAGAGCTCAGTCACGTAGCCCAACTTAAAAGGCAATGCTCTGGCCTAATAGAGTGTACTGAGACTAGAATTAGAGGTAAAATGGCTTTGCCAGGTATAGGTTGGAAGAGCAAGACCAGACATCACTCTGCACTGTGGATGGGAGAGGAGACTCAAAGAGGTCAGTAAGTTTAGGGCAATTGATGTCAGATGGTGCGGCTTCTACTCTCAAAAGCTTATTATTGAAATGGATCATTAAATCTTTCAGATTAACAGACACATTTTTAAAAAGTCACGTGCTCTGTGAGAGATGCTGTTGTATAAAGGGGAGTAGTAGACTATGGAGGTGGAGGAGAAACTATTATAACCATTCAGAGGTTGATATGAATGAGTTCATTTCTCCCTTAAGATAATTGAGAGAAAGTGATAATTCATTGGACAGACAACAGGCAATTTTGCTAGTATATGATATTTTGAGAAATGAAGGCAAGACCACGTGACCAAATTGTGTTAAGAAAGTACTAGTTACCTAATAGTGGGGGGGGAGAGGAGAAGAGTGTCGAACCATACAAAAACTTGTACCATTAATAATTACAGGAGCAACAGAAATTTGGCAATCAGAAGTCCTGGGTGACCTTTGAAAGAACATCACAGTGCCACAAAGATGTGAATAATGAGGGGAAATTGATGAGTAGGAAACAGTAGGAGGGGCTAAGCTATTAATTCAATGAGTTTGCCTTTACGTGGACTCTTGGGATTATGTATCTGAAATATTACTGAGAGCACAAATACGTGGTGCTGCATATATTTTCTTCCCCTTCCTTTAAAGGTCCTTCTTGATGATAGCACCATCAATGTTGCAACCCTTGCCTCATCACATTACATTGGTCCACAGAAAACTCGAGTGGATGAATGGCAAAAACAACTTGCTTTATTTAATCAAACACTGGTGAGTAAGAATAATTTCAATTAATACACTCAGAGAATTAGAGAGTCACAAGGACCTTAGAAATAATTTGTTTTATTATTTAAATATTGTATGGTTTTATAATGGAAGCTTTAACTGTGGACACGTTGTCGTGTTTAGAATGTAAGAGAAATGCACAGGTATTGAGCTCTTCTTTACATAAGTATACAGCTTAATGCTATTACCATCACCCTTGCACAGGTATACTTCAGTGATATGGTGCACAGGTATACTTCAGTGATATGGCAGATTTGGTTCCAAACCACCACAATAATCCAAACGTTGCAATAAAGAAAGCCACATGAATTTTTTGTTTCCAAGAACATAAGAAGTTGTGTTGAATTGGGAACACATGGACATAAAGATAGGAACAATAGACACTGGAGACTACTAAAGAGGGGAGAGAAGGAAGGGTGCAAAAGCAGAAAAGCAGAAAAACTATCTATTGGATACTATGCTCGCTATCTGAGTGAAAAGGTCATTCATATCTCAAACCTCAGCATTACACAGCATACTCATTTAACAAACCTGCACATGTAACCCTGAATCTGAAATATAAGTTGAAATTATTTTTATACTGTACTGTGGTCCATTAAGTGTGCAATGCTATATTGCTAAAAATGCTAATGATTATCTGAGCCTTCAGTGACGCATCATCTTTTGGCTGGTAGAAGATCTTGCCTCAATGTTTATGGGTGGTTGCTGAAGGTGGCAGGGAGCTGTGGCAATTTCCTAAAATAAGGCAGCAATGAAGTTTGCCACATTTATTGACTGTTCCTTTTATTAAAAATAATTCTTTGTAGCATGCAATATTTTATAGCATTTTACCCATGACAGACTTCTTTCAAAATTGGACTCAATGTTCTCAAGCCCTGCTGCTGTTTTACCAACTATGTTTATGTAATATCCTAAATCCTTTGTTGTCATTTCAACAATGTTTATAGCATTTTCACCAGGAGTAGATTCCATCTCATAAAACCACTTTCTTTGCTCATCCATAAGAAGCAGCTCCTCATCTGTTCAAGTTTTATCATAATATTGCAGCAATTCATTCACATCTTCAGGCTCCACTTCTAATTCTAGTTCTCCTTCTATTTCCACTACGTCTGCTATTATTTCCTCCACTGATGTCTTGAATCCCTCAAAGTAATCTATACAGTAGAATCAGCTTCTTCCAAACTCCTATTAGTGTTAATATTTTGACCTCCTCCCATAAATGACAAATATTTTCAATGGCATCTGGAATGAATAGTCCTTTCCAGAGGGTTTTTAAATTCACTTTTCCCAGATCCATCAGAGGAATTACTATCTATGGCAGATATAACCCCTTACAAAATGTATTTCTTAAATAATAAGACTTTAAAGTTTAAAGTACTCCTTAATCCATGGGCTGCAGAATGGATGTTGTGTTAGCAGGCATGAAAACAACGTTAATCTCCTTGTACATCTCCATAAGAGCTCTTGGGTAACCAGGTCCATTGTCAATGAACAGTAATACTTTGAAAGAAGTCTTTTCTTCTGAGCAGTAGGTCTAACAGTAGGCTTATATCTTTAATAAATGATGCTTTAAACAGATATGCTGTCACATGGGCTTTCTTGTTTCATTTTTAGAGCATAGACAAGAGTAGATTTAGCATAATTCTTAAAGGCCTTGAGGTTTTTTGAATGGTAAATGAGCATTGGTTTCAACTCAAAGTCATCACCTGCATTTTTCCCTAACATGAGTCAGCCTGTCCTCTGAGTCTTTGAAGCCAGGCATTGGCTTATCTTCATTAGCTATGAAAGTCTAGATGGCATTTTCTTCTAATAGAAGGCTATTGTGTCTGCATTGAAAATCTGATGTTGAGAGTAGCCACCTTCACCAATGATCTTAGCTAAATCTTCTGGATAACTTGCTGCAGCTTTATCGGCACTTTCTGCTTCACCTTGCACTTTTATGTTACAGTGATAGCTTCTTTCAGTCTCACGAATCAACCTCTGCCTCCTTCAAACTTTTCTTCCACAGATTTCTCACCTCTCATTGAAAAGAGTTAGGGTCTTGCCTCGGACTAGGCTTTGGCTTAAGGGAATGTTGTAGCTGGTTTTATTTTCTATTCAGACCACTCAAAGTTTCTCCAAATCAGAAATAGGTTTTTGACTTTTTATCATTTGTGTGTTCACTGAAGTTACATTCACAACTGTCTTAACTGTTTGGTCCAAGAGGCTAAGCTTTTGACATATCTTGGATTTTGATATGCCTTCTTAACTAAGTTTAATCATTTCTAACTTTTGATTTAAATTGAGAGACATGTGACTCTTTCTTTCACTTGAACACTTAAGCCCTTGTAGTGTTATGAATTGGCTTAATTTCAATATTGTTGTGTCTCAGGGAGTTGGGGGGAGGACACTGAAGAGAAGAAATGAGATGGGGGAACAGGGGAACAGCCAGTCAGTGGAGCAATCAGAACATATATAATACTTATCAGTTAAGTTTGCCATCTCATATGGGCATGGTTCATGGTACCCCAAAACAATTATAATCTTAATATCAAAGATGACTGATCACAGATCACCATAACAGATATAAAAATAATAATTCTTAATAATAGTATTTTTAAAGTTCTAAATATTGCAAGAATTACCAAAATGTGACCCAGAGATAAAGTCAGAATATGTTGTTGGAAAAAATGGCATGAATTAACTTTCTTGATGCTGGGTTGCCTCCAAACTTCAATTTGTAAAAAATGCAATATCTGCAAAGTGCAATAAAGTGAAACACAGTAAAACAAAGCATGCCCATATTCTTATTTTGCTGTGAAACAAATACTACAAACTTAAACAATATATATTTATTATCTCACAGTTTCTGTGGCTCAGGAATTCTGGCATGGTTTACCTTAGGCCTCTTCCTCAGGGTCTTACAAGGTTGCAAACATGATGTCAGCCAGACTGGGTTCTCATCAGAAGTTTAACTAGGGAATGATCAACTTCCAAGCTCACTCCAGTTGTTGGAAGAAATTATTTTATTGCAATTCTTGGACTAAGGGCTTCAATTTCTTGCTGGCTCTCAGCTGGAGGCCATCCTCAGCTCCTAGGCATTGCCCACAGGTTTTTGTTTTGTTTTCTTTTGTTTTTTTATGTGTGGGCTTCCCCAACATGACTGTTGGCTACATCAGTCTAGCAAGGAAGAAAAGGATCCTAGCAAGATGACTAGTACAGCCTTACATAATATGAACATAATTATGTACATTCTGTTATCTTTGCCACATCCCATATGCCTGGGAGCGAGTCACAGATGGCACCCACACTCAAGGGGAGAGGATTACACAAGGATGTAAACACCACATCTTAGGGGCCACCTTATGAATCTTGCTGTAACTTTATATTTACTGGAAGAATGCTCTTTGTTGCTTGAAGTCTCCTTGGAATCTTTCCTTGTGGTACACATGTCCTTTTAATTTTATTCCACCTTCAATTGTCCCATAGCAAAGCAAAGAACCCACTTACACTAATCTCACTTTGTTCCCATCCAGTCTCTTTCTTAGACTTCAGATACTTAGCTTGACTTAATTATGTTTAGGTTTCCAGATTTTCTAATCTGAAAAGTTATCTATGAAATAATAAAGGAAGTAAGATGAAAAAATAACTTGTTCCAACTTTGTTACAAAGAGAACTTTCTCAGAAATTCATCTTCTTCAACCAACCACATTGTCTGGGCCCTGTCCAGCCTTCTGGACTGATGGCCGAACTTTGTGAAGGGAGGGACTACAGATCAAAGTGAAGGGGGACATTTTCATAGAGGGTCTTGAAAGAAGCCTGAGCTGAATAATGAGGACCCTCCAGAGAATGAATTGCTTGGAAAGTGTGAGACCTGAGATAAACCAGGAAGTGGTTGTGAAATTTGAACTTACTCCCAAACCTAGAGTGAGAAGTGAGGAACTCTTTCATGGATTTTTGGTGCACACATGCAATAACAGCAGGAGACACAGACGAAAGGTGAGGTCTACAGACATTTAATTTCTGACCCTGTATTTCTGATTTCTTTTTGACAGTGATTGCCTAAAAGCCAAGGGAATGCATGATTTTCTTCTTCCAGTCTCCACATTTGCTGTCATGAGCAGGGTTTTTTTTTAATTTTCTTTTTTTAAAGAAAGGTAAAGGAAGAATATATACATGATAGAGATGAGAGAAAAAAACAAACTTTTTTCACAAACATCTTGTATATATTTGAAAATGGTCACTAAACTTTCCTCTTCCCTCTAGATTTTCTTACATAAGCATGGTGCTGCCCCCTGAATCTTTCCTGTGGGTATTTTAATCATGTTTCTCTGGATCTATTCTGGTAACTACATGGAAAACCCGTTAGAACTCTGGTAACTACATGGAAAACCTGTAGACAGTGGGATGAAATCACACTAAGGTGAATCTTGGACCTTGTAAGGAATTTAATTTCAAAAGACCTGTGAGGAGTCATAACACCACCCTCAAGGAAAAAGATATAGTGATTCCTTCTGTCATGATTTTTACTATAACCATATGTTTTTAATAGGGGAATTAAAATTTGACAATGTCTGTATTTTTCTCCTAGGAAGAGTGGCTGACCTGCCAGAGAAAGTGGCTCTACCTAGAAAGTATTTTCAATGCTCCAGGTATTCAGAGGCAATTGCCTGCAGAGGCCAAGATGTTCCTTCAGGTGGATAAGTCATGGAAGGAAATCATGAGGAAGGTGAATCGGCTGCCTAATGCTCTTCGAGCTGCTACTCAGCCAGGTATAAAACAAAATTCCAAACAAGCAAAAAGACTACAATCACCTAAAATGTTTCTCTTCTCTGGGAACCTAATAACGTGGTACATTCAGCCCTTGATTCTAGTCAGTATGGGTAACAAAGAATACTTGCATTTGACACACTTACTAAACAATGTCAATGGAACACTAGACTTTTTATATTATTATTATCTCTCAGCTTAGTTTGTAGTTTTGGAAAAGGAGAATCTGCTTATTTTTGCTGTTTTTATGATTTGGAGACATTACTCTAGGGTATCAGTGATGTTTTCATCTCAGAATTTTGATAAGGAGACAAACATTCACATTCAGTTGATACTCTGTTAAAGCTCCTCCACAGATTTATAGCCATGAAAATTTCCATGCCTTATTTTTAATGAAGTCATTAAAACTAGTTAAAAAAATATTACCATTTATTGCATTTCTAGTCTCAAGGTTGAAATGTGTTTTAATAAGTTCTGTTTCTGTGGCTGTGGAATCAAAGTCTTTCAGGGCGCACATATGTGGCTCTTGAACTTTATGCTTTAAGTAAAAGCCTTGGCAAGCTTGCCTGTTGTCCAGGAAATAGCAGCACATGGTGCAGCCTGGTAAATATCCTCAGACAGCTTCCCTGCAGCAGCTGCTGGGCTGTACTCTTTGCCCAAAAACTCTGACATAAGACAGAAATGGAAAAGAACACTATATGGAATAATAGAATTGAAAACTCTTTGGGTCTTTTAGAGGCAGCCTACATTCCTTGGCTCATGGCCCTCTTCCAGCCTGTAATCTCAGCACACTAACCTCTGTTTCTGTCATCACATCTCCTTATCAGCCTCCAACCTTCCTGCCTCCTGCTTATAATGGCCTATGTATGATCAGTCCACCAGACAATCCAGGACAGTCTCTTCATCACATGATCCTGATCTAACTTAATCACATCTGCAAAGTTCTTTTCCATGTATACTAACATATTGACAGGTTTGGGGGATTAGGACATGAACATCTCTAAAGGGCCATTATTCTATCTACTGCACTCACTTGTCATGTTGAAACATTTTGCTGTGAAGGCTATGTTTGATTACAGAGTGCTGTCCCAGTCCCTACTAGACTTGTTATAAAATATAATTTATGAAATTTAAAAAAAAATTGATTCAAAAATGCATCTGCTTCTAAGGATCTAAGATAAGAACAGAGACTTATATGACTTATATAGATCATTTTAGGTGATGATAAAGCTATGAAAAAAAATAGAGTAAAGGGGCCAGAGGGGGAGGGAGGGAGGGAGGGAGGGAGAGAGAGAGGGAGAGACAGACAGAAAAACAGACAGAAGGCTTTTTTTTTGATAAAGCTTTTGAGCAGAAACCTGCAGAAACAAGGGAGTGAGTCATGTATGTTATCAAAGGAACATTGTTAAAAGAGGAGGGAAAATCAAAGCAAGGCTCCAAAGGCAAGTGCATGCTTCACATGCACAACTGTTTGCAAGAAAGCCAATGAGAGCTGCAGTGGAATGCAGAAGGGCTTAGGTGGTGAAGCAAGAGAGGCAAGGCTACTTAGGTGGGGGACTGGGCATCAGACTGCTTATTGATTACATAGACCCTTGGAAACCATGATAAAGACTGTGGATTTGATTCTTGGGCAGGTGGGGATATCAGCTACTGTGATAGGCACCAAAACTACAAAGATAAACAAGACATGGATCTTGCTCCTTAAGGAGCTGTAGTTTAATGATAAAGAAATAGTATCCCATCCCCACAATTTTGGCATTTAAAGATGGCAGAAGATACAGAAAAGATGCCAGTAAGAAAGTGACAGACAATGAGTAAGTATAGACTCTGGCTTTGTTGGGAGAGTCAAGGAGAAGGCAACTGCTTGGCTTTGGATTTGTACTCCTAGCCCCCCAAAAGTGGGATACACCAGCTAAAAATGTTTCATATTAAATGTACTTGTTCACACTTTGTAAATACTTAAATTATTATTAAAGGTAATAGTTAAAATTCTTAGTGTCCCCCATTTTAATGTATTAGAGCATTCCTTTATCAAATAATACCAAAGCTTTTAAAATATTAACAGTATATTTTAATTTTACTTAAAATTATCTTTCTTGATTTTTTAGTTAATACCTTTTATTGAAAAGACCATACCACTGCCATTGCATTTCTTTTATTTATTTATTTGTATTTCAATAGGTTTTAGGATAACAGGTGATATATGGTTACATGAATAAGTTCTTTAGTGGTGATTTCTGAGAATTTTGGTGCACCCACCACCCAAGCAGTGTACACTGTACCCAATGTGTAGTCTTTTATCTTGTCATCCCTCACCTCCCTCCAACCCTTGCCCCTCATTGCCTAAGTTCATTGTATCATTCTTATACCTTTGTGTCCTCATAGCTTAGCTCCCATTTATGATTTAGAACATATAATGCTTGGTTTTCCATTCCTGATTTACTTCCCTTAGAATAATGGTCTCCAAATCCATCCAGGTTGCTGCAAATGCATTATTTCGTTCCCTTTTATGGCTGAGTAGTATGCCATGGCATATATACACACATTTTCTTTACCCATTCATTGATTGATAGACATTGGGGCTGGTTCTGTATTTTTTGCAATTGCAAATTGTGCTGTTATAAACATGCATGTGCATAATATTTTTTATATAATGACTTCTTTTCTTCTGGGTAGTTACCCAGTAATAGGATTACTGGATCAAATGGTAGATCCACTTTTTAGTTCTTTAAGGAGTCACCACACTGTTTTCCATAGTGGTTGTCCTAGTTTACATTCCCACCAGGAGTGAAAAAGTGTTCCCTTTTCACCACCTCCACACAAACACCTATCATTTGTTTTTTATTTTAGCCATTCTTGCAGGAGTAGGGTGGTATTGCATTGTGGTTTTGATTTGCATTTCCCTGATAATTCCTGGTGTTGAACATTTTTTCATATGTTTGTAGGCCATTTGTATATCTTCTTTGAGCATTGTCTATTCATGCCCTTAGCTCACTTTTTGATGGGATTGCTTTTTTCTTGCTGACTTGTTTAGAGTTCCTTGTAGATTCTGGATATTAGTCCATTGCCAGATGTACAGATTGTGAAGATTTTCTCTCACTCTATGAGTTCTCTGTTTACTCTGCTTATTGTTTCTTTTGCTGTGCAGAAGCTTTTTAGTTTAAGTCTCATATATTTATCTTTGTTTTTGTTGCATTTGCTTTGGGATTTTGGTCATGAAGTTTTTGCCTAAGTCAATGTCAAGAAGGATTTTTTCCAATATTATCTTCCAGAATTGTTATGGTTTTAGTTCTTAGATTTAAGTGTTTGATCCATCTTGATTTGATTTTTGTATAACGTGAGAATTGAAGATCCAGTTTCATTTTTCTACATGTGGCTTGCAAGTTATCCCTGGACCATTTGTTGAATAGAGTGTCCTTTCCTTACTTGATGTTTTTGCTTGCTTTGTTGAAGATCAGTTGGCTGTAAGTATTTTGCTTTATTTTCAGGTTATCTATTCTGTTCCATTGGTCTACGTGCCAATTTTTATACCAGTACCATGCTGTTTTGGTGACTATGGCCTTATAGTATAAAGTCAGATAATGTGACGCCTCCAGATTTGTTCTTCTTGCTTTGTCTTGCTTTGGATATGTGGGCTCTTTTTTGGTCCCATATGAATTTTAAAATTGTTTTTTTCTAACTCTGTGAAGAATGATGGTGGTATATTGATAATAATTGCATTAAGTTTATAGATTGTTTATGGCAGTATGGCCATTTTCACAATATTAATTCTACCCATTCATGAGCATAGGATATGTTTCCATTTGTTTGTGTTGTATGATTTCTTTCAGCAGTGTTTTCTAGTTTTCTTTGTAGAGGTCTTTCACCTCCTTGGTTAGGTGTATTTCTAAGTTGTTTGTTTGTTTATTTTTTTATGCAGCTATTGTAAAAAGGGTTGAGTTCTTGATTTGATTTTCAGCTTGGTCACTGTTGATGTATAGCAGAGCTACTGACTTATGTACATTAATTTTGTATCCTGAAACTTTGCTGAATTCATTGATCAGTTCTAGGAGCTTTTTGAATGAGTGTTTAGGGTTATTTAATTTTTATGTATTTGTATGGTTTTGAGGATTCCTTTTGCGGTTGATTTCCAGTTTTATTCACCTGTGATCTGAGAAAGTACCTGATATAATTTTGATTTTCTTAAATTTATTGAGACTTGTTTTGTGGCCTATCATGTGGTCTATCTTGGAGAATATTCTATGTGCTGATGAATAGAATGTATGTTCTGCATTTGTTGGGTAGAATGTTCTGTAAATATCTGTTGAGTCCATTTGTTCTAGGGTGTAGTTTAAGTTGTTTCTTTGTTGACTTTCTATCTTGATGACCTGTCTAGTGCTGTCAGTGGAGTATTGAAGTCCCCCACTATTATTGTGTTGCTGTTTATCTCATTTCTTAAGTCTAGTAGTAATTGTTTTATAAATTCATAAATTTGGGAGCTCCAGTTTTAGGTGCATATATATTTAGAACCATGATATTTTCTTCTTGGAAAAGTCCTTTTATCATTATATAATATCCTTCTTTGTCTTTTTTAAATGGCTTTGCTTTAAAGTTTGTTTTGTCTTTTATAAGAATAACTACTACTGCTCGCTTTTGGTGTCCATTTGCTTGGAATATCTTTTTCCACTCCTTTACCTTAAGTTTATGTGAGTTGTTATGGGTTAGGTGAGTCTCTTGAAGACAGCAGATACTGTCTGGACATCCAGCTTGGTAAAGAGGACATCAAACTGTCAGCATTTGCTGATGATGTGATTGTAATTTTTTTACTGGCATTTCAATTTCATGACTCATTTTAACTTTAGATTTGAACATTTCAAAGCATATTTTTATTAAAGAGTTTTATTAAAGAGTTTTCTAGAAAGAAGATTCATAAATTGATTATATTTTAAAGTGATAATTTTTTCTGAAAAAAAAAAATGGATTTTAACACAGTTTTACCAATACTATTTTTTTTAATGAACAGGACTTCTGGAAACTTTTCAAAACAATAATGCATTACTTGACCAAATTCAGAAGTGCCTAGAGGCATACTTAGAATCAAAAAGAGTTATCTTTCCAAGGTAAGTTTATAAAGCAACCTAAGATACTTTTTAGTAGTTACGATTGTCGATCAAGTTGAGGTTATAGTTATAACCTCAAAGCATCAAGGAACTAGAGAGACAAAAAGATCTAAGATAATGAAAATCCAGCTAGTTATCTTAATTGGGGAGTATAAATCTCAAGGACAAAGATACAATATTCAATAATATTTAAGTGGATAAGTATCTAAGTTGCTGAAATAATTTTATTTTATTTTAATTTTTGTGGATATATCGGTGTGTATATTTATGGGGTACATAACATGTTTTGACATAGGCATATAATGCATAATAATCACATCATGTAAAATGGGGTATTCATCTCCATAAGCATTTATTCCTTGTGTTACAAACAATCCAGTTATGCTCTCTTAGTTATTTTAAATGTACAATTAAATTATTATTGACTATTAAATTATTATTGATGACTAAATTATTATTGACTATAGTCACCCTGTTGTACTATCAAATACTAAGTCTTATTCACTCTTCCTATTTTTTGTACCCGTTAAATATCCCCACCTCCCCAACCGCAATCCTTCCACTACCCTTCCCAGCCTCTGGTAACCATCCTTCTACTCTCTATCTCCATGAGTTCAATTGTTTTGATTTTTAGATCTCACAAATTGAAATGATTCTTCATTACCCAATTGCTTTATCATATTACTGTTGAATGAATATGTGTGCCTGTGCATGTGTGTATGTGTGCACAGATGTGTGCATAAACGGTTAGAGACTGGTGTTGCCTGAGCAATTTTCTTTAGGTTAATTGGTGGAAATCCATGTTAAGCTTTCTGAGATGGCTAGTCTTGAGGAGAGTGAACCCCACCCTTTCTCATGGGCATAGCAAGCACCCTTAGCACATCTCTCTACCAAAAAAATATTCCTATCTCTAGCTGTCCAGCCTTTTCAGCTTTTACACTTTCATATCCTCAGGCAAGTGAGGACTCCAGAGTCTTTACCCATCTCCTTATGAGTCAGCCCCAGGTGACCTGATATCTCACTTTGAAATGTGACAACTCTAGTCCTAGAACTTCAGCCAAAACTGAAACTTTAACATCTGGTTATATTACTTGGGAAAGGTTTGGCCAAAAACACAGAAGCCACTCTAGGTGTTTAGAGCAAAAGTTTCATTCAGGGAATTAGAAGTTTTCACTGGTGCTAGAGGCAGAAGAAGGGAAGAACTGAGGACCACTTTGAGGAAATCCAGAAATACAGGCAGAGGTCTCAGGGAAGTGCCACCAAAGTGTCAGCTTCCTGCAACAAGAAAGGGAGGAATTGTCAGGAGGACACCTGAAAACCAAAGATAAAATCCCACCCACTTCAGTCATCCATGCTCAAGTTGGGGAGTAATGGCTTTGCTTCCTTCTACCTTCTCAGTCACATAGAAGAGCGTCTCATAGGCAGCATCTAAATTAAAACCTTACTGGAAAGAGATTCTAGAAATGTCATTCCAGCTTTTCCCTGATGCAGGGATATTGCTAAGTTGACAATCAACAATCTAGAGCATTTACTAACTGCTGGTTTATACATTTAGTCCTCCAAAACATAAGCGAGTTGGAGATAGGAACAGCAATAAAAAGGATCCTTGACTGAAAAAAAAATTTGGAAATCACTGTCTTAAACACTAATAGTTAATTGCTCTAACCTGTTTTAATATGAACTAGGATAGTCAGTTGGAAAAATAAATCAAATTCCTTTTGAGTGATTTGGAGAGATTACACATAATACAAAAACTATATTACACGAAGACTGGCATTTAGAATATTCTGGGTTTTCGAGAGGAGACACAAACAATTTTTCTTTCATAAAAGGTCACATAGTAGATACTCAAGGCTTTGTAGGCTTTACAGTCTCTGTAGCCAGGTCCACTATTGTAGCACAAAAGGAACCACAGACAGTATGTCTGCATGGCTGTGTGACAATGAAGCTTTATTTACAAAAACTAGTGGTGGGCCAGATTTGTCCTGTGGGCTGTTATTTGCCAACCCCAATCTATGGCAAAATAATCTTCTGTAAGTTTATAATTTCCTTTACCTATCTTGCTGGTAATAATATTGAAATATACATAAATGTTTTGTTTCTACATAGCTTCACATGGTTGGAAATGGTGTGCTGGCAAAATTATATTATGCCCCTTTTCACAGTAGCATGTACTGCAGGGAATAGTGCATACCTTTGGGTTAAGAGAATGGCCCAGTACACATTCACAGAACCCAATAAGGTTCTCCTGCAACTACCCGTCCATCTATTAACTCTTCAACAAATCATGTACTGAATACCAGTTATGTGTGACATACTAGGCCAGATTTTAGGGAAAACAAATAATATGTTTTCACTCTGGAGACTTAAAGCCAGGTAAAACAGATATGTGAACACAACAGTTTCTAGCATTTTTACAATTTTTATGTACATATCTTTTATGTACTAGGCACTAATTCTAGGTATGCATCATCACACCTAGGTGTATCATCACTAATTTTCACAGAAATCATGTTTAGAGATATGTGGCCTCCCCAGAAACCCATGACCGAATAATTGGAAGTCCAGGAAATTGGTAGACAGGGAAGAGATGTGGCTAAGGAATTTATCTTTTATGTCTATCTAAGACTTTACTTCAATTTCAACTTACATTTTAAGGATGTTCTTTACTGCAGATTTTACTTCTTGTCAAATGATGAACTTCTGGAGATTTTGGCCCAGACACAAAATCCACAGGCTGTGCAGCCACACTTAAGGAAATGCTTCGACTCCATTTCAAAGCTCGAATTTGCTCTCATGCCTCCTGCCGAAGGAAAGATTCCTGGCATTGATGGAGAACCAGAAAAGGTTTATACTAATGATATTTTAGCAATGCTGTCACCAGAGGGAGAAAGGGTGAGGTGCTTTTGTTTATATTTCTTTATGATGAACTTTGTTACTCTTCTAGGGTTATTCTCACTCTAAGCATACAAATACACTGCTGGCTCAGCAGCTTCAAGAATAACCAAAATAAAATTCTTGCCCTCAAAGAGCTCAAAGTCTAGCAGAGAAGTAGTCAAAAAAACAACTGAAAATCACCACAGAAAATACAGTAACAAAGACATGTGTTCTGTTGTTGGAAATAGAGTGGAGCAAACTAGAACCATGTCTTATTCAACTCTCCACAAAAGGCACGCCAGTGGACTGATTAAGAGCATTGGTTCTACTATCAGGCCACTTGAACTAAGTCCTACCCTTTAATCTCATCCAAAAGATGGGGATTAGTAATTGTATCTGATTAATGGAATGATGAGCCTGTTCAGGGGATAGTATACTAAAGCAGTACCCAATAAGCACTATGGAAATGTTAGTTGCTAGAGGCAGCATCTCCAGGGCATTGCCCAGCTCCTGGTATGTGGGGAACACTAAGAGAGTGAATATATTAGCACACTGTGAGGAACCAAGTGGCTTCCCAGAGGAGAGCCACATATATGTACACATACACAAAGTCAAGTAAGATGGAAGGGGGAGTATCTTCTACATGGACATGGGTGACATTGCAGACACAGGAACTGTGCAGGGAAATGCCAAGGAATTGGGTCCAGTAAGAACACAGTGTGTATCTATGGGAACATATAAACCTTTATTTGTTCTGAATTGATCCTCTTGCAAAAGAATTTGCTCATCACTGGTGCAAAAGAGAAAGGGGAAGACCAAGGATAGAATCTTGGGAAAACATGAAATTTAAAGACAGGTTAGAAGAAGAGCAGATGAAAGAAACCAAATCAGTCATGACAGGCCATTGGAAGTCCAAAAAAATAGATACAAGAACTGAAAAGTGTCATTTGAACTTTCGAGTTGGGAGGACCTGGGTAACCTTAGTAGACAGGTTTACAGAAGTGATCGGAGACAAAAATCAGATGGCAGCAAGTATGAAAGTGAAAATAAGTGAAGAAATCCATGCAGTGCATATAGACTCCTCTTTCAGGGAGTTGACTCCAAGTGGAAGCAGTAAAATGAAGCAATAGGTGGGGCGAAAGGAGATAGCTGTATAGTGGAATATCAATAGAAGTTTCAGTATTTGCGGTCAGGCTTCAGCATTTACATAGCTCAGGATTCTGTCATGGAAATACAGAAGGTGTACAGCTTACAAGTCCCACAAAAGCTACTTCATCAATGCTCTGATTACCTTTTAGGTTAGCTTGGGGAAAGGCCTCAAGGCCCGAGGCAATGTAGAAGAATGGCTTGGTAAAGTGGAAGAAGCCATGTTCACATCTCTGCGGCGCCTGTGCAAAGCTGCCATCGCTGACTATCAGGGGAAGCTGAGGACAGACTGGGTGATTGCTGGCCACCCTTCTCAAGTAACTCACACTCACATTTCATATTTCTGAATTAATTTTCGGTGATATACATCACATATTTAAGAAGGATGTTTTCTTGCAGGTTATCCTGACCATTTCTCAAATTATGTGGTGCCGTGATTTGACCAAATGCCTGGAAACAGAAGACAGTAATCATATAGCGGCCCTGGAGGATTTTGAAAAAGTAAATTTTGAGGTGAGATCTGTGACACGGTGACATTGTTGACTTGCAAGATGGTCTTAGTGTGGGTTTTTTAAGCATGGTTAATGCAAATTCACTTTTTCAGAAATTCTCATGTGCTGACATGACTTACAAAGTTTTGGAATTCTCACTAAAATGATTTGCGTTCCACTTTTTTTAGAGACACTACTTTAATGTTTGTGTAGTATTTATATGAATACTTGTGAAAATAGGAGGAAAAACAATTCCAGAATAAAACATCAGGGTTATAATGGTTTGCAACTTTTAAGGACAAACTGTGTTCACTAGTTCCTGCATACCTCTCAGGGAAGTTTATTTAGTCCAGGAAAACCTCCAGATTCATGCCATTTCTATTTCTAGGCTTTAATTCTATTTCTGCTGTTTTGTAGAACTGTCAGGCAACTAACAAACAATAAATGATTCAAAGAATTTAAATACCATCAAGAGCTTTTAGCTATAGCTAGGAAATGCTATTTTACTAAATAGCATTTAAATAGCACTAAAACTTTATACTTGTTGAACAGCAACTCCACATTTCCCCCTCTCCCTAGCTCCCTGTAATCACCATACTACTCCTTTTCTATAAATTTAGCTATTTTAGACCTCACATAAATAGAGCATGCAGGACTTATCTTTCTATGACTGACTCATTTCATTTAGCTTAATATCCACCTGGTTCAATCATGGTGTTACAGGTAATGGGATTTCCTCCTTTTTTTTTTTTTTTTTGAGGCGGAGTTTTGCTCTTGTTACCCAGGCTGGAGTGCAATGGCGCGATCTCGGCTCACCGCAACCTCCGCCTCCTGGGTTCAGGCAATTCTCCTGCCTCAGCCTCCTGAGTAGCTGGGATTACAGGCACGCGCCACCATGCCCAGCTAATTTTTTGTATTAGTAGAGACGGGGTTTCACCATGTTGACCAGGATGGTCTCGATCTCTTGACCTCGTGATCCACCCGCCTCGGCCTCCCAAAGTGCTGGGATTACAGGCTTGAGCCACCGCGCCCGGCCTCCTCCTTTTTTTTAAGATGGAATAATAAATATTTCATTGTATGTGTATACCACATTTTCTTTTTTCTTTTTTTTTTTTTCTTTTTTAAGAAAGAGGATCTCACTCTGTCTCCCAGGCTGGAGTGCAGGGATAAAATCATAGCACCCGGCTAATTATCATTATTATTATTTTTTGTAGAGACAGGGTCTCACTGTATTGCTCAGGCAGGTCTCAAAAGCTTCCCTCAAGTGGTCTTCCTGCCTTGACCTCCTAAAGTGCTAGGATTACAGACATGAGCCACCATGCCCAGTTCACATTCTCTTTATTCATCATCCATGGATGGACACTTAGGTTTTTTCCACATCTTGGCTGTTGTGAATAATGCTGCAATGAACGTAGGAGTGTAGATAATCTCCTCTGGACTTCATTTCTTTTGGATATGTACCAGAGTGGGATTACTGGGTCATATGGTAGTTCTATTTTTAATTTTTTGAGGAGCCAGCATATTGTTTTCCATAATGGCTGCACCATGTTTACATTCCCACCGGCAGCATACCAGGGTTCTCTTTTCTCCACACCCTTGCCAACATGGGTTATCTTTTGATTTTTTGATAATAGTCACCCTACCAGTTGTGAGACAACATCTCATTATGGTTTTTATTTGCATGTCCCTTATGATTAGTGACATTGAGCCTTTTTTCATATACCTAGTTAGCCCCTTGTATGCCTTTTTCTGAGAAATGTCTATGCTAGTCCCCTGCTCATTTTTTAGTTGGGTTATTTGGTTTTTGCTATTGAGTTCTAGGAGCAATTAGACCCTTATCTTACACCATACACAAAAATCAACTCAAAATGGATTAAGGATTTAAATGTAAGACCTGAAACTGTAAAACTCCTAGAAGAAGACATAAGTGAAAATCTTTGACATTGTCGTTGGCATTGATTTCTTGGATATGATACCAAAAGCACAAGCAACAAAAGCAAAAAATACATCAATGGGATTATATCAAACTTAAAAGCTTTTGCACAGCAAAGGGAAACAATCAACAGAGTGAAAAGGCAACCTAGAGAATTAAGGAAAATATTTACAAATGGTATGTCTGGTAAGGACAAAGGCCAACTTTTAACTCCAAATTCAATTCTACTTCCAAGCAATACTATATTAAAGATTCACCCTTAAAACAGAAAAATGAAAGAGCTTTATTGAACAAAACAACTTTATTGAAATAAAACCACTCTCTCTATATATTTATATGTAAACATTCAATAAATATTTATTTACTGAATAAAACAACTTTATTGAAATAAGAGAAAACACTCTCATGAAATCCCTCAAATAAATTTCATCTCCATAGCTTCAGAGAAGAGAAATGACTCCCTAAAGAAAGTTCCGTTGCCTCTATGTAGAGGTGATCCCACATCAGGGTTGGCCTTACTAAGTGACATTTCAGCACAATGGTGCAAGGTCCTCAGAGGCACTGCTTTTCTTTGAAAAAGATTTAATTATTTAGTAAAGATCAAGTAAAAATTTAGCTCACTCTTTCCAAAAATGTTTTCGTTTATTCAGTTATTGGCTAAGTTAAAATGCTCAGATTTTCTGATTATTAATGGAAAAACCACCCCTAAAATTGAAGAGTATCACCTTTAACTACATTTAATTTTTAGGGAGAACACGCTCCTCTAGAGAATCATCACATAGTAGTTAAGAGCATGGGCTTTCCTCAAGGCAAATGTCTACTCAGGTCTCATTTTTGTTACTTCATAATTGTATGCCTGCCATCAAGTTACTTATGCTCTCTGACCTCCAGTTTCTGCAAATGTACAGTGGGGTAAAGACAGTATTTATTTCACAGAAGTCTTATGGGAATTAAATAAAAGTATTGTCCTGTTTGGTCACAGAATTATAGATTCTTAAAATTAGATGGTTTTTAGCAATGTCTCTCCAAATTAAATGGTGAAAGAGATAATGTATATATGTAAGCTGATATTGGAAAATTCACCATGACAATTTTTTTTTAATTTGTAGAGATTAAATGCCCTGGCTACAATAGTTCGAGGCAGTCTTCCAAAATTACACAGAAACATCCTAACTGCATTGATTACTATTGATGTGCATGCAAGAGATATAGTCACTGAACTCATTCAATCTAAGGTAACTATTTCATTTAAGTAAAATTACACACTTCTTTTTGAAATGAGCATATCTAATATGTATATCGCATGTAGGTGGAGACAGTTGAATCCTTTGACTGGCAGAGACAACTGCGCTATTACTGGGATACAGACCTGGATAATTGCGTGGCCAGAATGGCACTCTCTCAGTACACTTATGGCTATGAATATTTGGGTGCATGCCCAAGATTGGTTATTACTCCTCTCACAGTGAGTTATTGATCACTTAAGTTAATATTGACATGAGTGCTTTTCAATCAAAAGTCTTAAAAAGTTTTATATGACATTAACTTTTAAAAGGATTTACTATAAATACTTGTTTGTAAAGCAAAGATTTGCATTATTTAATTATGTGCATGGATCTTTTGGTGTATTTTAACTGCTATATTTTTCATAGAAAATAGTAATCCTTCCCCCATAGAAAGGAAATGACTTAATTTGTGACCTGAGTCGGTTCCCTTTGTAATGATAATTCATTGCTTTCTTCAGGATCGCTGCTATCTATGCCTCATGGGAGCTTTGCAGCTTGACCTTGGGGGTGCACCAGCTGGTCCTGCTGGCACTGGGAAAACAGAGACTACTAAAGATCTGGCAAAAGCTCTTGCCATCCAGTGTGTGGTCTTTAACTGTTCCGATGATTTGGACTACAAGGTATAGTTCTTGCATCTGAATATTAACATTAAGTGTTTTATGTGTTTTTCTCTATTTGCAACATGACATAACAAAATAAGGTGAGGATGGAGTGATCACAAGCAAGGGAAAAGAAATGAGGCAAAGAATGGCTAAAGTGGAATGAATAGAGCAAGGAGAAGAGTCAACACATAGTGGTCTGGGTAGTCTGGGTAAGAATCAAGGCTAGGGATGATTTGTCAAATGGTGAAAAAATAAAAAATCTATACATGTCAGTAAGAAGAAAGAAATGAGATGAGGTATAAGATGGAATAGCAGGGAAACCTAGGAATAAGGACTAAGCTTACGGTAGGAAATTGGCAATTCAGTGAATGGCATATTGAACATGAAATATGTGGGAGGCGGGAATTCAGGGTAAGGTTTTTCAATACAGTGGTTCTCAAACTTGTTAGTCATTGGACTCCTTTACACTCTTAAAAATTATCGAGACTTCCAAAGAGATTTTGTTCATGTGGGTTACATCTGTTGATATTTACCATGTTAGAAATAAGAAAACAAATAAAATATGTTTTATATATATTTTTATTTGTTTAAAAAGTAACAGTAAACCTAATATATGTTAACATAAACATGTTTTTGTTGAAAACCTTCCAAACAAAAAAAGTCCCACTGTTTTATATTTTTGAAAATCTCTAATATTTTCAAAATGTTACAAAAAAAATTCAAAATATGAGAGCTGCCTACACTTCACATCCTTGACCATGCTGTCAGGCTCCATAACTGTTGTCAATCTGAGAAGCATGAAATGGTATCCCATTGCATTCCCCTGGTCACTAGTGAGGTTAAATGTCTTTTCAATCTAGGATTTCTCATCTATGAAATACCTATTTTCATCATTTCCCCGTGTTCTCTTGGCTTGCTTATGCTTTTTAAAATTGAGTAGCAGGTTTTTAATATGTTTTTGATACTGATTTCTTCTCTCAGTTAAGTGTTATCTCTTAGTTCTGTCCTCTAAAAAGGGACACTGACAGCCTAAAAACAGTGATCACCTCCAGTACCCAGACTGTAGTCTTAAGTACCTGTTCCTACTAAAAGTAACCAGAGCTGGCTCTAGGATGTTGCATAAAATGAGCCTGCAACATCCTGTCCTATCTGAAACAACAACAACAAAATACCAAAAATTTATGTGATCATATTAGTAATCAGAATGTTACTAAAAGGGGTTCTTCATTGACCAAAGATGGGACAATGTGAGAATGATAATAATAACTGAAGTGGATCAAAACACATAAAACATTTTTAAATTCATTAATATACAATGATTAATGAAAAAGTATAAAACAAAATTCATTGATCACCTTGGAGGTTTCCAGAGCAACAACTTATTTGAAAAATTGATAAAGAAAAAGAATTAAGTATTTATCCTGCCTTTTCTGTGGACTGTTTTGGGGGGTAATAAAAAAGTTGATGAGGAAAATTCCTTATAGAATAATCACAATTAATAAATGCAGAAAGGATGATAACATTATAAATTGGTATTTTGCAACGTTTAAAAAATAATGTATCTAGCAATGGCCTTTATTGCTAAAACCACTAAAGACCAATTAGAAAATTTATAATGGACAAGTACAGCTAGTAATCTACTGGTCAGTCACAACTTTCACAATTAGGAAATACGTATCTCCTGTTATGATATGTAAGCTATCAATTATTCCTGTTCAAAACAATTAAACTTCAAACTTATAAATCTACTTCAGTCTCTAGTTTTCAAGAAGTACAGTGTATAAGATAAAGGAACATGTTAACACCACAAGAATACAATCAGCTAAATATGGAATCAGGGGAATTCTGTAGGGAAAAATAACTTACAGACCTTCAAAAATGAATTGCATAAAAGAGAGGGGATTCAGGGTACTGCTATAAATTTAAAGAGATTTAAGAGACACAGTAACCAAATGCAGTGTTTCTACTTTGCTTGTATCTTTATCCGAACAAACCAACTGTAAAAGGACAATATTAGTACCATTGAGAAAAATTGAACATGATATTAAATAATTATTGGATTTTTCTTTGAGTAAGTTAACAGTATTGATTTGGGTAATTTTGGGGTTTTTACATGTTACAGAGTTTATGGTGAAATAATATGATGCCTAGGGTTTGCTTTAAAATACTGTAACAACAAAAAATGTTGGAGAGTATTTTGAAAATAGCAGAATATTGGTAATTGTTACGCTGGATGATGTATACGTTCTTTCACCCGATGTCTATGTTTGAAATCTTTCAAAATATAAGGATTTTTTAAAGTAGAAATCATCACAAAATAAAATGGTAGAAATAACACCAAAACTTATTTCTAATGGTCAATTAATTGCCACACAATTCATCTCTGAAAAACAAAACAAAATAGCCCCTGACTGCTGTCAGCTGAAAGCTGACCTGTCTCAGACTATTTGCTTCTCCAGTTGAACACAAACAATTTCACAGACCACCAACTACAGACCAGGTCACAATGCATCCATTATGGAATGAGATGCCATAATCGTGTCTGAGAACACACAAGAATTCTGCCCAAACCACAAAAATAATCTAGCATCCCCCTCTCCCGGCTAACCTGTGTAACTGCTTCACCTTTACCAATGACAGCCTCAGCCAGCTATCCATCAGCCTTCTATGTAATATTATTATGATATCCTACCGGCACCTAATCCACAGTGTTGTGGGTTGAATTGTGTTCCCTCAAAATATGCTCAAGTCCTCATGCCTAGTATCTGTGAATGTTACCTAATTTGAGTCTTTATATTTGTAAAGATTCTGATGTTTAAAATGAGGTCATACTGGAATTGTATCGGCCCTAATCCAATAACTAGTGCCTTTATAAGAAGAGAAAAATGTGGATATAGACACACAGAGAAGATGGCCAAGTGACAGTATACAGGAGGTAGAAATCAGAGTGATGCAGTACAAGAAGCTAAGGAATCCCAAGGGTTGCCAGCAACCACTAGGAGCTACCAAGAGACAAGGAAGAATCCTCCCCAAGAGCCTTCAGATCAAGCATGGCTTTGCTGATACCTTGATTTCAGACTTCTAGCCTCTAGAACTGTTGGATAATAAATTGCTGCTGCTTTAAGCCATTCAGTTTATGGCAATTTGTTACAGTAGCTCTCAAAAATTAACAAAGCAAAACCTTTCTTCACTGACCCTTCCCCAGAATTTTCTAACAAAAGCCCAAATCCTCCTAATGTCCTTTTACTGAGAGAATCCTTGGTTCCCCAGTGTGTGGTCTCCCTTACTGGAACAAGTGGTAAACTCAACTGTGTTTGACTACAGGTGTGTTTCTGGTTATCTTTGACCTGTAGGCATTGACTCTGTCCTTCACGTTTGCTGAAAACAAAGAATTGGAAATTACTTGACTTGAGAAAGTATTTGTTAGCCAGTCAGTCATTGCAAGCCTTCCTGTGTTCCTGATCAATGTTTGGAACTGCTCCTTTGGCACCCTGGAGGTTTTTGCATCTGGGGCAATGGTCCATAGCAAGATTTGGTTTGGATAAGAGCAAAGCTGCTAGTATCATCTACTGAGCCTCTATGCATGTGGCACATGTACACCAACTCACCAGCCATGTCAGGGCTGGATTTCAAACCCCCCACTCTCCTCCACAGCCAGGCACAAACTGCACAGCCAGGATTGGCAGAGAAAGAGGGTCATTTTTGAAGGGCAAATGGAAATCAAGAACCAGCATGACCACAGACATGTTCTCAGAGAGAAAAATATTAGCAAAGAGTCTGTATCACAGATCAAGATCTGGAATTTTCTCTGTTATTTCCTTTAAAACTGTTTGTTCTTAAGTATCCCTTGGGAAGTCTGCATGTATGCCAGGGCTTACATGTATCCTAAGTATGAAGACCATTCCTTCACAACATGGAAGCGTTCCTCAGCTTTGTTGTACAGAATACCAACTTGGTCTTTAGTCCTGCCCGTGCTATCATTCCATCCATTCATTCCATTTCTCTTCTCTTGGCTATGTTATTACTAATTTCCTGGGACTATTTCTTATCTCTGACTAATTCCTTTTATAGAGTATCTTGTTTTATTTTAGAAATGTGTTTCCCTCCCAAATCTCTCTGAGAATTCCATTTGAATTTTGTAAAATTATTTTGTCTTCTACATTATCTCCACTTTCTCTAAAGTTCCTCATTAGTTCATTCTTCTCATTCCTTCTCTTTCTTGAATCTTACTTATTTTGGTTTATAAGTATAGATGAAGAACTAATTTAATTAGTATAAACAGCTTGTTTCACCCAAATGGCCCTTCCTTGAATGAAAGAACTACCAAGAGCTCTGTGGAAGTACAGAATGTGTGGCCAGCAGGCTTCACATGTCCCACGTAGTCCCACAGGTGCGTACCACCACACCCATATAATTTTTGAATTTTTAGTAGAGACGGGGTTTCCATGTTGGCCAGGATGGTCTCCATCTCTTGACTTCGTGATCTGCCCACTTCAGCCTCCCAAAGTGCTGGGATTACAAGTGTGAGCCACTGTGCCTAGCCTATTCCAGCTTTTTATCCAAAACTTCCTTCCTGCTGGTTTCCCTTTCCATTATGTTTTTATCAAGCAAGTACAGGTATTAAGTGTGGACACAGAAAAGGAGAGAGAGAGACGCCGATCTATCAGTCTCTCTGTGTTTTGTGGGAATCAGAGGAAGGGGAGGAAGTAGTTCAGTTGACCACCTTGAAATTTTAAAACCATTAGTTCTATTGTTAAAGAGATAGATCTGTGGTATAATGCAAGATTTGTACACATGCTTAACCAATATCTCAAGTCCCCAAAAGAAATGCAACACTTTAGATGGTACATACTTATTTTCCTCCACCATTAGGATTCTGCTGTAGAAGAAATTAAGAATCATTGCCATAATCTGCGCTGCTATGCCTTCTGCTCAGTAGTTCTTGTGTGTGTCTGCCTTCTAGAATACCTTCTAAAGATAATGAAATCTTCCATTAGTAAAATTTTTCAAGTTTTTTTAAAGTCCTTAAGTTTGTACATTCCATGTGTTAGATTATTTGGGTGTCTATTACATATTTACATAGGTGAGTGGAGTTTATAAACAAGAAGGAAAATTGGTCAGATTGTCATTTTATTTAAAAATAAAACAGATTCAAATCACTTAGACTCAAAAAGATATTTCCTCATGTAGAAAAGTGTTTACTTCTGGCAGAGTCCAATATTCACATAAAACTATTGCGTATTTGTAGATACCACCTTTTTTTACATTTCAGCTCAAAATTTAATTTTTGAAGGAGTTGAACTACGCAATACAAAGTTGAACTGCTTTATTTTGATTTCAGATGATGGGGCGCTTCTTCAGTGGCTTGGCACAGTCAGGGGCCTGGTGCTGCTTTGATGAATTTAATCGAATTGACATAGAAGTTCTATCCGTCATTGCACAGCAACTCATTACCATTAGGAATGCCAAAGCGGCAAAGGTAAGGCATTGGGCAATCGACTATCATGGTAGCAGTCCTTAAGTTTGCAATTAACTCACAGGAAGTGACATTTTAGGAAAGAGGTACTAAAAAAGTTAGGGAGGAATAGCTACACAGATTACGGGATCTCAAGGGTACCTTGGCTCTCCAGAACTAACTGGACTGGAAAATCTAAAGAGAATGAGGTCAGATGAAGATACTGAGTGGTCCTGTTACTTAAAATTTGTTTTAGCCCCTTATAAACATGTCTCTAGAGAGGGGTTTTCATATTCAGAAACTGATGGCAGTGAAGGTTGGGACCAAGTCTCTACCACTCTGTGTTGACCTTCTGAGATCTGGTCACAATGGGCAGCACTGGTGTTCAGCCTCTGCAAACCAAAACAGCACTGCTCCAAGCCCTGTGAGGGCCCCCACTACTCCCTTGGTCCTTTCAGAAGAGCCTCAGACCTCCCCTGGGTACACCAATAAGAGTTCATCCTAGCATAGCTTGGAGGACTCTAGACTCAGCTCTAGCTTCAGAGGCAGAGGCTATCTCATTGGAAGGCACCCTGGTAAGAATTGTTAAATATTTTGATTATCGCCTCTGCAAAAAAGCAAGTTATAGAACAAATAAAAAGAAATCATGACTTGGACTTTAGTGAGCTGCTAAATTGTGTAAGTCATTGTGGTATGTGCTCACACATATTTCATCTTACACCAAACCTATATGAAGCCTATGTCATTTCCCCCAACGTAATAGGTGGAAATAATTCAAAGTTAAAAAATATTTTCACGGACACCAAAATTTATCAGATCCTAAAATCTAAGCTCCCTTATCTGTACTCTCTCCTGTTCCCGCATACTCTGGGGAGGCCTATGTTAAATACAAGATCTTTAAATACAGAGATAGCATAGTCCGTATTATGCAAGTGATTATCATCTGGCTGAGCAATTCACTGAGAGCAAAGTGTATGGAGTAAGGGGACAGGGACCAGAGACAGTAGAGGCAGAGGCAGGATTGAAGCTTTGTCACTAGAGAACAGCCATATGAGGGCGGAGGAAGATAGGAGAGCATCTGCGGATAACCAGCCTCATCCTCAAGCTGCCAGTGCCAAATGAGACAGCTGGAGTAGGGTATATCCCCTGGCATAGATAAACTAAACCACAGAAATGGAGAGGTTCGCTAGCACAAACAGCCATTCAGCAGCAGCAGAAATGGTCTCCAGTTGCACCACACATTCTCTCCTCCAGGCTGTGGCACATCACCCTACTCCATCTTGGTCTTCCCCTGTGTTCCTCATTCCTGTTAATAGCACCCTCATCTAGTGGCCCAACTAGAAACCTAGAACTCACCTTGGAATTGACCCATCACTATCAGTCCCAGAATCTAAGCCATCACCAAATCCTGTTAATTTTATCTGTGAGATGCTTCTCCCCACTTACACCTCTTGAATTCTGGCTCTCATGTCCCCAGTGATCGTTCCTCACTGGTATCCCTGTCTGTAGCCTGTCTAACCTCTTCGCTGCCAACTTTAATTCTATCGATCTACTTAGGAGTCTTCTCTGCTTCCCCCAAAACATGGGACAAAATCTAAATTCCTTAGTTTTAGATTAGCAGTAAACAATCAAGATGCTTAGGCCCAGCCTAACTATACTTTCTGGAACTTTGCCCTTTAGCAAAGTGAATTGCTGGTCATTTCCGGAACGCCCAGTGATTTCTTGCTCCTGCTCCCTTTTCCTGGAATGGTGCCCCTGTTCTCCTACCTGAAACATCCTTCTTCCTTCTTCAGATCCCAAGCAGGTTGCCTGCTACCCCCATAGGCTTTGCACACACCTGCACTGTAGCGTATGTTGCACTTTGTGATCATGGTTTCCAGGTTGATTGCAGACAGCAAGCCTGGGAGTTTCTGGAGGGCTCAAGAGTGAGGATCCTTCAGCTGTGTGCCTCCATGCCTCACCTAGTGCCTCACCTGCAACAGGTGCTCAACAAGTGTTTGCTGTTGAGTAAAAGTGGAGGGGAGATGACAAAAACTGTGACAGTGGGGCCTCAACAACTCAAGAACTAAGATTAGGTTGGAATTTCTTGGGGAATACCAGAAAGTGGGACTGGAGAAGGTTTAATGGTCAGGAAATCTAAGATGAATAGAAAATTAGCAGGGCATGGCAGGGCATGCCTGTGGTCCCAGCTACTGGGCAGGCTGAGGTAGGAGGATTGCTTGAGCCTAAGATGTCAAGGCTGCAGTGAGCTCTGATCATGCCACTTGCACTCCAGCATAGGAAACAAAGCAAAACCCTGTCTCAAAAACAAAACAACAACAACAAAAAAAATTAGAAAGTTGAAATAAAAAGTCTCAGCAAATGTTCAGGCCTAGAAGATCTTAGGACTTGGCCAGGAAGGAAGAGACAATTTGGGCAAGGCAGATGCAGAGAGGCAGAAATCAGGAAACACTGAGCCCAGAAGAGATGTGAAGTAGGCAGGACAGAATCAGAAATGTTCCCTGTTGTGCAGCAGCAGGATTCAGTAGTCTTTGCTTCAGTGCTTCATTACATGTGTCTCGTATTCAAGTAATAATTAGGTCAAAAGTTTTACAAGTGTCTGGAGGAGTGTTAACTTATACTTTATCTTTGAACAGCTCTCTAGATTCATGTTTGAGGGGCGGGAAATAAAGTTGGTGGTGACTTGCGCAGCCTTCATCACGATGAATCCTGGTTATGCAGGCAGAACCGAATTGCCTGATAATTTGAAAGCCCTGTTTAGACCATTTGCGATGATGGTTCCAAATTATGCCTTGATTGCAGAGGTGAGCATCACATTATGAAGCAGCAGAAATGTAAACTTCTTTCTTTTATTTACCATTCAACTCTATCAAGGTAGAAAGTTTCCGTTATGAATGCCCCTAGTAATGGTTATCCATTAATAAGTGTGGATATGATTGTTGCGACGTGGAATGTTAAGTTCTGCATGTTTGTTGTTCACTGCTATATCCATAATACCCAGAATGGCATATGGAATATAATAGGCCCCTAAAACCGGAAAGAATCAATGAATTTAATTAACCAGTTCATTGGGGTTTTTCAGTTCCTCTCTAGGAATTGAAATGTCCGAATTGGTTACAAAAACACAGATTATTTTTATTTCTCTTTGCACATTATTTTTTACTGGAGTCAAGGAATGTTGAGTAGAAGCCTCACTATGATAGGTGGAGATGGTTTATAAGTCTGTATCAACTTAGTTGAAAAATAGTAACCATTAACAAATTAATTCTTTATAATTGTGTTTGTTTTTTCTGTATCTAATTAGTCATCTTTCTATTTAAACTGGGTTTACATAGCCAAGAATTTAAATGCTAGCCAAAAATTGATGTGTTTAGCCAAGCACAGTGGCTCAGACCTATAATCCCAGCACTTTGGGAGGCCAAAGTGGGAGGATGGCTTGAGCCCAGGAGTTAGAGAACAACCTGGGTAATATGGTGGAATCCCATCTCTACCAAAAATATAAAAATTAGCCAGTCCCATAATGTAGTCACAAAATAAATAAATAAATATTTAATTAGTTAAAAATAAAATAATTTTTAAAAAAAGAATTGATATATTTAAATGTTGTACTTTAAAAAAAAAAAAAAGAAAGAAACCGGGTCTCACTATGCTGCCCAGGTTGGAACCAAATGAAGCTCAAGCAGTCCTCCCACCTCAGCCTCTAAGTAGCTGGGACTACAGGCACATGCGACTGCATCCAGATACATTTTATGCATATTTTTCATGGCACTTTTTATTAGGTTATAATTTATATACAATAAAGAGCACAGCTCATAAGGGTGCAGCTCAGTGAATTCTTATGCATGTATTCATCTATGTGACCACCAAGACCAAAATATAAGGCGTTGTTAGGACTCCAGAAAGCCCCTTGTATGCTCAGTGCTGCATTTCATAACAAGGGACACTACCCCTTTAGGATGGAATTTCTCAGAAAGCACAGATCACTCCTTTAGCTAATAAATTCCTGTGATAACAGCTAATTTTAAATATTCTTCTAGGTGAAATAAAAGTAATTGCTTAAGAATAGATTGTGCCAAAGCCTATCATTAGAAAAATTACAACCTATATTAGTGTATTCGGTCTTTCTTGCATTGCCATAAAGAAGTACCTGAGACTGGGTAATTTATTAAAAAAAAGAGGTTTAATTGGCTCATGGCTCTGCAGGCTGTACAGAAAGTGTGGTACTGGCATCTGCTAGGCTTCTAGGGTGGCCTTAAGGAGCTTTTACTCATGGTGGAAGGTGAAGCGGGAGCAGGCACTGCACATGGCAAAAACAGGAATGAGAGAGAAAGAGTGGGTGGGGGGTGCCCCACACTTTTAAATGACCAGATTGCAGGAGAACTCACTCACTATTGCAAAGCAGCACTAAGCCATGGGGGATCGAGGATCCACCCCTATGACCCGAACACCTCCCATCAGCCCCCACCTTCAGCACTGGGAATTATAATCCAATGTGAGACTTGGATAGGGATAAACATCCAAACTATATCAATTAGAATAATGCTTACAGCAACTCAGGGGTCCCCCATACCCACTGTTGGCATGGTGGGGTTGGGAGGCAGTTAAGGCAGGTAGTATCTTGACCCTCTCTACAAACAGGAACAATAAATGACTTGCTCATTGTCCCAACCTGGTAAGAAAAAAAAACAGGTTTAGAGCCCAGTCCAACATATTGTCCACACCTCGTGCTTTGTCCTATTGTTATATCACTCAGTAATAGATGGGACAAATTTAAAAGTCTAGTCTTCGAGTGCTGTTCTTACTACTTTTAGAGTTTAAATGAATTAGATTCTGTCATCAAAATTTTTTTTTTCTTTGAGACGGAGTCTGGCTCTGTCGCCCAGGCTGGAGTACAATGGCACGATCTTGGCTCACTGAAACCTCCTCCTCCCAGGTTCAAGCCATTCTCCTGCCTCAGCCTCCCAAGTAGCTAGGATTATAGGCTCCTTTCACCAAGCCCGGCTAATTTTTTATATTTTTAGTAGAGATGGTTTCACCATGTTGGTCAGGCTGCTCTCGAATTCTTGACCTCAAGTAATCCACCCACCTCGGCCTCCCAAAATGCTGGGATTACAGGCATGAGCCACTGCACCTGGCCTGTCAGTAAATTTTTTTAATCACCTACTGTGTGCAGAGCACTATCCTAGTCAGCAGGGATAGAGCAGAAAACAAAACAGACACCAGTAAGAACTCTGCCTTATTCCAAATTCCACATCTAAAGCCAACTGCAGTTTTTCAGGCAGATTATAAATAGAAAAAAGGTCCACAGCCAGCTTCACTGTCAAAGACACTAAGCATCATCTGATTAATGTAACCAAGGATGCAGAAACTTGTCAGAAGAAAGGCAGAGGAGAGGCTGACAATCTGCATGGCTTCCCTTGACTCCTAGGGAAACTAAGGGAGCTGGTGGCAATCACTGTCCACTAGGGTGGCGCTCCTGTCAGATCAGAGAAGCTCAATTCTTGCTTTTGTACTTGGGCCTAATAACACCATCAAACTTTCATGACAGGAACATTTTCAAAAACTGAGCTCTTCTGCTCCTTGAACCAAATGTCCCCAAAGCTACATCTTCATCTGTAGAAGGAAAACAGAATCAGTGCCTAGGTATACCCCATACAATATTCTGCCTTCTAGTTTCCTATGGCACAGAAAGCCTTTTTCCCTTCAATCTTTATGTTTCTTTATTAAATGACATAACAACTTGGGAAGGTATAATGCTTAAAGTCAATTTTGAATATGTTGGTATCATGCAGATACATTGATATCAATTCAATATAATAAGCATTGCATTATTTTTTCTATTCTAGGTAATTCTATATTCAGAAGGATTTGAATCCAGTAAAACATTAGCAAGAAAAATGACTCAGATGTATAAGCTTTGCAGTGAGCAGCTGTCTCAGCAAGATCACTACGACTTTGGCATGAGAGCTATGAAGTCTGTCCTGGTCATGGCTGGGTAAGAAACCAAAGCAGTCAAGAGTGAAATCCCAAACCATGTGATCAAACACATTAAATGGGTAACTCAGGAAAGGCTCTCAGAGAGATGCCTGGCACACAGCAAGTGATTAATAAATGTTGGCTGCTGCTGTTGTCATCATTCTTATCTTGACACTCCCATGACAAAGCGACACAGGTTCTCTCCCCTCATCCCATGATAGTTCTTTACTGTGAATCCTCACATGGTTATCCTCAATGGAAACTGATCCCCAACTAGGCTTTGGATAACATTCACTTCCCCTGAACTCAAATTCAGACATTAGGTTTTTGTGTACAAAGCCTTTACCACCATAAGTTGGTGTGACTAGACTTAAAAGTCACACTGTCTGTTATGCATATGCAACAAGGCCAGTCATACATGTTGCCTGAGAAAGCCTCAGGAGTGTAAAGAAACTTCATTTCAATTCAGTGCAGCTTATGTCTTAGATTTCACCTTTGTCTTTGTAATGGGGTCCAAGCCTAAGCTTCTTTCTAGTGTCTAATAAACAGTCTTTCCTCTTTTCAGGCCCCAACTTTTCTCTTTATAACTTCTTCAAACTACTATATCTGGAATCCCCCAACTTGTTCAGAGCCTCTGAGATGACCTATTTTCTCTCTAGTCCTTCCTCTCAGGCCCTGGCTCATTGGCTCAGATTCTGCACATCCAGGAACCCTCTGCCTGGCTCCTGTATCACTGGGTTCTGCACAAATCTCCCTGCAGTTTCCTACTCACTGTTCTTTTAACCTCTCAGATATAATATGTCCCCTCTTTACAGGATGTCTATTTAAGGACTAGGAATACTAAGAAGTTTGGATAACACTTGCACTGAAGGAGCACAGCCACAGTCCAGTGGGTCGTAGAGACAGACCGGTGTGCAGTCACATAGGCTGCAATTCAGGGAGGGCAACAACAGGGCCGCACCCACCCGAGGTTCACTGAGAAGGATAGAGGACAGGAGCTTTCTAGAGAAGGGAGTCACTAGGCTGGGTTTTGAAGGGGAAATAAGAGCAGGCAAAGAACAAGGCAAGATATTCCAGGCAGAGAGAAAAGAAAATCACAGGAATAGGAATCATTGTGGTGTATTCAGGGAGCTATAAATTCAGGTTGAATGAAATTGGGATTGGGGAGTGTGTTGAGAAGATGTCCTTGTCATTCTCCTTAAGGCTCCATAGCCATTGCAGGCTTTGTCAGTGTGCTCTGATGGAGATGAACGCTGAGCACACAAGGGAAAATGATCCTCTCCTTCTAGCAGGAATCCTCAGAGGAAGGGCTCTGCCCTTCCCACAGGTTTAGAAAATCACGTTCAACCTTATATTCTTGTGATATTATCCAAAATATTCCTTTGAATTTAGATCTTTAAAAAGAGAAAACCCAAACCTAAATGAAGATGTGGTGTTGATAAGAGCTTTACAAGACTCCAATTTGCCAAAATTTCTCACAGATGATGCTCTTCTGTTTAGGTAAGTTTCTGGACATTGCCAAGTAAAGCATGGCTATCATGTAGAAGCAAATGGTAGTCTTATCTTCAATTATTTCTTTCTCTAACGAGCTGAAAACTTTCTCATCTTTTCTAGAGAAACTTATCATGTAGTTTAAAAAATACTCTTAAATATACTAAAGTTTGGGCATAATTTCAATCATTTATGTTTTTTAATCAAAATATTAATCACCAGACTATGTGCTATACAAATTAGCATTTGGCCATAAGTTACTGATGTAAGAGAAGTTTCTGACTCAAAAAAAGTCAGACCTGGGTCTTAACATAAATATGATTGTTTTTATCCATTTCATTGTTTGTTATTTAATTTTACATTTCTCCAAGTTACACATGTATATAGTACATGGAAAAAGAAAATAGTTTCATAAATTGGTCTCAGGGAAAGCAACAGTCCCCAGCCTTTCACCAACTCCCACTTTCCAAAAACAATCATTTTCCAACTCTTTTATTTAGTTATTTTGCTATCCCCCTCCAAACTTCTTAACACTACCTTTATGCCATTTCTTTTTTTTTTTTTTAACTTATTTCAGTAGTTGCCCTAGATTTTGCAAGACACATTTACAACTAATCTAAGCCCACTTTCAATTAACACTATACCATTTCATGGGAAATGTGAGCACCTTGTAATAACAATCCATTCCTCCCTTCTAATTCCTCCCTTCCATCCCTTGTGACATTGCTGTCATTCATTTTACTTATACATGAGCATACAAAAGCATATATATTATATACACATAGGCATACATAATTAAATACATTGTTGCTATTACTATTTTGAACAAACTGTTATCTGTTAGATCAATTAAGAATAATAAAAAGGTTTTTTTTGTTGTTTACTTGTTTTTTCGCTTTGTTTTTTTGAGACGGAATCTCCCTCTGTCGCCCAGTCTGGAGTGCAGTGGCATGATCTCGGCTCACTGCAACCACCACCTCCCTGGTTCAAGCAATTCCCCTGCCTCAGCCTCCTCAGTAGCTGGGATTTCAGGCACATGCCACTAGGCCCAACTAATTTTTTTTTTTTTAATTTTTTTTATTTTTAGTAGAGACGGGTTTTCACCATATTGGCCAAACTGGTCTTGAACTCCTGACCTCAGGCAATCTGCCCCCGTCAGCCTCCCAAAGTGCTGGGATTACAGGTGTGAGCCACCACACCCAGCCAAGAAAAATGAAAGTTTTTATTTTACCTTCAATCATTCCTTCTTCCGTGCTCTTTTTTTTAGGTAGATCAGAGTTTCTGACCTATGTTATTTTTCTTCTCTCTAAATAACTTCTTTTAATATTTCTTACAAGGCAAGACTACTGACAACAAATTTTCTCGATATTTATTTGTCTGAGAAAGTCTTTATTTCTCCTTCACTTTTGCAGGATAATTTCACAGAGTACAGAATTCTAGGTTGGTAGGGGTTTTCTCATATGTTTCACTCCATTCTCCTCTTGCTTGCGTAGTTTTCTGAGAAGTCAAATGTAATTCTTATCTTTGCTTCTCTATAGGTAAAGTGAGTTTTTCTTTCCTTCTGGCTTCTTTCTATATTCTTCTTTATCTTTAATTTTCTATGGTTTTAAAATGACATGCCTCAGTATAATTTTTTGATATTTATCCTGCTTAGTGTTTTCTGAGTTTCCTACATCTAAAGTTTGGTGTGTGACATTTATTTGGGGAAATTCTGTCATTATTCTTTCAAATACTTCTTCTGGGACACAGGGAGGGGAGCATCACACACTGGAGTCTGTTTCGGGGGACTAGGGGAGGGACAGTGGGGGGATAGGGAGTTGAGGAGGGATAACATGGGGAGAAATGCCAGATATAGGTGACAGGGATGGAGGCAGCAAACCACATTGCCATGTATGTACCTATGCAACAATCCTGCATGTTCTGCACATGTACCCCAGAACCTAAAGTGCAATTATATATATATATATATATACACACACACACAAATATTTCTTCTGTTCCTTTCTCCCTCTCTTACCTTCTGGTATTCCCATTGCACACATGGTACTCCTTTTGTAGCTGTGCCGTGGTTCTTGGGTATTATGTTGCTTTTCCAGTCTTTATTCTCTTTTCAGTTTCAGAGGTTTCTATTGAGGTACCCTCAAGCTCAGAGATACTTTCCTCAGCTGTGTCCAATCTACTAGTGTCTATCAAAGGCATTCTTCATCTCTGTTATAGTGTGCTGATTTTTTATAATGCATTTCTTTTTGCTTCTTTCTTTGGCTTTCCATATCTCTGCTTACATTGCCCAACTGTTTCTGCATGCTGTCCATTTTATCCATTAGAGCCTTTCACATATTAATCATCGTTGTTCTAAATCCCTGTCCGATAATTTCAATATCCGTCCCATGTCTGGTTGTACTGCTTGCTCTGTCTCTTCAGATTGTATTTTTTACCTTTTAGTATGCCTCACAATTTTTTCTTGATAGCTGGACATGATGCAGTGGTTAAAAGGAACTAGGACAAAGGTAAATTGGCCCTAAGTAATGTGGTATGGTGCAGCAGGAGGGAAAATGCTCTATTGTCCTAGGATTAGGACTCAGTCTTTTAATGAGCCTATGCCTTTGAATTGTAAGCTTCATAAGTGTTTCTCAGTTTTTTCTCCCCCTGTTAGGTGATACAGGTTGGCAGAGTGCCCTAGAGTTGGGTTTTTCCTTCTCCCAGTGAAAGGCCAGAGCCAGCTGGAGTTGATATTTCCCTTCCCCCAGGTCTATTAGGCTCTGACAAAACTCTAGCAGGTTAGGCTCTGGTTAACTCTCCTGGCTTCTTCTTAGGAAGAGCAGTGCTCTTGCCTATTTCAGAGTGGTTTCTTTTCCCCTCCCCTGCCAGAAACATGAGGGAATTTCTTTCTTTCTTTTTTTTTTAAATGTGATTTTTTTTTTTTTCATTTCCAACTCTTAAGTTCAGGGACGCATGTGCAGGATGTGTGGGTTTGTTACATAGGTAAACGTGTGCCATGGTGGGTTGCTGCACAGATCATCACATCACCCAGGTATTCAGCCCAGCATCCACTAGCTATTCTTCTTGACCCTCTCTCTCCTCCCACTCCCCACCCTCCAGCAGGCTCTTGTGTGTGTGGTTCCCCACCATGTGTCCATGTGTTCTCATCATTTAGCTCCCACTTATAAGTGAGAGCACACAGTATTTGGTTTTCTGTTCCTGCATTAGTTTACTAAGGAAAATTGCCTCCAGCTCCAGCCACGTTTCTGCAAAGCTTATAATCTCATTCCTTTTTTATGGCTGCATACTATTCCATGGTGCATATGTATCACATTTTCTTTTTTTTTTTTTTAAGACAGATTCTCGCTCTGGCACCAGGCTGGAGTGCAGTGGCATGACCTCTGCTCACTGCAACCTCCGCCTGCCGGGTTCACGCAATTCTGCCTCAGCCTCCCGAGTAGCTGGGACTACAGGTGCATGCCACCACACCCGGCTAATTTTATTTTTATTTTATTTTTAGTAGAGATAGGGTTTCACTATGTTGGCCAGGATGGTCTCCATCTCTTGACCTTGTGATCCACCCACCTTGGACTCCCAAAGTGCTGGGATTACAGGCGTGAGCCACCACAACCAGACTGTACCACATTTTCTTTATCCAGTCTACCATTGGTGGGCTTTTAGATGGGTTACATGTCTTTGCTATTTTGAATAACGCTGCAATGAACATACATATGCATGTGTCTTTATAATAGAATGACTTCTATTTCTTTAGGTATATACCCAGTAATGGAATTGCTGGGTCAAATGGTAGTTCTGTTTTTAGCTCTTTAGGGAATCACCAAACTGCTTTCCACAATGATTGAACTAATTCACACTCCCACCAACAATGTAAAAGCATTCCTTTTTCTCCACAACCTTGCCAGCACCTGTAGTTTTTTGGGGTTTTTTTTTTTGACTTTTTAATAATAGCCATTCTAGGATGGGTACAGTGGCTCACACCTGTAATCCCAGCACTTTGGGAGGCCGAGGCAGGTGGATCATTTGAGGTGATCCAGCCTGAGACCAGCCTGACCAATATGATAAAACCCCATTTCTACAAAAAATACAAAATTAGCCAGGCGTGCTTGCACACGCCTGTAATCCCAGCTATTTGGGAGGCTGAGGCAGGAGAATCTCTTTAACCCGGGAGGCAGAGGTGACAGTAAGTGGAGATCATGCCATTGCACTCCAACCTGGACAACAAGAGTGAAACTCTGTTTCAAAAAAATAATAACAGTAATAATAGTAATAATAATAGCCATTCTAAATGGCATGAGATGGTTTCACATTGTGCTTTTGATTTGCATTTCTCTATTAATCAGTAATGTTTAGCTTTTTTTATATGTTTTTTGGCTGCATCTATGTCTTCTTTTGAGAAGTGTCTGTTGATGTACGTTGTCCACTGTTTAATGGGGCTGTTTGTTTTTTCCTGTAAGTTTGTTTAAGTTCCTTATAGATGCTGGATATTAGAACTTTGCCAGATGCATAGATTGCAAACATTTCGCATGATGGGATTTCTCTCAGATATTTACTCCAAGAACCTGGTTGAGCTCCTAGAGGTAAAACTCACAAAAGATGTGCCCCTCCACCCTGTGACTGGATGCCTCTGGAGTTTTTAACTCTCAGACATCTGCACATCTAGCCTCAAGCAGTTTATCAATTACAGTTCACATTTTCCTACCCTGACACTGGCTTTCATACTAGTTTGCTGTGATCCCATGTATGTGAATGTCTGTGTCTCTAATGTTGAGGGCAGAGGTATCTACAGGCATACCTCATTTTATTTCACTTATTTTACTGCACTTCACAGATATCGTGTATTTTACAAATTGAAGGTTTGTAAACCTTCATCAAGCAAGTTTATCGGCACAGTTTTTCCAACAGCTTGTGTTCACCGTGTGTATGTGTGGCACATTTTAGTAATTCTCACAATATTTCAAACATTTTTATTATTATATCTGTTGGATCTGTAATCAGTGATCTTTGATGTTGCTATGCAGTTGTTCTGGGAGCACCACAAACTGCACCCATACATGACAGCAAACTTAACTGATAAATGTGTGTGCTCTGTCTGCTCCACCGACAGCCATTCTCCCATCTCTCTCCTCTTTGGGCCTCCCTCTTCTCCGAGACAATAATATTGAAGTTAGGCCAACTAATGACCCTACAATGGTCTCTAGTGTTCAAGTGAAAGGGAGAGTCACACATCTCTCACTTTAAATCAAAAGCTAGAAACAATTAGCTTAGTGAGGAAGGCATGTCAAAAGCCAAGACAGGCTGAAAGCTAGACCTTTTGTGCCAAACAGCCTATTGTGAATGCAAAGGACAAGACATTGAAAGAAATTAGAAGTGCTACTTCATTGAATACATGAATGATAAGAAAGAGAAAGTAACCTTATTGCTGATATGGAGAAAGTTTTAGTGGTCTGAATAAAAGATTAAAGCAGCCACAACATTCCTATTAAGCCAATGTCTAATCCAGATCAAGGCCCTAACTCTCTTCGATTCTATAAAGGATGAGAGCCGGTGAGAAAGCTGTGGAAGAAAAGTTCAAAGCTAGCAGAGATGTGACTGAATTACTGCAATCTCATAATAAAACTGCATGGATGAGGAGTTGCTTCTTATAGATTAGCAAAGAAAGTCAGTCTTTGTTTGTTTGTTTGTTTGTTTTGAGATGGAGTTTTGCTCTGTCACCAAGACTGGAGTAGACTGACACAATCTTGGCTCACTACAACCTCTGCCTCCTAGGTTCAAGCAATTCTCCTGCCTCAGCCTCCCAAGTAGCTGGGATTACAGATGATGCCATCACCTCGCACTAATTTTGTATTTTTGGCAAAGACAGAGTTTCACCATGTTGGCAAGATTGGTCTTGAACTCCTGGCCTCAAGTCATTAGCCTGCCTCAGCTTCCCAAAGTGCTGAGATTACAGGTGTGAGCCACTGTGCCCAGCCAAAAGTAGTTTCTTGAGGCGGGATCTACCCCTGGTGAAGTAGCTAGCTTCAAACTTCTTTTCCTAGCTAGCTTCATGAAGTTTCCTTCATGAAGTTGAAGCAAAGAAGCTATTTTCATAACATAAGATACAAGGTAAAGTAGCAAATGCTGATGTAGAGGCTGTAATAAGTTATCCAGATCTAGCTAAGAACACTGATGAAGGTGGCTACACTACGCAACAGATTTTTAATGTAGATAAAACACCATTCTATTAGAAGATGATGCCATATAGGACTTTCATAGTGAAAAAGGAGAAATCAATGCCTGACTTCAAAGCTTTAAAGGCCAGGCTGACTCTAGTCAGGGGCTAAAGCAACTGGTGATTTTAAGTCAAAGCCAGTGCTCATTTACCACTCCAAAAACCCTAGGACCCTTAAGAATTACACTCAGTCTACTCTGCCTGTGCTCTAAAAATGAAACAACAAAGCCTGGATGACAGCACGTCTGTTTAGAGCATGATTTACTGAATATTTTAACCCTTTTCCCATTTGCCCCAAGAGTACTCACTGGCAGCACTTGGCAGCTGCAGAATTTAACCTGAGATAACTTTGCCATGAAATATCTCACTTTTATTATTATTTTCACGTTGCTCTAGTATGTTGACTTTGGAAACAAAAGACATCATCATTCTATAGCATTCTTTTTTAGTAGTGGTATTTCCACTTACAAAACATAGTAATTCTTGATCACTAAAAATATCAAATCCTAGAAAGCATAACATTTCTATGCATGATGTTACCATCTTTTTCATAATTGTTGGCCGAAGTTTCATCTGATGAATCTGATTTTTCCAAAATAGATGACTCTGATGATTTGGATGATTCTAATGTTAGTTCTGTTTAGAAATAACTCTAAGAACAGTTTTATATTTTATTTTCACACTGAAAAGCAGTCAGATTTGCTTCGGCCTCAAAGAGCATGTTTATGTAAAATTAAATGAGTACTGGCAACAAGCTGCCCTTTTTTGTTCTAAATGAGAAAAAGGTTAAACCCACCATTGAGAGCTATTGCTCAGAAAAAAAGACACTTTCAAAATGTCACTGCTCATTGGCAATGGACCTGGTCACTCAAGGCCTCTAAGAGAGATGTACAAGATGATGAATGTTGTTTTCATGCCTGCTAACACAACATCCATTCTGTAGCCCATGGATCAAGGAGTACTTTCAACTTTCAAGTCTTATTATTTAAGAAATATATTTTGTGATGCTATATCTGCCATAGATAGTGATTACTCTAATGGATCCAGGCAAAGTTAATTTAAAAACCTTCTGAAAAGGATTCGTCATTCTAGATATCGTTAAGAACATTTATTATTCATGGTAAGACAGCATGCCAATGTTAACAAGAATTTGGAAACAGTTGATTCCAACCCTTATGGATGATTTTGAGGGATTCAAGACCTCAATTGAGGAAGTGACTGTAGAAGTAGTGGAAATAGCAAGAGAACTAGAATTAGAAGTGGAACCTGAAGACGTGACTGAATGGCTGCATTCTCATGATCAAACTTAAATGGATGAGGAGTTGCTTCTTATGGATTAGCAAAGAAAATAGTTTCCTGAGATGAGATCTATTCCTAGTGAAGATGCTGTGAATGGTGTTAAAATGACAACAAAAGACTTAGACTATTACGTAAATATAGTTGATAAAGCAGTGGAAGGGTTCAAGAGAACTGACTTCAATTTTGAAAGTTCTGCTGTGGGTAAAATGCTGTCAAACAACATCACATGCTACATAGATACTTTTCATGAAAGGAAGAGTCAATGAATGTGGCAAACATTATTGTTGTCTTGTTTTAAGAAATTGCCACAATCACTGCAACCTTCAGCAACTACCACCCTGTTCAGTCAGCAGCTATCAACATTAAGGTAAGACCCTCTGCCAGCAAAAAGATTATGACTTGCCGAAGGCTCAGATGGTCACTTGCCTTTTTTAGCAATAAAGTGTTTTTAAATAAAGGTATGTACATCTTTTAGACATATGCTATTGTATGCTTAAATGACTACAGTATAGCATAAAGATAAATTTTATATGCAGTGGGAAACAAAAAAATTTATATGAGTTGCTTGATTGCTATATTCACTTTATTGTAGTGGTCTGAAACTGAACCCCCAACATCTCTGAAGGATGCATATATATAAATATATGATTAAGTTTCACAATAAATGGTAATACCATGTTTATAATTGGAACTCATATTTTTGTTTATCGTGTTCATCCTTTCTGATGCTCCAAGTTTGCTTCTTTCATCATTTTCTTTTTGCTTAGAGAACTTCCCTTAGCCATTCTTCATGGTAGATCTGCTGACTACAAATTTGATCACTTTTCATTTATCTGAGAATGTCTTGATTTCCCTTCATTACAGAGGGATATTTTCCCTGGGAATAGGATTCTGGAGTGACAGTTCTTTCAGTACTTGAAAGCTGTTGTACCACTTCCCATATATATGCAACCGTAAAAAGGAATGAGATCATGTTCTTTGCAGGGACATAGATGAAGCTGGAAGCCATTATCCTCAGCAAACTAATGCAGGAACAGAAAACCAAATACCGCATGTTCTCGCTTGTAAGTGGGAGCTGAAAAATGAGAACACGTGGACACAGGGAGAAGAGCAGGGCCTGGAGCCTGTCGGGGGCGGGGGGTATGGAGTAGTGGTCCTGCTTGTGGGTGGGGTGGGGAAAGGGAGAGAATTAGGGAAAATAGCTAATGCATGCTGGGCTTAATACCTAGGTGATGAGTTGATAGGTGCAGCGAACCACCATGGCACGTGTTTACCTATGTAGCAAAACTTCACATGTACCTCAGAAATGAAAATAAAACATTTTTTTAAAAAGATGTACCACTTCCTGTCAGCCTGCATGAATTCTGCTGTCATTTTATGCGTTTTTTCCCTGTTGGTAAGGTGTCTTTTTTTTTTTTTTCTTCTGACTGCTGCTAAGATTTTTTTTCTTTGTCATCCATTTTTAGAAGTTTGACTATGTCGTATCTTCACATGGATTTCTTTAGGTTTATCATGTTTGAGATTTGATCAACTTCTTAAATCTGTAGGTTCATGCTTTTTGGCAAATGCGTGACATTTTCAGTCATTATTTCTCTGAATACTTCTTCAGCTCTTTCATCTTTCCCCATCATTTGAGACTCCAGTGACACAAATGTTAGATCTTTTGTTATATTTCCATAGGTCCCCAAGGGCTGCTCATTTCTTTTTTCAGACAGTTTTCTCTATCTTGTTCAGATTGGGTAACTTCTATTATTCTGTCTTTCAGTTTACCAATTCTTTTTTCTATCCTTTCCATTTTTTCTCTTGAAACCATCTATTGATTTGTTATTATATTTTTTCAGTTCTAAAATTTCAAATAGGCTCTTTGTATATTCTTTTTTCTTTTCTCTTTTTTTTTTTGTCTGAGGTGTCCTTATATTCTTTTGTTTCTAACATGTTCATAATGGGTCCTTAAAACATTTTTACAATGTGTATTTTAAGATAATGATCTCACCTGTGTGTAGTCACATGTACCTATAGTCCTGGCTAGTCAGATGGCTGAGGCAGGAAGATTGCTTGAGCCCAGAAGTTCAAGGCCAGCCTGGCCAGTATAGTGAGACTCTATCCCTTAAGAAATAAAACAAATTTGTCAGACAGTTTTAACATCTCTCTCATCTCAGTGTTAACATTTGTTAATTGTCTCTCTTAGTTTACTTTGAGATCTTTCTGGCTTTTGATATGATGAATTATTTTTATTGAAGCCTACTTATCTAAGGTATTATGTCATGAGACTCTAGATCTTATTTAAACTTGTTTTAGCTGGCTTTCCCTGATGCCACACCAGCAAGAGAAATTAGAAATGCAACTTTGTTACTGCCAGGTGGGGATAGAATTCAACCTCTGTTGATATCTGTTGGGAGCAGTCATTTCTGCTGTGTAAGGGTAGGAGTTCCAGCTCCCCCAGATAATGTCGTCCCGTGATAATGTCCTGGGTAGAACAGTAGAAGCGCCTTATTACTGCTCACCACATGATCTCCACTGATGCCACAGGGGAAGACAGCTTTATTACGCCTGGAGAGTGGTAAAAGTCCTGACTCTCCACTGAGCCTCCTCTGATGCCATCCATCAGAGAGAGGGAGGGATGCTCCATTATTCCTGGATGGGGCTGGAAGTCCAAGCTTCCCATATGGTCTCCACTAATACCAAAGGGGGCATCATTACCTCCCAGTGAGGATGAAAGTGCTTTATCCCTATTTTGTTTCTCTAACACCATGAGAAAATGAGGAGAGGAATTTGGGGAAACTTGTTACACGTTAGCTAGAGTGGAAGTCTGGGCTCCGCACTCAGTCTCTGCTGGTGTGGGTAGGAATAAATACCTCAGGATTTTTCTGTGATGTTTGGTTAGAATAGAGTTGTTATTGCCTCAAAGTTTTCTGTCTTGCTGGGCTGCCCCTTTCCTTGTCCTTTGAATAAAGACAGTAAGCTTTTCCTGGGGCTTTTAAAAAAAAAAAAAAATCTGTGCCCATTGGCATTTCTGGATTGCCAGGATATAAAAGACAAAAGGACACAAGGGACTTATCACCACATTATTGCTTGCATCTTAAGGCACCTAGCCAGTCTGCTTTCTCTCTACCTTTCAGAGTCTTCTTATATTTATTTTACTTACACATAATTTACAGGGGTTTTAGTTGTACTTAATGGAAGGAATAGGGAAAAGTAAGTCTGCTCTATCTTCCTGGAGAAAGAACTTGGTTGGAACTTTCATGTATTGCTTTTAATACATTTGTATGTTTACAGCTGTTGCTTTTTCAATTAGTAATATATCATGAGCATCTTTTTGTCATGTTAGTATGTATGCATGAGTCTATTTTTTTTAACAGCTGCTAGACTGCTATTATATAAGATTGTACTTTGAGACATAGTAAACCTACAGATCTACTTTAATGTGAAAGGTCATATATGGACATTTAGATTTTTCCTAATTGTTTTCTATTCTAATGATGGACATTCCTATACATATATCTTTGCGAGTGTATGATATTTCTACAGGGAGATTCCTGGAAGCAAGTTTCCTAGGTCATAGGGTTTGCACATTTTTAATTTAAATGGATTCTCTCAAGTTGTCCTCCAAAGATGGCTTACCCTTTTACATTTACATAAGTGGTTTTATGAAGGCGCATATTTTCCCATAAATGTTTTAAAGAGAGGCCAAATGCAGTAGCCTATTTTAATATTCATTTCTTTAACTATTAGTGTCATTGGGCATTATTTTCTATGTTCATTATTCATTTATAATTATTATTCTTGGAGCATGTTCCAATTATACTCTTACTTATTGATTTATAGAAACTCATAACCTTTATTTGACGTAAACATTGGAAATGTTTTTCTAAGTCTCTCATTCATGCTATAAGTTTGTATATAAAGCCTTTTATCTCACAGAAGTTTGGGGTTTGTCTGTTTGTTTTTTTCACTCTATCAACATTAGTTTTACAATTATAGATTTCCTGTCTTTCTTAGAAAGACCACCTTACCACAATGTTGCAAAATTTCTCTCTTGTACTTTCATCACCTTATGTAAGATTTTAACTGTATCACAAATGTATATGTGTATATAATGTGAGGTAAAGTTTTAGCTTTTTTTCCCCTATAGAAACAGTCACATTTTTCCTTCCTCCCTTTCTTACCTAATCTAATTTTTATTTGTATATTCACCTTATTTTTCTGAATATTCACATACAGTTAGCAGTATATGTAGGTGATTTTAGGAAAAGTTGAGCTACAAATATAATTTTCAAATAATTTTAAATTTTTTAAATGAGGTATTTTATAATTTTTTTAATAATTAAAAATAAGTTCATCACCTATATGTTTGGTATATGCCATGTACTGTGGGAAATACAGAAAGAAACATAAGAGATATTGCTTACTCCCAAAAAGCTCCTAATATACTTAAGAACATTGGTCGACTATACAGGAAACAAACAAAATCATATGTAATATCAGAGAAATGATAGATTCTGGTACAGCACGTAGGACAAACTAATACTGTACATGTTCAGAAGAGAAAGATCGATGAGAAACAATAAGACTCATAATATTTCATTTATTGTGACAAATATGGGGAAATATCAATGACCAGTTCTTTCTAATTGATTTTATTTTTGTTTTGACAGTGGAATCATATCAGATCTTTTTCCTGGAGTCCAAATTCCAGAACATGATTATGGTATTTTACAGTCAACAATTGTGGATGTCATGAATGGACGAAATCTTCAGCCTGAGATGTGTATGGTTAGAAAAGTAATACAGTTTTATGAAACTATGCTAGTAAGGCATGGTGTTATGTTAGTTGGGCCAACAGGAGGTGGCAAGACCACAGTTTACCGAGTACTAGCAGAAACTTTAGGAAATTTACAAAAACTTGGGATAGAAAATCCCTTTTACCGGTCAGTTAAAACATATGTTCTCAACCCTAAATCAATTACCATGGGTGAATTATATGGAGAAGTTAATAACTTAACCTTGGAATGGAAAGATGGCTTGATGACACTAAGTGTCCGAGCAGCTGTGAATGATACTTCAGAAGACCATAAATGGATCATCAGTGATGGGCCAGTAGATGCTCTTTGGATTGAAAACATGAATACAGTGCTGGATGATAACAAGATGCTTTGCCTGGCTAACAGTGAGAGGATTAAACTCACACCTCAAATTCACATGCTTTTTGAGGTAAGCGTGCACATTACTATGGAGTGAAATAATTCATTAAATTGGCAAACCATCATTACATTTTTTTCTCATGCTGATGTAGCCTTTACTATCTATAATGTCTATTATTGTGCTCTGTTTACTTATTAAGTTATCCTTTTGTAATAGATTATCAGTCCTGACAGTCAAAGTCTCAAATGTTCTTGTCTCTATAAATAGGAAGAACAAAATAAATTCTGGCTTCCTTAGCACTTGCTTTCCTTTGGAGAGAGAGACAGAGATTTGAAATGCATTTCAAATTAAACAATTATTATATTTAATAAGAATAAATTATCCCACTGTTATATGAATATTTGATGAGGGATTAGACAAGGAATGTGGACCAAGTACAGCTACAAACATTATGAAGGATACCATCTGTGTTATATTCATTCATCAAATACTGATTGAATGCCTACTGTGTGCTAGGGTTTCTAATACAAGAATGAAAAGGAGACTAGAGAAAAGCAAAGGGAAGAAAGAAAAAAATACCTATTCCTGCTCATAGGATTTGACAGTATCCTCCTACACTTGTGGGAATTTTTTTCACCTTACACCTCATGTAACTTTCCTCCTCCATTTCTAATTACGTATTGCTCTCCCACTCTCTTCCACACAAAGCCTTTCAGTGCTAAGTTAGACTTTAAAAGTGTGAATCGTTTTAAAAGTGTGAACACTGAAGTTGGAGAAATAAAGAAGCATCATATTAGCTGTTTCCTGTTCCAACTTTCTTCAACTTTAGGTGCAAGATCTGCGAGTTGCCTCCCCTGCAACAGTCAGTCGATGTGGAATGGTGTTTGTGGATCCTGAAGAACTGAAATGGATGCCTTATGTTAAAACTTGGATGACAGGTATTTCTGAAAAAGTAAGTGCAACCAGATACTACCCAATATCTCCATCTGTCAGGACACACACTACCTTCAAATGTACAAATAATAGGTTAAGGATTCATTGTTCTTCATTGAGGGGACTTCATTATTTTACCTAGTACTCCCTAAGAATTCCTGGAATCCTTCAGGAATGTTTATCTGCTCCCCAAATCTGTCCCCATTCCTTGTTATCCCAGCCTGCCAGCCCGCCAGCCTGCCTACTCACCCTGCCTCCTGCCTCTTCTGTCTGGCTTCTCCCCAGACTACAAACACAAGCCACTTTTTTGAGTCCCTAAAAACACAGCTACAACAGCCTGAGGCGTTGAGACTTTGAAGAAAGCTTTGTAGAAAGAGGGGAAACACAATGAAGAAAAAGAATATTTAAGTCCAGACACTAACCGTCATTGCTTTTGGATTTTCAGAGCCCCAAACAGCCAAAGATAAAAGAAAAAATAGTTTACATCTTACCCCAATTGTAGGTTCATGACCCAAGACACATTCTAACCTCAGAGGTATAATTCCACCCAAAGTGAAGTAAAGTTTATATATTATTATTGAAAACAATTCAGTTTCATACTACCTTCTGTAGCCTCTCCATTCTAACATAGAATTTTTCTCTTTACCTTAACAAGTAGTCCTTTGAGATGTTTCCCCCATCTCATCCCCTACTCCAAGTAAACCATCTTCTTCTCTGCCTCTTCCCCTCCAAAGATGAGCCAGAAAATTATTGTTTTCCTCCTTTTTAGGCATCAACATTTTAAGAATATTATGATCTAGTCTCAAAGTACCTTATTATATAGATAGTAATTCTCAGAATTGAGAGCTTATCATTGGCTACCTTAAAATTTTTAAACTTTTCTGAATTCACTTTTTAAAAAATTAACAGGCTACTTTTATGTGTAAACATAAAACTACTTTACAGCAGTTTTAAGTTTATAGAAAAATTGAACAGAAATGAGAGTTCCCATGTACTTCCTCTCCCCCAAACAGTTTCTTCTATTATTAACATTTTGCATAAATGGTGAACCAGTATTTATATATTCTTATTAACCGAAGTCCATAGTTTACATTAGTCACTCTTTGTATACAATTTATGTGTTTTGAAAAATGCATAATGTCATGTTTCCACCGTTATAGTATCAGGCAGAATAGTTTCATTGCTCTAAAAATCCTCTAAACTCCACATATTCATCCCTCCTCTCCATCCCTAAAATCCTGGCAACCACTGATCTTTTTACTATCTCTATAGTTTTACCTTTTCCAGAATGTGATACAGTTGAATCATACAGTACGTAGCCTTTTCAGACTGGCTTTTTTCACTTGGTAATATTCATTTAAGGTACTTCCATGTCTTTCTGTGGTTTGGTAGCTTATTTCTTTTTAGCATTGGATAATATTTTGTTGTATGAATGTACCACAGTTCACATACCAGTTCACCTACTGAAAGACATCTTGGTTGTTTCCAAGTTTTGGCAATTATGAATTAAACTCTTAATAAGCATTAATGTGCAGGTTTTTGTGTGGACATAGTTTTCACCATATTTGGGTAAATACCTAGGAATGTGGTTGCTGAATCATATAGTATATGTTTAGCTCTGTACGGAACTGTAAGACTGTCTTCTAATGTGGCTGTATCATTTTGTATTCCCACCAACAGTGAATGAGGATTCCTGTTGATCACATCCTTGACAGCATTTGGCATCGTCAGTGTTGTGGATTTTATCCATTCTAATGTGCATGTAGTAGTATCTTGTTTTAATTTGCAATTTCTAATGACATATGGCTTTAGCATATTCTCATATGTTTGTTTGCTCTCTATGTATCATATGTCGTGAGGTGTCTATTAGGAAGGTCTTTAGTCCATTTTTAAGTTGGGTTGTTTGTTTTCTTATTGTTGAATTTTAAGAGTTCTTTGCATATTTTGAATTCAATTCTTTATCAGATTATATCTTTTGCAAATATTTTCTCCCAGTCTGTGGCTTGTCCTTTTATTTTTTTAACAATACTCCGGTTTCTCTTCAGATTGAATAAATATTTCATCTTCTATTCCCTTTACGTCTTTCACAGAGTAGAAGTTAATTTTAATGAAATCCAACTTACTGTTTTTTTTTTTTTTCATGGATGGTGGCTTTGGTGTCATACCCAAAAATTCACCACCAAGCCCAAAGTCATGTAGATTTTCTCCTGTTATCTTCTAACGTTTTATATTTTGTGTTTTACATTTATTTTCAGTTAATTTTTAGGCAGGTTTAAGGTCTGTTTCTAGATTCTTTTTTTTTTTTTTTTTGCATGGGTATATCCAGTTGTTCCAGCACCACTTGTTGAAAAGACTGTCCTTTCTTCATCAGATTGACTTTGCTGTTTTGTCAAAATCAGTTGACTATGTAGGTCTATTTCTGTGCTCTCCATTCTGTTCCATTGATCTATTTGTCCATTCTTTCACCAATACCCCACTTTCTTGATTACTGCAGCTGTATAGTAAGTCTTGAAGCTGGGTAGTGTCAGTTTTTCAACTTTGTTCTTTTTCTTCGTTGTTGTGTTGTTTATTCTGGGTCTTTTGCCTTTCCATATAAACTTTAGAATCAGTTTGTCAATTCATCCACAAAGTAACTTACTGGAATTTTAACTGAAATTGTGTTGAATTTATAGATAATATAAGAGAAATTGACATCTTAAGACTATTTAGTCTTCCTATCCATGAATGTGATATTTCTCTCAATTTATTTAGTAGTTCTTTACTTTCTGTAGCTTGTCTTATATAAATCTAGTACATACTTTGTTATATTTATAATTAATTTTTGGCACTAATATAAATGGTGCCATATTTTTAATTTCAAGTTCCAGTTGCTTCTTGCTGATGTATAAGAAAATAATTGACTTGTATATGTTAACCTCATATCCTGCAACTTTGCTACGATTGCCTATGAGTTTCAGTTTTGTTTTGTTTTGTCAATTTAGGCAGATTTTCTATATAGACAATTATGTTATTTGTAAACAAAGACAGTATTATTTCTTCCTTCCCAGTCTGTATACCTTTTACTTCCTTTTATTGTTCCATTGCATTAGCTAGGACTTCCAGGACAACATTGAATGAGTAGTGAGAGGGGCTAAGTTCACTTTTAAATCTTTAGAAATTACTATCTTACATTGATATTAAAATGTTGTCTTCTCATGGATGAACCTGGAAACCATCATTCTCAGCAAATTGACACAAGAACACAAAATCAAACACCACATGTTCTCACTCATAGGAGGGTGTTGAACAATGAGAACACATGGACACAGGGAAGGGAGCACTATACACTGGGGTCTGTTGGGGGGAGTGGGGGGGACAGCGGGGAGGGGTGGGGAGTCAGGGAGGGATAGCATGGGGAGAAATGCCAGATATAGGTGAAGGGGAAGAAGGCAGCAAATCACACTGCCACGTATGCACCTATGCAACAACCTTGCATGTTTTTCACATGTACCCCAAAACCTAAAACGCAATAAAAAAAGTATGTTGTCTTCTGTGTTTCTTCTTTTTCATTGTTAATAATGGTGAAAGAACATCAATATAGAAGAGTGCATGAAATATATATAGGCAACTTAAGAAATAATTATGAAATTAACACCTTTGAATCAATTGCCAGACCAAGAAATAGAGCATGATCAACTACATATAATCTACCCCATGTATCCCTTCCCAGTCATAAAGGGTTTCCTTAAAATTTAATTTGTTTAGTATGTTGTGATAGTTATAGCCTTTGGTCTAAAGGTCACTGAATATATAGAAATACTCAGATTTTAACCAACCTGTTTCTAAACTTAATTATATATTTATTAAGTCTTGTTAAACTATCGTTTGTTTCATTTTCAGCTGAATGAGGAAACCCAAGAATATATATTGAATCTTTTCCAACGTTATGTTGATAAAGGTTTACATTTTATCAATAAAAAGTGCAGCCAAGCAATTCCACAAGTGGACATCAGCAAAGTTACTACACTCTGTTGCTTATTGGAGTCCCTGATACTTGGGAAAGATGGAGTTAACTTGGCAATGGTATGAAGCATTTTCTTACTGCTATGAAGCTAGAAAAATTAGATTATTATATAAATTCTTTGCAAAGAAATGACTCCATTCTAAAATATAATCATTTTATTTTTAAGTTAATTTTACAGGGAACTAATAGCTACTATTACATTCATAGAATCTCAAAGCTAGAAGGAACATTAGAGTGTATAATTTATTCCACTACTCAATTTTGAATTCTCTTACAGTCTACAACGTATTCCCGATACAACATATTCTCAATCTGCTTACATACCTTCATGCAGGCATTAAAAAAGTTATAACAATCAGTTGAAAAACAAGCTTGGACTTTTTTCCCCTACATATTCCTTCTCATTCAATTTCTCATCAGTAGTTGTAATATATAACCATAAGAAAACACTACTCTGTGAAACATTGAATGAAGCATAAGAAGCATACACTGTGCCCATTTAAAAATATGTGAGTCTAAATGAAATAAAAACATCTTTACACTTCGCAGCTTAGGATTCTTTTTATGTTTATATATAAAATATTAACTCTGTTTCTCTTTATTCTTTCAGGAACAAATAAAACTGAACACTATACTATGTCAGACTTTTGTATTCTGTTATCTGTGGGCTTTGGGTGGAAACCTAACTGAACACTATCGGGATTCTTTTGATACATTTATTCGAACACAATTTGATGATAATCCTGATGCCAGGGTAAGAACCAAATAAATTATATTTTAACATAATTCCGAATTATTAAAATTAAATTTTAAGATTAAGAGCTTTAGTTCTACTGAAAATGTAACATGTACACTAAGCTGGTTTCTAAAATTATTCGAGTTTTTCCAACCATAGTTAACGTTTATCATATTTCATAAGTTAGGAGTACTCTCCCAGTCATATGAAAAAAAGTAAGATGTATAAATATATAAAAACTCTCTACTATAAACAAATATTGAATTCTAGTTAGTAAATTTATTTTTCACAGGGTGATTGGTTAGCTATTTTTAATTGCTAGGATGGTACTTGCTATATATTCTAAGATTGACTATGTAAGTAAATGTATTGAGAATAATGGCAATGAATTTCTCACCGTTAGAGAGGGGATTTACGAATACGGAAGGAGGAAAATTAGAATATACTCTGTATTATTGCATTGGAATTGCAGGCCTCAGTACTCACTGATACTCAAAACATTAACATATATACATATAAATGTTTGAAAATTGCCTCGGCACATGGCTCACACCTGTAATCTCAGCGCTTTGGGAGGCCAAGGTAGGAGGACCACTTGAGGCCAGGAGTTTGAGACCTGCACAATATAGCAAGACCCTGTCTCTAAAAATTTTTAGTAGCCAAGTTCAATGGTGCATACCTGTAGTCCTAGCTACTCAGGAGACTGAGGTAAGGGGATTGCTTGAGCCCAGGAGTTTGAGGCTGCACTGAGCTATGATCGTACTGCTGCACTCCAGCCTGGGCAACAGAGCAAGACTCTGTCTTTAAATAAGTAAATGTATGAAAATTGGTGTGTGTGTGTGTGTGTGTGTGTGTGTGTATAAATTTTCTAGTCTATGTGCTGAAAGGAACTACACATAAAGATATCTTGATAGCAGCAATGAGCATATCTAGTATACTTATTTTTAAACACTATTGTCATTCTCCACTAAAGGAAATGAGAAATTCTTAGTAAAATAGTTGATTTCAAGACTGGATCAGGGAAGATACAAAAAACTATTGTATGTCACATAGTAAAAAAGTGCTCAAAGAATGATGTGACATGTCAAAAGAACACAGAAGGAAGTTTGAAGGGACTTCCACTGATCAAAACTGGATAGATTTTAGCATCAAAATCAATAATCATAGTATAGGATCATAACCCTTTTAATAATAATACTCATAATAAAAATATGCATGACTAAATAAGTAGGAAGAAAGAAAAACTTTCTTATAATCACCTTGCAACCATTCTTGTAATAATTGATTTAGGCAGGAGTCATCAATGGATACTAAAACTAATGGGTGGAGGTGTCATGATAAGCAATATTTACATAGTTTCAGAGTATTTAGTAAAGAAAAACAACCTTGTAAACAGCACCTTAGCTATATGATCAATTTAACTTAATTAACATTAAGACAATCCTATGCCTGCCTCCTGATATGGGACACTGTGAAAGATATAATCTTGCTTCTGTGATAGTTCTTTTAAAAATATGTAACTTGAATCTAATCATGAGGATACACCTAGAAAACCCAAACCAATGAATATTTTATAAAATAAAATGGACTATATTTTTCAAATATGTCTATGTCATGAGACAAAGTTGAGAGACTTTTGACGAAAGAGAGATAATTAAATGCAATGCATGATCCTGGATTGCATCTTAGATTTGGAAAAATATAGCTATAAATAATATTATTGGAAAAAATGGCAATATTTGAATATCAAATGTAAATTAGATAATAGTATCTCAGTATTCAATAAATTTTATTACTTGTTTTTTTTTAAATATGTTCTTTTTCTTCATCCTTGCTGCCTTTGGATAACCCAGGTTCTTATCATTTCTTCCCTGGGCTATTAAAATAGCCTATTTAGTATTCCTTTGCTTTTGCTCCAGTCCTATCTAATTCACCCTTTCTACCAGTATTTTTTTTTTTTTTTTTTTTTTTTTGAGACGGAGTTTAGCTCTTGTTACCCAGGCTGGAGTGCAACGGCGCAATCTCGGCTCACCACAACCTCCGCCTCCTGGGTTCAGGCAATTCTCCTGCCTCAGCCTCCTGAGTAGCTGGGATTACAGGCACGCGCCACCATGCCTAGCTAATTTTTTGTATTTTTAGTAGAGACGGGGTTTCACCATGTTGACCAGGATGGTCTCGATCTCTTGACCTCATGATCCACCCGCCTCGGCCTCCCAAAGTGCTGGGATTACAGGCGTTAGCCACCGCGCCCGGCCCAGTATTTTTAAAGTTAAAGATCACAATCTATTAACTCGTCATGAAATCAAGTGAAAGGGTCACAACCTAGTTTTCAAAATGGAAATATCCTCTATTAAAACTTTTTGTCAACACTATATTGGAGAGTCTAGCCAGTGCAATAAGGCAAGAAAAATAAATAAAACATATAAACTTTGGAAAGGAAGAAGTAAAATAGTCATTACCTGCAGAAAAAAATGACTGAACATATAGAAAATCCTAAAACATCTACAAATGATTACGATTAATAAGAAAATTAGTAAGGCCCTTGGATATAAGGTCCACTAATAGTTAACAAGTGAAAATTTAAAACAATACTATTTACAAAAGCAACAAAATACCAAGCACTTAGGAATAAAATTAATGAATGATGTGAAAGACCTCTGCTGAAAATTACAGAACATTGTTGAGAGAAATTTTAAAAGATCTGTATAAATGGAGAGATACACTATGTTCATGGATTGAGATGCTATTATTAAGTTATCAGTTCTTCCCAAAATATTTTGAAGATTTTAGGCAACTTCAATCCCAAAATCTCAACAGATTTTTTTCTATGAAATCTGACAATCTCATTCTAAAATTTATATAAAAATATAAAAGACCTATAATAAGTAAGATAATCTTGAAGGAACACACATTTGGAGGACTTAAACTACATGACTTGAATAAATCAAGACGATAAAACAGCAGCAATTAAGAGTGTGGCATTGGTGAGAGTACAGTCAAATAGACAAACTAGGATTGCCAAAAAAGTAGAAGAAAGAAACCTTCCGAGGTGCTGTACATGTTCTATGATTTAATCTAGGGTGATTATATTAACATTTACATATGTTAAAACTCTCTAAAATGGACTCTTAAAATTTGACCAAAAAAATTATGTATACCTTGAGTTTAAAAAAAAAAAAAAATAGAAAGTAGAGTGAATTGCACATAGTAGAGGTAAAATGTTTTACACGTTTGTAGATACACATATATATGTATGTACAGAATCAATGAAAAATTAATTTCTTACTAAAAGTCACTGTCAAATGAGCTTCAAGCAACTCTGGTGCTGACATTGCAACATGAAGTTTCTCTGTACAACTGCCAGGATGAAACTTCTGAAATGCAATCTGATTATGTTACTTACCTACTTAGAATCCCTCACTGAACTGTTTCTCTAAGATCTTTAATAAGTAAAGCTTTTTTATAATCTGGCCCATCTGTATTTCCAGCCTCATCTCACTGTATGCAATGCTTTCATGGCATCAGACTTCTAATCCTGTTTTATCAGTCTGAATCTTGACCCCTTCTTTCCCACCGCTATTCCATCCCTTTTTTGCCCATCTGACTCCAGTTTGTTCTTCAAGTCTGAGTTGTAGCATTACCACCCCTGGAATCCTTCCTGAATCTCTAGCCATCACCGTAACTTCCCTGCAAATAGAAATGAGCCACCCCTCTGTGTGTGTGTGTGTGTGTGTGTGTGTGTGTGTGTGTGTGATTGTTATAAACTCCTTTAGAGACCTTATTTCCCCATGGGTATTAACTGAAGTGCTTATGTCCCCCAGGGGGGATTACCAGGTCATTGAAGACAGAGGCTGTGTCTCATTCAGCATTTGTCCTCAGCATCACAGACAGTATTTGGCATGGAATAAGCCCCTGACTGTTAAATTTAATTAAAAATGCTTTACAATTCTGACATGGGTTTTAATGTAATCAGTATAACGGATATTTTAATGCATTGTGTTGCATAATTTTGTTTAAATAACTAGTCTCAGATACCTAAATAACTATGTCTCTACAAAGAACAAAGAAATCCAAATCCATTTAGGTTTTGTGACTGCCTTTGTTTCTATGTGAATGTATCTACTACTGTGTGTCAATATTGCCTGTAGCCTATTGAAAGTGGTATTTAATTTTGTACTTTAGCTTCCCAGTTCTGGTGATCTATGGAGCATTCATATGGACTTTGACACCAAACGGCTGGATCCCTGGGAACGAATCATACCTACCTTCAAATACAACCGAGATGTTCCATTTTTTGAAATGCTTGTCCCCACAACTGATACAGTACGCTATGGGTATTTAATGGAAAAACTACTGGCAGTCAAGCGTTCTGTGTTGTTTACTGGAATAACTGGAGTAGGCAAGGTAGGAAACTTACATCAAAAAAGAAGTTCTTTCCAAAAATGAGGGTGTGGTAGACATAGAAATGTCAGCACCAGAAGTGATATTAATTCTAAGAGGAATTATTTTTAACTTTTAGCATTTTATTAGGAAGAACATTCTACTGAATCTATATTGATCCTGGGAATTGTTCCAAAGTTTGCTGGTTTCTGAATACATTTTTTGGAGTTGATATTATATGAACTAGAGGGCCCTGTAGGCCAGCATATGTGTTTAGGGGCTTTTATGTTTTATCTCTTGGTATTTTGGGGGCTACCACTGCACTGGTTTGGATGGGAATTGGCCAGGGGAGTATGCATTCCCAAGACTGCTGATGGAGATCAGCCTTTCCCCTCCTGCCTTTTCATTTCTACCTGATACAAAAACGATATCCTTGACTACTTGTGTTTTTTGTTAAAGTAGAATGGAGAAGGAATATTGATGATTTGGGCTTCTAGGTTTTGGAGAATCCACATAAACAGGGCTTCACTGTTTCCCCCCAAAAAAATAATTCTAAAAGAAATTTGGATCTTTCTGTGACTCTTTCCATAAATTGGTTTGAAGAGTAACCAAGGTAGATTTTGGTATGAAACTGAAATAAAACTTTTTGCTGAGATAGTGCTGATTAGAATATCTCTTTGGTTCTGAAAAATATAACTAAATGGAATCTCCAGTAAGAGAAGGCAGACATTTTAAGCTGGCTTTAACCTCTCTCTTTTTATCTTGTTTCTTACCCATGGTACCAAATGATTACAGATATAGACAACTGAAAGAGATTATGTTGATGTGACATTAATTAACTTATTTTTAATTTAAGTCTGTGCTTACAAAAGGATTGCTAAATACAATTCAAGAATCAGCTGGCTATGTCCCTGTTTACCTGAATTTTTCTGCTCGAACTTCATCTGCAAGGACACAAGAGATCATTGAGTCAAAATTGGAGAGAAAAAGAAAAAATATTCTAGGTAAGAATCATCATTTAAGTTTGTGCCACACAAATTATTCATTAAGTTAATAAATAACATAAATAGTGCATGTAATGAAATTACAATTGGATATTTTATTTGCTTAATTTACTTGTAAAGGTGATTCTGTTTATGACATTTTTTATGCTAGCTATGTAGATTGTCTTAGTGTTACCAAGCAAGTCATTTATTTCTATCATCACCTTCAACTCAGAACATCTTCAATCTCTGCTTCTCCATGGCTCTATCTCTCTCCATGCAGGTTCTTACAACATGCACTGATTTCCCCTTATTTAAAACAAACAAACCTCAGTATATCTGGCATATTGAGTTATCTGAACTCAGTGAGGAATAGGCATGAGACTGTTTTGATTTTTAATTCTGTCAGTACTTTCAGCCAGGTTTTGTGGTAACTTCCCCACCTTCCTTTATTAACTGCTTAGAAAAATAGCATAACCTTCTGGTCACCTTCAGACATTTGTAGTCTGGGCCAGTGTAAAGCTTCAATTCAATACCCAATTCAAAGCTCCTCCTCTCATGTGTCATAAGCCAGGTTTGTGGCTCCAGATACATATGGGAGGTGAAGGGGTCATGGGGTTCTCTTTGCTTCTCCCTACCCTCCCTGTAGGAGGCTGGAGTATGCAGGAAATGGGAGGAGAAGAAGGAAAGGACAAGTGTCTTCTCCCTAAGCAGTGCTTAGATGGGCCTCTCCATGACTGGTCCCTGCTTCTCCAGCTGGCACTGAGTGGTGTCCATGCTGTCTGTGAGGCAGGCTTTCAGGAGTGGGCTCTTGTAAGCAACTCCTAAAAGAGATGTTTGCAGGTCAGGCATTGGCCTCACCACTGGAAGTTTCCCTGAAGGTGGAAATCAGGACCTCATCCTTCACCCTCCAGTAGTCCATCCTGCAGCCTCTTGTAGCTAGGGTCCACTTGCTCAGTCTGCAGTCTCTGGGATGGCACACCAGTCAGTTTTCAGGCTTGGCTGCCTCCCATATTGCCCACCATCTACCAGGCCCTGTCATGCCAAGCAATGGTGCCACCAGCTGCTTTACCACCTCCTCTCCCTGTCCTCTCTCTTCTGCTCAAGTAGGCACAGGGCAACAGATGTCATTCTGTTTTCTGCTGGGGGCACCAACTCCTTAGGAATATTTCTCTTAGACTCCTTCTTTGCCCCCTGTCCTGTTACTTGGCTTCCAGCAGGACATAGATGGAATGGAGCACTCAGTTTACCTTGGAATCAGTTCCCATAATTATCCCAACCACAGGGACATGGCTATTTGCCCATCAGGTCTCTCTTTTCTCTGCTAAAACTCATTGCTTTTTCTAATGAGTATGTATATTTATTTAAATGTGGCCCCATTGCACTGGATTTTCCTTTGATGTGATCAGGATGCTTTTGAATATATAACCTATTTTCCCTGTGAGGGTGGTGTGATGACATTTATGAAAGGAAACTTTGGCATTCTTCCTCTTCCAACTATGGAAAGAAAATTACATTCCTCACTCATGCCCAAGTCACACAGTTGTTGAGGGCAGTGTGTGTGACTGAAACAGAGAAAGGTTCACTCCCTGCTGGAGAGAGGCCACCATCTTGTGCCCCAATGAGGGTGAGGGCCACCATGCATGACCTTGTGGACTTCCTGACAAGGACCACATCTCCCTGCAGGGGCCTGGGTGGGGCCAGAAGAAAGTCTGTCCTCCTCCAAGCAGGACTCAGAAGTGAGCTCTCTATGACCTATAGGATGTCATTGAGTCCAAAGTCATACCTCAGCTTTGTCTTCCATTTTCTAAAGGAAAAACATAATTCTTAAATTCACTTTCTTTCCCCAGGAGCACCAGGAAACAAACAAATTATAATTTTTGTTGATGATTTAAACATGCCCAGACTGGATCGCTATGGCTCTCAGCCTCCGATAGAATTACTTCGGCAGTATCAAGATTTTGGGGGATTTTATGACAGAAACAAACTCTTTTGGAAAGAAATACAGGTTACTTTAGCTTTTAAATTACTTGGTGTGCTTAAATGTAAATGTCAAGGAAATATGACGGATAGTTTGTGAGACTACCATAACAAAGTACCACAGATGGGGTGGCTTGCACAACAGAAATTTATTTTCTCATAATTCTGAAGACTAGACATCTAAGAACAAGGTGTCCACAGGATTGGTTTCTTCTGAACACTCTTTCCCTATATCTTGACATGGGCTTCCCTCCATGTCTGTGTCTGAATCTCTTCTTATAAGGACTCCTGTCATACTGTATTAGGGCTCACCCTAATGACCTCATTTTCACTTATCACCTCTTTAAAGACCCTATCTCAAATGCAGTCACATTCTGAGACACTGAGATTAAGACTTCAACATATGATTTTGGGACAGGGGACACAATTCAGCCCATAACATGTAGCCTCAGTTTTTCCTCCATGTTATTCAATGTATTCAATCCATATTGAGTTTTTATCATGCTTGATTCAAGAGATTCATGGACAAGTGAGAAAGTCCATGACTCCCAGAGAGCTCACCTTCAGAGGGTGGACAGACATTTCTAATGCATAGTGATGAGAGGGGAGAGAAAGGAGAGAGTCATGGATTGGGGTTGGGTTGAGGATGGGAGAAACCTCCTAGAGAAAGTGATGTTGGAGCTGGATTCTGAAGGCATGCATGCCAAAGCAGGGAAAGGGAGCGTTCTACACCACAGAAATGGGGAATGTAAAATACTATGATGATGTGAAATGTAAGCACCAAAGCAAAAATAGAGGCAGAGGTCACATCACACAGTGCTGTGGCCCAGAAGGAAGAACTTGGATTTATCCTGTAAGTGCTGAGGAACTGCTGAAGGAAATGTTATGG